>NC_134420.1:1468237-2176814 GCF_030867145.1 Opisthocomus hoazin | reverse complement strand
TCCCAAACCCTGACGGGAGCGCTGAGCACCCCAGGGAGCAGCGAGAACCCCCCAGCCCGGCCCTCCAGCCTCCGAGCGGGGGTGAGGGTCCGCAAACGAGCGCGACCGCGGCCACCCGGAGCCAGCAGAACGAAGCAGAGCCCCCCGCCGGCCCCAGGCTGGTCTGGAGGTGCTGCCCAGCACGCAGAACGGTTTGGAGGGACCTTGTCCAAACCCCCCCCTGCCACGGGCAGGGACCCCTGCCACCAGCCCAGGGTGCTCAGAGCCCCGTCCAACCCAGCCTTGAGCACTGCCAGGGAAGGGGCAGCTTCTCCGGGCAACCCGTGCCAGCGCCTCACCGCCCTCAGAGTAAAGAATTTTTACCTTATATCTAATCTAAATCTCCCCTCTTCCACTTTGAAGCCCTTGTCCTATCGCTACACGCCACGGGGGGTTTGGGGGGCACTGGGGAAGCTGCCGCCCGCGCCCCAGCGCCGTACCTGAGCGAGCAGCGGCCCCCGGATGCGCCGCAGCACGGCCGAGCTGTCCCAGATGCTGGAGTTCAGCCCTCCCGGCTGCTGGAAAACCCAGACAGGGAGTCACCGCACGGCGCTGCCAGACCCCGCCGGGCCTGCGCCCACCCCGCACCCCGTCACCCACCGGCGCGGGGCCCCTGGTCTGCACGGCCTGCATGATGGCGGGATCCTCCAGCTCGCTGTCGATCACCAGCCTGGTCAGCCGTTCGGCCAGCGCGTCCTCGGGGTCGCCCAGCGGATCCGGCTCCTCGCCGCCGGGCCCGTCCCGCTCCCCGCTCGCCGTCGGTTTGTCCTCCAGCTCCGCCAGCCGCTCGTGGGCCTCTTGCCAGTCGTCGTCTGCGAGGGAGAGGTGGTCAGGGGGGGTGGTTCTGAGGGTGGGGGGGAAGGGGGGGGGGTTATGGGGGGGGTTCTGAGGTGGGGGGAAGGGGGGTGGTTCATGGGGGGAGAAGGGGGGTGGTTCTGAGGGGGGGTGAAGGGGCGGTGGGTTCTGAGGGGGTGGAAAGGGGCGGTGGGTTCTGAGGGGGGGTAAAGGGGCGGTGGGTTCGGAGGGGGGGAGAAGGGGGGGTGGGTCCTGAGGGGGGGGAGAAGGCGGGGTGGGTCCTGAGGGGGGGAGAAGGGGGGCTGGTTCTGAGGGGGGGAGAAGGGGGCTGGTTTCTGAGGGGGGGAGAAGGGGGGGTGGGTCCTGAGGGGGGGAGAAGGGGGGGTGGGTCCTGAGGGGGGGAGAAGGGGGGGTGGGTCCTGAGGGGGGGAGAAGGGGGGGTGGGTCTGGGAGAGGGTGGTGGTTCTGAGGGTAGGGGGGAAGAGGAGGGGGTGGTTCTGGGTAGGGGTGGTGGTTCTGAGGGTAGGGGGGAAGAGGGAAATGGTTCTAAGGGTGAGGGGGAAGAGGGGGTGGTTCTGAGGCGGGGGTAAAGGGGGGTGGGTTCTGAGGGGGGGGAAGGAGGGGGTAGTTCTGAGGGTGGGGGAAGGGGGGGTGGTTCTGAGGGTGAGGAAGTGGGGGAGGTGGTTATGGGGGGGGAAGGGTGGGTGGTTCTGAGGATGGGGGGGTGGTTATCGGGGGGGTCTCGCAGCGGGGTACAGGGGAGCGCTCACCAACAGCGCCGGCCCCGAAGGTGTCATCGTTGAACTGGTCGATGTCTTCATCTTCCTCGCCGAGCGCCTGGAAAGCGTCTTCGTCCTCGTCCAGCGGGCAGTCCTCCAGGGACTGGGCAGAGCCATGATGGGGGGGGGGGGGGTCAGCACAGGCCTACCCCCCCCTCCCCCCCCGCCCTTCTCCCACAGGCCCCGTCCCACACGATCGCTCCTGAGCGGGGCAGGGACACCCCCTCCCCGCCCGGCGTCCCCCCGACCCCGCAGACCCTCCCCGGTCAGCCGAGCCCTCTCCCCCCCCTCCCCCCGTTTCCTCACCTGGTACCGGAACATGGCGGCGGCGGCGCCCCCCGCCCGGAGGCTGCGCGCGGCCCGCTCTCCCGGCCCCGCGCCCCGCCGCGCATGCGCCGGCGCGCGCGCATGACGTCACCCGCCGCCCCCCTCCGCCCGGCGGGGAGGGAAAGGCGCATGCGCGGCCGGAGGAGAGAGCGGCGGGGTGGGGGCGTGGTCTGCGGTAACCACGCCCCTCCGCCTTGCTTATAGAGCTTAAAGGCGCCGCGTCCCGGCCCGTGGGGCTCTTAAAGGGGCAGCGGCGCTTTTTCTCCCCCCGCGGGGGTAATCCCGTCCCTCGCAGCCCTGTCCCCCCGTCCTGTCCCCCAGCCGTGTCCCCTCTCCACAGCCACGCCCACAAATGGTGGCCCCTCTCCCCAGCCATGCACTCCCCCCTGCTGTGACCTCTGTCCCCAGCTGTGTCCCCTGTCCGTGGCCATGTCCCCTGTGCCCAGCTGTGTCCCCAGCTGTGTCCCCTATCCTCATCCCTGTCCCCCCAGCTGTGTCCCCTCCCGATAGCCGTGTCCCCAGCCATATCCCCTGTGCCCAGATGTCCCCTACCCATAGCCATGTCCCCAGCCCTGTCCCCCCAGCTGTGTCCCCTACCCATAGCCGTGTCCCCCAGCTGTGTCTATCTCCCAGCTGTGTCCCCAGTTGTCCCCTGTCCTCAGCCCTGTCCCCCCAGCTGTGTCCCCTACCTATAGCCGTGTCCCCCAGCTGTGTCCCCAGCCATGTCCCCTGTCCCCAGCCGTGTCTCCAGCCCTGTCACCCCAGCTGTGACCTCTATCTATGGCCACATCTCCCAGCTGTGTCCCCAGCTGTGTCACCTGTCCTAATCCCTGTCCCCCCAGCTGTGACCCCTACCCATAGCCATGTCCCCTGTCCCCAGCCATGTCCTCAGCCCTGTCCCCCCAGCTGTGTCCCCTACCCATGGCCGTGTCCCCCAGCTGTGTCTCCAGCTGTGTCCCCCCAGCTGTGACCCCTATCCATAGCCACATCTCCCAGCTGTGTCCCCTGTCCTCAGCCCTGTCCCCAGCTGTGTCCCCAGCCGTGTCCCCTGTCCTCAGCCCTGTCCCCCAGCTATGGCCCCTACCCACAGCCATGTCCCCCAGCTGTGTCCCCAGCCATGTCCCCTGTCCCCAGATGTGTCTCCAGCTGTGTCCCCCCAAGCTGTGTCCCCTGCCCATAGCCGTGTCCCCCAGCCACGTCCCCTGTCCCCAGCGACGTCTCCAGCCCTGTCCCCCCAGCCGTGACCCCTATCCATGGCCGCGTCTCCCAGCTGTGTCCCCAGCCATGTCCCCTCTCCCCAGCCTCTCCCCACTGCAGCTACCCATGGCGGGGCAGGACACGTCGTCGGCGCGTGACCCCCGTGGGGACCAGCTTCCTCCTCGCTGGGGCCACCCCACATCCGCCCCCGCCTCGCCACCCACAGCCGTCGCCTTTAACGGGCCCGGTGTCACCGGGTGTCCCAGGTGAAGGGTGGCTCCACCTCGTCCCTCCCCTCGGCGCCTTCCTCCCTTCCTTGTGCCTGTCACCGGGGATTAGCGCAGCGACAGCCCCGGGCTTGGGGACAGGGACAGGGCCACCCGCCGCCTTCGTCTGGATGTAGGACCCAGGGTGACAACCCCATCCCGGAGGTGGGCGAGGACGGGGACCCCCACCCCACGCCCCGCCAGCCTTTGGGGACACCATGAAGGACCGGTTGGAGCAGCTGAAGGCGGTGAGGGACCCCCAGGGTGGGATAGGGTAGGGTGGGGGTCCCCGGGCTGGCTGGGACTCTGCTCCTGGGGGAGATGGGTGTCACGGAGATGGGGGTCCCTGTGCCCCCGCCACGCGGTGCATGGGGACATCACGGGGACGGGGGGGTCCCGAGAACTGGGTCCGTGGTAGATGGGGACATCGCAGGGATGGACGTCACCAAGAGCCCACCCTGTGGTGCGTGGGGACATCACGGGGATGGGGGTCCCAGTGACCCTCACCCTGTGGTGCATGGGGACGTCATGGGGACGAGGGGGTCCCCAGACCCGGGTCCGTGGTGGATGAGGACACCGCAGGGATGGACGTCACCGAGAGCCCACCCCATGGTGCGTGGGGTGTCACAGGGGTGGGGGTCCCAGTGCCCCTCACCCCGTGGTGCATGGGGACATCACGGGGATGGGGGTCCCAGTGCCCCCACCCCGCGGTGCATGGGGACGTCATGGGGAAGAGGGGGTCCCCAGACCCGGGTCCATGGTGGATGGGGGCACCTTGGGCATGGGGGGCCCTAAGGTCCAGCCCCATGGCAATGGGGGGGTCAGGTGGAAGGGACCGGAGGGGGGGTCAGCCCTCTGTGCCTTTTGGAAGTGGGGAGGGGATTTTGGGGGGGCATCAACCCCCCAGAGGAGGGCTGCACCCCCACGCTGTGGGGTGCGATGGGGAGAGCCCCGAGTTGGGCTGTGTGGGGCAGGGGGATCTGTCCCCTTGGGGGGGGGCCGGGAGCGGATGCGGGCTGCCGGTGGGGGCCAGCCCCCCATCCTGCGCCCCACGCCTCGCCGCGCTCCCCGCCACCATCGCCGCTTCCTCCTCCCTTTGCCCGCCTTGCCACGGGGGCCCCGCTGCCCCCCGCTCCCGGGGACCCCCCCAATCCGAGCGCCGGCTCCCTCCCGGGCAGCGGGGGGATCCCAGCAGCCCCCCAAGCTGTGCCCGGGTCCCGGCGTGGGGCCGGCAGCCGTGGCGGGGGGGCTCGGCGGGGATTACGCGGGGGATTACGAAGCCCAGCGGATAAAACCCTTGGGGAGGGAGAGAGGGGATTAATTTTATTTTTACTCCGAGCAGGAGGAGGCGGGGGTCTGGCCCCCCGCCCTGGGGACGCCGCAGCCGGGACACCCGGCACCCGCCGGGGTGCTGGGGGGAGGCGAGGGGTGGCAGAGGGGCTGGCACCCCGGGAAGGGACGGAGCCGGGGGCCCATGGGTGGGGGGCCAGGCTCGACGCCAGGGTGATGGGCGACAGCCGCTGCCGAGCCCCGGCGTGGCTCAGACCCGCCGCGGGACGAAGGTCGGGGCCATAAACCCCCGTCCCGTCCCCGTCCCCGTCCCCGTCCCTGTCCCCTCCCTCCAGCCAAGCCCAGCAATCCCTTAATTCCCCGTGGCCAGATGTGAAGCGAGCTTGGCCCCCCCCCCCCGCAGATGCCACCCCTGTGCCACCACGTCCCCACGCCGTCTCCCGCCTCGTCCCCCCCCTCCCCGACCCCGCAGAGCTGCGCTGGCCGCCGTGGCCCCGCGGGGTGGCTGTCACCCAGGGAGGGGGTCCCCGGGGGGGGGGGGGGGGGGCAGGCAGGGGGGGTGCCAGCCCTGAGCGCTGCCCGCCGTGCCCCGCAGAAGCAGGACGGGGACGATGACGCCGAGGAGCTGGAGATCGCGGTGGACAACACGGCGTTCATGGATGAGTTCTTCTCGGAGGTGAGGGGAGGGCGGGCGGGGGGCTGCGGAGGGGGGTCGGGGGGCTGGGGGGGTCTGGGCTGCCTCCTGACCCCCCCCCCTCATCCTCCCCGGCTTGTCCAGATCGAGGAGACCCGGCAAAACATCGACAAGATCTCGGAGAACGTGGAGGAGGCCAAGAAGCTCTACAGCATCATCCTCTCGGCCCCCATCCCCGAGCAGAGTGAGTGTCCCCCCCCTCCTGGGGTCACGGGTCCCCTTCCTGGGGACGTTCCCGCGGTGGCTTCCCCGGCTCACATCCCCCCACCCCACAGAGACCAAAGACGACCTGGAGCAGCTGACGGCGGACATCAAGAAGATGGCCAACAGCGTCCGCAACAAGCTGAAGAGTGAGCGGCCACGTCCCCCCCACCCTGCCACCGGGGTCCCCCAGTCCCCACGTCCCCGCGGGGACACCGGGACCGCGGGGGATGACGGTGGGGAAGGTCCCTGACGGGCTGGGGTCCGGTTCTCGCCAGGCATGGAGAGGAACATCGAGCAGGACGAGGCGCGGTCCTCTGCCGACCTCCGGATACGCAAGTCCCAGGTGAGCTCTGGTCCCCGGGACCGTCCCCATCCGGCACCCCCCAGGTCCTCAGCGCCCCGTCCCACCCTGTCCCCCACCGGCTGGAGATGTGACACGTCCCCAGGTCGCTCATCTCTGTCCCCTGTCCCCAGCAGCACCCCGTCCCAGACATGCCATGGGTGGTCCCGGGCTTTATGCTCCTCTCCCCCGTCCCCAGCACCCTGTCCTGTCCCCCCCGGGGTGGGACATGCCACCTCCCGGGTCCCCTGCGACTCGTGCCCCCAGCTGCTCATCCCGCCCCATCTCCTGGGGCTGGGGACAAGCCATGGCTGGAGTGTCACCAGTCTGACTCCCTGTCCCCATGCCCACACCGCGTCTTGTCCCCTGGGCTGGGGCTGTGCCATGCTGGCGGTGTCCCCAGCGTCACACCCCTGTCCTTGCTCCTCTCCCCTGGGGCTGCCATGCCCATTGCCTGGGGTGTCCCTGTCCCCAGCAGCTGGCCCTGTCCCCTGGGGCTGGGACACGCCATACTCGGGGTGTCCCCAGCCCCATGTCCCTGTCCCCAGCACTGGGTCCTGTTCTCCGGGGTTGGGACATGCCATGCCTGAGGTGTCCCATGTCCCCGTCCCTGTCCCCAGCACTGGGTCCTGTCCCCAGTGGCAGTGCCATGCCCAGGGTGTCCCCAGACCCACACCCTTGTCCCTGTCCCCAGCACTGGGTCCTGTCCCCAAGGGCAGTGTCGTGCCTGGGGTGTCCCCAGCCCCATGTCCTCATCCCTGTCCCCAGCGCTGGGTCCGGTGGCCAGAGTGGTGTGATGCCCGGGGTGTCCCCAGTCCATGTCCCCATCCCCAGCACTGAGTCCTGTCCTCAGGGGTTGGGATGGTGCCGTGCTCAGGGTGTCCCCAGCCCCACGCCCTTGTCCCCATTCCCAGCACTGGGTCCTGTCCCCTGGGGACTGGGGCAGTGCCATGCCTGGGGTGTCCCCAGCCCCATGCCCTTGTCCCTGTCCCCAGCACTGGGTCCTGTGGCCAGGGGCAGTGCTGGGCCTGAGGTGTCCCCAGTCCACGTCCCCGTCCCCAGCACTGGGTCCTGTCCCCCGGGGCAGTGTCGTGCCTGGGGTGTCCCCAGCCCCATGCCCTTGTCCCTGTCCCCAGCACTGGGTCCTGTGGCCAGGGTGGTGCCATGCCTGGGTTGTCCCCAGCCCCATTTCCCCTTCTCTGTCCCCAGCACTCGGTCCTGTCCCCCGGGGATCGGGGCAGTGCCATGCCCGGGGTGTCCCCAATTCATGTCCCTGTCCCCAGCACTGGGTCCTGTCCCCTGGGGATCGGGGCAGTGCCATGCCCAGGGTGTCCCCAGCCCCACGCCCTTGTCCCTGTCCCCAGCACTCGGTCCTGTCCCCCAGGGCAGTGCCATGCCCGGAGTGTCCCCAATCCGTGTCCCCATCCCCAGCACTGGGTCCTGTCCCCCGGGGCAGTGCCATGCCTGAGGTGTCCCCAATCCGTGTCCCCATCCCCAGCACTCGGTCCTGTCCCGCAAGTTCGTCGACGTCATGACCAAGTACAACGAGGCGCAGGTCGACTTCCGGGAGCGCAGCAAGGGCCGGATCCAGCGCCAGCTCGAGATCAGTGAGTGCCCCCCGCCCCCTTAGGCCCCGCCCCTCGGGTGAAGTGGGCGGGGCCTGCTCCTGCAGACCCCGCCCCTTTGGTGAAACAGGTGGGGCTAGCCCCTAAAGATCATGTCCCCTTTGCAGAGTGGGTGGAGCCAGATCATACAGACCCCACCCCTTTGGTAGAGTGGGTGGAGCTGGGCACTAAGACCCCACCCCTTTGGTTGAGTGGGTGGAGCCAGATCATACAGACCCCGCCCCTTTGGCAGAGTGGGTGGAGCTGGGCACTAAAGACCCCGCCCCTTTGGTATGCAGTGGGTGGAGCCAGATCATACAGACCCCGCCCCTTTGGCAGAGTGGGTGGAGCTGGGCACTAAAGACCCCGCCCCTTTGGTATGCAGTGGGTGGAGCCAGATCATACAGACCCCGCCCCTTTGGCAGAGTGGGTGGAGCTGGGCACTAAAGACCCCGCCCCTTTGGTATGCAGTGGGTGGAGCCAGATCATACAGACCCCGCCCCTTTGGCAGAGTGGGTGGAGCTGGACACTAAAGACCCCACCCCTTTGGTTGAGTGGGTGGAGCCAGACACTAAAGAGCCAATTCTTTGGGCGAAGTGGGTGGAGCTAGGCAGTGCAGGCCCCGCCCCTTTGACGGAGTGGGCGGGGCCTGTTGCCCCCATGTGCCCGCAGCCGGCAAGAACACGACGGACGAGGAGCTGGAGGAGATGCTGGAGAGCGGGAACCCCTCCATCTTCACCTCGGGGGTGAGCGCCCGCCGCCCCGGGGGTCCGGGGGGAGGCGGGGGGCCAGGCCCCCCCCACCCCCCCCACTGACCCCCTCCCGCCCTGCCGCAGATCATGGACTCGCAGATCTCGAAGCAGGCGCTGAGCGAGATCGAGGGGCGGCACAAGGACATCGTGCGGCTGGAGAGCAGCATCAAGGAGCTCCACGACATGTTCGTCGACATCGCCATGCTGGTGGAGAACCAGGTGCGGGCGGCACCGGGCCGGGCGGGGACCCGCGAGCACCGGCTGAGCGGGGACAGCAGGGACCTGGGTGCGTGGGGAAGAGCAGGGACCCCTGCATGGGGCTGCACGGGGATGAGCAGGGACCTGCACAAGGGTTCCGTGGGGATGAGCAGGGACCTCTGCATGGGGACAAGCAGGGACCTGCACAAGGGTTCCATGAGGATGAGCAGGGACCTCTGCATGGGCTGCACAGGGATGACCAAGGACCTGCAGAAGGATTCCATGAGGATGAGCAGGGACCTCTGCATGGGGCTGCATGGGGACGAGCAGGGACCTGCACAAGGGTTCCATGGGGATGAGCAGGGACCTCTGCATGGGGACAAGCAGGGACCTGCACAAGGATCCCGTGGAGATGAGCAGGGACCTCTGCATGGGGACGAGCAGGGACCTGCACAAGGGTTCCGTGGGGATGAGCAGGGACCTCTGCATGGGGACAAGCAGGGACCTGCACAAGGGTTCCGTGGGGATGAGCAGGGACCTATGCATGGGGACAAGCAGGGACCTGCACAAGGGTTCCATGGGGATGAGCAGGGACCTCTGCATGGGCTGCACAGGGATGACCAGGGACCTGCACAAGGGTTCCGTGGGGATGAGCAGGGACCTCTGCATGGGGACAAGCAGGGACCTGCACAAGGATCCCGTGGAGATGAGCAGGGACCTCTGCATGGGGACGAGCAGGGACCTGCACAAGGGTTCCGTGGGGATGAGCAGGGACCTCTGCATGGGGACGAGCAGGGACCTGCACAAGGATCCCGTGGAGATGAGCAGGGACCTCTGCATGGGGACGAGCAGGGACCTGCACAAGGGTTCCGTGGGGATGAGCAGGGACCTCTGCATGGGAACAAGCAGGGACCTGCACAAGGGTTCCGTGGGGATGAGCAGGGACCTCTGCATGGGGACAAGCAGGGACCTGCACAAGGGTTCCATGAGGATGAGCAGGGACCTCTGCATGGGCTGCACAGGGATGACCAGGGACCTGCAGAAGGATTCCATGAGGATGAGCAGGGACCTCTGCATGGGGCTGCATGGGGACGAGCAGGGACCTGCACAAGGGTTCCATGGGGATGAGCAGGGACCTCTGCATGGGGCTGCATGGGGACAAGCAGGGACCTGCACAAGGGTTCCATGAGGATGAGCAGGGACCTCTGCATGGGGACAAGCAGGGACTGCACAAGGGTTCCATGGGGACAAGTGGGGACCTGCACATGGGCTGCACAGGGAAGAGCAGGGACCTCTGCACGGACTGCATGGGGACAAGCAGGGACTTCATGGGGACAAGCAGGGACCTGTGTGCACGGGGCTGCACAGGGACAAGCAGGGACCTGCACAAGGGTTCCATGGGGGTGAGCAGGGACCCGAGCATGGGCTGCATGGGGACAAGCAGGGACCTGCACAAGGGTTCCATGGGGGTGAGCAGGGACCCGAGCATGGGGCTGCACAGGGACGAACAGGGACCTGCTCATGGGCTGCACAGGGGTGAGCAGGAACCTCTGCATGGGGACAAGCAGGGACAAGCAGGGACCTGTGTGCACGGGGCTGCATGGGGACGATCAGGGACCTGTGCACATGAGGAGGAGCAGGGACCCACAAACGGACTGCACAGGGATGAGCAGGGACCTCTGCGTGGGGACCAGCAGGGACCTGCACAAGGGTTCCGTGGGGACGAGCAGGGACCTGTGTGCATGGGGCTGCACAGGGACGAGCAGGGACCTGTGCACGGACTGCATGGGGACAAGCAGGGACCTGTGTGCATGAGGATGAGCAGGGACCCACAAATGGGCTGCACAGGGACAAGCAGGGACCTGCACAAGGGTTCCATGGGGACAAGCAGGGACCTGTGTGCATGGGGATGACCAGGGACCTGTACATGGGGCTGCATGGGGACAAGCAGGGACCTGCACAAGGGTTCCATGGGGACAAGCAGGGACCTGTGTGCATGGGGACGACCAGGGACCTGTACATGGGGCTGCATGGGGACAAGCAGGGACCTGCACAAGGGTTCCATGGGGACAAGCAGGGACCTGTGTGCATGGGGATGACCAGGGACCTGTACATGGGGCTGCATGGGGACAAGCAGGGACCTGCACAAGGGTTCCATGGGGACAAGCAGGGACCTGTGTGCATGGGGATGACCAGGGACCTGTACATGGGGCTGCATGGGGACAAGCAGGGACCTGCACAAGGGTTCCATGGGGACAAGCAGGGACCTGTGTGCATGGGGACGACCAGGGACCTGTACATGGGGCTGCATGGGGACAAGCAGGGACCTGCACAAGGGTTCCATGGGGACAAGCAGGGACCTGTGTGCATGGGGACGACCAGGGACCTGTACATGGGGCTGCATGGGGACAAGCAGGGACCTGCACAAGGGTTCCATGGGGACAAGCAGGGACCTGTGTGCATGGGGATGACCAGGGACCTGTACATGGGGCTGCATGGGGACAAGCAGGGACCTGCACAAGGGTTCCATGGGGACAAGCAGGAACCTGTGTGCATGGGGATGACCAGGGACCTGCACATGGGGCTGCATGGGGACGAGCAGGGACCTGCACAAGGGTTCCATGGGGACAAGTGGGGACCTGTGTGCATGGGGATGAGCAGGGACCCACACATGGGCTGCATGGGGACAAGCAGGGACCTGTGCCCGGGGCTGCATGGGGACAAGCAGGGACCTGTGCATGGGGACGAGCAGGGCCCCGCGCGTGAAGCCGCGCAGGGACGGGCAGGGCTGCGCAGGGCTCCCTGGGGACGCGGGGTGTCACGGAGCCACGTGGGCAGCACACGGACCCGTGCGGGGGGCACCCGGGCGTGAAGCCACGCGGGGCTGGGTGGTCACCGCCGCACCGGGCCACCCAGCACCCAAACCCATGGGGGTCTGGGGTGGGGGGGGGAGGTAGGGGTGCGCCCCACACCACGGTGGTCCCGGCCCCTCTCTCAGCCCCTCTCTGTCCCCCCCCCCCAATGCAACGCGAGGAGCCGCTGTGCGCACCGGGGAAGGGTGAGTAGCTGCGTCACCGCGTGCCGTGGGGCCGTGGCTGTGGGGGTCCCTGCTGAGCGTGCCCCCCACCCCCCCATCCCCGCAGGGTGGGCTGCTGGATAACGTGGAGCAGTACGTGATGCACACAGCCGAGCACGTGGAGCGGGCGAACCGGGAGGCGAAGAAAGCTCTCCAGTACCGGGGCCAGGCGCGCAAGGTGGGTGGGTGCCGGCGCCCCTGGGTGCTCTCAGCGTGTCTGTCCCCCGTCCCCCCTCCTTTCTCTGTCTCTCTCCGCCTCGCCGCCCCCCGCGCCCCGTAGGGAGCCATGATCGACCGCATCGAGAACAACATGGACCAGTCCGTCGGCTTCGTGGAGCGAGCCGTGGCCGACACCAAAAAGGCCGTCAAGTACCAAAGTGAGGCCAGGAGGGTGAGACGACCCGACGGCCCCGGTGTCCCCCAGTGTCCCCTCCACGGCCCCCGGCATCCCACAGGCTCCCCCAGTGTCCCACTCTGCCCCTCAGCGTGCCTTCGCATCTCCCAGTGCTCCCAGTATCTCCCCACGTCCTCCAGTCACCCTGAGACCCCCCGGTGACCCTAGCTGCCTTGTGTCCCCCAGACACCTCTCCTGTCCCCCAGTTGCCCCCAGTGGTGCCCCAGATGCCCCCAGTGACCCCCAGCTGGTCCCTGCTCCTCCCTTGGGACCTCTGGCAGCTCTGTCCCTCTCCGTCCCTGTCTCCCCCCCAGCCCTGAGCCCCCTCCTACCCTCAGGTGTGATGAGCTGGTGAGGGCTCAGCCCCTCCTGCCCTGTCTGCAGCATCTCTGTCTCTTCTGGGCTCCTCTGCGCCCACCTCTGCTCTCCGTCCCCCCCACCCCGGCGCGGGCAGGCGTAACCGGCCCCCGTCTCCCCTTTGCCCCCCCTCCAGAAGATGCTGATTTTGGCGGTGATAGTGGTGCTCTTGCTGGGGACAGTCGCCCTCATCATCGGACTTTCCGTGGGGCTAAAGAAGAAATAGCCCCCGCTGTGGGGGCTGTGGTCTGTAAGTGTTGGGGGGCAGGGGAACCCCCCCGCAGAGCCATGGGACCCCAGAGGGCTCAGGGATGGTGGCAGGGGGCAGGGGAACCCCCCCACAGGGCCGCGGGACCCCGGAGGGCTCAGGGATGGTGGCAGGGGACAGGGGAACCCCTCCATGGGGCCACAGGACCCTGGAGGGCTCAGGGATGGTGGCAGGAGGCAGGGGAACCCCTCCATGGGGCCACAGGACCCTGGAGGGCTCAGGGATGGTGGCAGGGGGCAGGGGACCCCATGCAGGGCCGTGGGACACCGGAGGGCTCAGGCATGGTGGCAGGGGGCAGGGGACCCCCTGCAGGGCCGTGGGACCCCGGAGGGCTCAGGCATGGTGGCAGGGGGCAGAGGACACTCTGCAGGGCCATGGGACCCCAGAGAGCTCGGGGATGGTGGCAGGGGGCAGGGGAACCCCCCCACAGGACCGTGGGACCCTGGAGGGCTCAGGCATGGTGGCAGGGGGCAGGAGACCCCATGCGGGGCCATGGGACCCTGGAGGGCTCAGGCATGGTGGCAGGGGACCCCCTGCAGGGCCATGGGACCCCGGAGGGCTCAGGCATGGTGGCAGGGGGCAGGGGACCCCCTCCATGGGGCCACAGGACCCCAGAGGGCTCAGGGATGGGGGCAGGGGGCAGGGAACACCCCCCGCAGAGCCATGGGACCCCGGAGGGCTCAGGCATGGTGGCAGGGGGCAGGGGAGCCCCCCACAGGACTGTGGGACCCTGGAGGGCTCAGGGATGGTGGCAGGGGGCAAGGGACCCCCCCACAGGGCCGCGGGACCCTGGAGGGCTCAGGGATGGTGGCAGGAGGCAGGGGAACCCCTCCATGGGGCCACAGGACCCTGGAGGGCTCAGGGATGGTGGCAGGGGGCAGGGGACCCCATGCAGGGCCGTGGGACCCCGGAGGGCTCAGGCATGGTGGCAGGGGGCAGGGGAACCCCCCACAGGACTGTGGGACCCTGGAGGGCTCAGGGATGGTGGCAGGGGGCAGGGGAACCCCTCCGTGGGGCCACGGGACCCTGGAGGGCTCAGGGATGGTGGCAGGGGGCAAGGGACCCCCCCACAGGGCCACAGGACCCCAGAGGGCTCAGGGATGGTGGCAGGGGGCAGGGGAACCCCCCCACAGGGCCGTGGAACCCCGGAGGGCTCAGGCATGGTGGCAGGGGGCAGAGGACCCTCTGCAGGGCCATGGGACCCCAGAGGGCTCAGGGATGGGGGCAGGGGGCAGGGGAACCCCCCACAGGGCCACAGGACCCCAGAGGACTCAGGGATGGTGGCAGGGGACAGGGGAACCCCTCCGTGCGGCCACAGGACCCTGGAGGACTCAGGGATGGTGGCAGGGGGCAGGGGAACCCCTCCATGGGGCCATGGGACCCCAGAGGGCTCAGGGATGGTGGCAGAGGGCAGTGGACCCCCTGCAGGGCCATGGGACCCCAGAGAGCTCAGGGATGGTGGCAGGGGGCAGGGGAACCCCCCCACAGGGCCGCGGGACCCCGGAGGGCTCAGGGATGGTGGCAGGAGGCAGGGGAACCCCTCCATGGGGCCACAGGACCCTGGAGGGCTCAGGGATGGTGGCAGGGGGCAGGGGACCCCATGCAGGGCCGTGGGACACCGGAGGGCTCAGGCATGGTGGCAGGGGGCAGGGGACCCCCTGCAGGGCTGTGGGACCCCGGAGGGCTCAGGCATGGTGGCAGGGGGCAGGGGACCCCATGCAGGCCATGGGACCCCGGAGGGCTCTGGCATGGTGGCAGGGGGCAGAGGACACTCTGCAGGGCCATGGGACCCCAGAGAGCTCGGGGATGGTGGCAGGGGGCAGGGGAACCCCCCCACAGGACCGTGGGACCCTGGAGGGCTCAGGCATGGTGGCAGGGGGCAGGAGACCCCATGCGGGGCCATGGGACCCTGGAGGGCTCAGGCATGGTGGCAGGGGACCCCCTGCAGGGCCATGGGACCCCGGAGGGCTCAGGCATGGTGGCAGGGGGCAGGGGACCCCCTCCATGGGGCCACAGGACCCCAGAGGGCTCAGGGATGGGGGCAGGGGGCAGGGAACACCCCCCGCAGAGCCATGGGACCCCGGAGGGCTCAGGCATGGTGGCAGGGGGCAGGGGAACCCCCCACAGGACTGTGGGACCCTGGAGGGCTCAGGGATGGTGGCAGGGGGCAGGGGAACCCCTCCGTGGGGCCACGGGACCCTGGAGGGCTCAGGGATGGTGGCAGGGGGCAAGGGACCCCCCCACAGGGCCACAGGACCCCAGAGGGCTCAGGGATGGTGGCAGGGGGCAGGGGAACCCCCCCACAGGGCCGTGGAACCCCGGAGGGCTCAGGCATGGTGGCAGGGGGCAGAGGACCCTCTGCAGGGCCATGGGACCCCAGAGGGCTCAGGGATGGGGGCAGGGGGCAGGGGAACCCCTCCATGGGGCCATGGGACCCCAGAGGGCTCAGGGATGGTGGCAGGGGGCAGGGGACCCCCCCACAGGGCCACAGGACCCCAGAGGACTCAGGGATGGTGGCAGGGGACAGGGGAACCCCTCCGTGCGGCCACGGGACCCTGGAGGACTCAGGGATGGTGGCAGGGGGCAGGGGAACCCCTCCGTGCGGCCACGGGACCCCGGAGGACTCAGGGATGGTGGCAGGGGGCAGGGGAACCCCTCCATGGGGCCACAGGACCCAGGAGGGCTCCGGGATGGTGGTAGGGGGCAGGGAACCCCCCCGCAGAGCCATGGGACCCCGGAGGGCTCAGGCATGGTGGCAGGGGGCAAGGGACCCCCCCACAGGGCCACAGGACCCCAGAGGGCTCAGGGATGGTGGCAGGGGACAGGGGAACCCCTCCGTGCGGCCACGGGACCCTGGAGGGCTCAGGGATGGTGGCAGCGGACAGGGGAACCCCTCCATGGGGCCATGGGACCCCAGAGGGCTCAGGGATGGTGGCAGGGGGCAGGGGAACCCCCCCACAGTGCCGTGGGACCCCGGAGGGCTCAGGGATGGTGGCAGGGGACAGGGGAACCCCCCACAGGGCCATGGGACCCCAGAGGGCTCAGGGATGGTGGCAGTGGGCAGGGGAACCCCTCCATGGGGCCACGGGACCCTGGAGGGCTCAGGCATGGTGGCAGGGGGCAAGGGACCCCCCCCCACAGGGCCACAGGACCCCAGAAGGCTCAGGGATGGTGTCAGGGGCAGGGGAACCCCCCACAGGACTGTGGGACCCTGGAGGGCTCAGGGATGGTGGCAGGGGGCAGGGGAACCCCTCCATGGGGCCATGGGACCCCAGAGGGCTCAGGGATGGTGGCAGGGGGCAGGGGAACCCCTCCATGGGGCCATGGGACCCCAGAGGGCTCAGGGATGGTGGCAAGCACCACCGGGCTGGCCCCACCATCACGCCCTGCCCTGGCTGCTCTGCCCGCCCATGGGGCTCTGTGTCCCCGTGCCGGGGTCTCGCTCACCGGTGCTTCGGTTTCTGCGGCTGCCTTTGGGGCTGCGGGTGCTGGGTGCTCGCTGGCCGGCGGTCTTGTGTCTGCGGTGTGCGGGGGTCCATGATGCTCGGGGGTCTGCAGTGCTTGGGGGTCTGTGGGGCTCGGGGATGTGCAGTGCTTGGGCATCTGCGAGGCTCAGGGCTCTGCAGGGCTCAGGGGTCTGCAGGGCTCGGGGGTCTGTGAGTCTCGGGGGTCTGCGGTGCTCAGGGCTCTGCGGGGCTTGGGGCTCTGCGGTGCTTGGGGGTCTGCAGTGCTCGGGGGTCTGTGGGGCTCAGGGCTCTGCAGTGCTCGGCGGTCTGACGTGCTCAGGGCTCTGTGGTGCTCCAGGCTCCAGGGTGCTCAGGGATCTGAGATACTCAGGGCTCTGCAGTGCTTGGGGGTCTGCAGTGCTCGGGGCTCTGTGGGGCTCGGGGCTCTGTGGGGCTCGGGGGTCTGCGGGGCTCAGGGGTCTGCGGAGCTCAGGGCTCTGTGGTGCTCAGGGTCTGCGGTGCTCAGGGGTCTGACATGCCTGGGGCTCTGTGGTGTTCCAGGGTGCTTGGGGAATCTGTGGTGCTCAGGGCTCTGCGGGGCTTGGGCATCTACGGGGCTCGGGGCTCTGTGGGGCTCAGGGGTCTGTGGTGCTCGGGGCTCCAGGGTGCTTGGGGATCTGTGGCGCTCAGCGGTCTGCATTGCCTGGGGGTCTGCGGGGCTCAGGGCTCTGCAGTGCTCAGGGGTCTGACATGCTCGGGGCTCTGTGGTGCTCCAGGGTGCTTGGAGATCTGAGGTGCAAAGGGTTCTGACATGCTCAGGGGTCTGCGGTGCTTGGGGCTCTGTGGTGCTCCAGGGTGCTTGGGGAATCTGTGGGGCTCAGGGCTCTGCGGGGCTTGGGGGTCTGCGGGGCTTGGGGCTCTGCAGGGCTCAGGGCTCCATGGTGCCCCAAGATCTGATCTGCTCAGGGGTCTGCAGCACTCAGGGCTCTGCAGTGCTTGGGGGTCCGCAGTGCCCAGGGCTCTGTGGGGCTCAGGGGTCTGTGGAGCTCGGGGGTCTGCGGAGCTCAGGGCTCTGTGGTGCTCGGGGCTCCAGGGTGCTTGGGGATCTGTGGCGCTTGGGGGTCTGCAGTGCTTGGGGGTCTGCGGGGCTCAGGGCTCTGCAGTGCTCGGGGGTCTGACGTGCTCGGGGCTCCAGGGCGCTTGGGGATCTGTGGCACTTGGGGGTCTGATGTGCTCAGGGTCTGTGGTGCTTGGGGGTCTGCGGGGCTCTGCGGATTTGGGGCTCTCCAGCGCTTGGGGGTCTGGATTTCAACTTCGTGCTCGGCTCCGTGTTGCCCCCGTCGGTCTCCGCTGTCCCCGCTCCCTCTGCACCCGCAGGGCCCTGCTGCAGCCCCTCGTCCCCCTCCCCGCCAGCCCCTCTGCCTGGGGGCTGACGTCTCCCCCTTTCCCTCCTCCAGATGCCTCCGACCCGGGACCCCCCCCCGGCACCGCCGCCCGGCCCCCTCCTCTCCCCGCTGCTCCCGGACCCGCTGCCCTCAGCCCCCCGCGCACCGGCTCGGCGTTCCTCCATGGAGGGGTCCCGTCACCCCACCGGACTGTCCCCCGCCACCCCGCTGTCCTCCCGGTCCTTGGGGTCTGCCCCCCTCGTCCTCACGTCCCCCCCATGGGAAGGGGACAGGACTCCACTATTTATTTTCCGTTGGCTGAAAAATCAACTTCTGCTCCCAGGGAGGGCGAGGGGGCCGGGGGCAGCTGCTGGCGGGTCTGGCCACGCGTCGCTGTCCCCCCCTCCACGGAGCTGCTGGGGACCCCGTCCCCTCTCGGCCTCGCTGCCTGCGCCCGGCTCGTCCCCCCGACACCCACGGCCCCGGTGCTGCGGGGAGCTGGGGGACGCGGCCGTCGTCGCCGTTTAATTCCCGTTAAAATAAAGATCGACGCCGGCAACCGCGCTTCTCCTCTCCCCGCGCGACGCTGCGGGGACAAAGCGGGGTGCTGGCACCCCCGGACAGCCGAATCGTGGGGGGGGGGGGGGGGCTGCCCCCGTGCCGAGCCGTGGCATCGCAGCCGGGGCGGTGGCTCAGGCCGGGGGCCCAGGGGCTGGCACCGGTCCCCGTTTTCGGGCGCTGTAGCCACGTGGCCCCCCCCCGGAGTGGAGATGTGATGGGGGAGCACGGGGCTGGGGACCCCCCCTAAGCCCCCCAGGCTCTGCCGGATCGCACCAGACCTTCTTCCCCCGCAGTTTTGGGTAAGTCACGGCAATGGGGATGCGACCCTCCCAGAACTGGGATACCAGTACAGCCCAGTCCCAATGCTACACAGGACCAGCTCACACCCACCCCGCTGCCCCCCCCTTCCCCTGTCCCTTGTCCCCTCTCCCCACCCGCTGCCACCCGTGACCCTGCCTCACGGCCCCCCCTCTCCCCGCGCAGAAGAAGATCATGATCATGATATGCTGCGTCGTCCTCGCCATCGTCCTGGCTGCCAGCATTGGGAGCATCTTCGCCTGAGACCCCCGCCCGCTGCCCTCCAGGTGACGGGGCGCGCGGCGGGAGGGTGGCACTCGGGGGTCCCCACTACCGGCTTCGGGCCGCGTTGGGCTTGAGCCGGGTGGGATTCACCCTCCCGGCGCGACCGGAAGGCGCCGGCGGGGACCGAGAGTCCCCCGGCAGCCCCATCGGGAGGGGACGAGGACAGCCGTGCCCCCTTCCTCAGCAGTGCCTCATCTTCCTCCCGGCGCAGGTGGCCTTTCCCCCTCCACCCGGAGAGACCCCGACGCCCGGCTCCGGGACCCCCCCCTGCCAAGCCCTCGTCCCCGCGGCGCCGATGACATCCCTCCACGCGTCCCCGGAGGAGTGGAGACCACCCACCCCGCTCCGCAGCCAACGCCCCGCCGTCCCCCCTCGCCGAGGGGCCCCCGCGGAGCACGGTCCCCTCCCCGGGGCGAGGAGAAACCTCGGCGCTCGCCCGCACCTCCGGAATAAAAAAAAAAAAATCACCCACGCCGCGCTCCGGTGCGCCGGGGAACGGCGGGGTGGGGGTCTCGGCGGCGGGAGACAAACCCCGCCGCAGCGGCGACCGCTCCGCGCCGGCGAAAACCACAGCGGGCGAGGCAGGGTCGTCACGGGAGGGTTTAATTAAGGCGGCCCCCCCTCGTCACGCCGCTCGTTACACCCTGTGTTTCAGGAAGAACTTGCCCCAGTAGCGTCCCTTGAGCCGCAGGTCGTAGGGGCTGAGGTATTTGCGCATCCCCAGCATGTTGGCGGTGACGACGCGCTCGAAGGTCCAGGGGTTTTGGTTGTTGAGCCTCCTCTCCTCCTCCTCCCGCCGCTGCTGCCGGAGGCCGTCGCGGCTGACGGGGACGGCGGGGAACGGCAGCTTCTCGGCCACCTGCTTCAGGAAGGGCTTCACCTCGCCGAACTCGCAGCGCCCGCCGACCTCCAGCACCAGGCGCCCGCTCTTCACCGGGGTGACGTAGCGGTCGATGGGGCCCTTGCCGCCCCCCATGCGGTGTCCCAAGCTCTTCCGCGTCACCGGTTTGAAGGGGGCCGGCACGCGCCAGACGGCGAACGTGGTTTTGGGGTCCATGCCGCGGGCGACGGTCAGGCGGATCATCTCGAAGTGGCCCCAGTGGAGGTAACCCCCCCCCAGGGCCTGCAGGGAAGGAAGGGGGGGGCAGCTCAGGGACCAAGGGTGCAGAGGGTCCCCCCAGCCGCCCCCCCCTCCAGCTCCACGCCTGCTTTCGGAGGGGGGACGCCCTGAAGCCGCCTTTCCCATTTCAGCTCAGCGTTGCGCTCCCCACCCCCCCCATCGCCGGGGAAACTGAGGCAGCTCAGCCAGTTCGGCTTTTCGGAAGCAGTTTGGCACCGGTCCCCTCTGGTTGCTGGGTTGTGCCGGGGTTTCACCGCCCACGGGAGGGCTCAGCCCCGGAGGGGGCACGGGGTGGGGGGGTCTCCAGCCCCTCTCCAGCCCCAGGGCTCCCATTCGCCGCTCACCAGGATCCCGTACTGCCCCTGGGTGAAGTCGGTGGCCTCCCGGGATGGCCCGCGGATGTCACGCAGCCGCCGAGGCTCCCGCTTCACCTTGGGCACCGCCGGCACCTTGTCCATGAACTTCAGCTTCGGTTTTTCCGGGAAGGTGATGCCTGCCGGGGCACACCGCAGGGTCACCAGGACATCCCGGGGCAGGGCGGGGGGTGCCCCCGCCACCCCCGGGGGGGGGTTCTCCCCTCTCCCCCCCCCCATCTTACCGCTGTAGTCCGGGGGCAGCACGTATTTCTTCAGGCCGGCCCGGGGGACGGCGATGCCGCCGGGACCTGGGGGACAGAGCGGGGCCTGATGCACCGGGAGGGGGGGCCGGGGACGGCCCCGGTTCCCCACATCCCCCCCCCCCCCAACAGCCACCCAGTCCCGGACCCCAACGCCCGCCGGTTCATGCGGGAGCGGGCCCGGGAGGCCGGAGCTCTCCCCCCTCGCCCGGATCCAAGCGCCCGGCCACGCTCTCCACCGGCCGCGCCGACCCCTCCCAACGGTGCCGGCTGCCCCGCCGAGCGCTGCCCGGGCTCCGCCGACCTCCTCCAGCCGGGAGCGAACGCAGCAGCCGCCATCGCCACATCGCCGGCAGCGCGCCCGGAGGGAGCCGCCGTGGGGTCCGTCCCCCCGGAGCCGCCCGGCCGGGGACACTTCCGGCAGGGCGGTCCGGCCCCCTTCGGCGCACCCGAGAAACGCGGGCGGGGAACTTTAGTTCCGGGTGGGACACAGCCCATTTTACCCCGCCCCGTGTCCCACCACGACGTCACCCCCGGCCCCCCAACCCCGTGCCGGGCAGGGACACCCCCCCCCGCCCCGGTGTCCCGTCGAGGCTCCGCGGGGCCTACCCAGACCCTCTCCACCGAGGGGTCCGGGCCCTGCGTGTCCCCCCCCCCGCCCCCGGACACACACACAGACACGGGCCTGCTCTGCCAACGCCTCTTTATTGCCGCCATGGCGGGGCCCGGCATTCCCTCGGCGGCTTCAGTAGGTGCTGAAGACGGCCTGGATGTGGTCCCCGTCCTGCGGCTTGTAGGTGCCGACCCCTGCGGCGGAGGGACGGGCGTGAGGCCGGGGTGCTGCGGCCCCCAGCACGGCCCTGACGTGTCCCCCCCACCACCACCCAGTCCGCCCCACCTTCATCGAGGGCGTCCCCACTGCTGAGGAACTGCCAGTAGGTCTTGTCCTCCGTGCTGGCGGCCAGCCCGTGGATGGAGACCACCATGGGACCCCAGGACGTCTGCTCCGTCTGGAAGCTGCCGGGGAGGCGGGTGGGCTCAGATCACAGAATCCCAGCATGGTGGGGGTTGGAAGGGACCTCTGGGGTCACCCAGTCCCACCCCCTGCCCAAGCAGGGTCACCCAGAGCAGGGGGCACAGCACCGCGTCCAGGCAGGGCTTGAAGATCTCCAGAGAAGGAGACTCCACAGCCTCCCTGGGCAGCCTGGGCCAGGGCTCCATCACCCTCAGAGGGAAGAAGTTCTTCCTCGGGTTCAGCTGGAGCTTCCTCTGCTTCAGTTTGTGCCCATTGCCCCTTGTCCTGTCGCTGGGCACCACTGGAAAGAGTCTGGCCCCGTCCTCCTGACCCCCACCCTGCAGATATTTAGAGGCATTTCGAAGGTCCCCTCTCAGCCTTCTCTTCTCCAGGCTGAACAAGCCCAGCTCCCTCAGCCTCTCCTCACAGGAGAGATGCTCCAGTCCCCTCCTCATCCTCGTAGCCCTCCGCTGGACTCTCTCCAGTAGCTCCTCATCTTTCTTGAACTGGGGAGCCCAGCACTGGACACAGCACTGCAGATGGGGCCTCACCAGGGCAGAGCAGAGGGGGAGGAGAACCTCCCTCGCCCTGCTGCCCACACTCCTCCTGATGCACCCCAGGATCCCATTGGCCTTCTTGGCACCCAGGGCACGCTGCTGGCTCATGGTCACCCTGTTGTCCACCAGGACACCCAGGTCCCTCTCCACAGAGCTGGTCTCCAGCAGCTCCGCCCCAGCCTGTACTGGTGCCTGGGGTTGTTCCTCCCCAGGTGCAGGACCCTGCATTTGCCTTTATTGAACCTCATCAGGTTCCTCTCTCGTCGGGGGACACACAGACGCCATGGCTTCCCCCTCCCCGGCCCCTCCGGCTCTCACCTAAAGATGTCGGGTTCCTCGTTCGCCGCCGCCTCCAGCACCTCGAGCAGCGTGGAGCCGCCCGCGACCCGCACCGAGGTGCTGTAGTCGAAGTGCTGTCCCTGCAGCTTGTTGACGATGGAGTAGTGCACCGTGATGAGGGCTGGGGTGGGGAGGAGAAGAGCAGGCTGGGCGCCCGGCACGGCTGCCGCGGGGCACCGGGCAGGAGGTTCATCCCCACGGGGGTCTCGGGGTGCTCCGGGCGGGAGCCGCCGTACCTCTGGATGCCGTGGTTGTATCCAGCTTCGGGGACAGGGACGGGGACAGCCGTTGTCTCGCGGTCGCGCCGGCGGTGCAGTCAATCCCGGCCGCCTCCAGGTACGACCTCCCCACGAGGGCGGGCAGGAGCTGGGCGATGGCCGTGGGCTGGCTGTAGTCGTGGCTGTACACCACGGAGAAGGCCTGGGCGCAGTCCCACTCCCGTGGGGCGTAAAAGCTGGCCGTGGCCTCCAGCTCCTGCGGAGGAGGAATGAGCATCCCCGGGGAGCGCGCCCGTCGCGCCTGCGCCGCCGCCGCCCTCCCCGTACCTGCAGGGCCAGCCCCATGCTGTAGATGTTCCCGATCACGCCGTCCCTCTCCTCCTGCTCGTCGAGGAAGCCATTGCTCACCCCCGCCACCGCCTCGCCGAGCAGGTCCCGCACGTCGTGGAGGCTCGTCCGGCCGTAGGCGCACGCCAGCGCCAGCGCAGCCACGGCGCGGGTGTCTGCGAGACGCCGGCGTCACCGCCGAGCCCGCCGGGATAGGGGCACGGGGGAGCTTCGCCAGTGGAGGGGACATGGAGGGGGTCCCTTACCCACGGAGAGGGTGCTCTCGGAGCTCAGCAGCTGCTTGGCCAACGCCACGGCCGGCGTCTCGTAGCCACCCGCCCCCGCCAGGCACAGCCCCAGGGCATCCAGGCTCACGCCGAACAGGGTGGTCTTGGGGACGCCGTCCATCTCTGCGAGGCGAAACACAGCGAGCTGGGGGTCTGGGGGTGCCGGGAGGGGCGAACCCCCCTCACCAGGCACCCCGAATCCTCCCGCCACGTCCCGGCGTACCCAGGCTGGCCATCTCCTCGTCCGTTTTCTGCTGCAGGACCTGGAGCAGGTCGACGGTCTGCCCCAGGGCCGTGACGCTCTCCGGCTTCTGGCAGGAGGAGAGCAGGGCGAGCACGTACAGGGCCACCTCCCCCGAGGACATGTCTGCGGGGACGAGAGAGCGGCCGGGGCGTACGGGGGGGCCAGGACCGGGCACCCCGCTCCCCAGCCGGTGCCGAGCAGAGCCCCCCACTACCTTTCTGAGCCCTCTCCACAGCCTTCTCGCTTATCTCCTGGAGCAGCCACTTGCGGGTGCCACTGTCGGTGGCCCCGGCCAGGTTCAGGGCCAGCAGGACGCTGGGGTTGGGCAGCTCGTCCGTGTCGACGGAGTCCTCCAGGCTCCGCACCATCTTGGAGACCAGTTCCTGCGAGGCGACTGGAAGGAGAGGGGCCGGGCACCCCGTTGGCCATCGCGGCGGGAGGTCACCGGGGCGCCGGCGTCCCCTCCGCGCGGCTGACGCTCACCGCAGTCGTGGGCGGCCGTGCTGCCGGCCAGGGCCAGCAGCACCCCGACGCCGAAAGCCACGCCGAGCATCCTCTCGAGTCCCGTGGGTCTCTCCTCGCGTCCTCTCCGCTTTCGGTCGCTCCCAGCTCCCTTCTCCGCCCTCCCGGCGCTGCCAAGCGCCGCCGGCTTTATCGGCGTGCCCAAGGATGGCAAACAGTCGGAGGGGCACGGCCGCGGGGCCGGTGATTTTCCACTCGAGGACGGGGAAACCGCCAGGGACGGGGTGGATGGCCGTGGGTTTTGTCCCCCGGTGGGTGCCGCAGCGGGAGCTCCTCCTCCATCGGCCACCCAAGGTCCTGGGCGCCCGGGGATGTCCCTAACAGCTGGAAGCTCGCCAGCTGTATCCCAATTGACGGGAACCACAGAATCAGAGAATCACAGAATGTTCGGGGTTGGCAGGGACCTCTGGGGTCACCCAGTCCCACCCCCTGCCCAAGCAGGGTCACCCAGAGCAGGCTGCACAGCACCGCGGCCAGGCAGGGCTTGAATATCTCCAGAGAAGGAGACTCCACAGCCTCCCTGGGCAGCCTGGGCCAGGGCTCCGGCACCCTCAGAGGGAAGAAGTTCTTCCTCGGGTTCAGCTGGAGCTTCCTCTGCTTCAGGTTGTGCCCGTTGCCCCTTGTCCTGTTGCTGGGCACCACTGGGAAGAGTCTGGCCCCATCCTCCTGACCCCCACCCTGCAGATATTTAGAGGCATTTCGAAGGTCCCCTCGCAGCCTTCTCTTCTCCAGGCTGAACAAGCCCAGCTCCCTCAGCCTCTCCTCGGAGGAGAGATGCTCCAGTCCCCTCCTCATCCTCGTAGCCCTCCGCTGGACTCTCTCCAGTAGCTCCTCATCTTTCTAGAGCTGGGGAGCCCAGCACTGGACACAGCACTGCAGATGGGGCCTCACTGGGGCAGAGCAGAGGGGGAGGAGAACCTCCCTCGCCCTGCTGCCCACACTCCTCTTGATGCACCCCAGGATCCCATTGGCTTTCTTGGCAGCCAGGGCACACTGCTGGCTCATGGTTAACCTGTCGTCCACCAGGACACCCAGGTCCCTCTCCGCAGAGCTGCTCTCCAGCAGGTCCACCCCAAGCCTGTACTGGTGCATGAGGTTGTTCCTCCCCAGGTGCAGGACCCTGCATTTGCCTTTGTTGAACCTCATCAGGTTCCTCTCTGCCCAACTCTCCAGCCTGTCCAGGTCACGCTGAATGGCAGCACGGCCTGCTGGTGTAGCCACCACTCCTCCCAGTTTGGTGTCATCAGCAAACTTGCTGAGAGTACATTCTAAATCTTCATCCAGGTCGTTGATGAAGAAGTTAAACAAGGCTGGGCCCAGTACTGACCCCTGGTGGACACCACGAGTTACAGGCCTCCAACTAGACTCAGCGCCGCTGATGCCAACCCTCTGAGTTCTGCCATTCAGCCAGTTCTCAACCCACCTCATCGACCACTTATCCAGCCCACACTTCCTGAGCGTCCCTAGGAGGATATCATGGGAGACTGTGCCGAAAGCCTTGCTGAAGTCAAGGTAGACAACATCCACGGCTCTCCTTTCACCTACCCAGCCACTCGTGTCATCGTAGAAAGCTATCAGATTGGTCAGGCATGATTTCCCTTTGGTGAATCCATGCTGACTACTCCTGATAACCTTCTTTTCCTCCACTTGCTTGATGATGGCCTCCAGGATAAGCTGCTCCATCACCTTTCCCGGGATGGAGGTGAGGCTGACCGCCCTGTAGTTCCCTGAGGAAGGGCTCCTGATTTCCTGGAAGCCGACCGCGGTACCCGGAACGCCGCCGGGGAATTTCACCCCGGGCGCTGCCGAGGAGGATTTAAAGGATGAGCACGGGACGGCGAGGGGAAAGTCCCACCTGGCTGGTGCGATCTCCTCCGACGGGAAGGGGACCCGCCTCGGGGATGACAGGAACGCCAACGGGGTTGGCTTTTTCGGATTTTGGGAAGGCATCCTTCCGGACAAGGTGTCCAGCTGTGAGATGAGCAGGGACGGGGTGAGGAATCGGCTGGACCAGTGGCCACGCGTGAGAGCAAACTGGGAGGTGCTGGTGGCTCTCTGGAGGGATGAGAGCCCTGGCTGGATGGGAGCTTCGGGCAACGGCAGGGGATTTAACGAGGACGAAGGCCGGATTCTGCGCCCGGGACGGCGTGCGCCGGCGGGGACCTTCCGTACCGGCGTGGGGGACCACGCAGCCCCCGCGGTTACGCAGCAGCCATCGGCCCAGCACAGCCCCAGGGACGGGGGTCAGCACCTTCCCGTGCCTCAGTTTCCCCAGGGGCTCGGCAGCGGGTGGATGCCGTGCTCGTCACCCCGCCCGCGGGGACCAGCCCGCTTTCAAGGTCAGTGCGTGGCTGGGGATGGACCCCCACCTCCTCCATCGCCCCCCCCCCCAGGGGCAGAGAGGGGGACCAGGAGAAGGAGCAGGGCTGAGGGCAAAGGCAGGGGTGGGGGCTTTTGCTTTGCCCCCTGGCAGGAGGAGATCTCTGTGGAGATGGACCCCAGCTGGGTGCAAGGGGCCGGGCAGGGGGGCCCACCCAACCTCCCATTGGGAGATCTGCGGCCACTGACCTTGGGCCAGGTGTAAAAGCCTTCAGAGGGGGCTGCCCCTCCTCTTCCTCCTCTGGGGTGATGGAGGCTCTGGGGAGAAGGTGGTTTGTGCTCTTTCTTGCGGCCGCAGCCTGGGCGCAGGATGCTCTGGGTGAGGGGCTAGTTGGGGGGGGTCCTGCTGGGTCTGGCCGCCCTCTGTGGGGAGGGGGGAGCGGGCAGTGCCCCCCAGGGTGGGCTGCTGGGTGCTTCTGCCCCAGGCATGGCTCTTTGCGGGGTGGTGGGCACGGGTGGGTGGAGGAGGACCACGGTCCCCCCCCAAGCTCCAGGCTTGGGGCCGAGAGGCTGGATCCGGAGCGGGGGGAAGCCCTGGGGTGGGTCCTGCACCCCCTCCCCCCCATGTCACCATGGGGATCCTTCCAGAGCATCACGGCCACGCCAGGGTGACGGCACGAAGCGGCTCAGTCCCTGGAGCCACCTCCTTCCCCATCCCCCCCAAAGCCAAAATGGGGGGACTTGAGGGGACGTCGGTGCTGGGGGTGAGCCGGCTCAGCCCCCCGTCTCCTCGCCCTGCTGCAGTCTCGGTGACATGTGGCCGCGCGTGGCTCTCCGTGACGGTGCCGGCCGCTCTCCTGGGGAGCCGTGCCACCAGCGGGGACCTGAGGCTGGGGTCCGGCTGCGGGGTGACCGGCGCTGACAGGGATGGGTACCGGCTGGAGCACCCACTCGGGGGCTGCGGGACCACCCTAGAGGTGAGGAGCTGGAGGTGACCACGTGTCCCTTGCCGAGGCGAGGTGGCAGTGGGGTCCTCCAAGGGGGGACAGCGTTGCGGTGTGGTGGGTCCTCCCTTTCCCCGTGGTGCCCATGCCACTGTTGTCACTGCACCCGCGCCTTCGGTGAGCTCCAGGGCTGGACCCCCAGGTCCCGGTGTGGTCCCCACGGGGAGGGCTGCGGCAGCACCCATGGGGACAGCCACCCTCCGTGCCAGGGTGGGAGCGCCGGTTACAGCCAGCGGGACCCGATGACCTGAAACGCGGCTCTCGCTGCTTGCCGAGGAGCTTTCCGGCCCCTGGGCTGGCAGCACCCTTCCCGGCGTGCTGGGGACAGGGAGGGGACACTTGCTCCGAGCTGGGGGACACCCCCAGCCCCACGTCCACTTGTTCCCCCAGGTCCTCCCGGACAGCATCCGCTACAGCAACGTCCTCCACTACCGTCCCTCGGGCGGGGGGCCCGGGGCTCGCGCCAGACCCTTCTCCCTCCCCGTGGACTGTTACTACCCCAGGTAAGCCCCGTGATCCACGATGGGACCCCTCGGTGCCCACCCATGGGGGACGTGGGTGCGGGGGGTGCCCTGCTCACCCCCCAGAGCCTGTCACCCTGCTCTGTGGCGCAGGACGGGCAGCGTCTCGTCCCGGGCCGTCCAGCCCACCTGGGTCCCCTTCGGCTCCACCGTCGCTCACCGGAGACGCTTGCGCTTCGCCCTGGACGCGTACGACAGTGAGTGGGGGGGGGGGGGGAGCCCCAACCCCCTCGTTCCCCTCTGTGTCGGGGACCCCCCTGCCTGGGCAGGGCCCCGGGGCGATGCTCGGGGCAGCCGCAGCCACGTCGTTGTCCCCGTGTCCCCCCCCCAGGTACCTGGTCCTCCCGCCTGCTCCAGCCCACCTATTCCCTGGGCGAGCTGATCAACGTCGAGGCGTCGGTGGGCGCCGACCCCCGCCTGCCCCTGAGGGTCTTCGTGGCCGAGTGCGTGGCCAGCCCGAGCGTGACGGCACGGTTGGATGACAAGGTCATCGCTGACGATGGGTGAGCTGGGAGCAGGGTGGCGGCTGCTACCCCCCATTGCGGGGATGCTGTGGGCTCCCCATCTCCCACCCAAGCACCCACCCTCATCTCCCACCCCGGCAGGTGCCTGCTGGCCGGGCAGCTCGGTCGCTCCCGCTTCCTCCCCCGGCGTGGAGACGGCTTCCTCCGCTTCCAGCTGGACACCTTCCTCTTCCCAAACGCCTCCGGCAGCCAGGTCGGTGCCAGCAGGGTCTGGGGGAGCGGGGTGACACCCACCCATCAGGTGGGCACCTTCTTCAGCCTGGAGAAGAGAAGGCTGAGAGGGGACCTTAGAAATGCCTCGAAATATCTGCAGGGTGGGGGTCAGGAGGACGGGGCCAGACTCTTTCCAGTGGTGCCCAGCGACAGGACAAGGGGCAACGGGCACAAACTGAAGCAGAGGAAGCTCCAGCTGAAGATGAGGAAGAACTTCTTCCCTCTGAGGGTGACGGAGCCCTGGCCCAGGGAGGCTGTGGAGTCTCCTTCTCTGGAGATCTTCAAGCCCCACCTGGATGTGGTGCTGTGCCCCCTGCTCTGGGTGACCCTGCTTGGGCAGGGGGTTGGGCTGGGTGACCCCAGAGGTCCCTTCCAACCCCGACCATTCTGTGGGGTGATGGGTGGAGAGCCCAAGAGGGTGCTTCTCCCCGCAGATCCACCTCCGCTGTCGCCTGCAGGCTGGGGCAGATGGGGCTGGGGGCAAAGCCTGTTCCTACGACCGCGCGGCGGCCGCCTGGCGCTCCCCGGACGGGGCCGACTGCTCCTGCTGCGGTTCTCCGGCCGGTTGCCGGAGCCGGCGGCGGCGTTGGCTGGCCGGCGGCGAAGGTGAGAGGATGCCCTCGGTGGGATCCACGAGCCCCGTGCCCAACGGGTGCCTGATGGGCTTCTCCTCGCAGGGCTCCTGGGGGAAGCCAGCGTCCGCCTCGGTCCCCTGGAGCTGCGCTCGTCCCCGGTCCCCACGGCGCGGGAGCCCGGCACAGCGTCACCTCGCCGTCCCTCCGTCCCCGTGGTGCGGGGCGAGAAGAGGGACTCGGGTGAGTGCGAGCGGCCCCCATGGCGCTTGGGGGGGTGGGGGGTGACCCCGCCGTCCCCCTCACCCCGCTGCCTCTCCCCGCAGGCTCCGCTCTCCCCGGCACCGTGCTGGCCATGGTGGCCATGTGCTCCGTCCTCGTCGCCGCGGGCGCGGCCGCCTGCTACTGCTCGGTGCAGCGGCAGCGGGCGGGGGGCCGCGGGGAGCCCCGCGTCGTGGCCATGGTCCCCACCGCCGGGACCCCCTCGGCTCCCGTGGACCCCGCCGTCCCGTGAGCCTCCTCCTTTTAGCAATAAACCCGTGGCAGAAAGGCTGTGCCGTGTCGGTGTGGGAGGGGGCTCGGGGACCCCCTGCGCCCCTGGGTGCTCGGAGTGGGGGGGTGCGACGCGCCCCCAGCACCTCTGTGTACCCCGAAGGGTCCTGGGGTATTTCTGGGGTGCTGCCAGCCAGCTCCCGCACCCTGACTCCCTTGGAACTGGGCAATTTGGGGGGGGGGCAGACCCCTGGTACCGCCCCAGACCCTCAGCCGCTCGCCCCGGGCGCAGCGCGGTGGTGGGTGGGGTGGCTTTAATTATTTACCGGTTTAATTAATTTTTTTCCTCCCTACCTGGAGGTTTTTTTAGGGGGGGGGGGCAGCACCCCAGGAGCAAAGCCACTGCTGCTGGGGACCCTGCCTCCTCCTGTCCCCCCCCTCGCAGCCGGGGGGCAGGGACCCTCCCTGCCCTGCCTGGGGAAGGGATGCCGAGGAGCCACGACCCACGGGGGGGGCGGGGGGAATCCTGCGTGGCCCCCCCCCCCCCCCCCGGCGCTGCTCTCCTGCAGGAGGGAGGTGTCTGTGCCTAATGGCCCTTGATGGAGCTTTCTTCCAGGAACTCGCCGCGGAGAGCTTTTTTCTTCTCATTTCCCCCCCCCACCCCCTCCCATCCTTTCTGAGCTGTTGTAAACACGGGCTGGGGCGGGGGGGGGGCACACACAGCGCGGGGGGGGTGGTTTAGGGGTGCTTTTCCCTCCGGGCACCCCACTTTCCTCCCCTCCCTCTCACGGGGTCGGGGTCTGGGTGGGTTTTTCCTCCCCCTCCGTGGGGCCACGGTGCTCTGACCCCCCCCCTCCCTCAATGGGGGGGGGGACAGCTGGGGGTGCCCTACTTTCCCCCACGTGTGGGGTGGTTTTGGGGGGCTGGGGGAGGGGGGTAAGCCCCCTCCCCATCTCTCATCTGCTCCGTGCCCCTGGGGTGGGGTGGTGAGGAGGGTGGGGGATCCCGTCGTGGGGTCCCGGGGCTGGGGGGGTGTGTTGGGGGGGGGGTCCCCCCGTGGGTGGCGGGGTCCCGCGTGGTCTGGGCGGTGGCCCGGGGGATGCCGCAGCCTCTGACATCACCCGCGCTCAGCCAATGGGCGCCCGGCGGGGCGGGGTGGGGTGGGGAGGGGGCGGTGGCCCCGGCGGGGAGGGGGGGGACAGGGCTGCTCCGGGACCGGGGTGGGGGGGGGCTCCGGGGAGGGGGGGGTCCCCGTTGCCCCCCGTCGCCTCCATGCAGGGGATGGGGAGCCTGCGGCTGGGCAGCCGAGCGGTGATGTACACGGCCGAGACCCTGCCCAAGGGCAAGAACCGAGTCATGGGGGTGAGTTTGAGGGGGGGGGGCAAGGGGGGGCTGGCACCCGTGGATAATCCCCCCTGCAGCTCCCTGCCCCATCCCTGGAGGGGATGCTACTCCGGCTGACCCCCCCGGGGTGCTGCGGCTTGGGGACCGGGGCACCCCATCCCCAAGGGGGGGTGGTTGGCACCCATGGGAAATCCCCCCCCCCCCCCCCCTTTTTCCCACCACTCCATCCCCGGAGGTTTCTGCTCCTCTAGCTGAGCCCCCCCAGGATGCTGTCGCTTGGGGACCGGGGCACCCCATCCCTCGGGGGTCTGGGGGGGGGGTTTGGACCCCGCTCCCACCCTGTCCCATCCCTCAGACCATCCAGATCATGACCGGCTTCATGCACATCGGCCTGGGGATCGTCCTGACGACGCTCACCAACGTCTACACCTCGGTCTTCGTCATCGGCGAGATCCCCTTTTTGGGCGGCGTGTCTGTGCGTAGCGCGGGGACAGGGCTGGGTGCCCACCGGGGCTGGGTGCCCACCAGGGGTGGGTGCCCACCGGGGTCCCGGGGCTGGGGGGGTTCTGCTTCGGCGACTGTAAAACTCCAGGACTCAAGCGGGGACGCCGTGCCCGTGGGCAGCGTGTTGATGCCGGGTGGGTTGGAGGGGTGGGGGGGGCTCGGGGTGACCTCGGTGGCAGCTGACTGTCCCCCTCTTTCCCCTCGCAGTTCATCATCTCGGGCTGCCTCTCCATCGGGGCGGAGAAGAGCCCCACGGAGTGCGCGGTGAGTGTCCCCGGGGGTCCCCGGGGCGAAGCCGCCTCTGAAGCTTGCGCCGGGGTTGTTCCTGGCAACGAGCAACGAGAAGGAAGGGAGATAAACCCCCCCCTAAAGGCAACCTGAGCTGGTTCCCCGGGCACTGGGTGTCCACGTGGGCTCCGGGGTCCGTCACCGTCCCCAAAGCCCCCTCTGTGCCCCGCAGGTGAAGGGCAGCCAGACCATGAACGTCATCAGCGCCATCTTCGCTCTGCTGGGCATCGTGGCTTTCATCGTGGATCTCAACCTCAACGGGCTCTACCGCTCCAGCTTCGACGACTCTAATTATCACGTCCTGGTAAGCGGGGGGGGGGGCACGGCCGGCTGCCCCCCACAGCCTCTGCTCCCGGAGCTGCGCTGCCCAGGGCTGGCTGAGCCTTTCGGGAACCTCCCCTGGCCCCTTCTCCATCCCCCCTTCTCCATCCCCCCTTCTCCATCCCCCCTTCTCCATCCCCCCTTCTCCATCCCCCCTTCTCCATCCCCCCTTCTCCATCCCCCCTTCTCCATCCCCCCTTCTCCATCCCCCCTCAGGTGCTGCCTGAGCTCTTTCTGGGGTGGGGGCTTTGCCAGGCTCCTCTGTGGGGTTCGGCCCCATTGCTGGGGGGGAGCGGGGAGCCCGTGGCCGGCGGCACCCCGACCGTGGGGCCGTCTGTCGGCGCCTGACCTATTTCAGGCTGGTACCTCGGGAGATGACTCACGCCCTGGAAGCACCCATTTCTCTCCTCGTGCCCTAAAAGTGGCGAGGCCGAGGGCTCCGTGGTGCCCGCAGAGCCGGGATGCTTGGGGTGGGTGGGAGATGGAGGAGGAGGGGAGCCCCAAGATGTGGGGTGGGGGTCTACCATGTGGGGCTGAGCCCCGGTTTCCTTCTCTCGGGCGCTGCTGACGGGGCTTTCCCCGCCCTGGAGCTCGCAGGGAACGGGATTTCCATCGTGCTGCTCATCTTCACCATCCTCGAGTTCTGCATCGCCGTGGCCACCGCCAATTTCTGGTGCCGGGCCACCCGCCTCAGCTCCAACGAGGTAGGGCAGGGGGGCGAAGGGCAGCGGGGCCGGGCCCCGGCGGGACCCCCATCCCCGTCCCCCCCCCCCCCCGTGCTCTTCTCTCCCCCCAGGGCATGCTGATCGTGCCCAGCACCACGCGAGTGGACCTGGCGGTGCCGCCGGCCGACCTGCCCCAGCCGCCCAGCTACACCGAGGTGATCTACGACCCCAAAGAGCTGCCCAGCTAGGAGAGGGGTCCGACCCCCCTGCCTGCATGGCAGACCTCCCACCGCCGCCGGTGCCTCCCCCCGCCCGGGACAGCATGCCCCCCCCCGTCCCCGGTGCCCCCCCAGCACCTCCGCCGTGCTGCTCCAGGCACAGGGGGTGAAGGAGAGCCCAGAGCCCCCCCAGACCCCCCCTGCACCCTGGCCCCCACCCGCAGAAGCAGCAGCTCTTGGGTTTCTTTGCAGCTGGCCGCCCCCGAAGTCTAGTGCGGTGCCAGCCCCGAGGACGTCGGTGTGGGGTCCTGGTGGGGTCCTGCCTCCACGCTCCCGAATCCATCCCCGGCTGGGGCTACGGCGTCCTCCTGCCCTGCTGTGGGCTGGGACAGTCTGGTCCCCCCCTCCCGAAAGCCAGCACCCACCCTGGATTTACCTCCTCCCTGTGCTAGGTCTAAAGGGGGGGTCTTTACCTGCTGGCTGCTTTGGAGAAGGGAGTTTGGGGGGGGGTGGGGAATATCTTGGGGCTTTGTGGGGTATTCCTGCCTGGAAATACCCAGTTAGCTGCTGGGGTTCGTTCACCTCAGGGTTCAGGACCTCCTCGAGGTCTGGTGGCCCCGTAGGAGGCAGCTTCTGGGACCCCCCGACGTGTACGAGGAGCCGTGTGGGTAGCTGGACCATCTACCTCGGCTTGCGCCCCGTTGGCTTTATTTTATCTTTGAAATAAACGCTCGGACCAGGCCCCCCTCTCCTCGTCTGGGGGGATTTCTCGGTGCGGGAGCTGCAAATCTCCCCCGCAGAGCTGCTGTCTGTTGGGCAAGAGGCTCATCCTGCCGGCTGCGGGGGTCTCCCGTGCCCGTCCCCCTTATCTGGAGATGCCACGGTCCCCCCGATCCCCGCTCCTGAACCCCCCCCTGCTCTTACACAGCGGCACGGCTCCGCTATATTTAGCGCTGCTGGAGCAGCCGCTCCGCCTGCGGCAATGGCGGTGACGACAGCAGCTCCGGGTTCGTACACCAGCGGAGAAGCTGCTCCGTGGGGTGACGCGGGGACACTGGTGACATGTGCTCCCCGTCCCCACCGGCGTGGCCGGGCGATGCCCCGTGATGGGAGCGGAGCCGAGGGACCTGCTGAGCGCTCCGTGCTGCCGTCCCTCAAAAATCCCTCGCCTTTGGGAGGGGAAATGGAGACCCAAGGGCTTTTTTAAGATTTTTTTAACCAGCAGAGAGGTCTGTTGGCTCCTGACGAGCTCGTTACCGCCTGCCATCCTTAATTAGGGATGCCTAATGAGGAGCATGGGCGGTGATGAGCATCCGGATGAGGTGGGATGTTTCACGAGCAGCCCGAGCTGATGGAGAGCTTGGGATGGAGGTGAGGAAGGAGACCCCGGCGCTGGTTTTCAGCGGGGTGGGAGCACCCTGGTGAGCTGTCTGTGCCCTAAGGGGGGATCTCCCCCACTGCCTGGGGACAGAGCTTGCCCCCAACCCTCCCCTCCGGCCCCGGAGCCTGGGCAGGGAGCCCCACTTTGAACCCGCTCTTTAGTTCGGGGTTGGGCTCGATGTTTTCTTTCTTCTTTCGACAGCCCCCGCCCTGCCAACGCTCGCCGTGCTCAGCCGAAGCCTCATGGATTATTCACTCGCTGTCGGTTATTTCTGTTCCTGGCTCTGAAAAAATCATGAGCCGGGTGGGTAGGAAAAGCCCCGGAGACCGAGGGAGCGGGATGGCACGGGCTGCCTCCGCTCATCCCACGGTCATGGGCCATTAGGGCTCCGGCTCTGGAGCCTCCCGCACCTCCTCTCCTCTGGGTGGCAGGGGCTGGAGAGGGCCTGGGGACCCCACGGGGTGATGGGGGGGGCCAGGAGAAACGCTGGGGCAAAGGCTGGCGGTCGCCGTGCCGGGAGCTGGGTACCCCGAGGGACCCCGTGGCTGGGGGAGATGCCCTGCACCCCAACGCCGGCTCTCTGCCGTGATGGGGAGGGTGGGGAGAAAGGACCTCCGTGCCCGGTGGTCTCCGGCAGCGTCTCCAGGCTGGGAGAAGCGGAGGGAGCCCCCGACCCTGGCTCACGCCGGGCTCGGTACTCGGTGTCTTGGAGCAGCTCTTGGTTACGGCGTCTGCAGCCAGCCTGGAGGTGGAGGTGGGGGAGCAGGGGATGAGCCCCTCTCGCCCGGCGTCACCGGTGCTGCTGGGAAAGCTCTGGCTTTCTTGGCATCCGGGAGCTGTGGGAGACCCCCCACGCCGGACCCCCGCACCGGGCTGACCTCCCGCTCGTACCCGTTCCCCACGCCAGGACGCGTGCCGTGGCGTTGGAGGATGCTCCCGTGCCTTCCCTGGGGGTTCCCACAGAGGGAAAGGACCCCCGGGGAGACGCGGGGGACAAGGCGTGGGGTGGCAAAGGGTGGCTCTGTGTCGGGCGGTGACCTCGGGGGCACCCGAAACGCTGCTGATTTGGGGAAGAGGAGCCCCAAGTAAAGCCGGGGAGCCCCTGAACCTCAAACACCAGATCTGGGTCCCGCATTCGGAAGGAGCTCCATGGAGAAGAAACGGGGCGTCTGCGTGCTAAGGGGAGAGATCTCCGCTCCCAGGGTTTCCTGGGGGTGCAGCGGTGCTGGCCCCGGGCCCCCCGGTTCCCCCGAGTGCCAAAATGTCCCAGGGTGTGGGTGCTCGTGGGGCTGGGGGCTGGTTTCGGTACCCTGCTGCCGGAGGACCCTCGTCTCCCAGCATGGAGGAGCTGGAGGTGGCACTTGGGTGTACGCGGTGGCCACGGGGCTGTCTGCAGAGCGGGGGGCTGCCAGACCCCCACAAGGGTTGGGGAGGGGATCAGCCATGGTGGCCCAGGGGGTGGGCTGCCTGGGGGACATCTGCCTGGCCCTGGCCCCCACCGCTGGCCTCCATGGTGGGCATCGCCCCGTTGCTGTGGGACCTCAGCTCCCACCACGAACCCTTCTGGGGGCACCGGCTCCCCCCACCCTACCACAAGGTCTTCACGGCCATAGGAGCCGGGGGGCGGCTGCGAGGTGGGGTGGGGGGGTCCCGCTGACTCTGCCTTGCCCTGGCGGGGTGTACGGCAAAGGTGGGGTCACGGGGGCCGGCATCCGCCCCGGCTCTCCTCTGCCTTAGGAGGTGGGGGGGGGCAGCGAGGGGAGGGGGCTGCCCAGGCTCCGGGAAGGGGCGGGGGGTCTCCTTCCAGAGGGGGTTTTTGGGGCACAGAGCAGGGATAACACAGCCCTGGGATCGCCGACCGGCGTGTTCATCCGCGGCGAGAAGCTCAGGGATCCGAGCGCGATGCCTGGGGGGGAACGCAGCACAGATAAAAGCCAGCTGCTTTATTTTTAATTAAAAAAAAAACCCCAACAAACTGAAACCTGTCCCAGAAAACGTGGCTTTCTCACTCTAGAACCGGCATCGGAACGGCCCTGTGAGAACCAGAAATGCTTGGAGGCAAAGCAAAATGTTGACTTTTGGTCTTTTTATGGGGATATCGAGTTTTTCGCGGGAAGCAGCAACTTTCTGTGGAAAGCGTTTCTCCGTCGTCACCTATTTTCTTTGGAAAAATATAAAAAAGCAGAGCTTTAGGGGTTGGAAAAGGGTTTTCGGTTCCACAAGGCTCGTAAACACATCCCGTGCTGGTGGGAGAGGATGCTGGGGAGGGGGGGGCTCTGGCTGAACCCCCCGCCCGGAGCCTGAGCACCCAGCCCAGCTTCCTGCGGCATCCCGAGGGACACCGGACCGTGGTCCCAAAGCCACCGAGCCCGGCGGTGCCCGGTCCCCGCGCTCCTCCGGCCGTGCCGACAGCCACGCTCGCGGGGCAAGACGTCTGGCTGCATGCGAGCAGCTCCTGGAGATGGAGAAGGAAGAATAATCAGCGACGAAAAGATTTCCAGCTGTTGGGAGAGCAAAACTCGACACCCCCCCCTGAAAAAAATATCGATATTAGAATCGAAGGAACGCGTCGTATGTATCAGCAAAGCCAGAAAATTCCTGCAAACCAAGGGCTGGAAGGCTCCGCCGACCGGGCTCGCCGCTTCCCTGCATCTGCTCGGCCGGACGCGAAAAAGCTTCCCCTCCTCCGGCAGCTGCTTCCAGAAGAAATCCCAACATCCTACCTTGGGTTCCCGCCATCCCCCAGCTGGACCCGGCTTTATTTGGGAAGGGAAAAGCGCTTTCTCTCGCTCAGGAAGGGGTTTTGCTCGCCCGGCTGCGGGGCCGAGGGCGGTCACGGCTGTTTCTGCCTGAAAGGCGGCAGCTCCGGGCGTCCGAAAAGGCGGATTTGGGAGGAAATCCACCGCGGCGGCTGGGAACGCGAGCCGTCGCGAGTGCCGGAGGACACCCTGCCCGTACCGAGGCCAAAGAGGGGATCCCAGCATTTCCACGGGTGCTTAAGCGTTCCCCACCCCGGGGTCGGAACGAGCTCCCAGCCGGCGCGGGACTCGTTAGCGCCAGGGGGGTCAGGAACCCCCCGGAGAGACGCGCTGCCCAGTCACCAGCAGCGATTCGAGGCTCAGAGGCGTCGGGAGAGCGGTGAGGTTGGACCTCATCCACCTCCCTGTTTATCCTGGAACGCTGCGCCGGCTCTTTACGAGGCCGAAGGCTCGCTCCCCGGCGGGGGCTGCGGGGTGGAGGAACACCTCGGGGCGGGATGGGGCAGCAGCTTGACGTTTCCCACCGTGGGATGGGGGACGTGGGTGAGCCCGAAAATTTCCGACCGACCGCGCTCCCGACGGACGAGGAGCTCGGGAAACCGTTTGGGTGTGAGGACCCAAAATGGGGCAGGGGACAGCAGAGACCCCCACCGAGGTCCCGCTCCCGGCTCTGCGGCGTGGTCCTGCACCGGCCAGCTCCGCTCCGGCACCTCTGCAAACTCCGGCCATGCCGCCGGTCCCCATGACCTCCCGGTTTGGCACCGGTTGTCCCCGGGATGGGGGGGAGCTGCTGCGGCCCCCTCCAGCTCTGGAAGTCTCCGCCGAGCTCTGGAAGCGAGTCAGGAATCTCAGCTCCCTCCAGGGCTGAGGGCAAGGAAAAAGCTCTTCCAGAAGTCGCTCCACCGGGCATCGGCAGCCTCCGAGGGGGGAAAAACCCAGGCGGGGTCCACAGCCGTGACTGCCAGCCCCAGCGCCTTCCTCTCGCTCCCGGAGCCGTGCCGACCGAGCTCAGGGGAGGATGAGGATGAGAGAGGAAGGGACTGGCACCCAGCATCCTGCCCCACAGCATCCTGCCCCACAGCGTCCCACCAACGTCCAGGAATGTCCCAGCCCTCCTGGCCAGCGGACGGGGGACAGCAGCCACGGAGGAAATCGCTGTTTTCTGGCAGGGCTGGGGAGCGGCGGGCGGCGGAGGGAGGAAGGGGCCTCCGAGCTCGCCCCTCGGGAGCCCCTCGCCATGTGCCGTGGCTCCGTTCCCAGGCTGAGCTCTCATTTCCGATCAGAAACGACGGCGTCTCCTTTCCCTTCGGCTCCCGCCGCAGCCGTCCGGCACCGCACGCCGCGCTGCCGGCCCCCCCGAGCTCGCTCCTGCGGGTGGGCTGTCCTCGCCGGGACAGACCCACAGGGTCGAGGCGCTCGCGAAGGGAGAACCCCAAAGAAAACAAAAAATGCAATAAAGCAGCTTCCTCCGGACATTTATGGACTAACAGGGTTTATAAAGTTTGCGCTGTGTCCTGTCCCGCTCCGTTTTTTCTTCCTGTGAGGGAAACCGCCAGGGCTGGCCGCCTCGTACGGCCCTAACGAGGGCAGCCAAATTAATTTCCGAGCGCCTCGTTAGGAACCCCGCCAGCGCTGGCACGTGGCTGATTGCGGAGACGATGCCCGAGCCGAGCGTCCGGGATGGAGAGGACTCGGCTCAAGAGTGGGCAGGGGTCTCCTCCTCGGAGCATCCAAGCGTCCAAGCCCTTCCCCGGGGCCGTGGCGGAGGGGGTGCCCACCTCGGGCTGGCGAAGCCCCTCTCCCCACCCTCGACTGAGGCATTTTGGCAGCCTCCGTCCCCTCCCTTGGCAAAGCCGCCTCGTTGAGCAAGAGGGGCCCGGCGAGATTTCCATGGACAAACTTCCTGCGGGGAGCAAAGGGCAGCAAAGGGACAGCTAACGGCGGCCGCGGTGAGGAGGAGGAGGAGGGCAAGCCCAGGCTGAAGGAGGTAGCAGGGTGGGGGGTGAGGTGTGGGGCACGGGATGGACGCCCTCGTAAGAGGGTGTGGGTGCTTCTTGCATCACCGCTGGCGTGGACACGTCCCACGGGTGGGAGCTGGTCCGGTCCTTCAGCTTCCCCGCGTCCCCAGCCCCCGCTCTGCCCGCAGGCGATGGCGGCCACCACGGTGACCGACTCCGGCGGGGTGAGGATCATCACGGAGGTCATCCCGGCCACAGACCCCCGAGCGGCCCAGCTGACCTCCGGCGCCGGGTTGCCTGTGCCCACCACGTCGTTTCAAGTCAGAGGCTTCCGAAAGGCTCAGCCCAAGGCGCTGGGGGTGAGACACGACGTCCCGGGGTGTCCCGGGGCAGCTCGGGGGGCTGAGAACCCCCAGGCATTGCCCCACGTGAGGTTCTCCTCGGCTGGGGCAGAGGTGACGTTTGGGAATGGCCAAGCCAGCCGTCCCCGGTCCCTTCCAGGCACCGCGGGACATTGGGACTGGGGTGGGACGTGGCTCACGGCAGCGGTGACACCCGTCCTTCGCCGGTGCTGGCAGCCAGGCCGAGTGACCGGGTGGATCGCTCTCCCCCGTCCTTCCCCCAGACCATCCACATCTTCACCGGGATCATCCACATCTGCTTCGGGATCATCCTGACGGTGTCAGAGCACAGGACCCCTTCCCTCCCCGTGGCCAGCGGGATCTTCTTCTGGCTCGGGCTCCTGGTAAGCCGGGAAGCGCCTGGCTTCGATCTCCACGTCACCAGGACCTCCTCTCACACCCACACCTTCTGGGGACGGAGGGGGGGCGCGTGGAGCCCCGGCTCGCGGCCAGAGGGGCGTTGGGACATGCGAGGTGGGTGACAGGGAGGGGTGCCTCGCTGCTGACGCCCTCCTCCCTCTGCTTTCGGAGCAGCTCGTGGTCTCAGGCTCTCTGCTGGTGGAAAGCGATAAAAGAGATAACATCTTGCTGGTAAGGGGGTCCCCCACGGCCAGGGGGGATGGACAAGGTGTCCCCCCATTGCTTCTGCCCTTCCGGAGGGTGGTGGGACCCCTCCCGAGCCTGGGCTCATCCCGCAGGGTCTGCAGCGAGGTACCCAGGGGCTGGCTCGCCCTCAGGGGGGGCCCAGTTTTCTCCCTGTCGAGCAGAGGGTGGGCAAGCCCTCACGCTTCAGGGTCTCCACGAGGTGCCTGGGGCCTGGCAGAGTCACTCTCGGCTGACGGGGAGGAAAGGCGGCGTGGAGGGCAGCTGCCCGGGGTGGTTTCACAGAATCCCAGAATGTCTGGGGTTGGAAGGGACCTCTGTGGGTCACCCAGTCCCATCCCCTGCCCAAGCAGGGTCACCCAGAGCAGGCTGCACAGCACCGCGTCCAGGCGGGGCTTGAAGATCTCCAGAGAAGGAGACTCCACAGCCTCCCTGGGCAGCCTGGGCCAGGGCTCCGTCACCCTCAGAGGGAAGAAGTTCTTCCTCATGTTCAGCTGGAGCTTCCTCTGCTCCAGTTTGTGCCCGTTGCCCCTTGTCCTGTCACTGGGCACCACTGGAAAGAGTCTGGCCCCATCCTCCTGATCCTGCAGATATTTATAAGCATTTATGAGGTCCCCTCTCAGCCTTCTCTTCTCCAGGCTGAACAAGCCCAGCTCCCTCAGCCTCTCCTCGTAGGAGAGATGCTCCTGTCCCCTATAGTTTCTCTATATTTGACCCGAGCTGAATAATCCAGCGCGGAGGTGCCCCTGCTCAGACAAGCAAGCCCCAAGCAGCCTCTCCCTCAGCTCTGTGGCACCTTGCGGGGGTCTCCAGCCGGGCGGGGGCCACGCCGTCACCTCCCCGGTGACCCTCCCGGCGGGAGCTGCCGATGGCCGATGCGAGGTGACCCACGCAGGTGAAGACCTGCTGCGTGGTCAACGCGGGGGTCGTCCTCAGCACGCTGGTGGCCGCTCTCATCCACGCCACGGCCATCACTCGCGACATCCCCAGCTGCGAGACCAACGCGCCGTACCAGCTGAAAGCCGAGTGGTGCTTCAACGCTGAGAACAAGGTAAAGCCTCCAGGTTCTGCCCAGGGCAGCAGGTCTGATCCTCGTGTTGCTGCGTGGGATGAGCAAACGGGGTGACAGCCGGGTAGGGGAGGGGGGACGAGGGGTGCTGCCAGCCCGCGGGACCCGCCGGACCCTTCCGCTCCGCTCCTCGCAGCTCCTGAGCAACGGGCTGGATTCCATCTTCGTCATCTTCTGCCTCCTGGAGTTCTGCACGGCGGTGGCGGCCCTGGCCTTTGGCTACAACGCCGTCAAGCAGCACAACTACACGCGCATGGTGAGGGGGGCCGGGGTCGCCCCAAAAATCACTCGAGCATCACTCTTTCTTTCCTCCGGTGGCCTATGGTGGGGAGGGTCTCTCCTCACGACCCCAAAAGCGGGATTTTCCTCCCTTTTTCCTCTCCCAGGCGCTGTAGCTGGCGGCCAAGCCCGCAGCCATCGTGTGACGAACCACCGGACGCCCCAGCCGAGGTGCCGGAGCCCGGGGAAGCCTCCCTGGGGCTTGACGGTGGAGCTGGCCGCAGGCGTCGGGCTCCCCGCCCCAGCCCTGGGCCTTTGGCCGCCAATAAAGGCCTCTCCCCTGTTATGAATGACAATACGCCATTTGCATTCTCTCTTTCTTCATTAAATTTGAGGCAATCAAAAGCAAGCAAACAGCGCCGGGCGCGCGGGGAGTTGCTGCTCCGCCAACACGCGCACCTTCTAATGGCATCGGTGCTCTTTATATCCTCTCCAAGCTGTTCGTTTCCGCGAAGTCTCCTCCTCCTTTCGATTCTCTGTGCTTACGTGGCACCACGTATTGACGCGTGCGTCTCGTGATGTCGGTGGTCTTCATAGTTCCTCTGGTGGTCTTCGGGATGAAGCGTCTCTTCTTCCTCGGTGTCCTCTAAATGCCCTTTTCCTACACGCGCGTGCACACTTGGCTTTGCCTTGCATAAGCGATGTATGTTAGCCCATTCGGCAGGGGGTTGGACTGGGTGACCCACAGAAGTCCCTTCCAACCCCTACCATTCTGTGATTCTGTGATATCCTGTCCATCGTTCTGATGCCGTGAAACGACGGAGTTGAAGACTCATTAGTCAGAGGGATATTAAGCAGGTGTTTTTTTATTGCAGCGCCGGGCACACGGGGGATGTCTCCTCCCAACGTGCGCGCCAAACACCCTGGCATTACAGGTTAAATACAATCACAATACACATCTTCATTATATTTCCCAGAAATGCTTAGCATATTCATGACTTTTCCAAGAACGAATTAGCATATGGTAATATCTTCCACACATGTCTGTTCGCGTCCTCGGGTGGTCTCTGGGGGTCTCAAGATGAAGGCTCATACTCCTCATCCCAGCGTCCACTGGTTGACCTTTGTTTCTGCGCAGACTCCGTTCTAAGATCATGTCTCCCGCGTCCTTCCAGGCTGTTTGGCTCCGGTCTCGTTGCCCTCTTGGTGCCTCTTTCTCTCTGTAGCTTGGTGCTTCTGCCCTCCCAAGGCCGAGCTGTCTGGGGGAGAATTATGGAGGAGCCTCTCCATCTTAGAGCTTTCCTGTCTGCTCAAAACAGCAAAGATCTAGTTCAGTTTAATTACAATCGCTCTGGGAAGTGGAAATTTGACTCTTACAGGTATCATTTCCATGCCTTATGTGGTTTGGTTATTTCACACTATGCTGGTTTCCACAGCTGCACAACATTTGCACTCGACACGAATCATCTTCTTCGCTCAGGGGGCGGGGGGGGCGACTCGCAGGGCCCCTGCACCGGGTGGGGTGGAGGGCACCGGGCGCGGGCCGCCGCGACAACGGGCCCTGCCCGGCACAAACATGGCGGCCTCCGCCTGGCGCCGTCGGCGAGGCGGGAAGTGCTGCCCGACACTAAAATGGCGGCCGGGGTTTCGTCTTCCGCTCTGAGCATGCGCAGAGCGGCGGCGGCGCGGCGCCTCTCTGACGTCATCGAGCGGCGCCGGCGGGGAAGGGGCCGCGTGGAGGATGGTGGGGGAGAGCGGGGCGGCCCCGGGGCCCGATCCCGAGGAGTCCGGCGGGGCGGCCCCGGTCCCAGCTCCGGCCACGGTCCCGGCCCGGCGGCGTCGGAAAGCCGCCAAGAAGCGAAAGGAAGCGGCGGCGGTGGTGACGATCCCGCGGGGCAGGCCCAAATCGGGGCGGGTGTGGAAGGACCCCGGCAAGAAGAGGTGGGCGCGGGGGTGGGGGATCAGGCCTCTGGGGGGTCTGCAGGGTCGGGGCGGGCGGTTTGGGGGGAGTCAGGTCTCTGGGGGGGCCTTGAGGGTTGGGGCGGGCGGTTTGAGGGGTCAGAGCTCTGTGGGGGTCTCTAGTGTCGGGGTGGAGGCGCTTTGAGAGGGGGGATCAGGCCTCTGGGGGGTTTGCAGGGGCGGGGCGGGCGGTTTGGGGGGAGGTCAGGCCTCCGGGGGGGTCTGCAGGGTCAGGGTGGGTGATCTGGGGGGGGGTCAGGCCTCTGGGGGGAGTCTTCAGGGTCAGGGCGGGCGGTTGGGGGTGGGACAGGCCTCTGGGGGGGGTCTTCAGGGTCGGGGTGGGCAGTTTGGGGGGGGTCAGGCCTCTGGGGGGGTCTCTAGTGTCGAGAAGGAGGCGCTTTGAGGTGGGTCAGGCCTCTGGGTGGGTCTGCAGGGTTAGGGCAGGTGGTTGGGGGGGGTCAGACCTCTGGGGTGGGTCTTCAGGGTCGGTACGGGCGGTTTTGGGGGGTCAGGGCTCTGAGGGGGTCTCTAGTGTCAGGTTGGAGGCGCTTTGGGGTGGGTCAGGCCTCTGGGGGGCTCTGCAGGGTCAGGGTGGGCTCTTTGGGGTGGGACAGGCCTCGGGGGGGGGTCTTCAGGGTTGGGGCGGGTGGTTTGGGGGGGATCAGGGCTCTGTGGGGAGTCTTCAGTGTTAGGGCGTGTGGTTTGGGGGGGATCAGGCCTCTGGAGGGGTCTGGAGGGTCAGGGTCAGTGGTTTGGGGGGGGTCAGGCCTCTGGGGGGGTCTGCAGGGTTAGGGCAGGTGGTTGGGGGGGGTCAGGTCTCTGGGGGGGTCTGCAGGGTCAGGGCAGGCGCTTTGAGGGGGGGCTGTGGTGGAGGCAGGGCTGTTTTGGGTTCTTGAGCTAGGAGCAGTCTTTGGGGGGGAAGGGGCTGTTTCAGGGGTGGTGTGGGGTGGGCAGGGCTGCTGTGATGGGGCCGTGGGGGGTGGTTCATAGGGGTCTCCAGAGCTACCCTGGACTTTAGGGGGGATCGGGCTGCGCTGGGGGAGTCCTGAGCTGGGGGGCAGGTTTGGAGGGGCCGAGACTGCTGGGGGAGCCTCTGAACTGGGGGAATTTCGCAGAATTCTGGCCCCAGGAGTTTTTGGAGATGGCTCGGAAGGGAGGAAGCTGCTGTGAGCCGCGGGGGGCTCAGCTCTGCCTCCTCCGGCTGCTGACACGGCCCGTCCCCCCGCTCAGGTTCTCGCACATGATCCAGGACAAGGCCCTCCGCACCTCCTGGGCGCGGAAGATGAAGGAACGGCAGGAGAAGAAGCTCGTCCAGGACCTGGCACGGCAGCTGCAGGAGGGGAAATGGAGAGAGCGAGAGGTAACGGGGCTCGGGAGCTCAGCACCCCGCAGGCAACGTCGCCCAGCCCCTCCGCGCCTTCCGTCTCCGTGGGGCAGCGACCGTGCTCGTGGGGCAGCCGGCGGCTCCGCTGTCCCGGCCGTCGGCTGGAGCTGCCCGCTCCCTTCGCCAGGGCGAGCTCAGGGCCGTGAGCGGAGACTTCCCACCTCTCTCCGTACACAGCCCCGTGTCTCTGCCCGCATCCCGGGCTTCGGGGCCGTGGCAGAGCCCTCCCTGCCCCGTGGCGAGCGCAAACCCCACTGGCTGTGGTCACCAGCACGGTGAATTCCCTGTTGTCCTGCCAAATCCCGGCTGCGAGGGTCGTGCGGGCTCGGAACGGCCTCGCTCGGTCGGTTCAAGCCTCGTGCAGCGGGGAGAAGCGCTGCCGTAGCCCTGCAGCCCCCCGACCGGTGTCGGCGTCACCCGTGGGTCGGTGCTGGTGGGGTTTCGGCCCGGAGAGAGGGACCTGCAGGGACCGTTTTGGTGCTGCTCCCGCAGGAGAAGAAGCGGCGGCGGGAGGAGAACCTGAAGCGGCGGCTGGAGAACGAGCGGAAGGCGGAGATTGTCCAAGTGGTGAGTCCTGGCTGGGGGCAGCTGGCAGAGCCGGCAGACCCCGGGGCACCGCGCTCCCGCTTGCTCCGGATCCTCTCCCTGGCTCCTCCTTTGAAGGAGGCTGTGGGCAGCACTGGGAGGACTGGGGAAATCCGGTCAAACCCAGCTGAACAGGCAGCCGGGGTCCTGCAGGGTGGGCTAGGGGGTGGCTGCTCCTCCAAACTCGAGAAAACCAGAGGTGAGGCCGCGTTAGGGGCGATACGTCAAAGGAATCAAAAGCCCCCCCTCTCTCCCCCCACCCTCCATCCAGATCCGGAACCCGCTGAAGCTCAAGCGGGCGAAGAAGAAGCAGCTGCGGCGGGTGGAGAAGCGGGACACGCTGGCCCTGCTCCAGAAGGCGCCCGCGCGGCACAAAGCAGCCGCACAGTGAGACGGGAGACGGGGCACGGCCGTGCCCGGCCTGGCAGCCGGGATTTCTGCTGCTCCCGCTCCTCTCCGGGGGCTTTTCCTCGGCTCGGCGGGCGGGAGTCGCTGCCTTGGCCCTCGGCGTTGGACGGACAGCAGGATGGAGCTGGGGCGGGTTACGCAGCTCCACGGCCCGCAGGAACCAGCTGCGGATCCCCCCTTGCCCTGGCAAGTCGGCCGAGGGCTGGAAGATCTTCTCAATTTGCCCAAATCTGCTTTTTCTTTATAAAAATGAGTAGGGACTGAGCCAGACTGGCTTCCAGCGGCTTGGGGGGGGCTGGTGGCTTCCGCTCAGGGCGTTCCTGGGGTCGCAGAGGGCTGTGGCCCCTCGTTTCCTGAAGCTCCCCTTCTTCGTCGTCTTGTCCCCCTGGGAAGGGGCACTGGAGTTTGTCACGAAGGGGGGGGCTGCGGTGCAGCACAGCCCCCCCATCACCCTTCTCTGGGGGTGCTGGGAGGGGGTTGGAAGGAACTGGGGGCTCTTCACCTTCCTGGTGGTTTTTCTTGCTTTGTAAGCGCCCCTTTGCACTTCCCAGTTTCAGGGCTGCGTCCTCGGGCTGCTGGGAGCCAGAGCAGCAGGGCGGGGGGCTGAGGGTGAGCGAACGGGGGGGGCTCTGGGGTGGGGGGTGAGCCCTTCCAGTGCGGAGAGCGGGGAATCGGAATCACGGGACGGTTTGGGTTGGAAGGGACCTCCAACATCAACGGCGCGGGAGGCTGGGGGCATGGACGGCGTGGGCAGAGCTCCCCGTTGCCCCCACCGACTCAGAACTGGGGGGGGGGGTTCCCACTCACCCCCAGGGCAGCCCCCATGGAGGGGGTGGCCTGGCGGGAGCTGTGGGGTGCAGCGGAGCCGTGGGGCGGCTGCCACCCTGGCCGGGGTCACGGGGCAGGAGGGCTTTGCCCTCGCCACTACCCCGGTTAATGATTGCCCCGGGCCATAAAAGCGGGAGCGTAGGGCAGGGAGAGCCTCGCCTCTCCCACCCACTCCCTCCCCAGGGCCGTGGCCGGGTAAGAGGGGGCTTGGAGCCCATCCCGGGGGCTTCGGGGCGGGGGGGGGGGGGGGGGGGGGGGGGTGCTTTCCCGGTGGGGAGCGCCTGGGTGAACTCTGTGTCTCCTGGCTTGGGCGGTTGCCAGCGCCTCGCCGGGCTCCCTGCCCGCTGCCTGCTCCGCCGCGCGGAGGGGAATCGGGGTGTGCACGGGACCGGGGGGGCTGTAGCCCCTGCCCCCCGCTCGCCCCGGACCCCTTACCCTGATCAGGGTGGGGAGAGGGGACAGTGGGTGCTGGGGACGCCGGGGCAAAAGGGGTCTTTGCGGGGGTCCCTGCTGCTGGGGGGGGGTCTGTGTTGAAGTGCCAGGGAGGGGCACGGTGTCCTCAGGGAGGGGGGCACCAGCTGGGCTGCAGACCCCATTGCGCCCTCCCCAAGTCCTGTGACCCCTCGTTAGGCTCCCTGGAGACAGCCCCCAGCCCACGGCGGGCCACCAAGCAGCCCCCTCCCCGCTCGGGTGACGCCCCAGCAGCGCGCTCGGCACGAGGTGGGTGATGCTCATCTCCATCCCCAGGCGCACCATGGCGGAGGTGACGGTGACGCCGCGGTCCTCGCTGGCCGACCGGCCGGTGCGGCTGCGGGCGAGGGGCCTGTCCCCCTCGCAGCTCGTCACCCTGCGGGCCTCGCTGACCGACGAGCACGGCGAGCGCTTCCAGGCTCGCGCCTTCTTCCGAGCCGACGCCGCCGGCGAGGTCGACCCCGGCCGCCATGCCGCCTTGGGGGGCAGCTACACCGGCGTCTGCCCCATGGGGCTCTTCTGGTTCCTGCAGCCCGATTCCCTCTTCCGACGCCTGGTCAAGAGGGACGTGGCCGGCAGCCCCTTCCTCATCCACCTCGAGGTCTTCGATGGCGTCTGCTTGGCCACCGCGCCCCAGGACCGGCCGCTGGCCTCCTGCGAGGCCGAGCGGTGGTACGTGGGGCCCGGCGTGCAACGGGTGCCCGTCCGGGAGGGCAGGGTCCGCGGGGCTCTCTTCTTGCCGCCCGGTGAGAAACGGGGCGCGGGGAACCCCGGGGCGTCCAGCCTCGGCCCTTCGGGGCTACCCCCGGGAGCCAGGCGGGACCCTCGGGGCGTGGGGTGGCACCGGCGGCTCCTCTCCCCCGTCGGTGACGGTGTCTTGGGTGCCGGCAGGACCGGGACCCTTCCCCGGGGTGATCGACCTGTTTGGGGGCGCGGGCGGCCTCATCGAGTTCCGTGCGGGGCTGCTGGCCAGCCGGGGCTTCGCCGTGCTGGCGCTGGCCTTCTTCGCCTACGAGGACCTGCCCCGCACCCTGGCCCAGCTCGACATGGAGTACTTCGAGGAGGCGGTCGAGGTGCTCCTCCGGCACCCCAAGGTGAGCCCCGCGGCGTGGCGGTGGGTGGCCCCTGCGAGCAGGGACGTCCCGGTGAGCAGGGATGTCCTGGGGACGTCCCAGTGAGAGGGATGTACTGGTGGGCAGGTATTGTCCTGGTGACCAGGGATGTCCTGGTGACTGGGGACGTCCTGGTGACTGGGGACGTCCTGGTGACCCCGGACATCCCACCCGGTGACCAGGGATGTCCTGGTGACCAGTGATGTCTTGGTGAGCAGGATGTCCTGGTGACCAGGGATGTCCTGGTGACTGGGGACATCCTGGTGACCGGGGACGTCCCACCCGGTGACCAGGGATGTCCTGGTGACCAGTGATGTCTTGGTGAGCAGGATGTCCTGGTGACCAGAGATGTCCCAGTGACTGGGGACATTGCAAAGAGCAAGATGTCCTGGTGACCAGAGATGTCCTGGTGAGCAGGGATGTCCTGGTGACTGGGGACATCCCACCCGGTGAGCAGGGATGTCCTGGTGACCAGAGATGTCCTGGTGAGCAGGGATGTCCTGGTGACTGGGGACATCCCACCTGGTGAGCAGAGATGTCCTGGTGACTAGGGATACCTTGGTGAGCTGGATGTCCTAGTGACTGGGGACATTCCAGTGAGCAGGGTGTCCTGATGACCAGGGACGTCCCAGCAAGCAGGGATGTCCCGGTGTCTGAGGCCATCCCAATGACCAGGATCTCCTGGCGACCAGAGATGCCCCAGTGAGCGAGATGTCCTGGTGCCTAAGGATATCCTGGTGACCAGGGATGTCCTAGTGAGTGGGTTGTCCTCATGACTGGGGACATCCTGATGACCAGGATCTCCTGGTGACCAGTGATGCCCCAGCGAGCGAGATGTCCTGGTGCCGGAGGATGTCCCAGTGAGCAGGGTGTCCTGGAGACGAGGGATGTCCCAGCGAGCGGGTTGTCCTCGTGACCGGGGACATCCTGGTGACATCCTGGTGACGTCCCGGTGAGCGGTGCTGCCAGCTGGCTCCGCTTCTCCCCCGCTGCAGGTGCGAGGCCCCGGCCTGGGCGTTGTCGGCGTCTCCAAAGGAGCGGAGGTGGCCCTGGCCATGGCCGCCTTCCTGCCGCAGGTGGTGGCCACGGTGTGGATCAACGGCACGGCCTTCCTCCACGGCAACCCTCTGGTCTACAAGGACCTCCGCATCCCCCCCATCCCCTACTACACCGAGCGCGTCATCTTCACGGAGCTGGGGGCCTTGGACAACTCGGCCATCTTTGCCGACCCCCGGGACCCCGCCTACGGTGCCTCGGCCATCCCGGCCGAGAAGATCCGGGGCAAGGTCCTCTTCGTGGTGGGGGAATCCGACCGCAGCTTCAACAGCAAGCTCTTTGCCGAGCTGGCCATGGCGCGGATGCCGCCGGAGAGCTGCCGTCTGCTCTCCTACCCCGGGGCCGGGCACCTGATCGAGCCCCCCGGCTCGCCCCTCTGCAGCATCTCCAGCATCCGGGGCACCCCGAGACCGGTGGTGTGGGGAGGAGAAGCCCAACCCCACGCCAAGGCCCAGGAGCACTCGTGGCAGGAGATCGTCCAGTTCTTGGAGCTCCACCTGGGCTCCGCCGCCGCCATGAAGCTGTGACGGCTGCGGGGGGGCCGGAGAAGTTGGGGGGTGGGAAAGGGGCTGCCCCCAGGCCTCTCGCCCCCCTCAATAAAGTGCACCCGGGCAGTTTTCCCAGGTTTTCCAGCTTTTCCCCTGGGAACGCCGAGCTCCCACGAGGCATCCCCATCCCCGGGGCGCCGGCTTTTCGTTGCGTGCCTTGACCGCAGCCGGGTCCCCCTTCACCTTCCTGCGGGGACCCCGAGGGTGGGGGTGACTGGGGACATCCCACCCGGTCCTCCGGGAGGACCCCCGGAGCCGAGGAAGGTGATGGCTGGGTGTAGGGGGCAGCATGGGGACACATGGCCCCACGCCATGGGTTTTCTCCGCACTCCTCGCCGCCCTTCGAGGGACTTTTGGTCCCCTCTGCAGCACGGGGTTTGGGGACAACTGTCCCATTCCCGGTCCCCAGACGTCACCAGCTCCCGGTCCGGCGGCCGCCCTGGCAGCGGGGTGTCCGTGGGGGCACCCAGATGCCACCGGGACAGTTGCTTTGAACCGGTTCCTCCCCGGTCACCATGGCCCGGCCACGGCAGGTGACCACGGGGCAGGGGGCAGCGAGGTCACCGGCGGCAGGGGAGCGAGGAGCCCTGGGCAAGCACCGTGCCGGTCATCTGACCCCCCCCCACCCCCCCACCGTGTCCGGCTATAAATCCACCGACCCACGGAGAACCCCGTGCTCCGGCCACCGCCGCCGCGATGGGACGGAGCTGCTCCTTCCTCCTGCTGCTGCTGCTCTTGCCCCCGGGGCCGGGAGCCGCGCTCCTGCGGTACCGCTACGACTGCGGGGAGCACGGCGTGCAGCTGCTGGCGTACCCCACCCGCGGCCGCACCGTCCGCTTCAAAGTCATGGGTGAGTGGTTGGGTGGGGGGTCAGGTGGGTGAGACCCCCCCCCTCATTGCCCCCCTGGATCACTCAGGGGTTACCCCAAAACCCCAGCGCCCCGGGGTGCTGCGCCTTGGTGGGGTGAGCCCCATGGCTGGAGGGAGCTCTGGGTGTGCTGCTGGGGGTGGGGGGGGCACCTCAGCTCCCCATCGTCCCCCCCGTGCCCGTGGTGTCCCCGCAGATGAGTTCGGCACCCGCTTCGACGTGGCCAACTGCTCCATCTGCCTCCACTGGCTCAACACCGGGGCGGACGGCGCCGTCGTCTTCTCCTCCGGCTACGAGGGCTGCCACGTCCTGGTGAAGGTCAGGGGGCCCGGTCCCACCTGCAGCCCCCCACTCCACATCGGTGGGGCAAGGGGTGACCGTCCCTCCCGCCCCACCGCAGGACGAGCGCTACGTCCTGAGGGTGCAGCTGGAGGAGACGCTGCTTGGTGGGGTCCCGGCTGCCTCCTACGAAGTCAACGTGACCTGCCCCAAGCCGGGGGACTACGAGGTCCTCACCGACGGCAACGCGCGCGCCGAGCACCAGGCCGGCCGGGGCAACAGCGTCCACCGCACCCAGGGGAATGTCCTCGTCCCCCTGTCCCAGCCTGGCCTCCTGCACCACGTGTCCCAATCCACCCTCACCCTCCCGGGACCCCAGCTCGCTCCCCAAGCCCACTCAGAGCAGGTTCACCCCGTGGCTCGGACCCAGCCGGTGCTGGTGCACCCACAGCCCCAACCCGGCGTGGTTCACTGGGGCTCGATACGCCCGGGCGTGCAGCCCCCAGCCCAGCCAGGGCTCCTTCACCCAGGGGTGCAGACCCCAAACCAGCCCGGGCTCCTACACCCTGGGGCTCAAAACCAGCCTGGGCTGCTGCACCCCGGGGCTCAGACCCAGCCAGGGCTCCTTCACCCAAGGGTTCAGACCCAAAACCAGCCCGGGTTCCTACACGCTGGATCCCAAACCCAGCCAGGGCTCCTTCACCCAAGGGTTCAGACCCAAAACCAGCCTGGGTTCCTACACCCTGGATCCCAAACCCAGCCAGGGCTCCTTCATCCAGGGGTTTGGACCCCAAACCAGCCTGGGCTGCTGCATCCCGGAGCCCAAACGCAGCCAGGGCTCCTTCGCCCAGTTCAGACCCAAAATCGACCTGGGCTGGTGCACTCTGGGGCTCAAACCCTACCAGGTCTCCTTCGCCCAGGGGTTCAGACCCCAAACCAGCCGGGCTTGGTGCACCCCGGAGCTCAGCCCCGACCAGGGCTCCTCCGCCCGGGGCTTGTGCCTCAAAACCAGCCTGGCTTGATGCACGCTGGTGCTCAGACCCAAGCAGGATTCGTCCGCCCGGTGGCTCAGCCCCAGAGCCAGTCGGGCTTGGCTCGCCCCAGCCTCCAGACCCACTCCCAGGCTGGAATCCTCCGCCCCGGGCTCCAGAGCCAAGCCGGGCTGGTACCTCCCAGCCATCCCCGACCGGGTCTGGTGCGCCCAGGGCTCCAGTCCCGACCGGGTTGGATACGCCCTGGACTGCAGGCTCAGCCCCAGTTGGGACTGGTGCGCCCCGGGGTGCAGCCCCAAGCCCAGCCTGGCTTGCTGCATCCCGGGCTTCAATCCCAACCCGGTCTGCTGCAATCCACGGCTCTCTTCTACCCCTCGGCGGGGGCAGGTAAGCCAGCGAGGGGGCAAATAGAGGCGGGCAGCCGGGGCTGGGTGCTCCCCGTCCCCGGAGCGGCGGGTGGCAGTGAGGGGATGCTCGGGGCGGGCAGGGGGGGTGCTCAGGGTGCTGTCCCCCCGCTATCCAGGCACGCAGCCGACGCGGGAGCAGTGCCAGGTCTCGGTGGGGAGGATGCCGTGCGTGGCGGCGCAGGGCCCGGACGCGTGCACGCAGGCGGGGTGCTGCTACGACGACATGGACCGCGTGGCCCCCTGTTACTACGCCAACACCGGTAGGATGCTCAGATGAGGGGGGGTCCCGGCGACGCCGCGTCGCCCACCGCCTTGGGTGCCAAGGGTGGGGGGTCCCCGTCCTCTCGCTGAGGCTGACGGCGATGGCGGGGTGGCTGCCTGGTTGTCACAGCCACCGTGCAGTGCCTCCTGGACGGGCACTTCGTCCTGGTGGTGCCGCGGGGTCTCGCCACCCAGCCCTACAACCTGGACAGCGTGCGCCTCGCCAACGCCCAGCCCGGCTGCGAGCCCCTCCGGGTGACCGAGACCTTCGTCATGTTCCGCTTCCCCGTCACGCAGTGCGGCACCACCGTCCAGGTAGGGATGCGACCCCCCCCTCCCCACGCCGCCGCTGCCACCCTGAGACCCCCCCCAGCCGCTCGGTGGGGACCGGGACCCCCTCGACGTGTCCACCGCAGGTGATCGAGGACCGGTTGATCTACGAGAACCAGCTGATCTCCACCATCGACGTCCAGGGGTCCTCCCGCGGCTCCATCACGCGGGACAGCATCTACATGTGAGGGGTGAAGCCCGGAAGAGAGCCAGGACCCCCCCCTCGGCAAAGCCCACCCGGCTCCCCCCCTCCTGCCGGGACTGGGGACCCCCGACGCCGCGGGGAGCACCCAGCCCAGCTCTGCTCCCCGCAGCCTCCAAGCTCGCTGCATCTACAATGCCAGCGACCTCCTCCCGCTCCGCATGGAGGTGGCCGTGCCCCCCACCGCGGTCCCCCTGGCCATGCCGGGCCCGCTGGGGTTCCAGCTGCGCATCGCCACCGGTGAGCAGCCCCCCACCTCGCCGTGCCCCCCACCCTCAGCCCGCTCAGCCCCTCGCCCTTCCCGTAGATGAGAGCTACAGCTCCTACCACCCCGCCGGCGACTACCCCTTGGTGAGGGTGCTGCGGGACCCCATCTACGTGGAGGTTCGCCTCCTGCAGAAGACGGACCCCAACCTGGTGCTGGTCCTGCACCACTGCTGGGCGTCCCCCAGTCCCAATGCGGCGGCCGAGCCCCAGTGGCCCATACTGGTGGATGGGTGAGCGCAGGACACGGGAGGATGGCACCGAGGTGGGGTGAGGGGGGGGTCACCGGCGCCGAGCGAGGGTCCTTCTCGCGCGCCCAGGTGCCCCTTCATGGGGGACAACTACAGGACGCAGCTGGTGCCGGTGGGGCCGGCCTCGCCGCAGGTCCCCTTCCCCAGCCACTACCAGCGCTTTGTCATCTCCACCTTCGCCTTCGTCGAGCCGCCCTCCATGGCCGTGCTGGAGGGAGAGGTGAGGGGGGGGCCGCCGAGCCCCCCAAACCCCCCCCCCGCCCAACCCCACCCCTGCCGCGGTGTGCTGGGATGGTTTCGGGGTGGGGAGGGGGCTTCCCTGGGATTTGGGAGGGTCTTCTCCACGGCCACTCCATCCCTGCCTTCCAGGTGTACATCTCCTGCAGCGCCTCGGTCTGCCACCTCGCCCAGCCCGAGCCCTGCCGGCCCTCCTGCCAGCTGGGGCTGCCTTCGCGTAGGTCTGGGGGGGGGGGCTGCCCGGGCTGGGGGACCCCTGCCCGCCTCGGGACCCCCCACCCAAGCCCTGCCACTCCGCAGGGGTGCGGCGGGCTGCGGGGGCCGGGAGGACAGCAGGGGCCGCGGGCAGGGCCAGCTCCCGGGGCCGCGTCGTCTTCCCGAAGGTCCCCGCGCTGCGGCGAGGGTGAGGCCGAAGGCGCTGGGGGAGCGCTCTTCAGCGCAGGGCCGAGTCGCTCTGCCTCCTCCTCCTCCTCTTGCTCCGGCCAGAAAAATAAACCAGTGCCTAGCGCGGCTCGAGGCGGGGGTGCTTTGTCCCCGGGGGGGTCCCTGTCCCCATCCCGGCAGCACCCACACCCCCCCCAGGCTGCACGACAGGGGCTGGCGCGCAGCGCTACGGCCAACGGTTCTTTATTTTCATAACCAAACTAGGTAACGGCTTACAAAACCTGCACAGCCCCCCCCCCCAACATCCTCGTCGCCATCCCGGCCCCCCAACGCTGGGGTTACACCAGTTACAACCAGTTATAACCAGTCCCAACCACAGAGCCGAATCTAAAGCCAAAACACACGTGCACAGAACGGGAAAAGGAGGAAACTAAACCAACAAATCCATGGGGCGGGGGGGAAGGCGCCCACCGGCTTCCCCCCCACCGACAGCTACAGCGGGGCTTGCCCCCCCCCCCCGCCTCCCTCCCACCCCCCCCCCAGACCCCAGCCCGGCAGCGAGCCCCCCCAACCCACCCCCCCGACCCCAAACCTCGGCAGCGAGACCCCAGCCCTACAGGCTGTAGAACTTCAGGCTCCGGTCCATGCCCGTCGAGGCGATGAACTTGGCGTGGTGACCGAAAGCCACCCCCGTGGTGAGGCCGCTGTGCTCTGGGGGGGGGGAGGAGAAGATCCCCGTGGTTACGACCCCCACCCCGGGGTGGGCAGGGCTTTGCAGAACCAGGAGAGCGGCTCCTCGCCGTGGGAGGGGTCCCCCACGCCTCCCCCCGGCCCCCTCACCGGTGAAGTGGAGGATTTCGGTCCACTGCTTGCAGATGTAGATCTGGACGTCCGTCCCGCCCAGGGCCAGGTAGGTGCCGCTCTGGTCAAAGATGAGAGACTTCACCTGCGGAGGAGAAGGCGGACGAGGCTTCAGGCCGGGCGCAGGAACCCCCAAACAGCCCCTCGGGGTGCTGGGGGGGGGGGCTGCACCTCCCCATCAGGCTCCCCCCAAAGCAGAGGGGCGCAGGCCTGGGGAGAGGAGCCGGTCACCCACCTCAAAGTTATTGTCCAGCTGCAAAGTCTTGAAGTTCTTGAGCTTCCGCAAGTCCCAGAGCTTGACGGAGGAGTCGTCGGCCGCCGTGGCCAGGTAGTAGCCGTTCTCGGAGAAGGCGATGCTGGTGATGGGGCCCGAGTGGCCCGGGAAGTTGGCCACGTTGGTGCGTTCCTACGGGAAAGGTCCTCGGAGTCAGGCTGCCGGCAGGGAAGCGCAGCCGAGCCTTGCGCCCCGCCGCTCGGCTCGGCCTCGTCACCCCGGTGCGGGACTCGGGAGCCGGAGCCGCGCCGACAAACTCCCAGCCCTGGGACTGAGCGAGGCCCGGGGCCGCAGCAAACACCTCCTTGACACAGGACAAACCCCCCCAGCCCCAGAAGCGGCCGCTCTCCAGCTAAACTTGGTGTTTTTTTCGGCCTGAGCACGCTGCTGGGCATGGACCCGAGTGCAGCCGCCCCCCCCTCCCCAAGCCCTACCTTCAGGTCCCAGATCTTGATCTGAGAATCCATCGTCCCCGTTCCAAAAATGAGCCCGTCCGGGTGGAACTGGGCGCAGGTGAGAGCTGCAGAGACACGGGGAGAGGAGGGAAGGTTCAGGGGGTTGGGGAGACCCCCCTGATCGTGTCAGCAGGGCCCCCCCCGTGCTGAGCTCCGCACCCCAGGAGCCCAGAGGCAGACAAACCCCCCCTCTCCGGGGCGGGGACGCTCAGCCGTAAGCCTCACCGCAGCCGGAGCTCTCATCCGTCACCTTGGTGAGGACGCGGCCCGTCTGGATATCCGAGAAAGCCCAGTACTGGAAGAGAAAAGGAGTGCATCGAGCGTGGAGGGGTGGGAAGCGGGGGAATGGCGGGGGGCTGCGGCCCGGGGAAGGGTCTCACCTGGTCGTCGGAAGAGCTGAGGAGGTAATCGCCCGTCGCGTGGAGGCTCAGCCCCGTCACGGAGCCCTCGTGGGCACGGACGACCTGCACGCACGAGGCGTTGGGCACGGACCAGATCCGGATCGTAGCGTCGGGAGAGGCGGAGAACACCAACTCCTAGGGAAGGGGCGAGGCGGGGAAGTTCACGTCGTGAGAGCTTCACCCCTCCCCTCCGTCCGCATCGGCCCGGGCCGCGGGAGGCGGAGAGCCCACCCCAACAGGGCCCAGAACGCCGTTTCGGGGCGGCGTGGCCACGAGGGAAGAGCTCGGAGCGCACCTGAGAGGGGTGGAAGACGACGCTGGTCACCTTCTTGGAGTGTCCCTTCAGCGTGGCCAGGATCTGCTCCGAGCTCTTGTCGAAGACGATGACGTTTTTATCAGCCCCGCCTGGAAAAGCAGCCGGGGAGGGGTGAGGGGCCGGCCAAGCCCGAGCCCACCCCCGCCTTTCCTGGCGACCGCCGGCCTGAGGAGCTTTGCCACGAGGCCAGAGGACCCCTCGCGCCCCGCCTCTGCCCCCCAAAAGCACAGCCAAAGGGACCCCCCTCCCGCTCCCGGGCTCCCTTACCGGTGAGGATCTTGTTGGTGTCGGAAGGGCAGAGGTCCAAGGCGAGGATTCCCGGGATGCTGGCGCTGTGCAGCCCCTGCGCGAGGTCGGACGCCGCCGGATGAACGCCCCAAGCGGGAGAACAACCCCGAACGGGAACGGAGAGGCCCGTGAGGGAGCCCGGGGCGATTCCGACCGCGGGAGCCTGCGCGGCGGCGGCTCCGGCGCAGAGCCCCCGCCCTCGCCCCGTGTTTCCGAGCCCCCGTCGCGCACGGCGGCACTCACCACGTGCGAGGCGACCTGCCGGTATTTGCTGAGCTCCTCCGGCTTCACCAGCTCCTCCGGGACCGTTTTCCCTCTCTGTGAAAGGAAAAGGGGGAGGTAAACGTCGGCTTCTCTCGGGGCACGGCCCGGCCCGGCTGCGGGGGGCATCTCCGGGGGGGCAACGGGGCCGGCTCACCTTCTTACGCTCCGTGGTCAGCACCGTGGCCTTGTCTTGAAGCTGGGGAATGAGAGCGGGGCGGTCGCAGGCTGCCCGGGGCCCCTGCGAGGGGAAAGCTGGAGAGCAGCCCCCGTCTCCTTACCTTCTGGATGATCTCCGGGGTCATGCCCGCGAGCTCTCCCAGGTCCATGGCCTCCCCGGCTCCCTGCGTGGGACAGAGGAAGGGGCTGGTGACACCCAGAGAGGGGACAAGGGGGAGGCTGGCAGCGGGGGGAGCGAGGGGAAAGGTGCCAGGGACTCACCGCCACGTTGGGCTGGGAGGACGGCACCGTCTGCGGCACGATGAGGCCAGCCTGCGGCTTCAGAGTCGCCAGAGCTGCGGAGACAAGAGGCAAACCGCGAATTTAACGGGCGGCGACGGCTACCGAGCCCCACGCGGCTCCCCCCGGCGCCCCACGTCACCTTCTCGGGCGGCGGTGACCTCCTTGGTGAGGCGAGCGATGACGCGGCAAGCGGCGTCGTGCTGGTAGAGCGCGTGCGACAGCTCCTGGCGCGTCGTCTGGAGCTGCTGGCGGAGGGTGAAGCTGTGCAGCATGACGGCGTCCTGGCGGGGGAAAAGGGCGTGAGCCGCGGTGCAGGGGAGCTGCCGGTCCCCTTCCCGGCCACGGCGCTTACCCACTCGTCCTGGAGAGCCTTCAGGATGGCCGGGATGCTGGTGGCGGATGGCGGCTTGGGCCGGATCGGGTGGGCGACTGCCAACGAGACGGCGCGGAGGCGTCAACCGCGGCCTCAGTGGCGCCGGGAGGCCCCGCAGATGGCCGTGCCGCCGCCTCCCCCCACCCAGGGGTACACCAGCTGCGGCTACCGGGGACACCAATCCCTCAGGAAACCCTTTCTCGGGGTGCCAGCACTCCCAGGGGGGCTCACAGCTCCCCCCAGCCACGTCTCCTCCAAACCCGCCCTCCCCCGGGAGAAGAGGCACGGGGACCCCCCCCCCAGCGCCGCGACCTTTGATGTCGATGAGCTGCTCCTCGGAGAGGGGCTGGTTGTTGACTGGGTCGGTGCCGTTCTCCGCGATGTATTTCTCGATCAGCCGCCGCTCGTAGACGTGGTTGGAAACCGGGGAGACGCAGGGGTGCTCGGGCACCTCGTTGGAAACTGCAGTGGGGACGGAGGTGGGGGGGGTCATGGCACTGCTGAGAGCCTGCAGGGCCCCACTGGCCGCCCAGTAACCCCCCAGCCTGGTAACCCCTCCCCAGTCCAGAAACCCCAGTCCAGTAGCCCCCCACATCGGGGAACCCCTGCAAAGTAACACCCACCCCAGCCCAGAACCCCCTGTCTGGTGACACCCCAGCCCAGAACGCCCTGCCTGGTAACCTCCCCCCAGCCCGGGACCCCCCCCCCCCCCCAGCCCAGAACCCCCCTCCCAGTAACCCCCTAGCCTGGGAGACTCCCCCAGCTCAGAACCCCCTGCCCAGTAACCCCCCCAGCCCAGTAACCGCCCCCCAGCCCAGAACCCCTCACCCAGTAACCCCTGAGAATCCCCTGTCCAGTAACACCCACCCAGCCCGGTAACCCCCCCAGCCCCGGAACCCCCCCCGCCCCAGTAACCCCCCAGCCTGGCAGCCTCTCTCAGATCAGAACCCCCTCCCCAGTAACCACCCCCCAGCCCAGAAGCTCCCCCCCGCAAGCCCAGAACCCCTTGCCCGGTAAACCCCCAGCCCGGGACGCCCCCCCCCCAAGCCCAGAACCTCCTGTCCAGTAACCCCGCCCCCCAGCCAGGGAACCCCCCACAACCCAGAACTCCCTGTCCGGTAACCCCGCCTCCCCGCCCGGTAACCCCGCAGGCCGGGAATCCCCCCCACCTAGTAACGCCCCCCAGCCCAGAACCCCCCTCCCGGTAACGCCCGCCCCCGCGGGGCCTCCTCGGCGGCCTGCGCACTCACTGGAGCAGATGAGGGCCATGGCGGACGCCGGGGCCCCGCGGCGACGCTCGGAGTGCGGCCCGCTCCGGCTTCGGCTCCGGTTCCGGTTCCGGTTCTGGTTCGGGTTCCGGGCGGCTCGCCGGCGGCCGCGACGTCCCCAACGGCTCACGCGGTGCCGCCGCCGCCACCGGAAACGGAAGCGCTCCCGGCGTGCCCCGCGCCGCGGAACGGCGCCTCCCGGCGTGCCCCGCGCGCCGCCGCGCGGCCACGCCCCTCCCACCGCTGAGGGGGGGGCGCGTTGCCATCGCGACCGCGTCCCGGCATGCAACGGGGCGCGGCGGCTCCGGACTACAGCTCCCGTCGTGCCCCGCGGCGGCGCGCGGCCCTTCCTCGCTGTGCCCGCGCGCTCCGGCCCGCCCGGCTCCGCAGCGCCCCCGCGCGGCGGCGGTGAGAGCACAGGGGGGGAGCGGGGTGGGGCGGGGGGGGAGCGGGGGTTTGGGGGGGATCGAGGAGGGGGGGGGCACGGGGGGGACGGGCAGGGGGGTGGGCCAGGGTCGGGGGGGAAACGGGGTGGGGGCCGGGGGTGTCCTGGCGGAGGGGGGGCCCGGGGCAGGGGGGTCCCGGGAAGGGGGGGGATCCCGGGGAAGGGGGGGTCTCGGGAGAGGGGGGTCCCGGGGGAGGAGGGGTCCCGGGGAAGGGGGGGGTGTCTTGGGAAAGGGGGGGGTCTCGGGAGAGGGGGGGATCCCGGGGCAGGGGGGCCCCGGGGAAGTGGGGATCCTGGGGGAGGGGGGGGTCTTAGGAAGGGGGGATCCCGGGAAGGGGGGGTCCTGGGGGAGGGGGGGTCTTGGGAAAGGGGGGGTTCTAGGAAGGGGGGGTCCTAGGAAGGGGGGGTCCCGGGGAGGGGGGTTCTGGGGAAGGGAGGAGATCCTGGAGGAGGGGGGGTCCCAGGGAAGAGGGGGGTCTCAGGGCAGAGGCGTCCCGGGGAGGGGGGTCTCGGGGAAGGGGGGTTCCTCGGGGTGGAGGGGTCCCGGGGTGGGAGTTTCGGGGGGGGGGGCGGGTCTCGGGGTGGAGGGGGTCCCGGAAAAGCGGGGATCCCGGAGGAGGGGGGTTCGGGGAAGGGGTCTCTCGGGGGAGGGGGGTCCCGGGGAAGGGAGGGGGCAGGGAGGAGGGGGAGCCCGGGGGGCGGGGGGCACACACAGCGACAGCCCCGCTGCGGGGGCACCCCAAAGCCCATCAGGAGCAGGGATGCGGGGGGACCCCGTCCCCCCCAAAGCCGTGAGGGTGCCAGGACGGGTGCAGGTGTGTGCGGGGGCGAGGGGTCCTTACACCGCTCCCCGCAGAGACCCCCGGCCCGGAGATGGGGGGGCGGCGGTGGGCGCTGCTGGCCCTGCTGCTCTGCACCCCCTTCCCGGGGGCGAGGGGGGCCGAGGACCCCCGGGCCGGCTCTCCGGGCCGCCGTGACCCTCTGTCGGAGCTGGGCCGCGCCGCCTGGGAGACCCTGGAGAGCTGGCTGGGACCCCAACCCCTGCGGCTGGTGGCCGAGGTGACGACCGCGACCCCCCTGGGGGGTGTGTGTCCCCCCAAAAGGGATGGGGACCCCCCCGCCACCCCCGCTTTGTCTCCCCGCAGAGCCTCTGGGTCGTCTCCTCGGGGGTCTCGGCCGTCTTGACCGCGCTCGCCGGCATCCTGGGCGACCTCCTCGCCGTCTGCGGCGTCGGCGGTGAGCGGGGGGCTTCGGGGTGACCCCCCCACCCACCCCCGCACCCCACCACCCCGCCGTTGACACCCCCGTTTCCCCCCCGCAGGAGACCGGCCGATGCTCGGGGTGACGCTGGGACCCGGCGAGGTGCAGCGGGTGCTGCTGTGGGGTCTGGCGGCCGCCGCGGGGTCCCGGCTGCTGGGGGGGCTGCGGGGGGTCCTGCTGCCGGCCTGGCGCTGGGTGAAGGTGGGCTTGTTTTGGGGAGCCTTCCTCCACGTCGCCTCCTCGCCGGAGAACCCCACGGTGCAGGCGGCGATGATGGTGGGTTTGTGGGTGATCTACGCTTTGCTGGGGCGTTTGGGGGGGGCCCCGGACCCCAACGCCCGGTTGGACGCCGCCGTCCGCAGCCTGGAGTGGAAGGTGGAGGAGCTGCGGCGGAGGCAGAAGTGGGGGGGGCCCCGGAACCGGGAGGAGTGACCCCCCCCCCCCAACCCCCCCAGTAGCCCCACCAGCTCGGCTGCGTGCCCCCCCAGCATGTGTCCCCCTGCTGAGCCCCCCCCCCACTGCCCCAGTGCTCCTTGGGGGTCCTGCTCCCCACCTCAATGTGGACACCAAGCCAGGAGCCCCCCACCCCACCTGGGGCACAGAAAAAGCCCCCCCCCCCCCCAGCACCCCTACTCCCCCCAGGACCCCCAACCCCCCCAGCACCCCCACTCCCCACAGCCCCCCCACCCTGATGTGGACACCAACCCGGGAGCCCCCCACCCCACCTGGGGCACAGAGAAAGCCCCCTGCCCCAGTGTTCCTTGGGGGTCCTGCTCCCTGCAGCTCCCCCATCCTGATGTGGGCACCAACCCGGGAGCCCCCAACCCCACCTGGGGCACAGAGAAAGCCCCCTGCCCCAGTGTTCCTTGGGGGTCCTGCTCCCTGCAGCCCCCCCATCCTGATGTGGGCACCAACCCGGGAGCCCCCAACCCCACCTGGGGCACAGAGAAAGCCCCCCTACCCCCCCCAGCACCCCTACTCCCCCCAGGACCCCCACCCCCCCAGCACCCCCACTCCCCACCACAGTGCCTTCACTCGAGTGCCTTCCCCCGGGGAGGGGGGGGTCCTCCTACGACCCCCCTGAACCCCCCGGCACCCTAAATCCAAGCCCACCATGGCGGGGGGGGAGAGCATCCTGCTCCCCACTCGCTCCCCGGCCCGAAATGGGGGTTCTGCTCGCGCAGAGGGGGGGGCGGCGGTCGGGCCCCACGCTGTCACCCCTTGGGTTTTAAGCTGCTTTTTAATGTTTTTGGATAAGAGTGATAAATAAATATATTTTCATCGCGGCCTGGCTGCCCTCCCCACGGCGAAGGGGAATGGGGAGCGGGGTGCCCACTCCGAGCCGGACCTCGGGGGGCTCCGGATCATGGGGGGGGGGGGTCACCTCGGGGGCTGCCCGGCACCCCCCAGTCCCCAGGCCCCACTGGTTTCGGGGTTCGCCCTTGCCCGCGTCCCTCTCGCTCTGTTTGCCCAGGCTGGCGCTGAGCACGGGGGGGCTGGTGCTGGGGGGGGGTTCTCCGTGCCAGGATCCGGCCCCTTCTCCGCGTCCCCGTCGCCCTCCAGCCGTCCCCGCTGGCTCCGTGCCCCCCGGCCCTGCCTGCCCCGTCCCTCCCGTGTCCCCAGTCCCCCCCAGTGCCCCCCAGTCGCCTTGGCTGGGGTGGGACGGGGAAGAGGGGACGCTGGCTGGTGGGAGAGTCCCCTCCCTGCTCGGGGGTCTCTCCGCATGGCCCGGGGTGCCCGACGCTGTGTCCCGGAGCGGGGATGCGGACGAGTTTGGGGAGCAGGGATGAATTTGGGGAGCAGGTATGAGTTTGGGGAGCAGGGATGGGGATGGGGAGTGGGGAAGGGGACAGGGAGCAGGGCTGAGTTTGGGGAGCAGGGATGGGGAGCAGGGGTGTATTTGGGGAGCAAGGATGGGGAGTGGGGGACAGGGAGCAGGGCTGGGGAGCAGGGATGAGTTTAGGGAGCAGGGATGAGTTTGGGGAGCAGGGAGCGGGGACGGGGAGCAGGAATGAATTTGGGGAGCAGAGCCAGGGAGCAGGGATGAGTTTGGGGAGCAGGGCTGGGGGTGATGGGGAGCTGGGATGGGGATGGGGAGCAGGAATGAATTTGGGGAGCAGGGATGGAGAGCAAGGATGAGTTTGGGGAGCAGTGCTGGGGAGCCGGGATGGGGAGCAGGGCCGAATTTGGGGAGCAGGGCTGGGGAGCAGGGCTGAATTTGGGGAGCAGGGCTGGGGAAGGGGCTGGGGAGCAGGGCTGAATTTGGGGAGCAGGGCTGGGGAGCAGGGCTGAATTTGGGGAGCAGGGCTGGGGCTGTGGCGCAGGTATGGGGAGCACGGCTGGGGAGCAGGGACGAGTTTGGGGAGCAGGGAGCAGAGCTGGGGAGCAGGGCTGGGGACAGCGAGCAGGGCTGGGGAGCAAGGATGAATATGGGGAGCACGAATGAATTTGGGGAGCAGGGCTGGGGAGCAGGGCTGAATTTGGGGAGCAGGGCCGGGGAAGGGGCTGGGGAGCAGGGCTGAATTTGGGGAGCAGGGCTGGGGAGCAGGGTTGAATTTGGGGAGCAGGGCTGGGGAATCGGGATGGGGAGCAGGGCTGAATTTGGGGAGCAGGGCTGGGGAGCCGGGATGGGGAGCAGGGCTGAATTTGGGGAGCAGGGCTGGGGCTGCGGACCAGGGCTGGGGAGCAGGGCTGAATTTGGGGAGCAGGGCTGGGGAGCCGGGATGGGGAGCAGGGCTGAATTTGGGGAGCAGGGCTGGGGAAGGGGCTGGGGAGCAGGGCTGAATTTGGGGAGCAGGGCTGGGGAGCAGGGTTGAATTTGGGGAGCAGGGCTGGGGAGCCGGGATGGGGAGCAGGGCTGAATTTGGGGAGCAGGGCTGGGGCTGGGGAGCAGGGCTGAATTTGGGGAGCAGGGCTGGGGAGCAGGGCTGGGGCTGGGGAGCAGGGCTGGGGAGCAGGGTTGAATTTGGGGAGCAGGGCTGGGGAGCAGGGCTGGGGCTGGGGACCAGGGCTGGGGAGCAGGGCTGGGGCTGGGGCTGGGGAGCAGGGTTGAATTTGGGGAGCAGGGCTGGGGAAGGGGCTGCGGAGCGCGGCGCGGAGCCGGGCCGGTGCCGGCGCGGTGCTGGGCGCTGCGCAGCGCGGGCAGGGCCGGGCTTTAGGACCCGGCGGGACGAGGCGGCGCCGGTGCCGGTCCCGCCCCGGCCCCATTGTCTGGGCGCGGAGGCGGCGGGGGGGGGGGGGGAGCGGCGGAGCCCGCCCGGCCATGGCACCGGCACCGGCACCGGGGACCCGGCTGGCGCTGCTGGCCGCCCTGCTCTGCGCCTCAGGTGAGACCGGCACCGGCACCGGCACCTCCGGCCGGGGGCCGCACCCGGCGGCGGGGGGACCCCCGGGGTCCGCTGCCCCCCGCGCCCTCCATCCCCGGCATCCCGGGGGGTCCGCTCCCCCTCCGCGGCGAGGGACCCCCGCATCTAGGGGGATCCCTCCCTCTCCAGTGCGTGGGACCCCGCCATCCCGGGGGGATCCGCTCCCTCTCTATGGCGTGGGACCCCCCATCCCGGGGGATCCGCTCCCCCTCCAATGCGTGGGACCCCCCCCCCATCCCGGGGGATCCGCTCCTTCTCTATGGCGTGGGACCCCCTCCATCCTCTGGGGGGGATCTGCTCCCCCTCCGCGGCTTGGGACCCCCCATCCCGGGGGATCCGCACCCCTCTGCGCCGTGGGATCCCCCCATTCCGGGGGGATCCGCTCCCTCTCTATGGCGTGGGACCCCCCCCATCCCCTTGGGGGGGATCCACTCCCTCTCCAATGCGTGGGACCCCCCCCACTCCGAGGGGATCCGCTCCCCCTCTGCGGCGTGGGACCCCCCCCATCTCGGGGGAATCCCTCCCTCTCCAGTGCGTGGGACCCCCCCATCCCCTGGGGGGGATCTGCTCACCCTCCGCGGCGTGGGACCCCCCATCCCGGGGGATCTGCACCCCTCCGCGGCGTGGGATCCCCCCCATCCCGGGGGATCCGCTCCCTCTCTATGGCGTGGGACCCCCCCCCATCCCCTGGGGGGGATCTGCTCACCCCCTGCGGCTTGGGACCCCCGCCATCCCTGGTGGGGAATCCTCTCCCCCTCCGCGGTGTGGGACCCCCCGCCATCCCGGAGGGGATCCCCCCCCTCGGGAACGTGGGATCCGCTGGGATCTCGGGGTGGGGGATCCCTTCCCCGTCCACGCGGGATCCCCGCGGTCCGAGGGGATCCACGTCCCCCCCGACCCACGGGAACGCGTGTGTGTCCCCCCCTCAACCCCCCCCCGCCATCTGCCCCCTCCCACGCCCGCGCCGAGCCGGGGACCGGGGGGGATCCATCCTGCCCGGGCTCCTTTCCGTGCCCACGGGGGGATGAATCCCTGCCCTCTGGGCGCCCTGACCCTGGCCCCCACCCCGCGGGACCCCCCACCCCCGAGGGAGCGGCAGACCGGCGACGCAGCCCCTGTCCTCGCAGCGAGGGGCGACGGGGACCCCCCCGACCCCGCGTACCTGCCGGCGGAGCTGGAGGTGCTGGGGGTCCCCGAGTACTACCGGTTGCAACGGGCGGACCGGGACCTGCCCGCCAACGCCTCCCGCTACGCCCGCACCGAGAGCTTCCTGCTGCTCCCGCGCCCTCCCGCCACGCCGCCCCTCGTCCAGGCCACCTACCCCCCCTTCAGCACCCGGCAGGTAAAATGACCCCCCCCTTGTCCCCCTCCCACCCCGGGACCCCCCATCCCGGCCCCCCGCTACCGGCCACGTCTCTTCGCAGGAGGTGCCGACGGAGAGACCCCCCGGGAGGGACGGTTCGGTGGCCTGGGATGTCCGCGCCGTGTCCCTCGAGAGCGCCGTGTCCCCCGCCGAGCCCTTCGCCCGCGTCCTCTTCCATCTGCAGGGGCCCGACTGGCTGCCCGGGCAGCGGGACCCCCCCGGGGAGCGGGACCCCCCTGGGGAGCGGGACCCCCCCGGGCAGCGGGACCCCGCTGGGGAGCGGGATCCCCCCGGGCAGCGGGACCGCCATGGGGATCAGGACCCTGCTGGGGAATGGGACCCACCTGGGTGGTGGGACACTCATGGGCAGCAGGACCCCCCCAGGCAGCGGGACCGCCATGGGGATCGGAACCCACCTGGGTGGGGGGACCCCCATGGGCAGCGGGACCCCCCTGGGAAGCGGGACCACCCTGGAGAGCAGGACCCACCTGGGCAGTGGGACCCCCACGGGCAGCGGGACCACCCTAGGCAGCGGGACCGCCATGGGGATTGGGACCCCCCTGGGGATTGGGACCCACCAGGGCGGTGGGACCCCCCTGGGGAGCAGGACCCCCCTGGAAAGCGGGACCCCCCTGGGGAGTGGGACCACCCTGGGGAGCGGGACCCCTCCAGGCAGTGGGATCCCTCTGGGCAGTGGGACCCCTCTGGGGATCAGGACCCCCGTGGGAAGCGGGACCCCCCCAGGCAGTGGGACCCCCCCGGAGAGCGGGACCCCCCCGGTGACCGGGACCCCCCCAGGGAGCGCGACCTGCCCTGCGTCACCCTGCAGGCGCAGCACCGCGGCCGGGTGACCCATGGGACCTGTCGCCTGCAGGTCAGTGCCACCCACCGCGGTCGGACCTCCCCCCCGGGGACCCCCTCACTCAGCCCCCCCCCACCCTGAGCCAAGGACCCCTCTGTCCCCTCCAGGCCCCCCTGGGCGTCTGCGTGGTGGAGCTGGAGATCCCCCCGCGCTGGTTCTCCACCCCTCGTCACCGCCGCCGCGCCGCCGACCCCCGCCGTCCCCCCGAACCCCCCGAAGCGGCCGAGCTGCGCTACGGCGTGACGTCCCCGGGGGGCTGCGACGGCGGGGTGCGGGATGGGCACCGTGACGCCCTGCGCTACCTGGGCGCCCTGGAGCTGCGGGCGAGCGAGGCGACGCGGCGACGCGAGGTGCGCTTGGACGACAAGGTGCTGCTGCGGGTGCCCGACGCCGCGCTGCGCCCGGGACAGCGCTTCACGGCCACCCTCGCCCTGCGGAACAACTTCACCGCCCACCAGCTGACCCTCCGGTGAGACCCCCACCCCGGGGTGCCCCCCGGGGACCCCCACCGCGGGAGGGGGCTTCGGCGGGGGGGGCCGGGTCAGCCCAGTATGGCCCAGGCAGGGCAAAGGGGACCCGTGCATGGCACTGTGCCATCCCAGTATGACCCAGTCAGAGCAAAGGGGACCCGTGCGTGGCACTGCCCCATCCCAGTATGGCCCAGTCAGGGTAAAGGGGGACCCGTGTGTGGCATTGCCCCATCCCAGTATGACCCAGTCAGAGCAAAGGGGACCTGTGCGTGGCACTGCCCCATCCCAGTATGGCCCAGTCAGGGTAAAGGGGACCCGTGCATGGCACTGCCCCATCCCAGTATGGCCCAGTCAGGGTAAAGGGGACCCGTGCGTGGCTCTGCGCCCATCCCAGTATGGCCCAGTCAGGGTAAAGGGGACCCGTGCGTGGCACTGCCCCATCCCAGTATGACCCAGTCAGAGCAAAGGGGGACCCGTGCGTGGCACTGCCCCTTCCCAGTATGGCCCAGTCAGGGTAAAGGGGACCCGTGCGTGGCACTGCCCCATCCCAGTCTGGCCCAGTCAGGGTAAAGGGGACCCATGCGTGGCACTGCCCCATCCCAGTATGGCCCAGTCAGAGCAAAGGGGGACCCGTGCATGGCACTGCCCCTTCCCAGTATGGCTCAGGCAGGGTAAAGGGGACCCGTGCGTGGCACTGCCCCATCCCAGTATGGCCCAGTCAGGGTAAAGGGGACCCGTGCGTGGCATTGCCCCATCCCAGTATGGCCCAGTCAGGGTAAAGGGGACCCGTGCGTGGCACTGCCCCATCCCAGTCTGGCCCAGGCAGGGTAAAGGGGACCCGTGCGTGGCACTGCCCCATCCCAGTATGGCCCAGTCAGAGCAAAGGGGACCCGTGCGTGGCACTGCCCCATCCCAGTATGGCCCAGGCAGGGTAAAAGGGACCCGTGCGTGGCACTGCCCCATCCCAGTATGGCCCAGTCAGAGCAAAGGAGACCCGTGCGTGGCACTGCCTCATCCCAGTATGGCCCAGTGAGAGCAAAGGGGGACCCGTGCGTGGCACTGCTCCATCCCAGTATGGCCCAGTCAGGGTAAAGGGGACCCGTGCGTGGCACTGCCCCATCCCAGTATGGCCCAGTCAGGGTAAAGGGGACCCGTGCGTGGCACTGCCCCATCCCAGTATGGCCCAGTCAGGGTAAAGGGGACCCGTGCGTGGCACTGCCCCATCCCAGTATGGCCCAGTCAGGGTAAAGGGGACCCGTGCGTGGCACTGCCCCATCCCAGTATGACCCAGTCAGGGTAAATGGGACCCGTGCGTGGCACTGCCCCATCCCAGTATGACCCAGTCAGAGCAAAGGGGACCCGTTCATGGCACTGCCCCATCCCAGTATGACCCAGTCAGAGCAAAGGGGACCCGTGCGTGGCACTGCCCCATCCCAGTATGGCCCAGTCAGAGCAAAGGGGGACCCGTGCATGGCACTGCCCCTTCCCAGTATGGCTCAGGCAGGGTAAAGGGGACCCGTGCGTGGCACTGCCCCATCCCAGTATGGCCCAGTCAGGGTAAAGGGGACCCGTGCGTGGCATTGCCCCATCCCAGTATGGCCCAGTCAGGGTAAAGAGGACCCGTGCGTGGCACTGCCCCATCCCAGTATGGCCCAGTCAGGGTAAAAGGGACCCGTGCGTGGCACTGCCCCATCCCAGTATGGCCCAGTCAGAGCAAAGGGGACCCGTGCGTGGCACTGCCCCATCCCAGTATGACCCAGTCAGGGTAAATGGGACCCGTGCGTGGCACTGCCCCTTCCCAGTATGGCCCAGTCAGGGTAAAGGGGACCTGTGCGTGGCACTGCCCCATCCCAGTATGGCCCAGGCAGGATAAAGGGGACCCGTGCGTGGCACTGCCCCATCCCAGTATGGCCCAGTCAGAGCAAAGGGGACCCGTGCGTGGCACTGCCCCATCCCAGTATGGCCCAGTCAGGGTAAAGGGGACCTGTGCGTGGCACTGCCCCATCCCAGTATGGCCCAGGCAGGGTAAAGGGGACCCGTGCATGGCACTGCCCCATCCCAGTATGGCCCAGTCAGGGTAAAGGGGACCCGTGCGTGGCACTGCCCCATCCCAGTCTGGCCCAGTCAGGGTAAAGGGGACCCGTGCGTGGCACTGCCCCATCCCAGTATGGCCCAGTCAGAGTAAAGGGGACCCGTGCGTGGCACTGCCCCATCCCAGTATGGCCCAGTCAGGGTAAATGGGACCCGTGCGTGGCACTGCCCCATCCCAGTATGGCCCAGTCAGGGTAAAGGGGACCCGTGCGTGGCACTGCCCCATCCCAGTATGGCCCAGTCAGAGCAAAGGGGACCCGTGCGTGGCACTGCCCCATCCCAGTATGGCCCAGTCAGGGTAAAGGGGACCCGTGCGTGGCACTGCCCCATCCCAGTATGGCCCAGTCAGGGTAAAGGGGACCCGTGCGTGGCACTGCCCCATCCCAGTATGGCCCAGTCAGAGCAAAGGGGACCCGTGCGTGGCACTGCCCCATCCCAGTATGGCCCAGGCAGGGTAAAGGGGACCCGTGCGTGGCACTGCCCCATCCCAGTATGGCCCAGTCAGGGTAAAGGGGACCCGTGCGTGGCACTGCCCCATCCCAGTATGGCCCAGGCAGGGTAAAGGGGACCCGTGCGTGGCACTGCCCCATCCCAGTATGGCCCAGTCAGAGTAAAGGGGACCCGTGCGTGGCACTGCCCCATCCCAGTATGGCCCAGTCAGGGTAAATGGGACCCGTGCGTGGCACTGCCCCATCCCAGTATGGCCCAGTCAGGGTAAAGGGGACCCGTGCGTGGCACTGCCCCATCCCAGTATGGCCCAGTCAGAGCAAAGGGGACCCGTGCGTGGCACTGCCCCATCCCAGTATGGCCCAGTCAGGGTAAAGGGGACCCGTGCGTGGCACTGCCCGATCCCAGTATGGCCCAGTCAGGGTAAAGGGGACCCGTGCGTGGCACTGCCCCATCCCAGTATGGCCCAGTCAGAGCAAAGGGGACCCGTGCGTGGCACTGCCCCATCCCAGTATGGCCCAGGCAGGGTAAAGGGGACCCGTTCATGGCACTGCCCCATCCCAGTATGGCCCAGTCAGGGTAAAGGGGACCCGTGCGTGGCATTGCCCCATCCCAGTATGGCCCAGTCAGGGTAAAGGGGACCCGTGCGTGGCACTGCCCCATCCCAGTATGGCCCAGTCAGAGCAAAGGGGACCCGTGCGTGGCACTGCCCCATCCCAGTATGGCCCAGTCAGGGTAAAGGGGACCCGTGCGTGGCACTGCCCCATCCCAGTATGGCCCAGTCAGGGTAAAGGGGACCCGTGCGTGGCACTGCCCCATCCCAGTATGGCCCAGTCAGGGTAAAGGGGACCCGTGCGTGGCACTGCCCCATCCCAGTATGGCCCAGGCAGGGTAAAGGGGACCCGTGCGTGGCACTGCCCCATCCCAGTATGGCCCAGTCAGGGTAAAGGGGACCCGTGCGTGGCACTGCCCCATCCCAGTATGGCCCAGGCAGGGTAATTTGGGGGTGTCCTCTGGCAGGGTCAAGGCGAAGAAGGGGCTGCAGGTGGTGGGCGCCCGCCCGGGGGTCCCCAGCGCCTGGAGCGCCCGGCTGGAGCGCACCCGGGGGGCCAAGCACACGACGGCCGTGGTGACGTGCCAGCGGAGCGGGGACACCGGCGGCGGTGGCACCAGGTGGGCAGCACGACCGGCCCCCCCCCAGGGACCCCCACTGCGGGAGGGGGCTTCGGCGGGGGGGACCAGTTCAGCCCAGTATGGCCCAGTCAGAGCAAAAGGGGACCCGTGCATGGCACTGTGCCATCCCAGTATGACCCAGTTAGAGCAAAGGGGACCCATGTATGGCACTGTCCCCATCCCAGTATGGCCCAGTCAGGGTAAAGGGCACCCGTGCGTGGCACTGCCCTATCCCAGTATGGCCCAGTTAGAGCAAAAGGGACCCGTGCGTGGCACTGCCCCATCCCAGTATGACCCAGTCAGAGTAAAGGGGACCCATGCGTGGCACTGCCCCATCCCAGTATGGCCCAGTCAGAGCAGGGGGACCTGTGGGTTGCACCTCTCCCATCCCAGTTTGGCCCAGGGAGACCTGTGGATTGCACAGCTCCCATCCCAGTATGACCCAGTCAGAGCAAAAGGGACCCGTGCGTGGCACTGCCCCCATCCCAGTATGGCCCATTATGGCCCAGTATGGCCCAGTATGGCCCAGTAGAGCAAGGAAACCTGTGTGCTGCTGCCGCTCCCATCCCAGTATGTCCCAGTTGGAGCAGGGGAACCTGTGTATTGCACTGCCCCTGTCCCAGTATGGCCCAGTATGGCCCAGTATGTCCCAGTTGGAGCAGGGGAACCTGTGTATTGCACAATCCCTGTCCTAGTATGGCCCAGTATGGCCCGGTTGGAGCAAGGGAACCTGTGCATTGCACCACCCTTGTCCCAGTATGACCCAGTATGGCCCAGTATGTCCCGTTTGGAGCAGGGGAACCTGTGCATTGCACCACCCCTGTCCCAGTATGGCCCAGTATGTCCCGTTTGGAGCAGGAGAACCTATGCATTGCATTACCCCTGTCCCAGTATGGCCCAGTATGTCCCGTTTGGAGCAAGGGAACCTGTGTATTGCACCATCCCTGTCCTAGTATGGCCCAGTAAAGCAAGGGAACGTGTGTGCTGCGCTGCTCCCATCCCAGTTTGGCCCAGTTGGAGAAGGGGAACCTGTGCATTGCACCACTCCTGTCCCAGTATGGCCCAGTATGGCCCGGTTGGAGCAAGGGAACCTCTGCATTGCACCACCCTTGTCCCAGTATGACCCAGTATGGCCCAATATGTCCCGTTTGGAGCAGGGGAACCTGTGCATTGCACCACCCCTGTCCCAGTATGGCCCAGTATGGCCCAGTATGGCCCAGTATGTCCCGTTTGGAGCAAGGGAACCTGTGCATTGCACCACCCCTGTCCCAGTATGGCCCAGTATGGCCCAGTGGGGGGGCTGGGGGCCACGGGGCAGCCCCGAGCCCGGTGCGGTGCCGCAGGGTGGCCGACTCGGCCGCGTTCCTGCACCTGGACGTGGCGGTGGAGAACGGGACGGGGGGGCTGGCGCCGGCGCGGCCCCTCACCTGGCAGGTGGAGTACCCCGGCCAGGACCCCGAAGCCCAGAAGGACAAACTGGTGTGGGAGATCCAGGTGTCGGAGCGGGACGTCCGCGCCCTCGTCCCCTTGGTGCAGGTGGGTGCCCCCCACCCCGACCCCCCCCGCCCTGCGGCAGCACCCCGGGACGGGGGGGGGGCTCAGCCCCGCTCATGCCACGTAGGAGCTGGAGATCTTGAACACGGCCCCGCTGACGGGGGTCCCCCGCTCCGTACCGGTCAAACTGGTGACGGTGGAAGCTGGTGGTGGCGTGGCCGAGCTCAGCGAGCCGGCGGGCTGCGAATCCGCCGACAAGCAGGTGCTGCAGGTGAGCGAGAATTTAGGGGTGACCCCCACCCATCCCCACCCACCCTACCCCCCGGGGGGAGCTGCCCGCTCCCGCTACCCCTCTCTGCGTGCCCCCCACTCCACCCAGGTGTCGGACGCCTGCGATGCGGTGTTGGTGGGGGGCAAGGAGAGCCGGGGCGCGCGAGGGGCGCGGGTGGATTTCTGGGCGCGGCGGCTGCACGCCTCGCTGCGCTTCACCGTCTGGGCACCGCTGCTGCCGCTGCGCGTCCAGCTGGGCGACACCGCGCTGGAGCAAGTGCGGGGCTGGCGGCTGCCCGGCGGCCCCGAGAGGTGAGCTCGGACCCCCGCTGCTGCGGCCGGCGAGGAGGGGAGCAGGGGGTGGGTGCTGAGGCCCGTCGCGCTCGTGACGCGGGTCCCTGCCCCGCTGAGCCCCCGCGCACTCGTGACACGTGTCCCTGAGCCCTATAGTGCTGTGTGCCCCCACCCTGCTGAGCCCCCACGCGCTCGTGACACGTGTCCCTGCCCCGCTGAGCCCCCGCACACTCGTGACACATGTCCCTGAGCCCTATAGTGCTGTGTGCCCCCACCCTGCTGAGCCCCCACGCGCTCGTGACACGTGTCCCTGCCCCGCTGAGCCCCCACACACTCGTGACACGTGCCCCTGAGCCCCACGATGCTCTGTGTGTCCCTGCCCCGCTGAGCCCAGTGGCACTTGTGGGATGGACCCCTGCCCCGCTGAGCCCCCACGCGCTCGTGACACGTGTCCCTGCCCCGCTGAGCCCCCACGCACTCATGACACGTGTCCCTGCCCCGCTGAGCCCAGTGGCACTTGTGGGATGGACCCCTGCCCCGCTGAGCCCCCACGCACTCGTGACACCATGTCCCTGCCCCGCTGAGCCCAGTGGCACTTGTGGGATGGACCCCTGCCCCGCTGAGCCCCCACGCACTCGTGACACATGTCCCTGAGCCCCACGATGCTCTGTGTGTCCCTGCCCCGCTGAGCCCAGTGGCACTTGTGGGATGGACCTCTGCCCCGCTGAGCCCCCACGCACTCGTGACACATGTCCCTGAGCCCTATAGTGCTGTGTGCCCCCACCCTGCTGAGCCCCCACGCACTTGTGACACGTGTCCCTGCCCCGCTGAGCCCCCACGCACTCGTGACACGTGTCCCTGAGCCCTATAGTGCTGTGTGCCCCCACCCTGCTAAGCCCCCATGCACTTGTGACACGTGTCCCTGCCCCGCTGAGCCCAGTGGCACTTGTGGGATGGACCCCTGCCCCGCTGAGCCCCCACGCGCTCGTGACACGTGTCCCTGCCCCGCTGAGCCCCCACGCACTCGTGACACGTGTCCCTGCCCCGCTGAGCCCCCACGCACTCATGACACGTGTCCCTGCCCCGCTGAGCCCAGTGGCACTTGTGGGATGGACCCCTGCCCCGCTGAGCCCCCATGCACTCATGACACTGAGCCCCTGCCCCACTGAGCCCCCACGCACTCGTGACACGTGTCCCTGCCCCGCTGAGCCCAGTGGCACTTGTGGGATGGACCCCTGCCCCGCTGAGCCCCCATGCACTCATGACACTGAGCCCCTGCCCCACTGAGCCCCCACGCACTCGTGACACGTGTCCCTGCCCCGCTGAGCCCAGTGGCACTTGTGGGATGGACCCCTGCCCCGCTGAGCCCCCATGCACTCATGACACTGAGCCCCTGCCCCACTGAGCCCCCACGCACTCGTGACACGTGTCCCTGCCCCGCTGAGCCCAGTGGCACTTGTGGGATGGACCCCTGCCCCGCTGAGCCCCCACGCACTCGTGACACATGTCCCTAAGCCCCATAGTGCTGTGTGCCCCCACCCTGCTGAGACCCCACGTGCTCGTGACGCCATGTCCCTGCCTTGCTGAGACCCATGGCTCTGCACATCCCTGCCACGCTGAGCCCCCACACACTCGTGACACATGTCCCTGAGCCCTGTGACACTGTGTACCCCTGCTCCGCTGAGCCCTGACACACTCATGACACGTGTCCCTGCCCCTGCTGAGCCCCATGGCTGTGCATGCCCCTGTCCTGCTGAGCCCCCACACACTCATGACACATGTCCCTGAGCCCCATAGTGCTGTGTGCCCCCACCCCGCTGAGCCCCTACACACTCGTGACACATGTCCCTGCCCCGCTGAGCCCCCACACACTCGTGACACATGTCCCTGAGCCCTGTGACACTGTGCACCCCTGCTCCGCTGAGCCCTGACACACTCGTGACACGTGTCCCTGCCCCTGCTGAGCCCCCACACACTCGTGACGTGTCCCTGCCTTGCTGAGCCCCATGGCTGTGCATGCCCCTGCCCCGCTGAGTCCCCACGCACTCGTGAAACATGTCCGTGAGCCCCATAGTGCTGTGTGCCCCCACCCCACTGAGCCCCCACGTACTCGTAACGCGTCCCCACCCCGCTGAGCCCCCACACACTCATGACACATGTCCCTGAGCCCCATGGCTCTGCGCACCCCAGCCCCGCTGAGTCCCCACGCACTCGTGACGTGTCCCTGCCTTGCTGAGCCCCATGGCTGTGCATGCCCCTGTCCCGCTGAGCCCCCACGCACTCGTGACACATGTCCCTGAGCCCTATGGCACTGTGCACCCCTGCCCCGCTGAGCCCCCACGTACTCGTAACGCGTCCCCACCCCGCTGAGCCCCCACACACTCATGACACATGTCCCTGAGCCCCATGGCTCTGCGCACCCCAGCCCCGCTGAGCCCCCACACACTCGTGACACGTGCCCCTGAGCCCCACGATGCTCTGTGTGTCCCTGCCCCGCTGATCCCCCCCGCACTCGCGACGCGCCCAGCCACCACGCACGCCCCGGCTGAGCCCCGCAGCCCGGTGACACCGGTGTCCCCCCCCCCCCCCGCACCCCCAGCGCCCCGGCCGAGGCCGAGGAGCCCGGGGAGGAGGGCGAGCGGCGGGCGCGGGGCTGCCGGCCCCAGTACCAGCGGACGGCGGTGAGGGTCCTGGCGCACTTCGTGGCCCACCCGCTCGACGGTGGCCGTCACCTCGCCTACCTGCCCGCTCCCGAGTGGCTCCTGGATGTCACCCACCTGGTGGCCCCCCGGACCCGGGTGCAGGACCCCCGCGTGGCTTCGCTGGAGGGGGACGCTGTGCTGGTTGGCCGGGAGCCCGGGGTCACCTCCGTGGAAGTAGGCTTGGGGGGGGGGGTGTCGCCTTTTGGGGGGGTGCGCAGGGGTCGGAGGGGAGGGTTCTGGGGGTGGAGGGCAGCTGGGGGGGGGGGTCCTGGGTGGTACGGGGGCTGGAGAGAGGGCTGGAGGGGGTCCTGGGGGCAGAGGGAGGGAGATGGGGGGGCTGGAGGGGGTCCTGGGGGGAGAGAGAGGGAGATGGGGGGGCTGGAGGGCGTCTTGGGGGGAGAGAGAGGGAGATGGGGGGGCTGGAGGGCGTCTTGGGGGGAGAGAGAGGGAGATGGGGGGCTGGAGGGCGTCTTGGGGGAGAGGGAGGGAGATGGGGGGGCTGGAAGAGGGGTGTTGGGGGGCAGAGGGGAGCTGGGGGGGATTCTGGGGGAGTACAGGGGCTGGAAAGAGAGAGATGGGGGGCTGGAAGGGGTCCTGGGGGTAGAAGGAGGGAGATGGGGGGCTGGAAGGGGTCTTGGGGGCAGAAGGAGGGAGATGGTGGGGCTGGAGGGGGTCCTGGGGGAAGGGGGAGGGAGATGGGGGGCTGGAGGGGGTTTTGCTGGGAGAGGGAGGGAGCTGGGGGGTGCAGGGACTGGAAAGCTGGAGATCTGAGGCTGGAGGGGGTCTTGGGGGCAGAGGGGAGCTGGGGGGGGGGTCCTGGGGGGTGCAGGGTCTGGAGCGAGGGCTGGAGGGGGTCCTGGGGGCCCAGGGAGGGAGATGGGGGTCTGGAGGGGGTGTTGGGGGCAGAGGGAGGGAGATGGAGGGCTGCAGAGGGGCATCGGGGGCACAGGGAGGGCGGTGGGGGGCTGGAGGGCATCTTGGTGGAGAGGGAGGGAGATGGGGGGGCTGAAGAGGGGTGTTGGGGGGCAGAGGGGAGCTGGGGGGGGATTCTGGGGGAGTGCAGGGGCTGGAAAGAGAGAGATGGGGGGCTGGAGGGTGTCCTGGGGGCAGAAGGAGGGAGACGGTGGGGCTGGAAGGGGTCTTGGGGGCAGAAGGAGGGAGATGGTGGGGCTGGAGGGGGTCCTGGGGGAGGGGGAGGGAGATGGGGGGCTGGAAGGGGTCTTGGGGGCAGAAGGAGGGAGATGGTGGGGCTGGAGGGGGTCCTGGGGGAGGGGGAGGTCGATGGGCTGGAGGGGGTCTTAGGGGCAGAGGGAGGGAGTTGGGGGGCTGGAGGAGGTGCTGGGGGCAGACAGGATCTGGGGGGGTGCAGGGACTGGAGGGAGGGAGGCGGGGGGCTGGAGGGGGTCCTGGGGGCAGAATGAGGGAGGCGGGGGGCTGGAAGGGGTCTTGGGGGCAGAGGGAGGGAGACGGGGGGCTGGAGGGGGTCTTGGGGGCAGAAGGAGGGACATGGGGGGCTGGAGGAGGTGCTGGGGGCAGACAGGATCTGGGGGGCTGCAGGGACTGGAGGGAGTTGGGGGGCTGGAGGGGGTCCCAGGGGGAGCTGAGGGATGCAGGGGGTGGAGAGGGCAAACTGGGGAGGGGGCTGGGGGTCCAGGGCAGGGGTGCCAGAGGCTGGAGGCACAGAGCCCTTGAAGTCTGGGGGCTCACAAGGTGTCCCCCCCCCCCCGCGCCCCCAGGTCCGCTCCCCGCTCTCGGACTCCATCCTGGGGGAGCAGCTGCTGGCGGTGTCGGAGGAGAAGGTGACGGTGACGGAGCTGCGCGCCGAGGTGGTGGCCGGGCTGTCCCTGACGCTGCGGCCGGAGCCGGCCCACCCCGGCGTGGTCACCGCCACCGCCTTGGGGACCACCGCCCTGCGTGTCCCCAAGCAGGTGAGCGGGTGGGCCCGATCCTGGGGGGGGGGGGGCGGGTGCTGGCGGGGCGCCCGGGTCCCCTCGCCCCGGTGCCATCGGTGTCCGTGGCAGGAGGCGACGCTGTCCGTCTGGCTGTCCTTCTCCGACGGCACGCTGGCCCCGCTGGAGCTCTACGGCTGGCAGGATGCGACCTTGACCTTGACCTCGCTGGACCCCGCCGTGGCCACCGTGGGGGGCTCGCCCGGTGGTCCCGCCGCTCGCCCTTGGGTGGTGGCGGAGGGACCGGGGCGGGGGGCTCTGCTCCAGCTCAGCCTGCACCCACCGGACGCCTGTCGCCGCGGTCGGCACCGGGCGGCCGCGTTGGCCACCGGCGCGGCGTGGCTTGAGGTGGGGGGCGGCCGGCGAGCCCCCACCCCCGGCAGCCCCCAGCCCAGCTCGCCCTTCCCGCGAGCCGAGGGGGCCATGTCGGGGGAAGCGGTGACGGCGGCCGGCGAGCCGCGGCGGAGGGACCCCGCCGGCGTGGGACCAGCCTCCACCAAGCTCCGAGGGTTGGGGTCTTCCTCGGAAGAGGAGGAGGAGGAGGAGGAAGGCGCCGGCCGCGCTCGCGCCGCCGGGGAGGAAGAGGAGGAGGAGGAGGAGATGGTGAAGGCTCCCGAGCGGGTGACCGACCTGGAGATCGGGATGTACGTCCTGCTGGGCGTCTTCTGCCTGGCCATCTTCATCTTCCTCGTCAACTGCATCTTCTTCGTCCTGCGGTACCAGCAGAAGGAGCTGCCGGATGCCGGCGCGGCCCCTGCGGCCCCCCAGCCCCACAACTGGGTCTGGCTGGGCACTGACCAGGAGGAGCTGAGCCGGCAGCTGGACCGCCGGCACCCCGAGCCCCCCGCCCCGCAGCCGGGCGCCGAAACCGGGCGCTGCTGCTGCGGGGTGCCCCCCGCCACCGAAACCGGGGGTCCCCCCGCCACCGAAACCGGCACCCCGCCCCCCGGGGTTCCCCTGCCTCGCAAAGAGGGGGTGACGCCGGGGGGCGGTCGGAGGAAGCGGGTGGAATTTGTCACCTTCGCGTCGCCCCGGGTCCCCGAGGAGCCCCCCCAGCCCGTCCCCAACGTCCAGTCCATCCTGGTGGCCAGCGAGGAGGACATCCGCTGGGTCTGCGAGGACATGGGGCTGCGGGACCCCGAGGAGCTCAGGAGCTACATGGAGAGGATCCGAGGCAGCTCCTGACCCCGGGGGGCTGCCCCCGGCCCCCCAACCCCGGGCAAACCAGTAAGGGACCGAACCCCTCCCCGTGCCACGCCGGGGGGACACGTCCCCCCCTTCCCCTGCCCGCAGCGGGCTGTGCTGCTCCTGGGGACCGCTGCCCGTCCCTCTCGGTGGCCAGGGCCACCCAAGGGACCATCCCCAGATGCCCTTGGGGGGCGGGGAGGGGGGGTCTCCACCCAGCTCGGAGCATCCCCCCCCTCGGGGGTCCTCGGTGGCGCTGGGGAGGAAGCCGGGGGTGCCCTTACCGCTTTGGGTCTCATTGCGACATTGTGTTCATAGTGATGATGATGATGATGATGATGATGACGAGTCCTGTGGTCTGATCCCCGGGGAGGGTCCCTGTGCCCCCCGCCCCACCCGTGGCACGGGGGAGGAGGGGGGCGCGCGCCCTCCCCCCCCAACCTTCACCCGTTTTGTACGACCCGGCGTTTTCTACCCGCAGCCGCCCCGGGAAGGGGCTGCCGCCCGGGGGCTCTTATTTATGGGAGATTTTTAATTCTGACCTTGTTATGAAAAATAAAATCAAATAAAATATTTAAAAAAAAGACCCAGGCAGCCCCCCCCGTGCCGTGGCATCTGCTCCCGCTGTCGGGTACCGGTGGGTCGCATCCCGCCGCCGACCCGGGGCAGGGGCAGGAGGGATGGGGGGAGCTGGAGGTCGTGGTGCTGGGGGCATCACCACGGTGCTGGGGGCATCACCGTGGTGCCGGGGGCATCACCGCGGTGCCAGGGGCAGGAACCGGCTCTGCCAGGCACGGCCGAACCCACCGGGCTCCCGGGGACCGGCGTCTGCCCTTGGTGCCACGTGGGGCCGAACGCGGGAGCGTCCTGGTCTCGGCTTGGCCAAGGTGACCTTGGGGCGAGGAACCTCCTTCCTCACTCCTGCCGCCTTCCTCCTCCTCCTCGGCCCGTCCAGCCCTGACAGCCCGGAGCAGGGAGCAGCAGGTCCCTGCCCGGTCCTGGGTCCCCCCCCAACATGGCCGGTCCCCGAGCCCCCCACGCGTCTCTCCTGCCACAGCGATGGGCCAGCAGGTCCCTTTATTTGGGGATGCCGTGGGGATTTGCCCCCCCTCCAGTCCCCCCCAGCCCCCCAATCTGTCCCAGTGATCCCAACACACCCCCAAATCACCCTGGGCGATAGCAGGAGAGACCCCCCCCCCGCCCTTCATCACCCTGCTCCTGGCCAGCACCCACCCCACCGACCCTCTGCCCCGCACCGGCGCTCAAGCCACCCCCACAGCCCCCCAAAACCCCCCGGGGCCACAGAGATGGGGTGACCCCGCAGCCCGGGGTCCTGTCCCCCCCCCCCCCGCCCTGCTGCCACTGGGACCAGCATCCCTGTCCCCAGGGAAGGGTGGGCGATGCCCCGTCACCCCCCCCCCCCCCGCGGCACCGTCACCCGGGGAGGGGTGGGGGGCACCCGGTGGCACCCAGCTCCGGTAACGCGCGGAGATCCAGGCGAAGAGCAGGCAGGTGACCGACTGGATCCCGGCCAGCAGGAAGAAGCCGCTCTCCATGCGGCAGGCGTCCATGCTCCCTGCGAGGAGGAGGATGGTCAGAACCGGGGGGGATAGGGGGTGACCCCACACCCCGTCCCCGCTGGCCACCAAGGCACCCCAAGCGGGAGGTGACACCGGTGTCACCGTGCCGGCGCTCACCGGAGTCCTCGGGGCAGCCGCGGGTGGGCAGCGAGAGGAGGGTCAGCAGCCCGGACCCCAGCAGCGAGCCCACCCCGGCGATGAAGAAGAAGAGACCCATGACGGCTCCTTTCATGGACTCGGGGGCTTCGGCGTAGGCGAACTCCAGGCCTGCGGGGAGAGCGTGGGGAAAGGCTCCGGGAAAGGCTCGGATCCTGCGGGATTCCCCCACCGGAGCCAACGCAGGGGCTGCGGTGGGTGGCCCCGGGGGGCTCGGTGGGCGCCGCTCACCGGGGATGCCGGTGAAGATCTCGCCGAGGCCGAAGAGCAGGTACTGGGGGACCTGCCACCAGACGGGCAGCGCGGCAGCGGCGTAGCGGTCCCCGCCGAGGAGCTGCGGCACCGTCCGGTTGCGCCGCACGTACCCCAGCCGCTCCCGCTCCAGGACCCCTGCGGGACGTGGGCGGGGGGCTGAGCGCCCACCGAGCCCCTGCCCGCAGCAGCCTCCCACCCCAGCGGGGGTCCTACCCGCCGTGAGGATGGAGGCGAGGCCGAAGACCATGCCCAGCGCCATCCTCTTCAGCGGCGAGGGCAGCAGGCACTGCTTGGCGAGGAAGGGGTCGATGACGCGGTCCTTCAGCGGCACCAAGGCCAGCAAGACCACCACGTTGGCCAAGAGCAACCAAGCGTCCGGGAACTGCGGGGCAGAAGCCAGGTCGAGCCCTTCCCTCGCCCGCGGCGGGGAGCTCGGCGTCCCGCGGGGTGCTCCTCGGCCACCCCGGTCCCGTCCCTCACCGTGTAGCCCTGGAGGGTGCTGGCGTGGTCCTGGCCGTGCTGGAAGACGCCGGGGACGCGGAGGTGGAGACCTTGCAGGTAATAGGTCGACTGCACCTGCAAGCGGGGTGGTGGCCCTGTGGGCTCGGACCTGCCACTGCTGGTGGTCCCCGCCCGGTGCTGAGCCCACCCGGCGCCTCACCTGGGAGGAGACCATCTGGTACGGGATGAAGGTCAGCATCACGGGCAGGATCCGGGCCAGCGCCTGGAAGTTGGCGAGGTCCTCCTCGGGCGAAGGGGCTCCAGGCTGGGGTCTGCTGTTGGGGAGAGGGTCCCCAGCCTTCCGCCGGCGAGAGCTCAGCCTGGGGAGAGGGACAGCATGGGCGAGGCCAGGGCTGGGAGGGTCCAGCCCCCCCGCAGACCACCTCCCACCCTTCTCACCTAGCCCCCGTGCCACCCAGCCGGGCGCAGCCGCAGCTCTGCAGGGCCAGCTTGAGGATGGCGGAGACCTGGCTGCCCCTGGGGGGCTTGGTGACGAAGGTGGGGGTGGCCAGGAGGAAGATGAGGAGGGCCAAGGCGAGACAGGCGACGGGGATGAGGTAACCGGCCAGAAAGCTGACGTTCTGCTGGACAAAGGCCACCACCAGCAGGGAGAAGGCGGCCCCGACGTTGACGCTCCAGTAGAACCAGTTGAAGAAGCGCCGCGTGGCCTCACCGCCCCGGTCCCTCACCTGCCGAGGTGGAGGGACGAGCCCCGGGGCTGACTCTGAGCCTCGGCACTGCCGAACCTCGGCCCTCAACTTCATCCCCTGTCCCACCACCCTCCCACATCCCCCCGTCCCACCACCCTCCCACGTCCCCCTGTCCCACCACCCTCCTACGTCCCCCCGTGCTCCATCCCACCACCACCCCCCCGCCCCATCCCACCCCTCACCTCCCGCCTTCCCTCCCTCCTTCCCAAGGATGTCCCAAAGGTCTCGAAGGGTTTGGAGGTCACCTATGGGGTGCAGCCACATCTCCTCCCCACCATGGGGGGCTCTGCAGAAGGTCCGTGGCGGCTCGGTGTGGGGCGAGGACCCGCCGGGAAGGGACGGAGGGACAAGGACGCCGCGCTCACCTGCTCGGCACCGAAAGCGGTGAGGTTGGCTCTGACGGAGCTGACGCCCAACGCCAAGAGCACGAGGCCGGTGTAGATGGTGGGGGCACAGTAGAGCTCGGGGGGCTTCCCCTGGCACGTCCGGGAGCAGTTTCGGACGCCGGCGGCGGGCGGCTGCCCGCAGACTGACAGACGTCCGTCCAGCGTGGCGGTGACGGGCAGCAGGCACGCCGACAGCAGGTAGAGCGAGAAGCTGAGGGTGACGGTGCCATGGGTGCCCAGGTAGACGTCGGCCAGCCAGCCCCCGACGGGCGAGAGCAGGTGGGAAGCCCCCCAGAAGAACAGCGAGGCGCGGGACGCCTGCGTCCCCCCCCAGCCGAAGTCGCCTCCGGCGAGGTAGAGCACGAGGTTGGTGGCGAGGCCGAAGAAAGCCGCCCGCTCCAGAGCCTCCACCGCCAGCACGGCCGCGCGCGCCGCCCCGCGCCCCTTCGGGGGGGTCCCCCCCAATAAGGGGGTCCGCTCCTCGCCGTCCCCGCTCCCGGCCATGCCCTACCCTGGAGAACCGCGGCTCTTGGTGTTGGTTCGCTGCTTTGAGTAGGGGGGAGCGGGGCTGGGGGGGTCCCCTCGGACCCTCTCCGGGCTGCCCCCCCCCTACTTCGCGTCCTCCCCTCCTCTTCCTCCCCGGCTCCCAGTTCCCCATTCCTGCCAAACAAACTGGTCAGATGACGGCTCCGAAACCAAAACCACCCATCATCCAGCGCGGCTTCTCCTTCCTGGGGGGTTTCCATACGCCCCCCACCTCGGGTGGGGGGGCTTTCCTCACCCCCCCCCCGCCATCCCCCACCAGCACGGCTCGGCAGCGGAGCCCCTCGCTGAGGCTGGGGTCTCCCCCTGCGACGTGGGTGCCGGGGGGAGGTCGAGCACCCACCAGCACCCACCGGAGCCGGCGTAAAGCCGGGCTGAGCCGAGCTCAGGGTGGCATCACCGGCTGCCCCCCCCCCCCAAGAATGCACCCCGACCCCCCAGCACATGGGGGTTTGTTTTGCAGCCCGGGTTCCTAAGGAAGGGGGGCTGCGGGGGGGGGCTGCGTGTGCCTGTTGGCCTCGCGTCCGCCGGTGTTTTCCACCGGGCTCGGCGGCGAGCGAGGCGGCGCGAAAAGTTTCCGTAAGTCTGAAAAAACCAAAAAACTGAAATTAAAAAAATGAAAACAAACCCGTAGCTGCGAAAGGCAGGGAGCGCAGGGGCGAACGCCGACGGCCACGCCGCCCTCCCAGCCCCCCGAAACTTCCCCCCCAGCCCAGGGGAGCTGCCAGCCCCTCGCACCCCCCTCCCGCCCTAACAACCCCCTCCGGGCTCCCCGGGGTGGGGGGAAGAGCCCGGAGTAGCGGGTCCCCAGCCCACGTCCCCATGGCTCCCCGCGTCCCCACGGCTCCCCGCAGCCCCACGGCTCCCCACATCCCCACGGCTCCCCACGTCCCCATGGCTCCCCATGTCCCCACAGCTCCCCGTGTCCCCACGACTCCCCGCATCCCCACGGCTCCCCGTGTCCCCACGGCTCCCCATGTCCCCAAAACTCCCCACATCCCCAAAACTCCCCACGTCCCTGCAGCTCCCCGCGTCCTCATGGCTCCCTGCGTCCCCACGGCTCCCCACGTCCCCACAGCCCCCCGTGTCCCCACGGCTCCCCGCATCCCTGCAGCTCCCCAAGGCTCCCCATGTCCCCACAGCTCCCCACGTCCCCACGGCTCATCCCCACGGCTCCCCGCGTCCCCACGGCTCCCCGCGTCCCCGCAGCTCCCCACGTCCCCACAGCTCCCCGCGTCCCCCAGCTCCCCGTGTCCCCGCGGCTCCCCCCGGGCAGAGGGACGCGCTCCCCGGGACACGGCGGTTGGCGAGCCCGGCGATGACCGGTAGCCGGGCAAGGGAAGAGCCTTGGAATCCGTATTTTCGGCTGCCGGCGGGACCCGTCCCAGCCCGGCTCGACCGTAGCATCCCTGAACCCGCCCGCTGCAGGGGGAGGTGGGTGGCACGGCTCCGGGGTCACCAGGGGCTGTCCCTTGTGGGTCCCCCGGTGCCGTGGGGTGGAGCGGGGTGCGAAGGACCCTCCCGCGGGCAGCACCCAAAGGCGCCGGCCACCTCCCGCCTCGCGAGCATCCTCCTGCCCACCTCAGCTCCAGAAAACAGGGGGGGGAAGGAGGGAACCCCACGCTCTGCTCCGTCACCCCATGGAGGTCGCAGAGCTTGGGGGACCCCGAGTCCCACCGTGCCACCAGCGACGCTGTCCCAAGCCCACGGCACGCCATGGCTCCTGTGAGATCCGCGTCCCCGGGGTGGGGGCTGAGGGTGGCCTGCGGTGGGACCACCAGGTCCCCGCGGCTCCCGTCACCCCGAGGGACGCCGCAGGTCCCCGAGCCCCCCGCTTCCCCCCGCCCCCCTGGCAGCGTGCAGGATGGAGCCACCCCATCGCCCTCCTCCGCCCCACGGCGCTGAGCTGGCTTCCTGCAGCCCCCGACCGCAAGCCGGGAGCGGGGAGCGGCAGCCGGCAGAGACGGGGCCACGGCCGAACGATGTCCCCAAGCCGCTGAGAGAGGTGACAGGAGGACGGGACCACCTGACCCCCGGCCCCCCGGCCGCCATGGGGCTGCCCCACGGCCGCTGAGCGGGATGGAGGGGCTCTGCCTGCTCTTGGTGGCTCTCTCCGCCGCCGTGCCCGGCCAAGGTACGTCAACGTCCCCAACCCCTCCCTTCCCATCCCTCTCCGCGTGACGGGGACACCGGGGCGACGGCTCGGCCGATTTTGGTGCCAGGTCCCAGTTGGGTCCGGCGGTGCCGGTGCGTGCGCACGGGTGTCACCGGCGGCGGTTCGGCGCCGAGCGAGGACGCTCAGCAGGCAGCTCCGCCAAGCCGAGCTCTCCTCCTTCCCGCCATGCTCGGCGTGGCCGCTGCGACCTCTGCCCCTCCTCGCCGCGCCCCTCGCCGTGGGGGTCCCCACTCGGCGGCTGGCGACGCTGGGGACCCTAAAAGGGCTCTGGGGGCCATCCCGCCCGCCAGCCCCCACCCATGCGGGGACAGGGCGATGCTCTCCTGGTCTTGGCAGGCACGAGCCAAAAACCCACCCTGCCTGCTCATGTCACTGGCATCACCCTGGGACACGTTTTTGGGGACGATGCCACCAGCTCCCCGCAGCCCGGCGGGGTTCGGGGTGGTTTCACACCCGAAAATGGCTGCCAGCAGCGACCTCGACGCCTCCGCTCAGTCGGGGCAACGGTCGCCGTCGCCTCCGTTTCCGCTCACGGCGCTTTCCCGCACCTTTGCCGCCGCGCTGCCGGCTGCCTCCGGGCTCGGGGCACGGCCTCAGGACCCCACCACGTCCCCCACCTCCTACCCTCATCCCTTACCTTCTCCTTTCATATTTTTAACGCCAAATCAGAGCCCGCCGGCTACGGTGGGGGGTTCCCACAGGGACCACCAGCTCCCACAGGGACACCCACCCAACGCACCCCCCCAACCCCACACGCGGCGATCCACGGGCTCCATCACCGACGCGGCCGTCTCAAAAACCACCGAGGGTGAAGGTTTTTTCGGCGACGACCGCGGGAGCGCGGCCAGCGGCTCGGCCACCGCCGCGCGTCGAAGCAGAGGGACGGGAGACGGGGAGGGTGGCGTCGAGCCCCGCGCCCAGAGGGATGCCGTGCCCTCGGGGTGCCCTCGGAGGGGGAAAAAGCGACAAGGGGACCACGCTGGCAGCTTCAGCATCCGCTCACCTGTGGCACCAAGATGGGGGTGGGCAGGCAGGTCCAGGCAGGTCCAGGCAGGTCCAGGCAGACCCTCTCTGTCGGCAGGAGCGGCGAGCCGGAAGGCGGCGGAGGCAGCCGGGGCGCGGGACGGGACCCCCCATTTCAGCTTTCCCACCGGTGAGTCGTGTCCCGAAACCGCCGTTATTTCGGGGCTGGATTCCGCTTCCGGCATCCCACCGGCAGACCCCGTGTCAGGATCCGGCCCCGGGGAGCTTTATCCCTACGGAGGAGACCGGGAGCGACTTTTCGGGGTGCGAGAGCTCCGTGCCCGCGTGGCCGAGGCCTCGAGGGGGCTTCCCACGGCGCCTTGGGGATGCCATTTTGGCCGTCCCTCCCCGGATCAGCGTCCCGTCCCTGCGCAGCCCCCCGACCCTCCCCACGGCTCCGCTTCGCCATCCGCGAGCCACCGAGCAGAGGATGGGTTCCTTGGGCAGAGAGGAACCTGATGAGGTTCAACAAGGGCAAGGGCAGGGTCCTGCACCTGGGGAGGAACAACCCCATGCACCAGTACAGGCTGGGGTGGACCTGCTGGAGAGCAGCTCTGCGGAGAGGGACCTGGGTGTCCTGGTGGACGACAGGGTGACCATGAGCCAGCAGCGTGCCCTGGCTGCCAAGAAGGCCAATGGGATCCTGGGGTGCATCAAGAAGAGTGTGGGCAGCAGGACGAGGGAGGTTCTCCTTCCCCTCTACACTGCCCTGGTGAGGCCTCATCTGGAGTACTGTGTCCAGTGCTGGGCTCCCCAGTTCAAGAAGGATGAAGAGCTACTGGAGAGAGTCCAGCGGAGGGCTACAAGGATGAGGAGGGGACTGGAGCATCTCCCCTACGAGGAGAGGTTGAGGGAACTGGGCTTGTTCAGCCTGAAGAAGAGAAGGCTGCGAGGGGACCTTATAAATGCCTACAAATATCTGCAGGGTGGGTGTCAGGAGGATGGGGCCAAGCTCTTTTCAGTGGTGCCCAGTGACAGGACAAGGGGCAATGGGCACAAACTGAGGCACAGGAAGTTCCGTCTGAACATGAGGAAGAACTTCTTCCCTCTGAGGGTGACGGAGCCCTGGAACAGGCTGCCCAGGGAGGTTGTGGAGTCTCCTTCTCTGGAGATCTTCAAGCCCCGCCTGGACAAGGTGCTGTGCAGCCTGCTCTGGGTGACCCTGCTTGGGCAGGGGGGTTGGACTAGATGACCCACAGAGGTCCCTTCCAACCCCTTCTATTCTGTGATTCTGTGATTCTGTGATTCTGAGCCCCCGGTGTTGGTGACGGTGGGACCGTCTGCTCCTCGCCGGGGTTGAGCCAGAAAAAGGGGGGGGTTGGCCCCCCGATACCCACCGACATCGCTCCCGCTTTCGCCTCAGCAGCGGGGCGGTGGGCACGCGGCACGTCCGTCTGTCCAGCAGCCTGTCCTCCCACCGTGACCCCTCCTGAGCAGCTCAGAGGGGCCGTTCAGCCCCAGGAGGGGGGGTCTCAGCCCCTCACCCCCCGGCCCCTTCCTCCCCACAGCCCCCGCGGAGCCGACGGGACCTCCCGGCACGCCGGCGGGCAACACCTCGGCGGCACCAGGTGAGCGCGGCGTGGCCAGGGACCTCCTTGCCCGTTCCCACCTCTGGGATCTCTGTCCCTGCTCTCCTCCCCATCCCTGTTCCCACCCCTGGGGTCTCTCCATCCCTGTTCCCACCTCTCGGATCTCCGTCCCTGCTCTCCTCCCCATCCCTGTTCCCATTCCTGGGGTCTCTCCATCCCTGTTCCAACATCTGGGATCTCCGTCCCTGCTCTCCTCTCCATCCCTGTTCCCATTCCTGGGGTCTCTCCATCCCTGTTCCCATTCCTGGGGTCTCTCCATCCCTGTTCCAACATCTGGGATCTCCATCCCTGCTCTCCTCCCCATCCCTGTTCCCATTCCTGGGGTCTCCCCATCCCTGTTCCCATTCCTGGGGTCTCTCCATCCCTGTTCCAACATCTGGGATCTCCGTCCCTGCTCTCCTCCCCATCCCTGTTCCCATTCCTGGGGTCTCTCCATCCCTGTTCCAACATCTGGGATCTCCGTCCCTGCTCTCCTCCCCATCCCTGTTCCCATCCCTGGGGTCTCTCCATCCCTGTTTCCACCTCTGGGATCTCCATCCCTGCTCTCCTCTCCATCCCTGTTCCCATTCCTGGGGTCTCTCCATCCCTGTTCCCATTCCTGGGGTCTCTCCATCCCTGTTCCCACCTCTGGGATCTCTGTCCCTGCTCTCCTCTCCATCCCTGTTCCCATCCCTGGGGTCTCCCCATCCCTGTTCCAACATCTGGGATCTCCATCCCTGCTCTCCTCTCCATCCCTGTTCCCATTCCTGGGGTCTCTCCATCCCTGTTCCAACATCTGGGATCTCCGTCCCTGCTCTCCTCCCCATCCCTGTTCCCATCCCTGGGGTCTCTCCATCCCTGTTCCAACATCTGGGATCTCCATCCCTGCTCTCCTCTCCATCCCTGTTCCCATCCCTGGGGTCTCTCCATCCCTGTTTCCACCTCTGGGATCTCCGTCCCTGCTCTCCTCCCCATCCCTGTTCCCATTCCTGGGGTCTCTCCATCCCTGTTCCCATCCCTGGGGTCTCTCCATCCCTGTTTCCACCTCTGGGATCTCCATCCCTCCTCTCTTCCCCATCCCTGTTCCCATTCCTGGGGTCTCCCCATCCCTGTTCCCATTCCTGGGGTCTCCCTGTCCCTGTTCCCATCCCTGGGATCTCCGTCCCTGCTCTCCTCCCCATCCCTGTTCCCATTCCTGGGGTCTCCCCATCCCTGTTCCCACCCCTGGGGTCTCCATCCCTGCTCTCCTCCCCATCCCTGTTCCCATCACCCCCGTTTTGGCGGGGAGGGGGGACCCCATCCCTGCTACCACGCGGAGCCGGCGCCGGCACAGGGTGGGACAGTGCCAGGGCCACCCGTACCCCGTTCCCCGGCGTCTCGCCCAGGTCCCAGCGCGCTGCGGCTGGCCGGCGGCCGGAGCCGGTGCGAGGGACGGGTGGAGATGGAGCAGGCGGGCGCGTGGGGCACGGTGTGCGACGACGCCTGGGACACGGCCGACGCCGACGTCGTGTGCCGGCAGCTACGCTGCGGCCGGGCCGTGCGCGCTTACGGCGATGCCGCCTTCGGCCGGGGCAGCGGACCCATCCTCCGGGACGAGGTGGGCTGCGAGGGGCACGAGGAGCATCTCTGGGACTGCCCGGCCGCGCCGGAGCACGACTGCAGTCACAAGGAGGACGCTGGCGTGGTGTGCTCAGGTGCGGCCGGCGTTTGCCGGGTCCGGCAGCCGCCGAGCGAGGTTCGAGCTCCGGATACGGGCAGAGCATCCCCAGCTCCGCTCTCCGCCCGCAGAACACCAGGAATGGCGGCTCTCCGGCGGCCGGGACGGCTGCTCCGGTCGGGTGGAGGTTTTTTTCCGCGGCGTGTGGAACACGGTGTGCGACAGCACGTGGTACGAGCTGGAGGCGAGCGCGCTGTGCCGGGCGCTGGGCTGCGGCGAGTCCCTCCGGCAGCCGTCCTTCGAGCACACGCTGCCCGGCAGGATGCTCTACCAGTGCGAGAGCCGGCAGCCGTCGCTGGCCCACTGCCGGTGGACCTACAACAAATCGGCTCCCTGCCACCAGTCCCGGGCGGCTGGCGTGGTCTGCAACGGTACGGGACCCCCCACCCACCTCTACTCAGCCCCACGGGGGTGTGGGGGGCTTGTGGTCACGGCGGGGGGCCCTGCAGATGAGCTACAACCCGGTTTCTTCTGCCTTCCCCCACCCCGACACCCTCCTGCCAGGCTCCAAGGGCTTGCAGGTGCCGACCTCGCTGGCCACGGTGACGCCGAGCGACGTCACGCTCCCGAGCGGTGAGTGTCCCGCAGAGCTTCCGCCGTGACCCGGCTCTTGGGGGGCTGCCGGGAGATCATGAGCAGGGATGGAGAGGAGAGCAGGGATGGAGATCCCAGGCGTGGGAGCAGGGATGGAGAGATCCCAGGGATGGGAACAGGGATGGAGAGGAGAGCAGGGACGGAGATCCCAGGGGTGGGAACAGGGATGGAGAGACCCCAGGGGTGGGAATGGGGATGAGGACAGGCCTGGGGAGGAGAGCAGGGATGGGGTCTGCCCTGGGGACAAGAGTGGGGATGGAGATCCCAGGGATGGAGACAGCCCTGGGATGGGAGCAGGGATGGAGAGACCCCAGGAATGGGAGCAGGGATGGGGAGGAGAGCAGGGACGGAGATCCCAGAGGTGGGAACAGAGATGGAGAGACCCCAGGGATGGGAACGGGGAGGAGGGCAGGCCTGGGGAGGAGAGCAGGGATGGGGAGCGCCCTGGAGACAAGAGCAGGGATGGAGATCCCACGGATGGGAACGGGGATGGAGACAGCCCCGGGATGGGAGCAGGGATAGGGAGACCCCAGGGATGGGAACAGGGGTGGAGAGACCCCAGGGATGGGAACAGGGGTGGGGACAGCCCCGGGGACAGGAGCAGCGATGAAGAGAGCCCACCTTGCCCCCCCTTACCTGGAGAGAGGATGGCCCGGGTGTCACGAGCTGTGTCTGTTCTCTGTCACAGCTGCAGAGGGCTCCCCGGCTGCGGGGTCACCGTCCCCCCTGCACGTGCCCCTCTTTGTCACCTGCCTGGTCCTGGCAGTGCTGCTCCTGCTCACCGTGCTGGCCTTCACCGCCGCCCTGCTGAGGACGAGGAAGATGAGCGGTAAGGACCCCCCGTGGGCTCAGCGGGGCCGGCTCTGCCACGGAGCAGCTGAGTGGGCGCACCCCCCCCTTGTCCCCACAGCCCATGCCATGTCGTCCCTCGGGCTAGCCGGTCCGGTCCTGGTGACCCACAGCGCCCAGAGCCCCACCGTGCTCTCCGGGACCTCCAACGACTACAGGGAGATGCCCCCCAGCCTTCCCAAAGGATCAGGTAGGTCTGGGGGGTCACCAGCCCGCCCTGGGGGCTGTGGAGCAGGAGGTCATGGCTGGCAACAGCCCCCCTGTCCCCATCTCGTCCCCCAGACCCACCGGTCCCAGCCCTGCCCGCCACCAAGGACTCCGATTCCGACTCTGACTACGAACACTACGACTTCAGCAGCAAGCCGCCCGTGGCCCTCTCCACCTTCTACAGTGAGCACCCCACCCGGCCCCGGGACCCCCGCCACCCAGCCCTGGGACCCCCGCCGCCCAGCCCTGGGGTTCCCCGGGGTGCCCCACTGATGCCCCCTCCCCACAGACTCGCTGCGCCGGCAGCCCGGGGAGCAGCTTCTCCCGCTGATGCCCAAGAAGGACGGGATGGAGCAGTTCCCCGCGGAGGGTAGGACACGAGGGGTGTCTGTCCGTCTGTCCTGCAGCACCAGCCGTCCGCCCGTCCTGCCCGTGGGTGGGCGAGCGGCTGCCCCGCAGCCCGGGGCTGACGGGAGCCCTGTGCCCCGCAGTGCCGGCCAGGCTGGGCCCCCCGTCCCGCGGCAGAGCCAGCAGCTCCTCCACCTCCTCCTCCTCCTCCTCCTCCTCCTCCACCAAGCTCTACTGCAACAACAGCACGGCCCCCCCGCACGCCCGGGTCTGCCCGCCGCCCCCCGCCGATGGCACCCACCAGCACACAGCACCCACCACCCACAGCTACGCTGACTACCCCGGTACAGGTGGGCGCTGACAGCGGGCTGTGTGGTCCCAGGGACCGGAGCAGGGATGGAGATCCCAGGGGTGGGAACAGGGATGGGGAGACCCCAGGGATGGGAACAGGGATGGAGAGGAGAGCAGGGACGGAGATCCCAGATGTTGGAACAGGGATGGAGAGACCCCAGGGATGGGAACAGGGATGGGGTGGAGAGCAGGGACGGAGATCCCAGATGTTGGAACAGGGATGGAGAGACCCCAGGGATGGGAACAGGGATGGGGAGACCCCAGGGATGGGAACAGGGATGGGGAGGAGAGCAGGGACGGAGATCCCAGGGGTGGGAACAGGGATGGAGAGACCCCAGGGATGGGAACAGGGATGGAGAGACCCCAGGGGTGGGAACAGGGATGGGGAGGAGAGCAGGGACAGAGATCCCAGGGGTGGGAACAGGGATGGGGAGACCCCAGGAATGGGAACGGGGATGGGGAGACCCCAGGGATGGGAACGGGGATGAGGACAGGCCTGGGGAGGAGGGCAGGGATGGGGACCACCCTGGGGACAAGAGTGGGGATGGAGATCCCAGGGATGGGAATGGGGATGGGGACAGCCCCGGGGATAGGAGCAGGGATGGAGAGACTCCAGGGATGGGAACAGGGATGGAGAGACCCCAGGGATGGGAACAGGGATGGGGACAGCCCTGGGGACGGGAGGAGCAATGGAGAGACCCCAAGGACAGGAGCAAGGGACAGAGAGACCCCAGGGATGGGGACAGCTCTGGGGAAGGGAGCAGGGATGGAGAGACTCCAGGGATGGGAACCAGGATGGGGACAGCCATGAGGAGGGGAGCAGGGATGGAGAGACCCCAGGGATGGGGACAGCCCAGGGGCGGGAATGGGAGTTGGGGACCCCAGGGGATGGCAGCAGGGATGGAAGGTGCCAGTAAGCAGCCCTGTTTCCCCCAGCAACGCCCTGTGTGACCGCCCCGGTGCCCTCCCACCCCCCAGCACCCCCCGACCCTGCCGACAGCTCCAGCACCTCCTCGGGGGAGTGGTACGAGAACGTGCAGGGCGTGGAGCCGCCCGGGGACCCGTCCCCGCACCCCGGTGAGGACCCCACGCTGCCAGGGCGGGAGCGGGGAGGTGCAGGGGTCCCGTGCCCCCGCAGCACCCTCCTCCCGCTCCGTGCCCATCGCTGCGGGGCTCTCTCCCATGCAGGTTGGCCAGGTCCATCCAGCTCCTTGGGGGGACACGCGCCGGACCCCGACTCCTCTGAGGGCAGCGACTACGATGACATCCAGGGCTCTGCTTACTGATGTTTCCCGACGCCATGGACAGATGGATGTGGCAGGGGGGGACCTGGCACTGTGTGTGGCCAAGGAACGGCCATCCCGCTGCCAACGTCTCCTCTGGACTTCTCAGGAGGTCTCCTCCGTGCTGGGACATGGCATGGCTGCGATTAAAAGCTTTTCCTGGTGGGTCACCACGTCCCTCGGCCATAGGGGTGGCTGGCCACCAGCCTCGCAGCAAGGCTGGGTCACCCAGTGCTCCCAGTCGCCCGTGGGGCAGCCAAGGGATAAGTGACCCAAAGCTGTCCCCTTCCTGCAGTCCCCGTGGTCGCAGCATCGCCTGGACCGGCCATGGGTCCCGGCGGCTGGTGGGGTCCTGCCCGAGCAGCCAGACCTCGCGTCCCTGGGAGGTGGGTGGTGGGGACGTGGGGTGGCAGGGTCCCACAGCCATCCCCAACACGTCATGGGGATACAGAGGACCCCCCAAGGTTCCCCACACCCCACCAGGCCACAGTCCCCCCCATCCTGGGGACACACTGGCCACCGAGTCTGTAAACCCCGGCTGGGGGGTTCAGGGGATGTCAGCAGGGAAGGTGCTGGGGTCCCAGCCTGGGCACATCGGGTGGTGCTGGGAGGGGGGGGTCCCGGACCCCTCTCACCCCAGCCTGGGGCTGCGAGGCGGGTGCCGAGGCAGGAGGTGGGACACAGCCAGCTTCCATCCCAGGGTGGGATGGTCCCCCTCAGCCAGAGCACAGAGGGAAGCAGGGATGGGAAGAGGGATAGAGAGACCCCAGGGATGGGAACTGGGATGGGGACAGCCCTGGGGAGGTGAGCGGGGATGGGGAGACCCCAAGGATGGCAGCAAGGGACAGAGAGACCCCAGGGATGGGGACAGCCCTGGGGACGGGAGGAGCAATGGAGAGACCCCAAGGACAGGAGCAAGGGACAGAGAGACCCCAGGGATGGGAACAGGGATGGGGACAGCCCTGGGGACGGGAGCAGGGATGGAGAGACCCCAAGGGTGCGAGCAAGGGACAGAGAGACCCCAGGGATGGGGACAGCCCTGGAGACGGGAGGAGCAATGGAGAGACCCCAAGGACAGAAGCAAGGGATAGAGAGACCCCAAGGATGGGAGCAAGGGACAGAGAGACCCCAGGGATGGGAACAACCCTGGGGATGGGAGGAGCAATGGAGAGACCCCAAGGACAGGAGCAAGGGACAGAGAGACCCCAAGGATGGGAACAGGGATGGGGACAGCCCTGGGGACAGGAGCAGGGATGGAGAGACCCCAAGGACAGGAGCAAGGGACGGAGAGACCCCAGGGATGGGAACAGGGATGGGGACAGCCCTGGGGATGGGAGCAGGGATGGAGAGACCCCAAGGACAGGAGCAAGGGACAAAAAGACCCCAGTGATGAGAACAGGGATGGGGACAGCCCTGGGGAGGTGAGCGGGGATGGGGAGACCCCAAGGATGGGAGCAAGGGACAGAGAGACCCCAGAGATGGGAGCAAGGGACAGAGAGACCCCAGGGATGGGAGCAGGGATGGGGACAACTCTTGGGACACGAGGAGTGATGGAGAGACCCCAGGGATGGGAGCAAGGGACAGAGAGACCTCAGGGGCAGGGACACCCCAGGGGCAGGAACGGGAGTTGGGGACCCCAGGGGACAGCAGCAGGCATGGAAGGTGCCAGTAAGAAGCCCAGTTTCCCCCAGCAACGCCCTGCCCTGAAAACTGGGGCTTCCCACAGTCCGCCCCAAGCCCCAGAGCAAAGCAGCGTCACCCCGTGCCAGGCACAGCTTGGGGACGGGGACACTGGCGGGCTCGGGGGCTGCACCCAGCCACCACCCCTGGGGCTGGGACCCCCCCATCGCCCTGCCCCGGGGGGCTTCCCTGCGCCCCGCACCGCTCTTTCCACCACCGAGCCGAACCCCGCGGCGCGTCTCCCGCCCCGGCACCCGCCGGCGGGTTCCCATCTCCCCGGGGCGAGGTGGAGCCTCGGCGGAGGTTGGGGGTTCAGACCCACCCCCGTGGAAAATTTCCCCCCCCCGCCACATCCTTCAGCTGTTTACCGAGGCGAGAGGCTCCGGCGGCCCCGAACAAAAAGGGGCCACGCCGCAACAACGGAGGAAGCCCCAAAATAGCAACAAAGGCCCAGACAAAGGGGAGAGGAGCGGGGCGAGAGGAAGGAGCTGGGTGCTGTGAGCCGAGCGGGGGGACGGGAGGTGGCCCCGGCCACGCTCGCAGCTCCCCGCGCCGGGGGATGAGACGGTGGCACCTTGGCGAGGGCGGATAACGGGGCGGCTTGGACCGCGAGCCGGGGGGTGATGGCACCCAGGGGGGTACCGATGCCCTGGGTGGGGGTAACGCCGCTCCCATTGGGTGCGTGTGTTGCCACCAGCCTGGGACATGGGTGCCGACCGTTTATTCGAGCCGCTGCTCCTGCACGTGGTGACGGGCGCTGGCAAACGCCGCTCCCACCATCGTTAGGATCATTGCTTCCACTGTCATTAGGATGACAGCGGCGTGCTGAGCTCGTTCCAACAGAATCATGGAATGGTTGGGGTTGGCAGGGACCTCTGGGGTCACCCAGCCCAACCCCCTGCCCAAGCAGGGTCACCCAGAGCAGGGGGCACAGCACCGCGTCCAGGCGGGGCTTGAAGATCTCCAGAGAAGGAGACTCCCCAGCCTCCCTGGGCAGCCTGGGCCAGGGCTCCGTCACCCTCAGAGGGAAGAAGTTCTTCCTCATCTTCAGCTGGAGCTTCCTCTGCTCCAGTTTGTGCCCATTGCCCCTTGTCCTGGTGCTGGGCACCGCTGGAAAGAGCCTGGCCCCGTCCTCCTGACCCCCACCCTGCAGATATTTAGACGCATTTCTAAGGTCCCCTCGCAGCCTGCTCTTCCCTCTCTCGCCAAAGGCAGCTCCTGCTTCTTCAAAGGCTCCTCACGAGCAGGCAGCGTGGCAGCAGGTCCCAGCGCTCCCCGCCCCCCCGCCAAAACCCCTCCGGAAAGATCTTAGAATCGTTCTTATCTGTCAGAGCACGCAGACGATGCTGAGCTGGCTTGCATCGCCGGCGGCGAGCAGGGATGCTGTAACCGAGCCGCAGCACAAACCCTGCCCGCGGCATCTCCGAGCCAGCTGCGGCTCGGAGGGGAGGTCTGGACCCCCAGCACCCCATATCCATGGGGGTCAGGCACCCTCAGGTCACTGGACCTTTCCTAGAGGTGAAGCATCGCGGGGTGAATCACTGATCTCGGGTTGATTTGGGGTGAGAGGGGCTCAGCTCCCCCCACAGACCCCCCCAGTCCCACGGGAAGGGCTGGCCTGGGAGCGGGTCAGGGTCTCCCACCCCTTTCCCAGCTCACTGCCAAAGCTGTGCCAGCCCAGAGCCCGCAGGTGGGTGGGGGGCAGCACCACGACCCCAGCCCCCCATGGGTAACCCAGCAGGATTTGCTCCCATCACAGCCCCAGCCTGGTCTTGGGGGTCAGCCGGACCCCCAGGGTGACCAGGGGGGGATGGGAACGAGCAGCCCCACTCTGCCCAGCTGAAGGAGCCGGGAAGGGGTTGCCAAGCTGGGTCACCTCCAGGGATGCCAGGGCCTGGCTGGACACGGCATGCTCGTGCTGCCATCATCTCCTGGCATCTCTGCCCACCTCCCTGAGAATCTCCTCCCGGCAGCCCGCGGCCGCCTGCCGCCCACCGGCGAGCTTCCTCTTGAGTCACGGAAAATCTTCAGCCCAGAGAGAGCTCTGGGGCAGGAAACTCCCAGGGGAGCCGAGCCCCAGCTCTGGGGTTGGGGAGCGGAGCACCCCATGTCTCCGGGCAGCAGGAGGTGACAGGAGCCCTCCCTGAGCCCCCCCAAGCTGCCCAGCAAGCCCAGTCCCCCCAGCCGCCCTCCCCAGGCCCCAGCCAGGCACTCTCCTTTTAGCAGAAACCCCATGGGGTCAATGGAAAACAGCTGCCTTCGTTAGCATGCATGACCTGGATTTGCAGGAATTAATTAGGGCACAATCAATTAACTCCTCTCCCTTCCCCGGTCCGTCACCGCCCGTGCCCCACGTGCCCTTGCAGGGATACGCGGTGTCTCTGGGGTGCCAGCAACCGGGAGAAGCGGGGACGTGGTGGCATGAACCCTTCCCCCATCCCTGCCCCGTGGGACCATCACGGTGCTTCGGGTGCCTGCAGGACACGTGGTGGCTCGGCGTGGCACGGTGCAGCGTGGCATGGCATGGTGCAGCGTGGCACGGTGCGGCATGGCATGGCATGGCACGGTGCAGCACAGCACGGCATGGTGCGGTGTAGCATGGCATGGTGCAGCAAGGTGCGGTGCCATGTGGCATGGCATGGCATGGTGCAGCATGGCATGGCAGGGCGTAGCATGGCATAGCGTGGCATGACATGGCATGGTGCAGCGTGGTATGGTGCAGCATGGCATGGCACAGTACAGTGTGGCATGGTGCAGCATGGCATGGCAGGGCGTAGCATGGCATGGCATAGTGTGACATGGCATGGCATGGTGTAGCATGGCATAGCATAGCCTCACATGGCATGGTGCAGCGTGGCACGGTGCAGCATGGCATGGCATGGCATGGCAGGGCATGGTGCAGCACAGCACGGCATGGTGTGGCGTGGCATGGCGTGGTGCAGCAAGGCGCGGTGTGGAACGGTGGAGCATGGTGTGGCATGGTGCAGTGGGGCATGGCATGCTGCGGGATGGCACGGCACGGTGCGTCATGGCATGGCGTGGCATGGCATGGCATGGTGCAGCAAGGCATGGTGTGGCACGGCATGGCATGGCATAGCATGGCATGGCATGGCATAGCATGGTGTGGCATGGCATGGTGCAGCAAGGCATGGTGTGGCATGGTAGAGCATGAGATAGTGAAGTGTGGCATGGCATGGCACGACATGGCATGGCATAGCATGGTGTGGCATGACATGGCGTGGTGCAGCAAGGCATGGTGTGGCATGGTGGAGCACGGCATGGCATGGTGAAGTGTGGCACGGTATAGCATGGTGTGGCATAGCATGGCATGGCATGGTGCAGCAAGGCGTGGCATGGCATGGTGGAGCACAGCACGGTGAAGCATGGCACGGCACGGCACGGCGTGCCACGGCACGGTGTGGGTGCATCAGCTCCCTTGCAGGAGCCGGCGGCACGGCCAGCGCCCGGCACAGGCGCTTCCTGCCCCGGTGCAGCGATGCCGCTCGCCTCGGCCGGCGACCGCAGGCGGTGGCGAGGGTGGCGGTGCCACCGGGGCAGAGCCAGCGCAAGGTGGCGAGGACAGGACGGAAGCAGCCGCTGGCACGGGGAGGTTATTTTTGGCCGGGACCCCCCACCCAGAAACCCCCCCAGCTCTCCCTCGGGTGCCAGCTCCAGGTGCCCCGGGCTCTCACTCGGCCATGCCACCGGGGTACATTGACCATCGCCGGGCGCATTCACCACCCCGCCGGGCTCTGCGGGGATGGGGGGAAGCGGGGACGGGGTGGGCACCGAGCCCCCCCGGGGGTTTCTGTCCCCTTCGCCCTCGCCCTCCTGCTCGGCGGGACCCGGGGAGGCAGCTGCCGGGTTGAGACTTCAAACGAGCGCAGACGTGACGCAGAAAACCACAGAGGGGAGGAAAAACAGCCTGTTCCTGCCCGTCCCCCCCCTCGCCCGCCTTCCCCGGGCAGGGCGGCAGAGGCGGCCGTGCCCCCCCCCTCCCTGGCAGCCTCCGGCTCAGCCGCCAGCGCTGGGGCGGAGGAGGTCAGCCATGCCAACGGTGATGCCCACCCTGCCATGGAGGAGGTCAACCATGCCAACGGTGATGCCCACCCCACGATGGAGGAGGTCAGCCATGCCAACAGTGATGCCCACCCTGCCGTGGAGGAGGTCAGCCATGCCAACGGCGATGCCCACCCTGCCGTGGAGGAGGTCAGCCACGCCGATGGTGATGCCCACCCTGCGCCTGCTGCTCTTGCTGGGGGTGTGGGGTGAGTACGGTGGGGGGCTCGGCGTGGCGGAGGGGTTGGGGGTGCTGGGGGTCTGGCTGCTTCACCGCTGTGCCAGGGTGCCCTGGGGGGACCCAGCCCTGTTGTCGCCGGGGGTCCCTGAAACCTCATGGTGAAACCCCCCGAGCTTTCCCACTGCTGGGTGTGTTTTGGGGGGGCTCAGCCCCGTGCCATGGGCTCAGTGGGGTGCCCATCCCGGCTCACCCGTGGCACCGTGCCGGGGGTCCCATGAGCCCACCGTGGGCAAGCTCCAAGCACAGGGGGCTCGGGCCAGGCAGGGGGAGAGGGACCGGCGACCAGCGGCGAGCCCCCGCCGAAACGCCGGCAGCGAGGGCAACCTCGGCCGGGGCCACGCGGCTTCGGTCCCCCCAGCTCCGGGGGTCCCCAGGATGCTCATCGCCCCCCGGGAGGGAGCCTAGAGGTGCTGGGAGGGGGGACACCCCCCCACACCCCATCCCCATTCCCTGCCACCTCCCGCCGTCCCCGGCTGGCCCTTGGTCCACATGGCACCGCGCGGCGGTGACGGCGGGACCACCCGCTGCCCCTCCCCACCAGCAGCGACGCGAGCTAGTTAGCGGTAATTAGCAGCTGCCCTCGGCTGTATTTTATCAGCCATAATTACCCACTGGCAGACGGGTGGGCAGCCTGGCAGGTTGCACGAGGACATTCATATTTATTTATTTTAATTAAAGGGGTGAGGAGGAGGAGTGGGAGCAAATTCACCGAGAAAGCCCAGAAACGCTCTTTTATCGCCAAGGAAAAAGCCGGCGCGACCCAGCCTCCTCCTCCGGTCCCCGGGGACACGTGGCCAGCCCAAGGCTCTGTCCCCACCGCTGAGCTTTGGGGACAGAGGTGTCCCCCCAGCGTTCCACGGTCAGGGAGCTCCCGGCCGCCATCGCCGGCTCCTTCCCATCGGCAGCATGGCGGAAGGCTGGCCTGACCCCCAAAATGGCCTTTTTCCGCCCAAATCACCAGTGACAGGCCACGAGGCGGGAGCCGCTGCGCCGGGCTGGGGGGGTCCCATCGCCCCCGGGGCGAGGAGCAGGACTGATGCCCCATCCCCCTCTCTCTTGCAGCCGTCCCCGGCCACGGAAGAGACGTCCCGAGCCCCGGAGGTGAGCGTGCGTGGGGACCGCGCCGCGGCTTCGTTAGCGGCGTCTCACTGGTGTTCAGAAAACATCTAGGTCTTCAAAAAACGTGTAGATATGGCACTTTGGGACACGGTTTAGCAGGCGTGGTGGTGGTGGGGTGATGGTTGGACTTCATGATCTTGGAGGTCTTGTCCAACCTTATTGATGCTACAGTTCTATCTCGGCCACGGCTTCGTTAGCGACATCTCACTGGTGTTCAGAAAACATTGAGGTCTTCAAAAAAGTTACGGCACTTCAGGACATGGTTTAGCAGGCGTGGTGGTGGGGTGATGGTGGGACCTGATGATCTTAGAGGTCTTGTCCCACCTTAATGATTCTACGGTTCCATCTCAGCCATGGCTTCGTTAGCAGCATCTCACTGGTGTTCAGAAAATGTTTAGTTCTTCAAAAAGTGTGTAGATACGGCACTTCAGGACACGGTTTAGCAGGCGTGGTGGTGGTGGGGTGATGGTTGGACCTGATGATCTTAGAGGTCTTCTCCAACCTCAATGATTTTATGATTCTATCTCAGCTGCGGCTTCGTTAGCAGCATCTCACTGGTGTTCAGAAAACATTTAGATCTTAAAAAAAGTTACGGCACTTTGGGACACGGTTTAGCAGGCGTGGTGGTGGGGTGATGGTGGGACCTGATGATCTTAGAGGTCTTGTCCCACCTTAATGATTCTACGGTTCCATCTCAGCCATGGCTTCGTTAGCAGCATCTCACTGGTGTTCAGAAAATGTTTAGTTCTTCAAAAAGTGTGTAGATACGGCACTTCAGGACACGGTTTAGCAGGCGTGGTGGTGGTGGGGTGACGGTTGGACCTGATGATCTTAGAGGTCTTCTCCAACCTCAATGATTTTATGATTCTATCTCAGCTGCGGCTTCATTAGCAGCATCTCACTGGTGTTCAGAAAACATTTAGATCTTAAAAAAAGTTACGGCACTTTGGGACATGGTTTAGCAGGCGTGGTGGTGGTGGGGTGATGGTTGGACTTCATGATCTTGGAGGTCTTGTCCAACCTTATTGATGCTACAGTTCTATCTCGGCCACGGCTTCGTTAGCGACATCTCACTGGTGTTCAGAAAACATTGAGGTCTTCAAAAAAGTTACGGCACTTCAGGACATGGTTTAGCAGGCGTGGTGGTGGGGTGATGGTGGGACCTGATGATCTTAGAGGTCTTGTCCCACCTTAATGATTCTACGGTTCCATCTCAGCCATGGCTTCGTTAGCAGCATCTCACTGGTGTTCAGAAAATATTTAGTTCTTCAAAAAAGCGTGTAGATACGGCACTTCAGGACACGGTTTAGCAGGCGTGGTGGTGGTGGGGTGACGGTTGGACCTGATGATCTTAGAGGTCTTCTCCAACCTCAATGATTTTATGATTCTATCTCAGCTGCGGCTTCGTTAGCAGCATCTCACTGGTGTTCAGAAAACATTTAGATCTTAAAAAAAGTTACGGCACTTTGGGACATGGTTTAGCAGGCGTGGTGGTGGTGGGGTGATGGTGGGACCTGATGATCTTAGAGGTCTTGTCCAACCTTAATGACTCTATGGTTCCATCTCGGCCACGGCTTCGTTAGCGACATGTCACTGGTGTTCAGAAAATGTTTAGGTGTTCCAAAAACATGTAGATATGGCACTCTGGGACATGGTTTAGCAGGCGTGGTGGTGGTGGGGTGATGGTTGGACCTCATGATCTTAGAAGTCTTCTCCAATCTTAATGATTCTACGGTTCTATCTCAGCCATGACTTCATTAGTGACACCTCACTGGTGTCCAAAAAACATTTAGCTCTCAGCAGGCGTGGTGGTGGGGTGACGGTTGGACTTGATGATCTTGGAGATCTTTTCCAACCTTAATGATTCTACGGTTCCATCTCGGATGCGGCTTCAGTAGCGTGGCGGTCGCCGGACCTACCTCGGCTGGGAGTCCGGCTCTGCCGCGCCGCGGCGCAGCCCCACGGCACCTCCCGAGCCCCCCGCTTGCCCGTGCACCCCCCGACGCTCCGCTTCCTTCCTGCCCCACTTTGCGAGAAGCCCCGGCACGCCGGCGCCGAGCGGCACGAACCGGCAAGGGCTTTTCCAACCCCGGGTGGAAAAAAACGCCGCGGAGGGAAGGAAAGCCCCTAACCCCCCGCGCTTCCCCCCGCAGAGCCCAGCCTGCAGCTCACCGGCGGCGGCTGCCGCTGCGCCGGGATGCTGGAGGCGAAGTGGATGGGCAGGTGGAGCCGCGTGTGCCGGGAGAGCGTGAGCGAGGCCGGCGCGGACAACATCTGCCAGCGGCTGGGCTGCGGACCCCCCGCCGCCAAGCCCCTCCAGGTCGCCTTCGTGGGGGGGACGGAGCCGGGGACGCGGCTGCTGCGGTGCGTGAGGCCGGTGGGCACGCCGGAGGGGTGCCGCTGGGTGCCGGCAAACTGCACGGAGCAAGCCGTCCTCGCCTGCAGCGGTGAGCCGGGACCCCCACCCCGAGCCACCCCCCGTCTCTGGGGACCCACCGCCCCGAGCTGTCCCCCCCCCCTTCTCATTTCAGAGCCGGTGAAAACCACCCCCGAGCCCACGCCGGCGCTCCCCACCACCACCCCGGAGCCCGCCGGTAAGAGCCCCATCCCTACCCAACCCTGGGAGCGGCAACGGCCAAACCGGGGGGCACGCAGGGCAAAGCAAACTGCCCCCCCCCCACCTCGCCAGACCTCATTAACAGCGCTCGCAGCATCGGCGGGGCAATTAAGCCCCAAACGCGGAGGGCTGGGGGGCTTTCTGCTCAGTCACGGGGCTGTCGGTGACGGTGCTTTTCCCCCCCCTCTCCCCGTCCCTCGCCAGGACCCGCCAGGCTGCGGCTGGTGGACGGGGACTTCGGCTGCTCGGGCTTCGTGGAGCTGCACAGGCAGGGGGTGTGGGGGGCCGTGGCGGGCAGCCCGGGCGTTTGGCCACAACTGGCCGCCCGCATCTGCCGGGCTCTTGGCTGCGGCACCGCCATCGACGGCCACGGCGAGCCGGAGCGGGGAAGCCACTTGCCGGTGCGGTGGGAAGCGGTGGAGCCCTGCGAGAGCCGTCTGCTCCTCGACTGCTTCAACAGGACCAGCGCCCAGCGCGGGAAAGCGCCCGCCTTCATCATCTGCTCGGGTGAGAGCTCGCCCCGCCACGGCCCCTCGCTCCTTCCCCGGACCCCCGGCGCGCTCCGGGGCTGCGGGCTGCTTTCCCCGCCGCGGAGGTGGGAGAGCGGCAGCGGGATCGCTGGGCTGGATGCCCCCATCCACCCACTCCTCCTCTTCCTCTCCGACGTGCGAAGGCAAAACAGGAAATCTCCCCGGCGCGCTCGGTTCCCGGCAGCGGCACCCCCGGGGCGCCGAGCTTCGAACGCAGCCGGCGCTGCGAGTAGAAGCCGGGGAGTGAGAGCAGCGCGCAGCAAGCGCCGCGTTAGCACCCCGAAACCCGGCAAGAGCCCAGCACCCAGCCACGAGCAGCTCGGTGCCGGCTTGCTCCGGGTCCTGCCATCCGCCCGAGCTCGGAAGCCCACCCGTGGGATTTGGGGGCTTGATGGGCTTCCCACCAGGACAACTCAACGTGTGGCTGAGATGCCGTCAGCATCCCGGTCCCTGGGGAAGGAGGACCACGCTGCCCGGCGCGATGGCTCCCCGTGGGTCTGACCCCTCTGTTCCTCTCCCCCCCAAGGCTCCCAGCCCCAGGCCCTGCGGAGGCTGGCGGCCGGCCCCACGCCTTGCGAAGGGGACGTCGAGGTCTTTCACGAGGGGCGGTGGCGGGTGCTGTGCGACGACCGGGCGCGGCGGACGCAGTGGGGCAGGCAGCTGTGCCGGGAGCTGCGGTGCGGGAACCTCTCCGCCAGCATCGAGGTGCGGGATCCCCCCGCCACGGGTGTCACCTGCGATGTCCCCACCCTGCACCTCTGCCCCGCCAGCCTCGGGGCTCCCCGGATCTGCTCCCGGACCAGAGTCGTGTGTAAGCCAAGGGTGCCGGGTGCGGGTGACGGTGGGAGCTGGGCTTTCCACGCGTGAACGCCCAGGGAAGGGGCAGTGGGTGCGAGCTCGGGGCAGGGGATGGGGGAAAGCCTTGCCGGGGGTCCCCACAGCCCTCCCTGCAGGGTGGTGGGTGCTCCAGCTGCCGGCATCAGCCTCTGCCCGGGCGCAGCGGTCTCGTCCGGTGACACCCGTCCTCTCCCCAGGCCAGGACTCGCGGCCGCGTCCCACCGGCGCGTCGGCAGGGACCGTCGCCAGCATCTGCCTCGCCCTCCTCCTCTTCGGGGTCCTCCTGCTCATCTGCGGCCCTCCCGCCTACCGCAGGCTGATGAAGAGAAGTAGGTGACGAGCTCTGCATCCTCCCCTCCTCCTCTTCCTCCTCCCGCTCCGCCATCGCCGTTCATCCAGCCCTGCCGCTTCCCCCCCGCCCCTCCATCTCCTTGGGGAGGGGGTCCCCCCACCCCCATCTCCTCGGGGAGGGGGTTTGGGCGATGCCAGTGCTGTTCAGCCCGACGGATCCCCCCTGCCCCACTGCCCCCGAGCCTGCCCCACGCAGGGTGGGCGCAGAGAGGGGGGTGGCCGGCGAGCGGCAGGGGGGGATTAGGCACAAAGAGCAGGCGGAGGGTCTCGTGGGGATTAGCGGGCAGGGGGGATTATTCGGGATGGCATATGGGGAGGCAGCTGGAGGACACGGAGCTTGGGGCAGGGGCTTCGAGCAGCTCCTTGGAGAGACCCCCCCCCCGCAAACCCCTCCTCACCACCCGCCTCTGCCTTCCAGTCTCCAAAAAGAAGCAGCGCCAGTGGATCGGCCCCACAGGACTCAACCAGACGGGTGAGGAGCAGCACGGCCATGCCCGGGTTTGGGGTCGGCTGGGGGGGGGCACCACTCGCCCCCCGGCCCGCAGCAGGCGGAGGTGCGAGCGGGCTCACGCCCAGCCCCGGGCTCTCGCTCCCTGCCGCCGCGTTGACTCATCGGCGCGATACGAACCCAACCGGGAGCGCCGAGCCCCGGCGCGGGAGCGGGTCCTGCTTTTACTCAGCCCCTTTTCCCCTCCCGGGGCGGTGGGACGGGCGCTTCGCCTCGAATGCACTGCTGCAGCCCCCCACCCCCCCCAAAAAAAATCCTGACTCCTCTCCCACCGCCTCTCCCAGTCTCATTCCACCGCAACAGCACCGTCACCCCGCGGCCTCGGGCGGAGGGGCCGCGGGCGCAGGGGGGGGACAACGACTACGCTCAGCCCCCCCAGAAGAGCTCCCACCTCTCGGCTTACCCAGGTAAGGGTAGGAGGAGGCTGGGAACGGCTCCTCTGTGCTCCCCTTCCCGGGGCGAGAGCTTCACGGCACGGCGTGTGCCGACGCCGGACCCCCGGCGCCGTAACGAGCCGCGTCCGTTGAGATTTGCTTTTTTCCAGCCCTGGAAGGCGCGCGCAGAGTTTCCAACCCTCCGGACAACTCCTCCGACAGCGACTACGACCTGCATTCTGCCCGCAGAGTGTGACCCCCCCAGCCCCGTAGCCAGAGCTGGGGCACCCCCCTCCACCCCCAACCCCAACCCCGGTCCCCCCCGCCGAGCTGTCCCCCCGTTTGCCACCCAGCGCTGTCCCAGGGTGCTGGCGCAGGCGGCAGCGAAGCTGAGCGGCTGCCCAACGAGCGGCGTTTCTTGCGTTTTCGGCAAGCGACCCGGTTTCGGCCGCCAGCCACCCGCCCACCCTGCAGGCAGAGGTGGGATGCAGCGCCAGGAAGATAAATTTGGAGCACCCCCCGGCTAGCAAAAGCCGTCCCTGGGTCGGGGAGGGGGTTGAAGAAGACGAGCTTTGAAGGACCTTTCCAACCCAACCCCTTCCGCGGCGATGAACTGGTGGAAGGGATGACAAATACCCGCGCTGCTCCGCTCGGAGCCCGCATCCCCCCATGGGAGAGCTCCGGGGCTGACCGTGCCGGAGTCGGAGCCAAACCGGTCCATGCTCGGGGCACCGGGCACGCACGGCTCAGCTCTAACCCAGCCCCGCTCGGCTTCGGCTGCACCGAAAGCTTCCTCCCACTTTTGAGCCTCCCTCGTGGGAGAGTGCGAGGCGGGGTTTTTTTTTTTTTTCTTTTTAAGCTATTTGTACGCGTCGAGGAGGCAGCTGCGTCGCGGCAGGCTTCGTACCACGAAGCAGCCACGCCGACGGCCCTTCGGAGGGCCTTTCTCTCAAAACCAGGATAACCACACTCCTCCTCCCGCCCCGGCCGGGCTGACAGCCAGATCGGCCGCCAGGCGCTCCGATAGCGGGGCGCCGAGCTTCGCGACGACGGAGCCGCGGAGATGGCTGCGCTTGGCGTGGGACGGCGCGAGATTCGGGCGGGCGCGGAGAGCAGAGCACCGACGCGAGGAGCACGGGGAGGGCAGAAATACCGAGAACAAGTCAGATATTTAATGAGTTGTAATAAAACTGGGGTTTTTTTTCTAGTAATTATGTCTCGTTCTCTTCCTTCCAACGCCACCAGTGCCGTTCCTTCGACCAGGCACCTCCCAGGCGCGGGGGGGGAAACGCAGGACGGTGTCAGAGGAGGGGAGAGGCGGGCTGATGCCGAAGAGCCCCATGCAAACGGGCCCCTTAGGAAAGCTGAAAGCAAGAAAGCAAGGGGAAATGAGTGGGAAGAAGACGGTCCTGCAAGAGGGCGAGAGGTTTTTATTGACAAAACCGGGAGGAAGTCGGTGTACGGACGCCAGGGGGGGAGAAAAAGATCAATAGAAAGTGTCTGGATGCCCCGCCGTTTCCGAAAGCAACCACCGCCGTGACCCCGCCTGCAATTCATCAGCTTTTATTACTGTAATTAACCACAGCTACGGAATCCTTTCCATCAGACCCTACAGGCATTCGCCTTGCTCCAGTCCATTAGTAATCTTTCCTTATAAATAACTTAGAGGGATAGAGGCAGGATAAAGTGCTGAGCAAAGCAAATCCCCTTAACGTCCACCCTCCGTTCCCTAGTGTTTCCCGAGCGGGGGGGACCTGAGGCAGGCGGGAGCCTGCGGCCCCCCAAATAACCACGGGACAGCCTGGAGATACGGGGGGCTGCCGAGCCGCGGCGTTTTGCTCCGCTGGGCAGGAGGCACCGGCTCCCACCCCTCCCCGGGACGCGAGGCACGTGCCCCCAAAGCAGCAGCAGCCCCCCCGGCGTCGTGCCTGCACAGAAAACAGCCACGTGTTGAACTCCAGGGAGCTGCCAGCGCCTTGGAAACTTCGGGAAGACGGAGACAGCGCAGGCTGGGAACGGTTCCTGCGCCGGGTAGAAGCAGCAGCAAAGAGGTTTTTGCTCCTGGGAGCACCCAAACCCGACAGAGCGGGGAAAGGCCTCCGCACCAGCACAAAACCACGGCTGGATCTCGAGGAGCTCGCTCGCTGCTTCTCCCCGCCGCAACCAGTCCGGAACCGCCTGCAAGCCAGGCTGGCTCTGGCCTCTCCCTTCCAGGAAGATCCTTGGAAAGCAGGATTTGGCGCTGGAAATACCATCAGAGATTCCCACCGTGCCTCTCCAACGCCAGGAGAAAGGTCTGGAGTTAGGCCGCGCCGCCCGCCACCCACCCGGCAAATGACAGGGAGCAGCCTCTCCCGCTCGCGGACGAGGGGTCCGGCTCCGAGCGGCTGCCGCCGGCGCACAGCGTTCCCCGACGCCCCGCGGCGCTCACACCGGAGCCCCGGTCGAGCCGACGTGGCAGCGAACGCTTCAGCCCGCCGGCCGTCGTCGCCAACCCGGCCCAGCCTGCCCGCCCCCCAGCGCCGCTCCTCTCTCTTACCCCAGTTAATGCTGCCGCGCTGACGGGATGAAGAGCATCGCTCTCGGCTCGCTCTTCTTCCTCAGGCCGCAAAGGGAGGAGGGAGCAGCGGAGGCCGCTCCCCAGCAGTCCCGATTTAGTAGCCAGGCCAAGCGGGGCGCGGAGGGGTGGGAGGAGGGGGGTACCCGAAAGGCGGGGGGGGTCCAGGGGGATAGGGGGGCTGCGGAGCGACGGGGAAACTGGGGAGAGGCGGCTGGGTGGGGTAGGGGCACTGCGGCCTCCCCGCCCCAGGGGGGAAATAGGGAGGGTACCCGGGTCTGGGTGGCGGAGGAGAGGGGTGAGGGCCAGGGAACGGTGGGGGCTGAGGCGGGCCCCTGGATGGGGACCAGGGATAGCCCGGTGCCGGCGATGAGCCCGCCGAGGGGGGCTTGGGATACCCCGGTGCCGAGTCGGCACCCTGCGCCGGCGGGTAGCCGGGACCTGGAGGCGGCTTGTAGGGCACGGCGGGCTGCGCGCTCGGCTGAGAGGAAGCGACGTGTCCCACGGTGACCGGGGAGCCGGAGAAAGGAGCGGGAGGCAGAGCTCCGTGGGCCGTGGGGCCGACCAGCATGGCTGGGGCTGGGCTGTAGGGCAACGGGAAGGCCGGAGCGGCCGAGGGGAAGGGTTGTGGCTTCGGCGGATCTGCGGGCCCAGCGACGTCAGGAGGCGGCTGCCGCTGCTGAGAGTCCCCGCCGGGTTCCTGCGACGCTTCCGACTTCCTCAGGATCTCCTGCAGCTTCTCAACTCGGACCCGGCGCAAGTGGGACAACTTCCTCATCACGGCAAACCGCTCGAGGAACGTCTCCAGGGGCACCTCGCCCTCCAGGAACTTCTCGGCCATTTTCTGGAAGGGAAGACAGCCCCGGCATCAGCGCTGCGTCCCGCTGCTCTCCTTCCCCGTGCTCAGCTCAGGATTTACAACTCTCTCAGAGATACGCAGAGGACCAACGCACCACACGCGAGCAAACAAAGGGCAATCCAATTTTTTGGAGCAAAACCAGCAAACTACAAAGAGATAATCCTCGATTTAAGAGATTTGAGAGAGTAATTGCAAGTCCTTGAGGACTAATCGCTTTAGGTTGACCATGAGCCAGGAGTGTGCCCTGGCTGCCAAGAAGGCCAATGGGACCCTGGGGTGCATCAGGAGGAGTGTGGGCAGCAGGGCGAGGGAGGTTCTGCTCCCCCTCTGCTCTGCCCTGGTGAAGCCCCATCTGCAGTGCTGTGTCCAGTGCTGGGCTCCCCACTTCAAGAAAGATGAGGAGCTACTGGAGAGAGTCCAGCGGAGGGCTACGAGGATGAGGAGGGGACTGGAGCATCTCTCCTCCGAGGAGAGGCTGAGGGAGCTGGGCTTGTTCAGCCTGGAGAAGAGAAGGCTGAGAGGGGACCTTCAAAATGCCTCTAAATATCTGCAGGGTGGGGGTCAGGAGGACAGGGCCAGACTCTTTCCAGTGGTGCCCAGCGACAGGACAAGGGGCAATGGGCACAAACTGAAGCAGAGGAAGCTCCAGCTGAACCCGAGGAAGAACTTCTTCCCTCTGAGGGTGCCGGAGCCCTGGCCCAGGCTGCCCAGGGAGGCTGTGGAGTCTCCTTCTCTGGAGATATTCAAGCACTGCCTGGACGTGGTGCTGTGCAGCCTGCTCTGGGTGACCCTGCTTCGGCAGGGGGTTGGGCTGGGGGATCCCCAGGGGTCCCTTCCAGCCCCGACCATTCTGGGATTCTGTGAATTGCTAATGGAGTTAAACCTTCAGCTCACCTCAGACTCCTCTTCAATTTTCTGGCTTTCCACCTGCAGGAGATCCAGCAAGGTCTGAGGATGCATTGCTGCAGCAAATTTCTCTGGGGAAAACAAAGAGAGCAGCAAAGTTAAACACAAAACAGGGGAAAAAAATCATCGGCACGCAGCCCTGTCGCGCTCTCACAGGAGCGCCTTCCTGCCTTCGGAACTGCTGATGCGAGAGGAAAAGCGGAAGAGGAAAGAGCCTCAGGCACTGCTGCGCTAGAAGGGTTTTCCGCATCCTCGATCTGCCCAACTGAGTTTGACCGGGAAAACGGGAGAACACAGATTTTATATACTGCAGAGTCCTTTCTGCCACCCCGTTCAAGAGCGGCTCTGCTCCGACGGCAGGCGCGAAGCCACGGCCAAGGCAGGCAGGAGCAGAGGGAAGGACGTCGCACCAACTACAGCCCACGCTACTCCCTTGCGAAAGCGCGCGAGGCTCGCAGACGCTCACCCAGCTTCGCCTTTTGCTCTTTACAGCGCTCAGCCAGCTTCTGCAGCTCTTCGTATTTGTTCGAGAGGTCGGCGCGCCCCGTTTCCAGCGGCGCCTGAAACTTCAGGTTCTGCTCGGCCAAGCTCCGGTTGGCGGCCAGGGCCATCTCCCTCTCCAGCTGCAGCTCCTGAACCTGCGGAAGACGCCGCGACGGTGAGCGCGGGCAGAGGCCAGACCGCGTCGCCGGCGTCGCGCCGCCCCGCGCCCACCTCCTGGGACTCCAGGGCCAGGCGTTCGATCTCCTCGGTGTTTTCCTGCAGCTCCCGGAGCTCCTCCGCCGTCCGGTTCCACAGGGCGTCCATCCTCCCAGAGGAACCGCCAACCCCTGGGACGGGGAAAGGAAGCCCAATAACGACGGGTTTTTCTAAAGCCAGCTGCAAATAGGTACTAATCCTATCAGGGGTTTAAAAGCAGCTTTGCTGAGCTGCTTGGAACGGCTGAGCCAGAGAGGTTCCCCCCGTGCTATAAAGAATCAGCAAGACCGAGGGCAGAGTGTGAAGGAAAACGCAACACACCAACTCCTTCCTGCCTCAGCAACTGATTTTTTTTCCCTTTCCCAGAGTATTTGGAAGGGTTACTCGCGTGTGCCAGACAGTTTTGTCATGGAAACACCCACTCACAGCCACTTGATAGCACGGCGGCCCCCCCCTGACTCTCCAGCTCCAGCTGGATCCTGCTGCACCATCCCGTTCGGCCGAGCAAACCCCCCTGGATCTGCTCACAGCCGACCGCGACCCACGGGCACCGGTGGGGCCACCACCCCCTCCCCAGTCCCGCGGTTCCACGCTCCTTTGATGTGTTTTCTCTCTGTGGGTTTTCCTTTCTGGCTACGTGGTGCCATCATTTCCCTCACTTATCGCTGCTACCCTTAGAAAACATTCAGCAACAGCATTATTCACACGCGGCGCACTTGATCCGATGCTTGTGATTGTAAAAATTAGCAAAATATTATTAAAATCAGGGAAATAGTGGATTTGTCGCACCACATCTGTGACTTGTTCCAAGTAATCCAGGCTTTCTATTGATATTTAGCAAATGTCAGATGTTTGTGTCACAGGTTCCAGGGCGTGGGATGCAGCAACCCGGGAAGGCACGCAGACCCAGGTGGGAAGCACGGGAGCAGCGCGCTCCCGCCGCGAGGGAAAGGGCCATACCCGACGGTTGATGGGGATTTCGGCGGCGTCCTAATCGCTCCCGGCTCTTCTACCTCTCATCCGGGTCAGACATCCCAACGCTATCGCTGCGGGAACGTTGCGTCAGGCTCTGCACGGGACGCAGAACGACAAGCTAAGGCTCAGGGTTACCAAATCTCCTCGCCCAGGATCCAGCCAAACCCGTCCCAGGAGCAACCACCCCAAAGCTGGGAAACCAGCTCCCTCGCTGCGTACGTGTGGAAGCAACCTCATCACTCTGCACAAAGAAATAAACTCACGGAGGGGTTTTTTCGTTATTAATGAGGCTCGTGGAACGTAAGAGGGTAAAATTAGGAATAGTGGCGGAGGGAAAGCTCGATCCTGGGCTGGGCTGGCCCGTGGGAAGCATCCCAACGGCCCCCCAGGAGGGTGGGTGGAAGGAGCTGGGCTCCAGCACGGGGCAGGGGCTCTCGCCTCAAGGATCTCCCCCCATTTTTAGCAGCGTTCCGGTAAGACGCAGCCAGCGAGGCGAGGGTTTGCCTCTCCGAGGGGCAACGCGTGGGTTCTGGCGGCTCGGAAAGGCTGGGGGTGCCGTCCCCGGGTCGGGAAAGATACCCACCCCCCCCGCAGCGGTGCTGCCGGCCCAAGGCCTCCGCGTCCCAGCAACGAGCGAGGCGGGCACGGGGCCGCCCTCCCACCAGGATACGGCGGAGGCTGCTCCGCCAGCGCCAGGGGGGACACGGTAACCGGGAGGCCGAGGCCTACGGAGCCGGCTCCTGGTATGAGGCCTAGCCCGGCTTAGCACCGCCCCCCCCCCCCCGCAGTCTCGGCGGGTAACGGCTCCAATCGCCCACCGGAGGGGTCGCGAACGGCAGGGGCAGCGGCAGGCCGGCTCCGCCCCCCCTCGCGAGGACACCGGGAGCGACCCCGTTACCGGCTCCGCCGCCCGGCCCTCGCCGCCGCGCAACAGCCACCCTCCCGGCGCCGCGCTTCCGGCTTCCGGCGGGGGAGCGGAAGTGGGCGGTACCACCTCCAGGTAGGGGCGGAGGGGGGTGACAGCGGCGCCCCCTCCAGGCGGGGAGGAGGAGGCGGGTGGTACAGCCCGGCCGGCATCTTGCGGCGGCGGCTCTGGGCCTCTGTTGTGCCCGTGGGGAGAGGCTGTATGTTATAAATACGCTGTGTTTTTATAAATATTCTGCCTTTTTTATAATAAATACCATGCCTTTGCGTGCCGGAGTAGCTCTACTGGAGCTATGGCCTGCTCGAGCCTTCCTATCTTACCTGTTTATGCCACGCAAGGCCTGCCCTGACGCTCCGGTACCATCCCTCAGCCGCCTATGGTTAACTATCACCAAGTTTTGTACCTTTCTGGAAGAAATGTCAGTCTATTAAATGATTTTCTGTTATTATTCATCCATCCTGACTCCGGTCTTGATAGCTGGGTAAGGCGGCAGCGTTGCCTGAGCTGGAGCACGGCAAGCGGCAGGTCTGTCAGCCTCAGCGCTCAGCCCAGCGATGGTGAAGCAGGGGCTGCTCCTCCTGGTGAAACCTCATCCCCTCCCTGGTCACCCTGCCCGCCGTCGGCGTCTGGAGCGGAGAGGGCAGCTCCGCAGTTCCCTTGGCTCAGAGCCTCCGCGTGAGCCCTGAGCAGCAGCTGCTGCGTGGACACTTTTGTCTTCACCGGCTGGTTCAGAAAAGCAGAAAGCCGTGGAGTCACAGACAAAAGATGGGGTGAGATTAATCGTGGTGACAGGAGTTCAAAGGAGAGCGTTACGCCAAGGCTTAGCGCTGCGCACAGAGCAGGCAGATGGTCGAAATTCAGGCGTGGCGGGTTTGGGTTGGAATCATGGTGAGATTTGAAGCAGTTTCTGCCTTGACACGACCTCAGCAGTGCCTCGCACTCCAGGCCTCCCCCCGCCATTCGTGCTCTGCAGAGGTCTGAGAGCAAGGAGAGCCGCTGCAAAGCCACGCCGTTCTCTGCAGCTCGTCTCGTGCTGAGCGGCAGCTGCTGTTACAAGCACTCCAACGCCTGTTGTTTCGGGCGACTTGGAATTCTGTTGGCTGTCATCCTGGTAAGCCCGGCCCTGTGAGAAATGAAAATTAAATTAAAACTTCCTCGATGGGTAAAAGGATGGAGGCAGAATGAGGATGGAGGGGTAAGCGGCAGTAGAGGTGTGGCAGAGCTGGAGATGGGGGATAAGACTTGCTGGAAGTGCAAGGGAAGAGAGGATAGAGAGGCAGAGGAGGCGAGAGATGGAATACAGAGTGCTCAGCTGTGGGCTGAGACATCGCTGTGCCAGGGCAGTACGTACAGACCTCAGCAACATGCCAGAAATTCATAGAACGGCTTTTTTTTTCCCAGGTGGCATAGCTGGAACCAAGAGATAAAAGTGAATCCCTCTTGAATACCTGCCAGGGAAGTTCCTGTGCAGCACGAGACAGAGGAAGCTCTGATCCCATCACCCTCTCCACAAAGCCAGCCTCCGCTTTTCCACCTGTACACTTCCACGTTGCTGCAGACGTGAGCGGGGCTGAGGATTGTGTTGGGATGGGGAAAAGCTCCTCGCTGCCATGTGGGACAGGCTTGATGGGGCCAAACTTTTTCCAGTGGTGCCCAGCGACAGGACAAGGGGCAACGGGCACAAACTGAAGCAGAGGAAGCTCCAGCTGAAGATGAGGAAGAACTTCTTCCCTCTGAAGGTGATGGAGCCCTGGCCCAGGCTGCCCAGAGGGGCTGTGGAGTCTCCTTCTCTGGAGATATTCCAAGCCCGGCTGGACACGGTGCTGTGCAGCCTGCTCTGGGTGACCCTGCTTGGGCAGGGGGTTGGGCTGGGTGACCCACAGAGGTCCCTTCCAACCCCCACCATGCTGGGATTCTGAGGCGTGGAGAGGAGCGTGAAGGAGACTGCAGGAGGCCGGGCAAGGTCACCCAGCTGCTAGCAAAGGGCTGCAAGCCGGGCACAAGTCTGAGGAAGGGCACCTCTCGTCCCTGCCGGAGCCACCACGTGAGGCCCGCTGGCAGTTGTATAATAAATGTGAGTAAATAATACTGTTGTAATAATAACTGTAGTAAATGTGATAAATTAATCCTATAGATAGCCTATGGTCTGATCAACGACAGTTTGTGCGTAGCGTGGCTGATAACCAGGTCAAACCCCAGTGTTGCTGCGAGCAAGGAGACTTGACTTTCCAAAGCGAGATCGATATTTTCGAGGCTTGTTTGAGAAGCAGTCTCCACGGATGCTTGAGAAGCAGTCTCCACAGACCTGGAAGGGCTGGAGTGCACTTAGTTTCCAATTTATATTGAACTGTAAGGGCTGAGTAGAGGATGAACTAAGCTGTGTTCAAATTTGTTTTTTGCGATGAAGGAAGAAACAGAAAAGCATCCAGTTAAACGGTAAAGCGTTACCCAGCAATCAAAAATGCCATCAGTGGGTATTTTTTGGTTGATGCTAAAGAATTAGCCCCTTACCTGTTCACTAGCATACTTAATTTGCATAAGAGATCATTTCAGCTGGTCGTTATGATACATTGCACAGTTACTTCGTTAGGTGAAAGACTCAAAGGCACAAAGGCCGACAGGCAGCACGCACTGTGAGCCGGAATGGCTGGAAATGGGTAAGTGTTCACAGAATCCCAGCATGGTCGGGGCTGGAAGGGCACTCTGTGGGTCACCCAGCCCCACCCCCTGCCCAGGCAGGGTCACCCAGAGCAGGCTGCACAGCACCGCGGCCAGGCGGGGCTGGAATATCTCCAGAGAAGGAGACTCCACAGCCTCCCTGGGCAGCCTGGGCCAGGGCTCCGTCACCCTCAGAGGGAAGAATCATGGAATCATAGGTTGGAAAAGACCTCTAAGATCATCAAGTCCAACCATCAAGAAGTTCTTCCATCAAGCAGTGCTTCCTCATGTTCAGCTGGAACTTCCTCTGCTCCAGTTTGTGCCCGCTGCCCCTTGTCCTGTCGCTGGGCACCACTGGAAAGAGTCTGGCCCCGTCCTCCTGACCCCCACCCTGCAGATATTTCGAGGCATTTCTAAGGTCCCCTCTCAGCCTTCTCTTCTCCAGGCTGAACAAGCCCAGCTCCCTCAGCCTCTCCTCGTAGGAGAGATGCTCCAGTCCCCTCCTCATCCTCGCAGCCCTCCGCTGGACTCTCTCCAGTAGCTCCTCATCTTTCTTGAACTGGGGAGCCCAGAACTGGAACTCCAGATGGGGCCTCACTAGGGCAGAGTAGAGGGGAAGGAGAACCTCTTATGCCAAGTGCCAAATTTCCAGCATGCGTCCCAGCCGAGCTGTTCAGCGTCAGCAGAGCGCTTGCGGCCTGGGGCAAAGCGGGCTGGAAGGAGCAAAACGTTTTTGGAAAGGACCATTCAGCTCCAGGAGCAGCTTCTGAACCAGCTTAGGACAGTTTGAAGTTCTTCCTGCCCTGAGGAAACGAAGCCGTAACCCAGAAAGTGTTTTGGAGTGAAATGGAAGCTTTGTGGAGTGTGCTGTTGATGGGGGAACCTTGTTGGTGCAGCTGATGGTGCTTGCAGCTCCTTGGGCTCCCAAGTGGAGGGTGGCAGGGTGAGACTAGTGAGCAAAATAACAGAGTCAGTGAAAGGGTAATGAAGAAACCCCTCATGGGCAAAGGGGATGATCTCAGCTCAGCAGTCCTGGTGCCACCTTTTGTTTTTTTTTTTGTCTGACCAAGTTAATTTGTGGCTTTGGCGAATGTTCCTTCAGGAGCCAAATGAAATTTGGAGCGTTTCCTGATAGGAGGAGAAAAAAACCCCCAAAAATCAATAGCGCTGTTCTTTTTTCTTTTAACCTACGCTGTTTGTCTTCAAGACAATGTTGTCTGCGTTCCTCAACGACGGGAAGGACAACTGAAGAGCCTTTCTCAGGATCCCACCCACCTTTTAATTGGGAATTTAGCAGAAAGCACCATTTCTCATGGCTCTTCTCAGCACCCTGTCACAGACACACCTCTGGCCGGCTGTCGGCTCGCCTCTCACCGCGATCAAACCAGTTCCCTTTCTGCGCTTGCCCTTGTACAGCCAGGAAGCTTTGTGGTCCGCGCGGTCCAGCCGCTATCTAGGCAGCCCAGGCAGAGAATAACGTTCACTGATTTAGCAACCGCAGACCGAGGCCGCCGAAGGGGTTGGTCGCTGTCTGGGATTGCCCACAGCGGGCAGAGAGCGCTGGCCTGAGGACCTGCCCCGGCAGAAGCCCACCCGCCACCGGGCTCTGCATCTCTGGGGGCTTCCTTGGTAACATAATCAAATATTCTTACGTCAAATCACAGGGGTTGGACACCTCGGGAGCCTCCAGCCTGACCTCTCTGCCTTGGTGCCTTTCATCTGACGGTTCCGATAAAGCAACTGCGCGACGTACGATAACGCCTTTGTGGAGGGACGGGCAAGACCAGGAACAGGGACTGGAAAACAAGTTTGTTTCCTTAATCTGCGGTTGCTAAGATAAGGTGTATCGCCACAAGGTGTTTTTTTCCAGGCCGAGCTCGTTAAGCCTGTGTAGATAAAGCTGGATAAGGCTGTTGCCGAGCTGAGTCAGCAAAGTCCTTTGCCACACAGAAAGCCTGAAAATTCATGTACGGTCCTGTTCGGCCCGCGGGGTGAGCCCCGTGACGGTTAAACGCAGCAGAAGGGCTGTTGCCTCGTCTCGTACAGCTCCCCGGGAGACTTTCGGGCACCTGGCCGTCAGGGTCGATCGTATCACTGGCAGCAGTCTCCCGTTGCGTTCCCGACAGGGATCCACACGCGGGGATTGGCTGATTTGTCACCCAGGGCCCGTCTTCGAGCCAAGGCAGCTTCTGGAGGTGCCCATCTCACGTTTCTCATGACCTCAGTTGCTCAGGGAATCCTACGCGTTGCCTCCATCTCGAGTGGCCTTTAGAGGGACAGTCTCTTCGCACACGAATCGCTGCCAATTATGGGCAGCAGCAACGCATAAACCACTCCTGTCCCCAGTCCTGTGCGGCCTCAGCCCCAGCCCTGCTCTGCAGAGGGGGTCCAGGTCACCACCCAGCTCTTCTGCCTTCGCAGTCAACCACGAGCCCTGCAGCCGCCAGCTGTCCTCCACCCGCCGAGCCACCGACCGCCCATCTGCTGCTGCCGGCTGCTTTATTTCAACGCTGCTTAGGAGTCATTTCACACTGCTGCGTAGCCCAAGCTCATCGTCAGCCCAGGCAGAGCCTCTGCGTGCAGGGAGCCAAACCCAACCTTACTCACAGAATCACAGAGTGGTCGGGGTTGGAAGGGACCTCTGGGGTCACCCAGTCCAACCCCCTGCCGAAGCAGGGTCACCCAGAGCAGGCTGCACAGCACCATGTCCAGCCGGGGCTGGAATATCTCCAGAGAAGGAGACTCCACAGCCTCCCTGGGCAGCCTGGGCCAGGGCTCCGTCACCCTCAGAGGGAAGAAGTTCTTCCTCCTGTTCAGCTGGAGCTTCCTCTGCTTCAGTTTGTGCCCATTGCCCCTTGTCCTGTCGCTGGGCACCACTGGAAAGAGTCTGGCCCCGTGCTCCTGACCCCCACCCTGCAGATATTTAGAGGCATTTCGAAGGTCCCCTCGCAGCCTTCTCTTCTCCAGGCTGAACAAGCCCAGCTCCCTCAGCCTCTCCTCGTAGGAGAGATCAGCAGACGTGAAAGTGGTAACGTTTTTCTGGACGCAAGCGTAGCTCCTTGGGGATTTTATGGAGCGGGAATCCTAACCCGGGCACAGCTGCACCAGGAACGGGCAAAGCAGAGCTGAAAGCCTTGAGGATCCAGCCCTCCAGCTGGTCTTGCTCTGCCTTTGGGGAACGAGGAGGGATCTCGGCATCGTTTGGTGCCCTCTGCCGCCGAGCAGAGCTACGACAGAGCGGCCACCTTCTGCCACCCCCTGCCACCTTCTGCCAACCAGGCCCCTGCCCAGCACGTCCCAGCACCCAGCCAGGGCTGAAACCCGGCTGTCCTGCCAGGTACAGCGGACCTGCCCCTAAGGATCAGGGCCAAGAGGCAAGCCCTGGAGGGAGAGGACCCTCCAGCGTGCCCTGGTTGCCAAGAAGGCCAATGGGATCCTGGGGTGCATCAAGAGCAGTGTGGGCAGCAGGGCGAGAGATGTTCTCCTTCCCTTCTGCTCTGCCCTGGTGGGGCCCCATCTGCAGTGCTGTGTCCAGTGCTGGGCTCCCCAGTTCAAGAAAGATGAGGAGCTACTGGAGAGAGTCCAGCGGAGGCTATGAGGATGAGGGGACTGGAGCATCTCTGCTGCGAGGAGAGGCTGAGAGAGCTGGGCTTGTTCAGCCTGGAGAAGAGAAGGCTGCGAGGGGACCTTCAAAATGCCTCTAAATATCTGCAGGGTGGGGGTCAGGAGGATGGGGCCAGACTCTTTCCAGAGGTGCCCAGCGACAGGACAAGGGGCAACGGGCACAAACTGAAGCAGAGGAAGCTCCAGCTGAACACGAGGAAGAGCTTCTTGATGGAAAAACTTCTTGATGGTTGGACTTGATGATCTTAGAGGTCTTTTCCAACCTATGATTCCATGATTCTTCACTTTGAGGGTGACGGAGCCCTGGCCCAGGCTGCCCAGGGAGGCTGTGGAGTCTCCTTCTCTGGAGATATTCCAGCCCCGCCTGGACACGGTGCTGTGCAGCCTGCTCTGGGTGACCCTGCTTGGGCAGGGGGTGGGGCTGGGTGACCCCAGAGGTCCCTTCCAACCCCGACCATTCTGTGATTCTGTGACCCCTGATCTCTGGAGCCGCTGCCTCTTCCAGCTCAGGAAGGGCCCAGCCCGTACGTTTCTGCAGCCAGACTGCCAGCCAAACCCTTCCCTAGGGATCGGCCGTGAAGACTGAAGGGGACGGCGCTGCCCCGTCCGGGCTGAGCGCTGGGCAGTGCCCAGGGCAGGCGGGTGAACCGTCCCTCTGGTTCTCAGATGCGCTGCAGGGTTTCTCACCTGAGCAAGGGTCTCCGTAGCCCTATCAGAAAGTCATTTCGCACCCGGAAAGGGATGATTTTTCCATCCTGCCCCATTTCCTTTCTTCCTGACTTTAATGGCGCTGAGATTTTTCTCACGCCGAATTCCGCACCTTCGTTCTGTGTATAACGACGCATCCGAAACCCAGCGCCTGCCTGAATGCGCACAGCTTTGCCTTGGGCTCCTGGCGGTGGGATCCGCTGACAGAAGAATGAGCTCATCCCAAAACCTCCCAGAATTTGACAAATTATTTCTTCCCATTGAAAAAAAACCGAAATCCCGATCCTCGGCGGTTACAGCTTTGCCCGCGGAGCTCTGCTTCAGCACCAGCTGCGCGCAGCAGGGCGTCCGCAGGTAGGAAATCGGAAAATTGCTTGGAGCCTTCGCTGGATGATGGGATTTTGGGGTGCAGTTTGGGTGGTCGGAAGAGGCCCGGCTATCAGCCCGGAAACACGGCACACGCCTTTCGCTGCGGACAGGGCAGGCGCTCAGCTGCTGCAGCGTCTCCAGTCCGCTGGCTGCGCTGGGGCTGCCAGCAAACCCATCGCTGCCGGGGCAACCGAGTTACAGAATAAACCAAATTATATTTCCCTAGCATTCCACAACAAGTTACACTTCACTAAAACACCGGCCCTGGTGGCTTTTCCAGTTTGTTTTGTCGAGAGGAGAGCATTCACCCCAACACCCGGGAAGAGGGCGGGCAGGAGAGCAGGGGTTAGTCCCTGCCTTCTGTGCCCACAGGGGCTTACGTTCTGTCTGGATGGGCTGATGGTTTGGCAAAACAAAGAAATTAATTGATAAACAGCTTTTGAAAAAAATTGTCGTGTTCATTTCCTCTAATGTTCTGGCAAAAAGAAAAAAAATCCCAGCCTGGCAGCCCTAAAAGCGACGGAGACCAGGTTGGGGTGAGGTGTGACAGCACATCCAGACCTCAGCCCCCGAAGCCCGTCACGAACTCGCTCCGAAGGAAGCATTTCGCACCTGCAGCGTTCCTGCCCTCCGGCTTTCCCTTTCTCACACTTCTCTGCTCGTTAGCAAACCAACGCAGGGTGAGCGTCGGCGCAGAGGGACCCCTCAGGGGCAGCCCACCGCTGCGTCACCCCACCCTGAGCGGATGGATTCTGCTGACCGCATGTCCCAGCCGATGCCTTTCCCACAACAGAGGGAAGGCCACCCTGGTGTCACCGGGACCGCTGTCCCTACCCGAGGAGAGGGGCACTGACTGCATCATCCTCACCCGCACCCACCGGTGACCTCCCATTCCCCACGTGGACCATGGACCATTCCTACCTTCCAGTGGGACCTTCCTCTCCATCACAGCCCTGCGCTCTCCGACACGGGAGCCACGCTGATGCATGCCCGTGGTTACTGGCTTTGCCGAGCTCCGGCCACCACCTCCTGCAGCCCACACCGGCTCCTGTGGACCTCCTGCAGTGTTACCTGCCCCAGCATGGAGAATATACCAAGCCAGCAGCTCCTGAGCAGCCTCCCTGGAGGTCTCAGCCCTCGTAGGGAGCATGGGTGGGAAGGTGGGAGCTTAGACAGCTCTCCAAACTGCCCCCCAAAAGCACTGCCATTGAGGAGCCAGGCTCTGCAGGGTATGGCACCAGCTACTGAGGTGCAAGGGAGCTTACAACAAGGCAACCAAGCAAGAGCCAGGCAAACCAACAAGCCCCAGCCCTGGCTCTCCCTTATATACCAACGGGATTCACAGCAGCTGTTCCCAATACCGGCAGCAGCCGGGGCAAATCACCGTGAGCCCTTGTGCCAGCCGTCCCCAAGGGACAGTGAAACCCCTCATGTGAGGAACATGAGAGGAAGAGCTTCTTCCCTGCGTGCAGACACCCGGTGTGTCCAGGGAAAGAAACGCCATCCGACAGCCCCACGGAGCCATCCTGGGTGTGCTGAGGCTCCAGGCAGGGTTTTCAGGCTGTGGCCTCCTGCCAGGTCCAGGCTTTCCATTTTGGGGGTCAGCCACGACCTTCTCCTTTGCAGACCCCCACCCTCAAACTAGACACATCACATCTCCCTTTTTGCTCAGGGAGAATTAGGTGTTTTGTCCCTTTTCTCCCCAACATCACCCATCAGATCCTGCCAGCTTCTTATTAATTTAATCCCCCGGTGGGATTTGGCATCTAACCTCAATTCTTTTATTATTTGGAGCTGGGCTGAAGCTGGTAGCGAGGGAGGGGAGCCAGCTCCTCTGGGCAGGCTGGTCCCTGGCTCGCCGGCTCTGTTTTCCCCCCGAGCGCATGACAAGGTGACCGTGCCAGTGGCCACATCTGACGCACGTGGTGCTGTGACGGAGCCTGGGATGCCTGGGCCAGCGCCAGGCGCCTCTGACGCAGCCCAGCGCCAGCGACCTTGGTATCGTGCAACCAGCGGCATCCTGAGCTGGGCTTTCCCCTTGCTGGTCCCAGTGTCTCCCTCCAGCTGGTCCCAGTTCCGCAAGCAGCTCTGGGATGGGTGGAGGCTGGTGAAGCCCTAGCATGAGAAAGACACGGACCTGCTCGAGGTGGGTTAGAAGAGGGCCGTGAAGATGATGAGGGGGCTGAAGCAGCTCCCCATGAGGACAGGCTGTGAGAGCTGGGGTTGTTGAGCCGGGAGCAGGGAAGGCTGCGGGGAGACCTTGGAGCAGGCTCCCGGCACGTGAAGGGGGCTGCAGGAGAGCTGGGAGGGACCCTGCAGCACGGCTTGTAGTGCTAGAACGAGGGGTGATGGTCTGAAACAGAATCACACCGAATCACAGAATGTTGGGGTTGGAAGGGACCTCTGGGGTCACCCAGTCCCACCCCCTGCCCAAGCAGGGTCACCCAGAGCAGGCTGCACAGCACCGCGTCCAGGCGGGGCTTGAAGATCTCCAGAGAAGGAGACTCCACAGCCTCCCTGGGCAGCCTGGGCCAGGGCTCCGTCACCCTCAGAGGGAAGAAGTTCTTCCTCATCTTCAGCTGGAGCTTCCTCTGCTTCAGTTTGTGCCCATTGCCCCTTGTCCTGTCGCTGGGCACCACTGGAAAGAGTCTGGCCCCGTCCTCCTGACCCCCACCCTGCAGATATTTAGAGGCATTTCTAAGGTCCCCTCGCAGCCTTCTCTTCTCCAGGCTGAACAAGCCCAGCTCCCTCAGCCTCTCCTCAGAGGAGAGATGCTCCAGGCCCCTCCTCATCCTCATAGCCTCTGCTGGGCTCTCTCCAGTAGCTCCTCATCTTTCTTGAACTGGGGAGCCCAGCACTGGACACAGCACTGCAGATGGGGCCTCCCCAGGGCAGAGCACAGGGGAAGGAGAACCTCCCTCGCCCTGCTGCCCACACTCCTCTTGATGCACCCCAGGATCCCCTTGGCCTTCTTGGCAGCCAGGGCACGCTGCTGGCTCATGGTCACCTTGTCACCCACCAGCATACCCAGGTCCCTCTCCGTAGAGCTGCTCTCCAGCAGGTCAGCCCCAGCCTGTACTGGTGCCTGGGGTTGTTGTAGAGGAAATTCTTCCCCATGAGGGCGGTGAGGTGCTGGCATGGGTTGCCCAGAGAAGCTGCGGCTGCCCCCTCCCTGGCAGTGCTCAAGGCCGGGTTGGACGGGGCTCTGAGCACCCTGGGCTGGTAGCAGGGGTCCCTGCCCGTTGTGGGGGGGTGGACTGGATGATCTATAAGGTCCCTTCCAACCCAAACCCTTCGATGATCTATGACTCTAAGCCGGACCTCAGCAGCACAGCCCCTCCACCGCGCTCCGCGGGTGCTGACCCCAGCCCGCGTGATGCAGGAGGGGGCTGCGGGCAAGCTGACCCCGGCGTCGCTACCAAGCCCCCGGCGCTGGTGTTTGGTGGAGCCCCTTGTGCAAGCCCCTCTGCCTGCCGCAGGGCTATGGCCAGCCACAGCCTCGGGCTCGGCTGCCACCCATGGGTGGGCACCCCGAGGCAGCTCGGGGAGCTCCGGGCAGCGGCGAGGAGCAACCAGTTGTCCCAGCCCTCGGTGGGACGCACACCCTTGGGCAGCAAGAGGGGCACGAGGCTGCAACCCCCTGGGTGAAACCCTCTGGTGAAGGGGCTGGGGCACCCCGAAAGACCGGTGCTCCCGTGCCAGCTCCTCCCTGCCAAACCCCTGCGGACCCTCGCAGCGGGGCAAGGATGAGCCCGAGGACCCCTCGTACCAGAGCATCGCTGGGCTGGGGAAAATGTCCTGTGGCTAAAGCCAGCTGGAAAATAAATAATTTTAGCTAATGGTACGTGATTTCCGCTGCAGTTCCTCGGGTGTTGGCTTGCGGAGTCAGACAGAGCGAGGGGCAATGCCCAGAAATGGCCACGACCAGCCCCACGTCCCCCTCCCCAGCCCCCCTCATCTCCCAGTGCCTCCCCGTCGGGATGCAGAGGAACTGGGGGGGCTGCTCCTCTCCCAGCCCCAGCCCGCCGCAAGCATCCCCGGCGCCTGACCCCGGTGACGACGGAGAGCCCTCGGCTTGACATTCCCGCCCCGGCTCCCCTAAGGACGTTGTGATAACTGGCCCCGTGGCATTTGCCTTTCTTATCGGGCGCGCTGGCCAAGCCCGCGGGGCCGGGATATAAGGAGGAGGGCTGGGGCCGGTGGCACGCTCGGTGTCTCCATGCCTCAGCTGTCAGCGGTCACCATGAAGCTGCTCCTGCTCCTCGGCTTGGTGGCCCTGGCCCAGAGCCTCTCCGTCAGGTGAGCGTCGGGGTGTCCAGGGTCCCAAGGACCCCGGCTCCGGGGGAGGGAAGCGGGGCGATCGCCCATCTCCCGGGGCACAGCGGGGATGGGGGGACAAGCAGCCGCCTGTCTGGCTGTGGCCAAGGCTCCCTGCTCACCCCCGGCCGGTTCCCGGTGACGGATCGGCCCCCTCTCCCCCATGCCCAGGGTCCCTCTGAGGAAGGGGAAGTCCCTGCGGCAGACCCTGCGGGAGCAGGGCTTGCTGGAACGCTACCTGAAGGAGCACCCCCACAACCGGGCCGCCAAGTACTTCCCCACCAGCTTCGCCTCCGAGCCCCTGACCAACTACCTGGACGTGAGCACGGCGCGGCGCCCACGGGGCTGCTGGCCCCTTACCCGTCCTGCTGGCCCCTTACCCATCCCACTGGCCATTTAACTGACCCACTGGCCACTTACCCATCCCCCTAATCCACTACCCAACCCGCTAACCCCTTACCTGACCCACTACTCTGTTACCTGTCCTCCTAACCCCTTATCCATCCCACTAGCCCATTATCCAACCTTCTAGCCCCTTACCCATCCCACTAGCCCCTTACCCATCCCACTACTCTCTTACCCATCCCACTAGCCCATTATCCATCCTTCTAGCCCCTTGTCAAGCCCACTAATGCCCTACCCATCTTTCTAGCCCCTTACCCATCTTTCTAGCCTCATACCAATCCCGCTAGCCCCTTACCTGACCCACTAGTCCCTTATCCATCCCCCTAACCCCTCACCCTTCCCACTAGCCCCTTACCTGACCCACTAGTCCTTTACCTGTCCCCCTAACCCATTACCCGTCCCACTGGCCATTTAACTGACCTACTGGCCCCTTACCCATCCCACTAGTCTCTTACTGAACTTTCTAGCCCCTTATTCATCCCACTAGCCCATTATCTGTCCTCCTAGCCCCTTACCCATCTTTCTAGCCTCTTACCCATCCCACTAGCCCATTATCCGTCCTTCTAGCCCCTTCTGAATCCCACTAATGCCCTACCCATCTTTCTAGCCCCTTACCCATCTTCCTAGCCTCTTACCAATCCCACTAGCCCCCTACCCAACCCGCTAGCCCCTTACCTGACCCACTAGTCCCTTATCCATCCCCCTAACCCATTACCCTTCCCACTAGCCCCTTACCTGACCCACTAGTCCGTTACCCGTCCCCCTAACCCATTACCCATCCCAGTAGCCCATTATCCAACCTGCTAGCCCCTTACCCATCCCACTAGTCTCTTACTGAATTTTCTATCCTCTTATCCATCCCACTAGCCCATTTTCCATCCCACTAGCCTGTTATCCATCCTTCTAGCCCTTTATCAATCCCACTAATGCCCTACCCATCTTTCTAGCCCCTTACCCATCCCACTAGCCCCTTATCCATCCCACTAGCCCCTTACCCATCTTGCTAGTCTCTTACCCATCCCACTAGCTCCTTAGCCATCCTGCTAGGCCCTTAGCCCCCCCACTAACCCCTCTGCCATCCCACCTGCACAGAATGAGTACTACGGCACCATCTCCATCGGTACCCCGGCTCAGAAGTTCACCGTCGTCTTCGACACCGGCTCCTCCAACCTATGGGTGCCCTCGGTCTACTGCACCAGCGAAGCCTGCGGTAGGTGTCCAGCAGCCCCGCGGGCGCCGGGCGAGGGGTGAAGGCAGGGAAAGGCACGGGCATGGCCAGCTCGCTGCCCTGCCTGGCGCTGGGAGCCCCTGGGAGGGCTGGGAGCCGAGGACGGCTCTGCCCTGGCTCTCCCAAGGGACGTCGGGCGATGGGGGAGGCTGTGGAGGGTCCTCCTTGGTCCGTGAGGACAGGATGGACCATCACTCTCCCCTTCCCACCCCCACAGAGGACCACAACCGCTTCGACCCGTCGGACTCCTCCACCTTCGTCAGCACCAACGACAGCCTCTCCATCGAATACGGCACCGGCAGCATGACTGGCATCCTGGGCTATGACACCGTCACCGTAAGGCCGGGCATCCCAGCCCCCCCGTCCCACGGGAGCGGGGACACTGGGGCAGCGCCCACCCGCACTGAGCCCCTCTCCCTCTCTCCCTCTCCCCAACCAGGTTGCGGACATCAAGGTCACCGACCAAATCTTCGGGCTGGCTGAGACCGAGCCCGGTGATATCTTCTACTACAGCCCCTTCGATGGCATCCTGGGGCTGGCTTTCCCCAGCATCGCCTCCTCCGGAGCCACCCCTGTCTTCGACAACATGATGAGTGAAGACCTGGTGGCCAAGGACCTCTTCTCTGTCTACCTGAGCGGGTAAGCCCTGGCCAGAGCCACCCAGCCCTTGGCCGGGGTTTTCTCCTGTTTCCCTCCCCCTTGGGCTGGCTCTGGCGTGGTGCCCCGTGGCTGGTGGGGATCATGGCATCAGGACCGGCGGAGGAGGATGGCAGCGAAGCCCCCCTCGGCCGTGGCACTGGCATCAGGGTGGCGGTGGGGTGGGACCCCCCAGCTGACAGCTCTCCCCTTGCAGAGATGACAAGAGCGGCAGCTTTGTCCTCTTCGGTGCCATCGACTCCTCCTACACCACACACGGCATCAGCTGGATCCCCCTCTCTGCTGAAACCTACTGGGAGATCACCATGGAGAGGTAGCACCGGCGCAGCCCCTGCTGCGGGCTGGGGGGCTCCCCTTGCCCCCCAGCCGCTGTTCTGGGAGACGCAGCCCCTCGTCCTGCGCCCAGCCACCTCACCCCGCGCCCCTCTCCCCAGAGTCACCATGAGCGACGAGACCGTCGCCTGCTCCTCGGGCTGCCAGGCCATCGTGGACACGGGCACCTCGCTGCTGGCCATGCCCAACACGGCCCTCACCAAAGTCCTGGACTTCCTCGGCGTCAGCTCTAGCAGCGAGGTGAGACCATGAGCCAGCAGCGTGCCCTGGGTGCCAAGAAAGCTCACGGGATCCTGGGGTGCATCAAGAGGAGTGTGGGCAGCAGGTCAGGGAGGTTCTTCTCCCCCTCTACTCTGCCCTGGTGAGGCCCCATCTGCAGTGCTGTGTCCAGTGCTGGGCTCCCCAGTTCCAGAAAGATGAGGAGCTACTGGAGAGAGTCCAGCGGAGGGCTACAAGGATGAGGAGGGGACTGGAGCATCTCTCCTCCGAGGAGAGGCTGAGGGAGCTGGGCTTGTTCAGCCTGGAGAAGAGAAGGCTGAGAGGGGACCTTCGAAATGCCTCTAAATATCTGCAGGGTGGGGGTCAGGAGGACAGGGCCAGACTTTGCAGTGGTGCCCAGTGCCAGGACAAGGGGCAACGGGCACAAACTGAAGCAGAGGAAGCTCCAGCTGAACCTGAGGAAGAACTTCTTCCCTCTGAGGGTGACGGAGCCCTGGCCCAGGCTGCCCAGAGGGGCTGTGGAGTCTCCTTCTCTGGAGATCTTCAAGCCCCACCTGGACGCGGTGCTGTGCCCCCTGCTGTGGGTGACCCTGCTTGGGCAGGGGGTTGGGCTGGGTGACCCCAGAGGTCCCTTCCAGCCCCGACCATGCTGGGATTCTGTGATTCTGTGAGACCCCGGGATGGGGGGAGCACGCGGGGCTTTGGGGAGCTCCGGGGCTCTGCAGCCCGGCACTGCGTCCGCGTCGCTCCCTGGGGCAGGCGGTGCCTCTTGGGGTGGCCGCTGACCCCCGCCTGCCATCGTGCCCCCTCCCCAGATCAGCTGCGACGACGTCAGCTCGCTGCCCGACATCGTCTTCCACATCAACGGCAAAGCCTTCCCCGTGCCCCCCAGCGCCTACGTGGTGGAGGTGAGCGTCCCGCCGGGGAGAGGGGATTTGGGGGGTCCGGGGGGGGGGGTCCCGGCAGCCGGTAAGCGCCCTCCGCCATGTCCCCGGCTGCAGAGCGACGGGTACTGCGTCCTGGGCTTCGAAGGCATGGACGTGGACACGGAGTCGGGCGAGCTCTGGATCCTGGGAGATGTCTTCATCCGTCGGTACTACGTCATCTTCGACAGGGCGGACAACAAGGTGGGGCTGTCCCGGCTGAGCTGAGCGCGTCTCCGCGATGGGGACGGGGACGAGCGGCGTGCCCCGCTGCCCCGGGGTCCCCAAGCTGTCCCCGAGCTGGGCCGGCCGGCGCAATAAAGGCATGGAGAAGCACCCCTGTGCCGCGTCTCTTGATGTGGGGCTGGGTGGGATGGGGAGGGGGTGGGGGGCCGGGATGGGGGGCACGGCAATGCCCCCGCCACCACCCGACGCCCGCCATCGGGGCTGGGGGACGGGGGCTGGCGCTGGGGCTGGGGGTGCTCGGTGCGGCTGATCACCCCCTCTCCTTGCTGGACACCCCCCGGGACCTCCCGTCCCCAAACCGCGCTCGGGAAGGGACCAACCCCTCCGGCACTGCCCTCTGCATCCCAGGGGGACCCCTCACCCCAAAACCCCCCCTCGAGGGAAAGCCCCGCGGTGGGGTCCAGCAGGAGCAGGGGGACAGGGAGTAAATACCGGGGTGGCTTTATTGGTGGCGGGGAGGGGAGCGGACCCCTCCCCACAGCTGGGGCTGGGGGCTGCGGGTGGGGGGCTGGCTCGGGGCACCCCAGCCCGGCCAGCAGCAGCTCCCAGCCCCGCAGCTTGCGCCCAGAGAGCCGGGGGGCAGTTTGGGGGGGCTAGTCGTGCCCCCCAGTCCTGCCTCGGTGGGGCGGTGAGGGGCTGGGGGACCCCCACCCCTCTGCCCCAGAGAAAGGCAGTGGCTGTGCACCCATGGGAGGGGGGATGCTGTTGCCCACCCTGTCTGCTTGGCACCCCCTCCCCAGCCACCCACCCCCCCGGGGGCCCGCTGGGCCAGGCCTGCTGGTCCCGCAGACCCCCTCCTCCTCTTCTTCATCCTCCTCCTCCTCCTCACCCCGCAGATGGGGACCTAGGGAGCCGTGTGCCTGCCGGGGGTCTCCCCACTGGCCGGGGGCACGGGAGAGGGGTCCCCATCAGCAGGGGGTCCCTGAGTGTTGGGGCTCGAGCTGGGGCTGCCTGTGGGAAGTGGGGGGTCCGCGGGCTGGGAGCGGGTGTCGGGGGGCAGAGCGGCTGTTGCTGGGTGCCCGGGGGGGCTCAGCGTGGTGGGACCCCCCACGTTCCCCGCAGAGGGGCCGAGGGGGGCCGTGTCGGGGAGCAGGAGCTGGGCCAGGCGGTGTCGGGGGGTCCGGGTGTATGGTGGGGGGCTGGGGTGCGGGGTGCTGGCGGGCGAGTCCCGGGGGGCTGGGGCCGGGTCGCTGCTCTGCAGCGGGAGCCGGACGTCTGCGGCTAACGGAGAGACGCTTTCAGTTAGCACCCACCTTTCCCCCGGGACCCCCGGCCTGTGTGGGGGGCACCCTGGGGTGCCGCAGGGCTGGGGGTCCCAAGCCAGACCCTGGCGCCATCGCCGTTACCTTGGCAGGGTGGGCAGCAGGCAGCGGGCAGCGCGGCGGGCTCTGCGCAGGAGCGGGGGCACAGCCTCTTCTCGCAGCTCACCTCCCCGAGCTGGCAGCCAGGGGCGAAGGCGGGGGGTGAGGCACCCCGAGACCCCTCCCCGGTCCCCTCTGCCACGGCACGGGCACCCCATGGGCATGGGGCACCCTGTGTGGATGGGCACGCCAGAGGCAAGGGCATCCCATGGGGATGGGCAACCCGTGGGGACAGGCACTACACGGGGACGGGCACCCCATGGACATGGGGATCCCGTGGGCAAGGGCACCCCACGGGGACGGGAACCCCATGGGGATGGGCACACTGTGAGCACAGGCACCCCATGGGGACGAAGACCCCTCCCTGGTCCCCTCTGCCACGGCATGGGCACCCCATGGCACAGGCACCCCGTAGGAACAGGCACCCCAAGGGCATGGGCACCCCGTGGGGACAGGAACCCCATGAGGACAACCACCCCATGGCGATGGGCACCCCATGACACAAGCACCCCATGGGCAAGGGCACCCTGTGGGGACGGGAACCCCATGGGGATGGGCACCCCATGGACACAGGGACCCTGTGGGGATAAGCACACCGTAGGAACAGGCACCCCACAGGCATGGGCACCCAATGGACATGGGGTTCCTGTGGGCAAGGGCACCACACGGGGATGGGCATCCCGTGGAGATGGGCACCCTATGGGCATAGGTACCCCATGGCACAAGCACCCCATGACATGGGGACCCCCTGGCACGGGCACCCCGTGGGGATGGGCACCCCATGGGGATGGGCACCCTGTTGACACAGGGACACCATGGCACGAGCACCCCACGGCACGTGCACCCCATGAGGATAGATGGGCACCCTGTGGGGATGGGCACCCCACGGCATGGACATCCCATGGGCAAGGGCACCCCACGGGGCCAGGCATCCCCTGGAGATGGGCACCCTATGGGCACAGGTACCCCATGGCACAAGCATCCCATGACTTGGGCACCCCATGGCATGGACACCACGTGGGGATGGACACCCTGTTGACACAGGGACTGCATGGCACGAGCACCCTGTGGGGACGGGCACCCCGTGGACACAAGGACCCCCTGGCACGAGCACCCCGTGGGGACGAGCACCCCATGGGCACTAGTACTCAACAGCACGGGCACCCCACAGCATGAGCACCCCATGGAGATGGGCACCCCGTGGGGATGGATGCCCCGTGGGGATGGACACCCTGTTGACACAGGGACCCCATGGCATGAGCACCCCACGGCACGGACACCCTGTGAGGATGGGTGGGCATCCTGTGAGGATGGGCACCCCATGGCATGGGCACACCATGGGCAAGGGCACCCCACGGGGACAAGCATCCTGTGGAGATGGGCACCCTATGGGCACAGGTACCCCATGGCACAAGCACCCCATGGCATGGGCACCCCGTGGTGATGAGCACCCCATGGGGATGAACACCCTGTGGACACAGGGACCCCATGGCACAAGCACCCCATGGCACGGGCACCCCGTGGGGTTGGACACCCTGTTGACACAGGGACCCCACAGCACGAGCACCCCATGGCCACGGGCACCCCATGGCACAGGCACCCCATGGACACGGACACCCCGCGGCTCACCTGGCAGGTACAGCGGGTGCAGGGCTGTCCCTCGGGGATGAAGGTCTGCCCGTTCACCACCTTCCTCCCCTGGTAGTTGCAGTCTGCGGGGGGGCCAGGCCGTGCTCAGCGCCTGGCGGGGGGCTCGCCGGGCAGGGGGACGGGGTCCCCTGCTCCCCCCGTCTCCCGGCTCCTACCCTCACAGACGGGGCAGCACTCGCCCTCGGGGTGGAAGGGGTAGGTGCAGAAGATGGCACAGTCCACGGGCGAGCAGGCCACCGAGCCCAGCTGCGAGAGACGGGAGAGACGCGCGATGGCCGGGTGTTGGAGCCCACCGGGGTGGGCTGGGGAAAAGGGGGGGGACCCCAAAACTCAGGGTGCTCGGCGCAGCCCTCACCAGGCAGATGCAGCTGAGACAGGGGTCCAGGACGGAGGGGAAGGTCTCGTTGTTGTAGAAGATCCTGCCCATGTAGGTGCAGCCTGCGGGGAGCAGAGGGGCACTTGTGGGGACCCCCGGGGACACCGCTTCAGGCCAGGCTGGCTGGGCCCGATCCCGGGGCGCAGGGGGGGACGCCGGCGCCTGTCACCTGCGGAGCAGTCGGGGCAGCACTGGCCGGGGATGCGGATGGGGTAGGGACAGGTCTCCAGGCAGTCCGTCCGCTGGCAGCTGACCGAGCCGTCTGCCTGCGGGAGGGGAGCACTGGCCAGAGCCCTCGGGCTGCCCAAAAATGGGGGTTCAGAGCCCCCGGAGGCGGGGGGCTGGCGGGGAGCACGGCCACGATGCAGGGGACAGCTGGGGACAGGCAGGGTGGGATGGGGGGACAGGGAGGGTGGGATGCAGGGGACATCTGGGGGTGGGCAGGGTGGGATGGGGGGACAGCTGGGGACAGGGAGGGATGGGGGGGACGGCTGGGGGACAGGGGGGACAGGATGCAGGGGACATCTGGGGATGGGCAGGGTGGGATGGGGGGACAGGGAGGGTGGGATGCAGGGGACATCTGGGAGGACAGCTGGGGGACAGGGAGGGTGGGATGCAGGGGACATCTGGGAGGACAGCTGGGGGACAGGGAGGGTGGGATGCAGGGAACATCTGGGGACGGGCAGGGTGGGATGGGGGGACAGGGAGGGTGGGATGCAGGGGACATCTAGGATGGACAGGGTGGGATGGGGGGACAGCTGGAGATGGACAGGGTGGGATGGGGGGACAGGGAGGGCGGGATGGGTGGAAAGGGAGGGTGGGATGCAGGGGACACCTGGGGACGGGCAGGGTGGGATGCAGGGGACATCTAGGATGGACAGGGTGGGATGGGGGGACAGCTGGGGATGGACAGGGTGGGATGGGGGGACAGGGAGGGTGGGATGGGGGAACACCTGAGGACGGGCAGGGTGGGATGGGACGGCGGGGTCCGGAGCCGAGCGCAGGGGCCGGGGCAGGGAGGAGGAGGAGGAGGAGGAGGAGGAGGAGGAAGCAGAGCAGGTTCTCATTCACCTGGCAGATGCACAACTCACAGGGATCGCCCGGAGACCAGATCTGTCCCACGGGAAACTCCGCGCCGTTGTCGTCCACCAGGCAACCTGGGAGGGGGGGACACACGGGGGGACGCGGGGACCCCCGGGCCATCACCCTCCCAATGCACACTCAGGGAGGGGGGGACACACGGGGGGACGCGGGGACCCCCGGGCCATCACCCTCCCGATGCTGGACCCGTGGGCTGTGCCCGCTCCCCACGGATGTGCAGCCCCCCCAGAGCCCTGCCGGCCCCCCTGCACCCCACATCCAGCTCCCACGCTTGCCTCTGCCCTCCTTGTCCCCAGGGGTCCCCCACATCCCGCCCTCTTTGTCCCCAGCTGTCCCCCGTATCCCCATACCCAGGCATTCCCCACCTCCCACCCTCACCATCGCCGTGTGTGTCCCCCGTCCCACCCTGCCCATCCCCAGATGTCCCCTGCATCCTGTCCCCCCCGGCCCCCAGCTGTCCCCCCATCCCACCCTCCCTGTCCCCCAGCTGTCCCCCCATCCCTCCCTGCCCATCCCCACGTCCCTCCCACCCCATTCTGTCCGTCCCCAGATGTCCCCTGCATCCTGTCCCCCCTGTCCCCCAGGTGTCCCCCCATCCTACTCTCCTTGTCCCCATCTGTCCCCCCATCCCACGCTGCCGTTCCCAGAAGTCCCCTGCATCCCACCCACCCTGTCCCCCCATCCCACCCTGCCCATCCCCAGAAGTCCCCTGCATCCTGTCCCCCCTGTCCCCCAGCTGTCCCCCCATCCCACTCTCCTTGTCCCCAGCTGTCCCCACCATTCCACCTTGCCCATCCCCAGATGTCCCCACATCCCACCCGCCCTGTCCCCTACCTGTCCCCTGCATCCCACCCTGTCCATCCCCAGATGTCCCCTGCATCCTGTCCCCCCCGGCCCCCAGCTGTCCCCCCATCCCTCCCTGCCCATCCCCACGTCCCCCCCACGTCCCCCCCACCCCATTCTGTCCGTCCCCAGATGTCCCCTGCATCCTGTCCCCCCTGTCCCCCAGGTGTCCCCCCATCCCACTTTCCTTGTCCCCATCTGTCCCATCCCACCCTGCCCATCCCCAGATGTCCCCTGCATCCTGTCCCCCCCATCCCGCCCTGCCCGTCCCCAGGTGCCCCCCAGCGTGGGCTCACCGGTGGGGGCCGGGGGGTCCCGGCAGGTGACGCAGCACTGCCCGGGGCCGAGGTGCCGCTGGTGCTGCGGGCAGTCCAGCGCGGGGCAGGGGGCAAAGGAGCACTCCACCTCGCCGCCCTGGGGACAAGGGGACACCTCACCCACCCGCCGTGTCTCAGCCGGATGGGGGGATGCCCTGGAGCATCCCTGGGGACCCCCGGGGACCCCCCGGGACCCACCCGGCAGACGCAGGTGGTGCAGTGGTCCCCGTCCAGGCTGAAGCGGGCGCCGTGGGCGTACGTGCGGCCCCGAAAATTGCACTTGGCTGGGGAGGAGAGAGACAGCGGGGCTGGGGTCGGGGCTCCTGCCCAACCCCCACGCCGAACCCCCATCCCCAGCAGAGCCCCAGGGGCTGGGGGTCCCGCGGGGACCCACCTGGCTGGCAGGAGCAGCAGTCAGGGGGCGAGGAGTTGGGGCAAGAGCCCGGGGGGCACTCGGGGGAGATGCAGGAGACGTTGCCAGCCTGCGGAGGACAACGTGGGGTCGTCACCAAGGGGTGACCGGGGGGGTGACGAGCCCCTTCCCCGCCGTGGGGGGACGGGTGCCGGGGCATCGCCCGCCGGCTCACCAGGCAGACGCAGACGGTGCAGTTGCCATCGGCCGGGGAGAAGACGTCGCCCTCGGCGCGGGTCACCCCGTCGTGCAGGCAGCCTGCGAGGGCAGGGGGGTCAGGGGGTGCCCCCCGGGGCGGGGGGCTGGGGGGACCGGGGCTCACCTGTGCAGCTGGGGCAGCAGCCCCCGGCCGGGGCGGGCAGCGGGTGGGAGCAGCTCACGGGGCAGCTCACGGCCTCACACACCACTCGGCCCCCCTACGAGGGCAACCCAGCGCCCGCTCAGCCCCACGGTGGGCTGGCGTGGCGGGGGGGACAGGGGCAGGGGGCTCACCTGGCAGGCGCAGCTCTGGCACCCCGGATCCGTCCAGCGAGTGCCGGGCTCCCGGGGGACCCCCCGGTACCAACAGCGAGGGGTCGACGGGGCGGAGGTACCGGGGGCTCCCGCTGCCCGCGGGGACGGCTCGGTGGCCACCCCGGGAGAAGAGGGGGGGAGTTGGGTACCGGGAGCTGCGGCGGGGAAGTGGGGAGAGGGGGAGCCCCTGGGGACCAGGAGGGACCCCCCAGAACCGGGCGGGAGCAGGACGAGGGTGGGGGGATGCTGCAGGGACTGCAGGATGGGCGACGGGGCCAGGATGGATTTGGAGTAGCCTAGGAGGGAAGGAGCAGACGTCACCGGGGGCAGGCAGGGAGCATCCCGGGAGCATCCCAGGAGCATCCCGGGAGCATCCTAGGAGCATCCTGGGAGCATCCCAGGAGCATCTTGGGAGCATCCCGGGAGCAGCCCAGGAGAAGCCTGGGAGCAGCCCAGGAGCATCCTAGGAGCATCCCAGGAGCATCCCGGGAGCATCCTGGGAGCATCCTAGGAGCACCTTGGGAGCATCCCAGGAGCATCCTGGGAGCATCCTGGGAGCATCCCAGGGGCATCTCAGGGGCATCTTGGGAGCATCCCAGGAGCATCTCGGGAGCATCCCAGGAGCATCCTAGGAGCATCCTGGGAGCATCCTGGGAGCATCCCAGGGGCATCCCAGGGGCATCTCAGGGGCATCTTGGGAGCATCCCGGGAGCATCCCAGAAGTATCCCGGGAGCATCCCAAGAGCATCCTGGGAGCACCCCGGGAGCATCCTAGGAGCATCCCAGGAGCATTCCAGGAGCATCCCAGGAGCATCCTGGGAGCATCCCAGGAGCATCCCAGGAGCATCTCAGAAACATCCTAGGAGCATCCTAGGAGCATCTCGGGAGCATCCTGGGAGCATCCCGGGGGCATCTCAGGGGCATCTCGGGAGCATCCCAGGAGCATCCCGGGAGCATCCCAGCAGCATCCCAGGAGCATCCCGGGAGCATCCTAGGAGCATCCCGGGAGCATCTTGGGAGCATCCCGGGAGCATCCCAGGAGCATTCCAGGAGCACCCCAGGAGCATCCCGGGAGCGTCCCAGGAGCATCCCAGGAGCATCCCAGGAGCATCTCAGAAACATCCTAGGAGCATCCTAGGAGCATCTCGGGAGCATCCTAGGAGCATCCCGGGAGCATCTTGGGAGCATCCCAGGATCATCCCAGGAGCATCCCGAGAACATCCTAGGAGCACCTCGGAAGCATCCCGGGAGCATCCTAGGAGCATCCTGGGAGCATCCCAGGAGCATCCCTCTCCGCTGCCCTGCCCGGAGCCGGATACCTTCGCAGGAGACCCTGTCGCCGCTGAGCCGGTAGCCGGGGCGGCAGGAGCAGAGGAAGCTGCCCGGCGTGTTGTGGCAGGCGTGCTGGCAGGCTCGGCGGTCTCCTGGCCGCCGACACTCGTTGACATCTGGGGGGGACGAGGGGGATTTGTCAACCCCCTCCCGGGGCAGGAGGTGCTGCACCCCGGGAAAAGTCACGGTGGGGGATCCCAGCCCACCCAGCCGTCCCCTCCGGCGTCACCCACGCCACGACGCATGCAAAGCTCAACGGCCACCTCCGTCCCCTGGGTTTGGGGACACAGGAGGGTCCGGCGCGCGGCGCTCACCCACGCAGGAGTGCCGGTTCCCGTGGAGGTGGTAGCCGGGCCGGCACGAGCAGCGGTAGCTGCCGACGCTGTTCTTGCAGCGGTGTTGGCACGGGGTGGCCAGGCACTCGTCCGTGTCTGGGGGGGGAAGAAGGCGAGGGTCAGCAGCCCCGGTTGACCCCCGCTCGGCCCCCACCGAGCTCCCCCCGGCCCCCCGCACCCTGGCAGCTGTGGCGGTCGGCGGAGAGCTGCATGCCGGGGCCGCACTCGCAGACGAAGCCGCCCTCGGTGTTGACGCAGAGACCCTCGCAGGCAGCGCTCAGGCACTCGTCGATGTCTGCGGGGGGCGAGGGGAGAGCTGGAGATGGGGGGGGGGGCTGCCCGCCGCCGGGACCCCCCACCCCACCGGGACCTCCCCGCCTTGGCTCACCGGTGCAGCGGACGCCGTTGGCCGTCTCCACCATGGAGAAGCCGAGGGGACAGACGCGGGCCACCTCCTGACACCCGCCGTGGTTACAGGAGAGGTCGCAGCCGTACTCCCCGCACGTCCCCGGCGGCTCTGGAACGCAGACAGGGGGGGTCCGCGGGGCACCGGTGCCACCCACCCACCCACCTCAGCCTGGCACCCGCTCCCCGGCATCCCGGGGGCTGCACCCCTCCCTTGGGAGCATCCCTGCCAGGGATGGGGACCGCGCCGGGGCGAGGGGACGAGGAGCGGCGTGCCCTGCCAGCAGAGCCTGGGGGGTCCCGGATTTCGGGGTCCTGGGGGGGGGTACCTGGGCAGGTGATGCCCTGCTCTCCATCCGGGCACGAGCAGAGGTCGGGAGCGACGCAGAAGCCGCTGCCGCAGCCGAAGGAGCAGAGGGCTGCGGGGAGCGGGGACGGGCGGCCGTCAGGAGGGCAGGGACCCCCGCCCGCCCCCGCGCCCCCCCGAGCCCCCTACTCACGCAGGGTGCACTGCCCGCTGCCCGGGGCCAGCATCCACCCGGGGCAACATCCGCTGCCGAAGCCCGAGAAGCAGACGTGGGGGCCCACGCGGCGCCTGCGCGACCGGGGAGAGGCTGAGACCCCCCTGCCCCGAGCCCCGGGGGACAGGGGGACAGGCAGGAGTGGTCACGGTGTCCCCATGGCCACCCCATCCTGGGCAGCAGAGCATGACATGGATCCAGGGGGATAACCTGGGTGCGGCGAGACCCCAAATCCAGGTGGGACAGAAGGAGAAGACCACGCCTCAGCTAACCCAGACACCCCGAAATGCGGTGACAGGGGAGAAACGTCCCCCAGCAGGACACGGGGAGCAGGACACGGGGAGCAGGGCATGGATATGGGGAGCAGGATACGGATGTGGATGCAGGACATGGATGTGGATGCAGGACACACCTGTGGGGAGCAGGACATGGATGTGGGGAGCAGGACACATATGTGGGGAGCAGGACACACCTGTGGGGAGCAGGACATGGATGTGGGGAGCAGGACACATATGTGGGGAGCAGGACACATGTGGGGAGCAGGACACGGATGTGGGGAGCAGGACAGTGGTAATGGGGAGCAGGACACAGCTTGGGGAAGCAGAACACGAATGTAGGGGGCAGGACACATATGGGGGAAGCAGGACATGGATATGGGGAGCAGGACACATCTGTGGGGAGCAGGACACAGATGCGGGGAGCAGGACACGGACATGCGGAGAGCAGGACATGGATATGGGGAGCAGGACATGGATGTGGGGAGCAAAACATGGATGCGGGGAGCGGGACATGGCTGGGGCAAGCAGGACATGGATGTGGGGAGCAGGACACGGGTGTGGGGAGCAGGACACGGGTGTGGGGAGCAGGACAGTGGTAATGGGGAGCAGGACACAGCTTGGGGAAGCAGAACACAAATGTGGGGGGCAGGACACATATGGAGGAAGCAGGACATGGATGCGGGGAGCAGGACATGGATATGGATGCAGGACACATCTGTGGGGAGCAGGACACAGATGCAGGGAGTAGGACACGGACATGCGGAGAGCAGGACATGGATATGGGGAGCAGGACATGGATGTGGGGAGCAAAACATGGATGCGGGGAGCGGGACATGGCTGGGGCAAGTAGGACACGGACGTGGGGAGCAGGACATGGATGTGGGGAGCAGCACATGGATACGGATGCAGGACACATCTGTGGGGAGCAGGACGTAGCTTGGGGAAGCAGGACATGGATACGGGGAGCAGGACATGGACGCGGGGAGCAGGACATGGATATGGATGCAGGACGCATCTGTGGGGAGCAAGACACGAATGTGGGGGAGCAGGACACGGAGGGCAGGACATGGATGCGGGGAGTAGGACATGAATGTGGGAAGCAGGACACGGATGCGGGAAGCAGGACACGGGTATGATAAGCAGGACACATCTGTGGGGAGCAGGACACGGACGTGGGGAGCAGGACACGGATATGGTAAGCGGGACACATCTGTGGGGAGCAGGACACGGACGTGGGGAGCAGGACATGGATGTGGGGAGCAGGACACGGACGTGGGGAGCAGGACATGGATGTGGGGAGCAGGACATGGATATGGTAAGCAGGACACATCTGTGGGGAGCAGGACACGGACGTGGGGAGCAGGACATGGACGTGGGGAGCAGGACACGGATGTGGGGAGCAGGACACGGACGTGGGGAGCAGGACATGGATGTGGGGAGCAGGACACGGATATGGTAAGCAGGACACATCTGTGGGGAGCAGGACACGGACGTGGGGAGCAGGACATGGATGTGGGGAGCAGGACACGGACGTGGGGAGCAGGACATGGATGTGGGGAGAAGGACATGGATATGGTAAGCAGGACACATCTGTGGGGAGCAGGACACGGACGTGGGGAGCAGGACATGGACGTGGGGAGCAGGACACGGATGTGGGGAGCAGGACACGGACGTGGGGAGCAGGACATGGATGTGGGGAGCAGGACACGGATATGGTAAGCAGGACACATCTGTGGGGAGCAGGACACGGACGTGGGGAGCAGGACACGGATGTGGGGAGCAGGACACGGACGTGGGGAGCAGGACACGGACGTGGGGAGCAGCACCCCACGAGGGTCACGCTCCCCTGGTCCCAGCCACCCCGGGGCAGCGGGAGGGACAGGCAGGCTGCCAGCCCCTCCGGCTGGGACGGGCGGCACGTGGGGAGCCCCGAAGGCAGCCGAGAGGGCGGACGGCACGCCGCCGTGCCCAGGTGTAGCTGGGAGAGGGAGAAGGAAAAGGAAAGGGACCCGGCTACCTCTCGACGGCAAAGCTGGCCGGCTTCTTCCTCCCGGGGTAGACCCTGGCCTGGCCGCCCGGGAGGAACAGGGACACACAGGCAGCCTGGAAGAGCAGCTCGACCAACATGACAGGCGGCTGCGGCCGGCGGCACGCTCCCAGCAGCCTTCCTTCCCGCCTGCCTCGGCGGCACGGGCGCCTACCGCACGTTGGCCCTTGGCCCTGCTCCTCCTCCCGGCCCGGGGGGTGGAGGGGAGCGAGAGCGGGGAGCGCTGCGGGGGGAAGCCATCGGCACCCGGCTCCCCACCCAGCCACCCATCCCGGCACGGGGATGCTCGCCCCGAGGTTGGCTCGCTTGGCCGGGGCGAGCGGCTCCATCCTGGGCCACCGGCGTGGTGGCTCCGGGATGGGGGTCCCCAAGGCGGTGGGAAGCAGCAGAGAAAGCGTCCCCCCTCCTCTTCTCTCCTTTCCCACATCTGGCAAAGCTCCGCCATGGCCTCTCCCCACCCCTCCTCCTCCTCCTCCTCCTCCTGGCGGCACTGGGCCGCTTTCCCAGCCCTGCACGGGGACCCACCAGAGGAGCACGCAGCAGATAAAGGGGCCAAAGTGGAGCCGGGACGGTGGGGTGCACCCGGGCGGGAGAGGGGCGCGGGATGCTGCGGGACACCCGCACAGCGGGGTCACAGAACCACAGAATGCTCAGGGTTGGAAGGGACCTCTGTGGGTCCAAGCCCTCCCCCCCCAGGCCCCTCAACCCGACCCGGGCTGGGGGGCCGAAGCGAAGGTCGCGGGCGAGTGAATGATTTACACCAGGGAGCAAAGGGCTGGGCACCGCGCTGGGGTCAACACCTGCGGCCTCGCCGCAGAGGGACCCGCTCGCCCCACCCGGCGCAGATCTCCCCCAAAACGACGTCCCCGCCAGAGGGTTGGGGGTCAGCCGGGACGCAGCACGGCCCCCCAGCGCCGTCACCCCCCGAAGGCGTAGGAATTGGATCACGGTGCTGGGCGGGGGGCACACGGTGGCTCCTGGGGTGCAGGACCCCCCCAGCCACGGCTCGGGGGGAGCCCAGGGGGACAGGACCCCAGCTCCCGGTCTCCGCAGGCTGGTGGACCCCCTCCCAGTTACGGCGAGGAGCCGAGGGCAGGCAAACGCAGAGCCCCCAACGCCAATAAAGCCGCCGGCTTCTCGCCGCCGGCGTGAGCACAGACCCCGGGCTCGCTGCACGGGGTCACAGCCCGCTCCCCCCAGTCCCCCCAGCCTCTCTGGGCAGAGACCTGCCGAGATCTCGCCTTCTCCCCGCAGGAATCGGGTCTTCCAGGACGTTGTCCACCTCTCGTGTCCGCAGGGAGCGAAGGATTTGGGGAATAATCCGTGCTGAGGATGGGAGGAGGGGGGGCTCATGGGACCTGAACAGGGTGGGTTATGGACAGGGCTCAGGGGAGATCCAGGCGGGCTCGGGGGGGAGAGCGGACACGGAGCCATGGAGAGGGGCAGGATGACCCCCAGTGCCGTGAGGAAGAGGAAGAGGAGGGCAGCCAGGGTCTCCTCTGTCACCCTTCAGCTCATTTCGGCAGTAGGCGAGGGCAGCGGTGATGTGGGGACAGCTCACGGCTGAGATGATTCACAGCAAAACCAGAGAAATTTATAATTATTAATCCATACGCGACACGGGGAGAGCTGCGAAGGGCCCCCACGCTGCGAGACGCGGGGCGGCAGAAAGCCCACCCCTCGCAGGCCCCCACACCGCACCCAGGACCCCAACAGAGCCCCCAAAACCCCAGCGAAGCCCCCAGGACCCCAACAGAGCCCCCAGGACCCCGCAACGTTCATTTGGCATCGTTAGTGCTGATCGATGCTAATTGAAATCCGGCAAAGGGGCACTGGGCAACGCCTGCACGAAGCCGCTTCAAGGCGAAACTAAAAATTCTCCAAAGTCAAAGGAAAGCCAGGAAAACGCAGCCCTGCGGCGGGCGGAGGACGCGGCTCCGCAGAGCGGGCACCCCTGCAGTCACCCCGAGGAGCTCGGCGCCGCAGACCTTTCCTCTTGGACTACTTTATTTGGTAAAACTTGGAAAGCGGCGACCGACGGAGCTTCCCACGACATCCCCCAGCCCCCGCGGAGAGAGGAGCGCGCTGGCCCGCCCGGCTTCGGCGCCCAGCTCCGGAGAAATCCTCCGCGCGCCGCGCCGACCCTCGCTCCGGAGGCAGCTTGGCTTCCTCTCCCGAAAAACGACGAGGAATCGAAAAGAAATCCAAAATGAAAGCAAAACAACAACAAAAAAAATAAAAGATACTAAAGACAAGAGTGAGGAATCCAGGCAAGGGCAGCGCAGCGGCCGAGCGTGGCCGGCCGGTCCCCGACGCGGAGCGCCCGGTGAAGCCCGGCTCCAGGCCGGCAGCCGAGGCCGCAGCATCCATGAATCCAAGCGGGCGACAACACGGGGTGCCAGCCCACCGCCCCCCAGCTCCCTGGCCAAGCTGGTTTCCCCTCCAGAGACTCCTTCCCCCACGTCCCCTCGGGTAAGGGCCGCCGCCACGCAGCGCAGCCGGGGTTCCCCGGGCTGTGGGTGGGGAAAAAAGACTCCCTGGCTCTCGCGTGGAGGAAGGCGGCAGGGGGAACGGATCCCGAATCCTGGCTAATGGATCCGGGTCAGCTCCTCCACGATCTTGATCAGGTCGTCTACGGTGGCCTCCCTCTTCATGCCGCTGCCGTCGTCGATCTGCGAGGGGGGAAGGTGGCGTCAGAGCACGGGGACGGCGGCAGAAGAGCGCTCGCGGCTCGTCGAAGGCGCACGTTTGGGATTTAGGGAGTTACCGGGGCCCGGATCCCCCGGAGCAGGGTCCCTCCCGCGGATTCTGAAGGGCCTAAGCTGGCGTCACCCGTCTCACCTGCAAGTTTGCCACCACCTCCTGCATCTTGGGCCTGCTGATGTCCAGGAAGCTTTCGATCAGGTCCCCGTCAATGAACCCCGTAGCCGGCTCCGTCTTGCGCTCGGTGTGAAACGATCTCCAGGTGCCACCACCGTCAAGGAGCCGGATCCATACGGAGTAACACCAGCCCCGGACCAGGGGCAAACGCAGCAGCCGCGTTTTCAGGGCTACCCCAAAGCCAGATTCCTCCTCAAACCCCCCAAGACAGACCCCTCTCCACCACCAGACGTGCTCCCACCCTCTCCAGCCGACGTACGCTCCCACCAGTGGCCCAGCACCCTGCCCCGCGCCTGGCCACAGGCTCCTGGTGAAGCACGAAAGGATATAAGGAGTGCTCGATCTTGCCCACGCTCTTGATGACTTTATTCAGCCTGTTCTGCATGTCTAGGAGGAGGTTGTACCAGCTCTCTGACAGCGAGGTCACCAGTCCTGCCAAGGGCAAAAACGGAGAGGAAGGTTCAGGGCTCGCCCCAGGGCATCCCAGCAGCTCCCAGCAGGCAGGGACTGGCAGGAGAGCTGGGACAAGGACGGAGCTTCGAAGAATCCCAGAGCACTTTCCTCTCCTGGAAGTGACCCAGGGAGAAAAGGAGGTTCCTGAGGGGAGCACGGCCCCGAGCGTCACGTGATGGGGGAACAGGGAAGAGCGGAGACATGAGGGGACCCCAGCCCGGGTTCAGCAGCAGGGAAGGGGACCCGTCACCCTCCCCCTCGGGCTGGGGAACCCCGACCCTCACCGATCATGCCGTTGACCGTGCCGAAGAGCACCGAGCCCTGCGTCGGCGTGGACGTCTCGCCCAGGTTCTGCATGACCAGAGAGCCGTGACAGAAGACGTTGACGAACTCTCCCAGGTGGGACAGCCCCACCTCCTGCAAGTGCTGGCGCTCCTCGTCGGTCGTGGCTGCACTGCAAAGCCAAAGCACCCCACTCAGCCTGCAATGGGGTGACACGAAAGCTCCCCCCCAGCGCTGCTCCTCGGAGCTGGGCGTGCTGCTCCCAGCTCTCCTGCCTGCCGCACGGGCCTCCAGAGCTGCAACGCGGAGGAGAGCAGCAGGCCCTACCAGCCCACCCCTCCCGCATCCCCCTCACCTGTCCTTCTGGCACACAAACAAGTTGAAAGCGTTCTCAGCTCCCAAGAAGTTGTCGTCGTCCAGGATTTCCACGGCGCTCATCCAGTTTGGATTGAAGTCCCGGGCAATCTGGAAGGGGACGAGAGGAGTGGAAGGGGACAAGTGCTGTGCCCAGATGGCCTGTCCTGTGATCCTCCCAGCGCCAACGTTGAGGAGCAAGGCGGGAGCCGGTCTGTCCCTCTCCGCTAGACGAAGCAGCTGAGCCTGATCGGCACCAAGTACCATCTGGAGACGGCACTCGGACGATGCCAGGGCAGACCAGCCCGTGCCAAAGCCATGCCCAGAGCCGCTCGAGCGATCTCAGCGCACAGACTGCCTCAGCGCCCGCTCCGTGCCCCCCGCCACGCCGCATCTGCTGACAGCGATCCAGCTACGGTCGCAGTAAGCCCTTCCAAGCACCCACCAGGCAGCCCAGATGGCAGCTCCCCGCCCCTGGCGGGCAGCAACCACGCATCCAAAGCCTGCTCTTCTCAAGGCTGCCGCTTCATTGCCCAGTTTCCTGGAAATCCAGGGATCCATCTAAAAGCACGTCCAGGCGACGCCGCTCCCATTGCTCAGCCCTACAGCCTGGTCTTCAAAGGCCTGGCTTGGTGTGGCCAGCCAGGCTCCTTCTTCCATCACCTTCAACACCGTTCCCCCCGCCCAAAGCCTGTTGGAACATGCAGCACGGGCTCCCAACACCCCTTCAAGCAAGCCCATTCACCAGCATTTATACCTCCTCGAAGTTTCCTTCCATGGGCTTGTAGGCGAGGAGGAGGACGGAGCGCATCAGGTCTCCCACCAGGATGAAGTCTCCCTTGGTCTTCAGGTAGAGCGCCATGATGTTGTTGTAATGGTTGCACTCCGTGCGCAGCTCCTTCTCTGCCGTCCACTCGTACAGGCGCACCTGAAGGAAGGGACGCAGCTCTGAGCCAGCACGGTCACCCAGCACCAGCCAGGATGCGCTCCCCAACAGCGATCGGGGACCTGGCTGACACCCGCCGAGCTGGAGCCGCTTCCAGCTCCGAAACGCGCTCCCGAAACGACTCGGGAGAGCCCTACCGTGCTGTTGATGCTGGCTAACAGCTTCCCGTTGAACTCCACCATGGAATACACAGCCCCCTTGACCTCCTTCTCGGCCAGGCTCTGCAGCTTCCCTGCAACAAACCCACGCATCGCCCCGTTATTTGCCCGGCACGCCCCAGGGTGGAAAGCCCAGCGGGTTCAGACGAGACAATATTGCTCTCCTTAGAAATTGTCTCAAGAGGTTCTGCGGGCGAGTAACATGGGAGCAACAGGACAGCGGGGGCAGAGAGAAAGCAAATCCCAAAATCCAGTTCTGGTGAGGGATTCTGGGGCTTCTTGAGGAGATGAGGGGAAACAACACGCTGTGAAAGCCTGCGAGCAGAGCGACAGCACTGATGGATCCCACCTGCGGGCAGCTGACAGCAGCCCCCTCAGGGAAAAACCCTCTGCCTGCTACTGGGATGAGAGCTCTCTCGGGCCCAAGGAGCTCAACTCTCATCCCCCTCACGCAGCTGGACGTGGCCGCGTGAGAAGACCTCGCTCTTACCGTCCGAGTAGTGGAAGACAACGATGCGGCCCTGTTTGGGCTCTGCCTCCTCGGGATACACCATGGCAGTGCCCACGATGAAGTAGGTGTTCGGATCCTTGCCCAGCTTGCAGGAGACCAGGCTGAGGGCGTACTCGTTTTGCAGAAACTGGTGAGCGTGAAGCACTGCGCAGAGAGGGAAAGGCAGGAACAACTGGGTCTCTGCAGGCAGCTCCTCCACGCGTGGGCAGAGCTGTTTGCTTAAGAGTGGCTGGAAACTTCAGACATGCCTGGAGATCCCCTCTCCTATCCCCCACCACCACCTTGTGCCATCGAAAACCCACTATGCCTCAAATCTACGCCCTACGGCTGATGCTCCTCTAGGAAAAATGCGCTGACTGCAGGCAACGTGCCAGATCGCTGATCTTCACCAGTCTGTGAAGACCACAAGTCTCAGCCACGCGCTGATGGGCTGGTCCTGGAGGAGAAAACCAGCCTAGGGCACGGCCAGCATTTGGGACCGGTACCTTCGAAGGTGTGCTGGTCTATGATCAGCAGGTTGTGCACCTCCACCTCCTCTCCGAAGGATGTCTCGTGCGGTGCCGTGCTGCTGGAGAACAGCTTGCTGGTGCTCACGCTGCTGGAGAGGGCCTAGGACACAGCAAGATCGGTCACCTCCTCGTGCCGCTCGGCACGTCCTCACGCTGTTCCACACGGGCTGAGGCAACCGGGGACCAGAAGAATGGACGGGAGAGAAGGTGAAGCAAGGAGCTCCCTGGGCCCGAGTAAAGGGACACGCTCCCTGCACCAGCAGAGATTCGTGGCGTGCACGGCAGAGGCGGCACTGCTGAGCAGCAGCGTTAACAGAAGAGTTTACACTGTGTTGTGGCTTCCACCAGAGCTACTGCCTGAAGGGGACCTGTGCCTGCATCCCTGGGAGAAGGACCTCATTTGAGACCAAACAGAAGCCTGTACGGGAGCCTGAGGGAGCGGCACCCAAACCCAGCGGTGGTCAGACAGAACAGTGAGCCCTCCTCACCACCCTGGAGAGCTCTTACCACCCCAGAATCACAGAATGTTCGGGGTTGGAAGGGACCTCTGGGGGTCACCCAGCCCAACCCCCTGCCCAAGCAGGGTCACCCAGAGCAGGCTGCACAGGACCGCGTCCAGGCGGGGCTTGAAGATCTCCAGACAAGGAGACTCCACAGCCTCCCTGGGCAGCCTGGGCCAGGGCTCCGTCACCCTCAGAGGGAAGAAGTTCTTCCTCATCTTCAGCTGGAGCTTCCTCTGCTCCAGTTTGTGCCCGTTGCCCCTTGTCCTGTCGCTGGGCACCACTGGAAAGAGTCTGGCCCTGTCCTCCTGACCCCCACCCTGCAGATATTTAGAGGCATTTCTAAGGTCCCCTCTCAGCCTTCTCTTCTCCAGGCTGAACAAGCCCAGCTCCCTCAGCCTCTCCTCGCAGCAGAGATGCTCGAGTCCCCTCCTCATCCTCGTAGCCCTCCGCTGGACTCTCTCCAGTAGCTCCTCATCTTTCTAGAGCTGGGGAGCCCAGCACTGGACACAGCACTGCAGATGGGGCCTCACCAGGGCAGAGCAGAGGGGGAGGAGAACCTCCCTCGCCCTGCTGCCCACTCCTCCTGATGCACCCCAGGATCCCATTGGCCTTCTTGGCACCCAGGGCACGCTGCTGGCCCCGTCTCCTCCCCGGCTGCCACAGGGAGAGCCTGCACTCAGAGCTTTGGAAGACAAGGGCGTTAAGGAAAATCCGCATCACGGTTCGGCCTGAGGAACGACGCTACCCAGAGCTCGGGGACGATCTGGCAGCTACCCCTCACCTGGGTGCTGGCGCTGGGTCTGAGAGCGGTGGTGCCCCCGCTGGCATCCTGCACCTCGATACGACTCGAGAGCACGCCGAAACACTGCGATACCTCTTGGTAGCAGATCTTCCTGCGGGACAAACAGAGGCGTGTGGGCAGGAGAGCCAGGCCAGGCCACGCCAAGGGGAGCAGAGAGGCTCTGGAGGCAGAGCTGCTCGCTTGCCCAGACGGCTCTCGGCACAAGCCACCAACTCATTAGAGTCTCCTCCCAACCTCATCCCTCGCAGCAGAGCACAGGTTCTCACGCCAGGCTCCCTCCCGCTGCTCGGCTCACCTGGGCGATTCGTAGAGCGGAACCGTGCGGATGTGCAGCTTCTGGATCTCGTCAATGGTGCCGATGGTCAGGGTGCTGTTGTTGGCCAGTGCCAAGCTACATGGGGAGAAAAAAAACCCCAAACCACCATCAGTGGTGCTTATAAGGTGGGCTGCACAGCAAGAACCTCCCTCTCCTTCACTGCCCTCAAAACCGCCGATCCCGGGATCCCGTCTGGTGATCCCAGATCCCATTGCCGAGTCCAGAGCTCCCCCACCCCGTGTCCCACCAGGCACGGCGCAGGCTCACCTGTCAGGATAGCCATCCGAGTTGAGGGGACACATGTAGTTCACCTCTTTCAGGTTAACGTTGGAGAAGACCAGCTTGTGGTTACTGCTGTAGATGACGGTGGGGCGGTCAGAGCAGGCAAACACGTTGGTGGTGGACAGAGAGCGGAAAGTCCTCAGGACGGTGGGCTGGGTTCCAAGGGTCACCTTCTTGCGGTCGCTCAGCAAGCCTGCAGAAAAGGAGCACCGGTGTCGGGAGCTGCCGCAACGGAGCTCACGAGAGCAGGACAGCAGCACCTTGGGAAGAAACGAGCATGGGTAAATGCATCCTGCTGTCAGCACAGTCATGGCTGTAAGCACAGAATCACAGCATGGTCGGGGTTGGAAGGGACCTCTGGGGGTCATGCAGCCCCACCCCCTGCCCAAGCAGGGTCACCCAGAGCAGGCTGCACAGCACCGCGGCCAGGCGGGGCTTGAATATCGCCAGAGAAGGAGACTCCACAGCCTCCCTGGGCAGCCTGGGCCAGGGCTCCGTCACCCTCAGAGGGAAGAAGTTCTTCCTCGGGTTCAGCTGCAGCTTAGCTTCCCAGGCCTCAGTTTGTGCCCGTTGCCCCTTGTCCTGTCGCTGGGCACCACTGGAAAGAGTCTGGCCCCATCCACCTGACACCTACTCTTGAGATATTTGTAAGCGTATATTAGGTCCCCTCTCAGCCTTCTCTTCTCCAGGCTGAACAAGCCCAGCTCCCTCAGCCTCTCCTCGCAGGAGAGATGCTCCAGGCCCCTCCTCATCCTCGCAGCCCTCCGCTGGACTCTCTCCAGCAGCTCCTCATCTTTCTTGAACTGGGGAGCCCAGCAGTGGACACAGCACTGCAGATGGGGCCTCACCAGGGCAGTGTAGAGGGGAAGGAGAACCTCCCTCGACCTGCTGCCCACACTCCTCTTGATGCACCCCAGGATCCCACTGGCCTTCTTGGCAGCCAGGGCACACTGCTGGCTCATGGTCACCTTGTCATCCACCAGGACATCCAGGTCCCTCTCCACAGAGCTGCTCTCCAGCAGCTCCGCCCCAGCCCGTACTGGTGCCTGGGGTTGTTCCTCCCCAGGTGCAGGACCCTGGACTTGCCCTTGTTGCCTTGCACCAATCTCCTTTCTCCAGAGCTGGCTGGAGAAATCCACCAACTCCCAGCGCCCACAGCCAGTCCCACCCGAGCACAACCCCACCACACTGCGAAAGCAAAGAAAAAGAGAGAGATGTCCAGAAGGAGGAAAGAAAGCACGTTGAGCGAGTAAGAGGGCACGAGGCCAGGCACCCTCTCAGTGCCAGGCCCTGCAGTCACCTGTCTCGAGGCTGAGCCCAAAGTAGAAGAGAGCTCCGTCCCCCAGGGCACACAGAAGGTAATGGCTGCTCTCGAAGGTCGTCATCAGGATGGAGCGAGGGATAATTTCTGCAGGGAGCAGGAGAAGAGCAGGCTGATGTCACTCACGACTCCGCCAGGCCAGCAACGGCTGCCAGCAGCCCCAGGAGAGCCCTACCTCCTCCCAGCATCTCTTTGTGCAGCAGCTCAAACGAAGGCAGCTTCAGGATGCGGGCGGAGATGTCAGTCCAGAGCCCGATCGCGCACAGTGGGGACATGCCGTTGGTGTCCCCCAAAGGGGTGATGTCCAGGCAGGCAACTTCGTGCTCCATTTCTGTGCAGCTGGCAGGAATGAGGAGGGACACGGAGGCATCAGTCTTGAGGCCAAAGACAGAGAGCAGAGGCCGAGAGCCTCGGGGCAGGACGAGAGCCGTGTGCTCACCTGATCTGCCTGAGCTCCTGGGGTCGGATCTCCAGGTAGTAGAGGGCTCGTCCCACAGCCACCACTACCTGGTTACTGTTACAGGAAGCCACGCTGATGTTCTTTCCGTTAGGCTCCTTCCACTCGCTCACCAGGGCTTTGGGCTCCTGACTAACCAGTCTCACAGAGGCAGAGGTGATCTGGGGAGAGGGAACACCTCTGCTCAGAGCCAGAACACCACCTCCCTTCTGACACCGGCCCAGGGAAGCACTGCAAACCCTGCTCTCGATAACCAGCACAGATCTAGGTCAGCTCCACAATCAATAAGGGCTGTAGGGTTACCGTGACACCCATACCTGCATTTCCCCAGAACTGGCATTACCTGGATCAACTGCTGATGTGCCACATTGCCGCAGAAGAAAGTCTGCTGATCGTCCACAAACCCCGTGAGCTCCGTCTCTTCTACTTCCTCTCCATTTAGCATAAGGACCCTGAAGAGGAGAGGGAGCTCCAGTTTATACCATGCTCCAAGACGCGGCCGAGAGCCTGGCTCGGCGTTAAGCCCCCTTTACCTGGTCTGGCCAACGAAGGACAGCACCAACGTGTTGTCTGTTTCACGATGAGAATCCGACCTCAGGGGCCACAAGCCTGCAACAAGGAGAGGCCACATTTGCTCACAGTGAATATTCCAAAGGCTGGCGGGCGGCAAGCCCCCTGCCCCACACCCCACCCGGGCACATGACGCGTCCCCACTGGGCCCTCTTGGGCTGCAGGTTGTATCTGACAGCGCCGAACAGCTCACGCACCTTTAATCCCCGGCAAGTCAATGCTGGCGTGCTCATGAATCCCAATGCCGTTCCGGATGATCCGCAGTGAGCCCTCTTTAAACGCACCCGAGCACGTGACCAGCTGGAGGAAAAGCAGATAATCTCTACCAGCCATCGCTGGGAAGCTTCCCTACTCCTCCTTGTAGCGATGGCTTCAGGGGAAGATGGGGTACCCATCTTCTCCACCTCTCAGAGGAAACCCTTTGGCAGCTGGTCCTTCCCAGCTTCTGGCAACTCCTCCCTCATGAGCAGCAGTATCCAAGAATTAGCCTCTCCACTCACGCTACTCTTCAGTGCAAGACCTCAATACTATCCCTGCACCTGGACAAGACTTTGAGATCCTCCAGTAAATGGAGTCTTCTCCTTCAACGGACAACCCACGCGTACACCTGGCCGGCCCATATGTCCCCAGCACCGAGAATAGAAGAGCAGAATCGACGTTACCTGCCCTTGGCCTTGTCTTTCCAGGTCCACCACACACATGTCGACGATGGGACCGAGGTTGGTGAAGGTCTCCATAGCCACGACATAGGAGCCCTGCTCGTTGCTGTCCACGTTGAGCTATGAATAAACACAATCACCAGCTTTCAACAAGCAAGACCAAGCAAGTGGAAAGGGTGTAGGGCAGGCAAGGAGAAGAAAGGAAAATTTATCCACATACACCTCTCGAGGATATGATGAAAATAAATATGTACAAACTCCTGTCTGAACACAGAACCAAGCCAGAAGGCAGCTGCCACGTACCTTCACAAGCTGGGAGTCCCCCAGCCGAGAACCCACAAACACAACTCCGTTGTCCAGGTAGGTCAAGCACTCTGCGATGGACGTCTGGGAATTGAGAAGACGCAGATGAACCACCGCTAGCATGAAAAGGACCCTGCCGCACCCCGCAAGCGCCGCTCCTCAGCTGCAGCCCAACAGGAAGACCCCGGGCACAGGAGGAGAATTTCATCCCTTCGCAAAACCCACAGATTCCAAGCTTCTCCCAGGGACAAGCACAACCTGGGAAGACGGTGTAAACTTCCAAGTGCCCAGACAGGGCAATTCCCAGCAACTGAAAGTTCAGAGCTGTGACAACTGTGAAGCTTCACCCCACGCCAGGCTCCAGAAGAGACACCGTTCCTGCCACTCCGCCCTCAGCGGAGCATTTCCAGCCTGCGAAGCCTCCCAGCCCTGCGCTGAGAAGCGAAAGCGACAGCGCATACGATGTGGCCGGGTCCTACCTCGCCGAGCAGTTCCACGCGCAGGTCCTTCAAGGTGACAGTGCCGTCCATCTGCTCCTCCTTCTCCAGCAGCAGCATGAAGAGGCGTCCCTCCATGTCCCCCAGGAGGTAACGGGACCCGTTGGGATCCACGCGGTTGTGGCACACAATCGTGCTTTGCTGCACGCAAAGGAGGAAGGAATTTTAGGAACCTGTTAAAACGGCTCCAGACGGGCTTCTAGCAAGGACAACCCTCTGGACACGCCAGAAGGGGACAACCACATCCACAGCGCACCAGCTGCTGGCTGTAACCACAGCGGGGTCCCACTCCTCCAGGGTGGAGGGAGGGGGGCTGGATTCGCCCTTCGATAAACCCTATCAGTGAACACAACCAGAATCTGTTGTCAAACGGTCTCACTTCAGGTCAATGGGAACCACCTCCCCTCCCTAAATCAAACACAGGATCACAGTATAGATCGTCCAGTTCCAACCCCGCTGCCACGGACAGGGCCAACATGTAGCTAGCTTGCTCGCAGCCCAGGGAAGATCACAGAATGTTCGGGGTTGGAAGGGACCTCTGGGGTCACCCAGTCCAACCCCCTGCCCAAGCAGGGTCACCTACAGCAGGCTGCACAGCACCGCGTCCAGGCGGGGCTTGAATATCTCCAGAGAAGGAGACTCCACAGCCTCCCTGGGCAGCCTGGGCCAGGGCTCCGTCACCCTCAGAGTGAAGAATCATGGAATCATAGGTTGGAAAAGACCTCTAAGATCATCAAGTCCAACCATCAAGAAGTTCTTCCATCAAGAAGTTCTTCCTCGTGTTCAGCTGGAGCTTCCTCTGCTTCAGTTTGTGCCCATTGCCCCTTGTCCTGGCGCTGGGCACCACTGGAAAGAGTCTGGCCCCGTCCTCCTGACCCCCACCCTGCAGATATTTAGAGGCATTTCTAAGGTCCCCTCTCAGCCTTCTCTTCTCCAGGCTGAACAAGCCCAGCTCCCTCAGCCTCTCCTCGGAGGAGAGATGCTCCAGTCCCCTCATCAACCTTGTAGCCCTCGGCTGGACTCTGTCCAGTAGCTCCTCATCTTTCTTGAACTGGGGAGCCCAGCACTGGACACAGCACTGCAGATGGGGCCTCACTAGGGCAGAGCAGAGAGGAAGGAGAACCTCCCTCGACCTGCTGGCCACACTCCTCTGATGCCATCAGAAAGCCCATTTTCCTATCGCTGAGCCTTCCACAGCTGCAGGGATGCTATCTGGGACCCGCAGAGCTCCAGTCCTCCTGCATCTCCAGTCCCAAGCTCTGCAGACATTTCACCCTGCTGCTGGATGCTGCCTGGCCTGCTGTCAACATATCTGGGCTTGGTTTAAAAGCCCTGATCTTGCAGATCTTTATTGCATGCAAACATCCCGCTGGCCTTGCGTAGAGACGCGCCTGCGCCCTGCTTGCGGGTCAAGGCCCAGATCTGTACGTCGGGAGAGCACCGGCGACTCGCTCCGCCCGCTCCGGTGTGACAAACCCTCCGTCACACAGCCTCAGCAGTGGTCTGAGCTCCTGCAGGCATTCAGGCAACAATATTAGTATTTCTTCACCCAAGATTTATAGCTCTTTTCTAGCCTGTCATTATTTTCAGCCTAAAAGGACCTTTAGCTCATGGCTCAAGCCCTCCGTCAGCCTCAAGTGGCACCTCAGCCGTGCCATTTGTGCCTCCTGCACCATTTAAAGGCAGGAATTGGCTCGTCCCTCTGACAAAAACCACAAGCTCAGCTTCTGTCACAAACTCTGTAAGTCTGTTTCCCTTTGAACAAGTGGCCCAATTGTACACCGGCGGCCTCAGGTCTCCAAGGGGCTCGTTCCTGTCTTTCGCTGCCTGAAATGAAACCAGGCTCTGGCCTGGACCCACGCCCAAACCATGCACTACCTTCTAATTAATCCCTTTCTCTGGGGCCCAAATGAGATTTCAGCTTTATTGCACCACTTCTGAGCACTCCACCGAGTGCTGCAGTGGAGGCACACACTGTCACCAGTATGAGAATCACACACGTCCCTCGGTCCCCAAAACCACAGACCAGGCATCGTGTGAAACGCCCGTGCTCACCATACCTCCGGGAGTACGTGGCCCTAGGAGGCCACACCTGGAGACAAGAGCAGTTTAAATTTTTGACCACAAGTTGCCCAATACCCCACCGGCACTCAGAGAGATGCCTGGGAATGGAGGAATTACATGGGACGCATTGCTAGATCTCAGTAGTCACAGAATCCCAGCATGGCAGGGTTGGAAGGGACCTCTGTGGGTCACCCAGTCCCACCCCTGCCCAAGCAGGGTCACCCAGAGCAGGCTCCACAGCACCGCGTCCAGGTGGGGCTTGAATATCTCCAGAGAAGGAGACTCCACAGCCTCCCTGGGCAGGCTGTTCCAGGGCTCCGTCACCCTCAGAGTGAAGAATCATGGAATCATAGGTTGGAAAAGACTTCTAAGATCATCAAGTCCAACCATCAAGAAGTTCTTCCATCAAGCAGTGCTTCCTCGTGTTCAGCTGGAACTTCCTCTGCTTCAGTTTGTGCCCGTTGCCCCTTGTCCTGTCGCTGGGCACCCCTGGAAAGAGTCTGGCCCCGTCCTCCTGACCCCCACCCTGCAGATATTTAGAGGCATTTCTAAGGTCCCCTCTCAGCCTTCTCTTCTCCAGGCTGAACAAGCCCATCTCCCTCAGCCTCTCCTTGCAGGAGAGATGCTCCAGGCCCCTCCTCATCCTCGCAGCCCTCCGCTGGACTCTCTCCAGTAGCTCCTCATCTTTCTTGAACTGGGGAGCCCAGCACTGGACCCAGTACTCCAGATGGGGCCTCACAGGGGCAGAGCAGAGGGGGAGGAGAACCTCCTCCTCCCAGGTCACTCACCTTGATGATAGGCGGAGCTATAGCTAGGTATTTATCTCCGTTGTGATAGGTGATGGACTCCTGCCCAATGATGATCGCTCCTCCAAAAGGCTCTGGCACTGTGCAGAGGAGAAGACAAATGTCTTGTTAGAGAACCTGTGCAGCACGACTGCAGCACTCAGCCTTGAGAAAGAAATTGGGGGGGGTGGGGACACACACACAATCTTTCACAAAGAAGGACCAACCTGCGATGACCATGGAGGCTTCAGCCTCTACGTTCTCCTGTTTCCAGGGACCTTTGTTAAACTCCTTCTCACGCAGGGACACCTCGTACGTCTTGACGTGGCGACCCTGAGGGTCCTGAAAGACAAGCCACAGATGACCACGTGCACTGACGACAGCCTCACACAGCAACAGAGGCTCCGGAGGCAGAGCTGACGAGCAACCTGCGAAGCGAGGGGACTCCAACTCATCTCCTGCAAGAGCACCATCACCAGCAAGCTTCTGAGGCTCCCCGCCCTGCCTTCAGTCTCCCTCATAGAGTTATTAAGGTTGGAAAAGATCTCTAAGATCATCAGGTCCAACCATCAACCCAACACCACCGTGCCTGCTAAACCATGTCCCAAAGTGCCACATCTAGACGTTGTTTGAACCTGCCCAGGGATGGTGAATCCACCACTGCCCTGGGCAGCCTGGCCCAATGCTTCACAACTCTTTCAGTAAAGAATTTTTTCCCTAATATCCAAACTAACCCTCCCCTGACATAGCTTGAGGCCATTGCCTCTCGTCCTGTCGCTGGTTACTTGGGAGAAGAGACCAGTACCCACCTCACTACACCCTCCTTTTAGGTAGTTGTAGAGAGCGAGAAGGTCACTCCTCAGTCTCCTCTTCTTCAGAGGGAGACTCGAATCACGCATGTGTCAATGCACACCAACGTTCTCCCTAACTTTGTCCACAGGTAGAACCACCTCTGGATAAATCACTGTGCCAAAAGAGACTGAAAACTGGTTTCGTGTTTCCATACAAGTGATTTTCTGGGACTCATATTCATCCGACGCGCAGCTCTCTACAAATCCGGGCACGAGTGGCACCACGCGGTATCGCCTCCGGCTCCAGCGAGGCGTCTGGGAATTCAGCTCTGCTGTGGCGGCGCAGGTGCCGGAGCAGCTGAGCTCCCATCGCGACGCTCCTCGGCCCTTTCCGCCTGGTTTCCCGGGGAAACCTAATCCGCCTGCAGAATTATCCCCCGACAGCTCTGCCACTCCAGCAATTCCCAGCCCAGTGGGAAATTTCAACCAAACCTGACGTGCACGGAGGTCTCCAAGGCAGCGAGTCCGTGCGGGCTCCGCCAAAAGACGCGGTGGGGGGAGAAGAGGCCCCCAGATCAGCACCCCACCTCGGGAAAGGTGCTCTACGCTAGCAAGCGCTTGGGAACCTGCGTGGGAGAAGAGACGTACGAGCACCCAAAGCACAGAGAGGGCTCTGAACACGACCCGCTGACCAATTTCATGTCTCAAAAGCTAAGGCGAGGCTCTAAATCACACCGAGACAGGTTTCCTTAGTCATGTTGTGCAGGGAACTACTTAAAAATAAGAGTAGTTCGTCTCATCTGGAGTACTGTGTCCAGTTCTGGGCTCCCCAGTTCAAGAAGGATGAAGAGCTACTGGAGAGAGTCCAGCGGAGGGCTACGAGGATGAGGAGGGGACTGGAGCATCTCCACTACGAGGAGAGGTTGAGGGAGCTGGGCTTGTTCAGCCTGAAGAAGAGAAGGCTGCGAGGGGACCTTATAAATGCCTACAAATATCTGCAGGGTGGGTGTCAGGAGGATGGGGCCAGACTCTTTTCAGTGGTGCCCAGCGACAGGACAAGGGGCAATGGGCACAAACTGAGGCACAGGAAGTTCCGTCTGAACATGAGGAAGAACTTCTTCCCTCTGAGGGTGACGGAGCACTGGCCCAGGCTGCCCAGGGAGGTAGTGGAGTCTCCTTCTCTGGAGATCTTCAAGACCCGCCTGGACAAGATCCTGTGCAGCCTGCTGTAGGTGACCCTGCTTCGGCAGGGGGGTTGGACTAGATGACCCACAGAGGTCCCTTCCAACCCCTACTATTCTGTGATTCTGTGATTCTGTGATTCTGTAATTTTTATTTATGACACCTCACCGCTTTCCTGAGTAAAACTGGTTTTTATCTCCCTGGAAAAAAAGCTGGGCACCTCCTGGCTCGGCCCTCGCAGCCTCTGCCGCCTGGCACGCACCCTCGCTGAGCCCCGGCGCGCAGCACCGAGGGAAGCAACGAGCAGCGCGGGCTGACAGCGAAGGGGAAGCCAGGAGGAGAAACAGCTCTGCGGGGAGGAGAAAGCTGAAGTGGGGTTGTTAGGGTGGCAGAGTCGTCATCAGTGAAACTTTTGACATTTCTGGAGCTTTTTGCTCCGCACCACAGTGGCTCTTGAGCCTTTTTCTATTTTTGTGAACTTCCCCTTTTTGCGGTATCTTCCTCTGGTTTCACAACTACGCAGAAATTCTCTCAGGCGCTGTTATTCTGTTCAGTCCAAATCCTGAGATAATGATTAATAAATCGAGAAGGAATCCAAGCAGCAGCTTGGAAACGTTCCCCTCTCCACACACACGCACGTCAGACACCCAGGGAGCAAAACAAAGCCCGAGTTCTATGTAAGGCCTGATGAGTCAGACAGAACTTACATCTCGCTCCTGCTACGAGGATAAAATCCGTGCTGAGTGTTAGACACGGAGCAAGCTATTAATTTACCCTTTATTCGTATGATATATGTTTATAATGAAGGAACCGTTACCAGATTTGCTCTGTATACGTGTCAGATCTTGAGATCTACACGGGATGATCAAGCTCCTCCTTGAGCACCGCGTGGAAACCGGCACGCTCCTCTCCAGACCCCGACACCGAGGGCAGGAATTTGTCCAAACCGCCATCCCTCCCTGCCTCGGTTTCCCCAGCACGCAACAGCCACGGCGCTGACCCGACTCACGGGTACTGCAGAGCGGCCCGCTGCCGCCGCGAGGCTTTGGGGAAGTCACCCAGGCAGCGAGTCAGAACCCGAAGCCAGCTGCCCTCAGTGTGTATCTCTAGAGCAAAGACCCTCCCCTTCCAACACCAGGTTTCAAAGCCAGTGCCGCTGCACGGGGTAGAAATATCTTCACCACAAACGCTCCCCGGCCACACAGAAACAAGGCGGCCACGTGCTCTGGAAGCACGCAGGAGACAGACCCCAGGGCAGGCTCCGCTCTGTCGTACAAGGGATCGTGGCTCCCTCCTCCCCGGAACACGAGGGGACAGCAGGGATTTCTGTCAGGAAACATTGATCCCACGCATTGGCAGCAGCCGGGACTTCCTTGCTATTTCAGGTCGAGCCTCTTCAACGAACCCCTCCCTGTTTTCTTCCTTTTTTGTGCACGCCGTTAAACTGTCACGCAAGGGGAGGATACACGACGGCTGGGGACGCTGCCCAGCACGGCTGAGACGTCTGCTCCGGTGAGTGGGGAGCACCAGCTACCCACAGGGCAGGGGAAGAGGAGCATCCCAGCACGGGGGAATCCGGGCTGCCCTCCCAGCCCCTTGTTACGTGGAGACAAGGCGACTTTTCCCCCTGTATCTACTCAGTAACCATCAGAGGGGTTCAACAGAACCCACCCCTCTTGAAAATAATAATAATGACTTCTGAAAACAGACAGGGAAGAATCAGGTCACTGCTGCCACGCAGTTAGTAGCTCTCGTGGCATGAGTTTGCCACTAAAAACTACACTGAAGCCAAGCTAAATTCACACCAGAGCCTGTGCTGCCACCCCAGGAGCTTCCAGCTGGGCCCAGGCCAGCCCCAGCGGGGATAAAGCAAAGATAATCCCTCGCTCAGTCAGCACAGCAAAGGCTCTTCGGTTCAAAATAAGCATTCAGAAGAGGGCCCGCTAACACAGAGCTCCCAGGCAACAGGAGAGGTCCTGTCCCCCCTTTACAATCCCGGAGCTCAGCACATGCTGGAAAGACCCACGCTCTCCTCCCATGCGTTTAAGAAGGCAGCGGTCCCCCCCGAAGCACCAGCTGCTCGGCTCTCCTGTGGCAGAGCGCTGCTTCCTCTCTCCCAGAAGTGGGAAAAGCGCAGCATGGAGGAACACGGACTTTCCTCGGCTACGCAATGAGTCTGCAGGAGCCAGAGCAGTCCCCTGCCCTGCCCCAAGCACTGATTTCCGTCGGCTCCAGGGCGCTGCCGCTGCTCCAAGCCCTTTGGAAGGCGTTTCGCGACCCTGGCTGGTGCACCAGCAACCCCCAGCACCCTCCGCCGGAGTCAGCAACCGAGCTCGGGGTACCTGGTAGACGAAGCAGATGGTGGGAGCCTGACAGCCGTAGAGAAACTTCACATCGATGACCTGGAGCTCTTCCAGGCGGATGTTGAAAGCCTTTAACTCCTTGTTCTCCCGGTCCAGGGGAATGACCTTGAAGAGGCCGTCGTAGAGCCGCAGGCCGATCATCCGGCACTCTGGGTCAATGATGCCAATGATGCCGGTCTCTGAGGGACGGCCGATGCGGTCCTGAGCCAGGGATCCGGGGAGAGTGGAAAGAGAAAGGGCGATTAGCGTCAGTAAAAGACTTCAGAAGAGGAGGTATGAGAGTTACCACCCTCTGGCTGAGGAAGGACTCCCTGCACACCTCCCAAGAGGGTCTAAAATATCTGGCAAGCCAAAGGTGATTCCGACACCTCCTGAAGCAGCAGGTCCTCCCACCCAAGCGCCAGGCAGAGCTCCCACAGCACACCCTTCCTCTCTCCCGGGAAGCGGGCACTCCAGGAGCCGACCCCACAACCGGTTTTCTAACCCCCAACTCTCTACCGAACGACCTCGGAGCAGCCACATCGCCGTCCCACGCCTCCACTTCGTATCGCTGACGGAGAGCGACGCTCCCCGCCATCGCGAAGCGCTCCGACATCCACGACCAAAGATCACCCTCCAGAAATCCAGCGCAGTTATCAGCTGCCACGCACCCCTCAGCGGTACTCGGCGGGGGCCGATGATCGGCGTCTCCGTACGTCACAAGGCAGAACAGTGGCACGGGGAGGTTAAGCACTCCTCCCCGACACGCTAACGTGTTACTGACAGGACGTGCCCACCCACAGCTCCTGTCCATCACCCCCCACTCAGCTATACCATCAGTAAGCCAGCAGAAGCTCAGCGCCTGGAAACAGATGGAAGGGCGAGTGCAGGGTCCTGCACCTGGGGAGGAACAACCCCAGGCACCAGTACAGGCTGGGGTGGACCCGCTGGAGAGCAGCTCTGCGGAGAGGGACCTGGGTGTCTTGGTGGGTGACAGGTTGACCATGAGCCAGCAGTGTGCCCTGGGTGCCAAGAAGGCCAATGGTCTCCTGGGGTGCATCAAGAGGAGTGTGGGCAGCAGGTCAAGGGAGGTTCTCCTTCCCCTCTACTCTGCCCTGGTGAGGCCCCATCTGCAGTGCTGTGTCCAGTGCTGGGCTCCCCACTTCAAGAAAGATGAGGAGCTACTGGAGAGAGTCCAGCGGAGGGCTACGAGGATGATTAGGGGACTGGAGCATCTCTGCTGCGAGGAGAGGCTGAGGGAGCTGGGCTTGTTCAGCCTGGAGAAGAGAAGGCTGAGAGGGGACCTTAGAAATGCCTCTAAATATCTGCAGGGTGGGGGTCAGGAGGACGGGGCCAGACTCTTTCCAGTGGTGCCCAGTGACAGGACAAGGGGCAATGGGCACAAACTGAAGCAGAGGAAGCTCCAGCTGAACCCGAGGAAGAACTTCTTCCCTCTGAGGGTGACAGAGCCCTGGCCCAGGCTGCCCAGGGAGGCTGTGGAGTCTCCTTCTCTGGAGATCTTCAAGCCCCGCCTGGACGCGGTGCTGTGCAGCCTGCTCTGGGTGACCCTGCTTGGGCAGGGGGTTGGGCTGGGTGACCCACAGAGGGCCCTTCCAACCCCAACCATTCTGTGACTCTGTGATTTTTTTTTTTTTTTGCCTTGACAGCTGATGGAAATCATTTGGCTAATGACTAACAAAAAGCCAGAGAGATGTGTGGATTTCCGACCTGCTCAGAAGGCGCGATTTTAATCCACATAACAACGCAGAACATCTACAATTCTTAGCAGCGCTGTATGGCCACGCTGGTAAGAGTGACTTCAGCAGTCGTGCTTCTGCGATGCAGCGTGTAGAGACCGGCCACGAAACACTGGGGGACTCATTTCCCAGGGAAAATTCTACCTTGCATTGAGTTATGAGCATGAATTCTCTTTACAGCAGGAGTATCTCAAATTAAGCTTATTATTCTGCAAGCTACCCCGAGAACACAGCTGTAGCCGTGCCCTCAGTCCCCAAGCCCGAGACCGCCTCACCGCAGGCAAAAACCTCTGGAAATACCAGTGGCACCAGATAAACCATCACAGAGTCAGCAGAAGGCAAAGAATCATAAATAACGAGGCAGAACCCCATCATCGAGGTGCACCCTCGTCCCTGGCCAAGTAAAACCAGCCCCAAGGAGGGGAATTGGTCCCTTCCAGGCGCCGCAGCCCCGCTCACCTGCACGTTGCCGTGGGCACGGGTGATAATGTCGATGCTGTCCCCGTTCTGCTTGTACTCCAGGATGCAAGCGTTGTACTTGGCCGTCAGGATGAACAACAAATCCTTGCTCTCCCCCTGCGAAAGCCAAGCAGTGGTGTGTCCTTCAGGATGGTGTCAGAGCCAGCGGCCCCGGCGTGCCCACCCCGGGCGGCGAGCAGCCCCCCCCGACTCCCCGCAGCGCACCCACCTTGGGGCGGAAGAGCTCCATGACGGCGATCTTGCCGTACATCCCCACCTCCTTGACGGGCCGCAGCCCCTCCGCCGTCACCACGTAGATCTCCAGCCGCGTGTTCTTGGCGATCAGCAGGTTCAAATCCTCCGCCGAGGTGAAGTGCCCTGGGAAACGGAGAGAAGAAAGCGCCGTCGAGCCGCAAAGAAGCGACAAGGTGGCACCTCAGGGTGCCCTCGCTCAACAACCTGCGGCGGTTTGCCGATCGTGGGGAGTCCAACCCGCACCCCCACAGCCTCCCAGCAGCACCATCCTGAAAATCCAGCACCCTCCTCCCACAATGCCCGGGCCCTCAGCCTCCCCCGAGCTCCGACTTCTCGTCTTTCCCTAGGGAACCTCATTCCCGGGGGCCCTTTCCACTGCACCCCCTCTCCGGAGGACACCACAACACCCCGAAACACCTTCACAGAATCACAGAATGGTCGGAGTTGGAAGGGACCTCTGGGGTCACCCAGTCCAACCCCCTGCCCAAGCAGGGTCACCCAGAGCAGGCTGCACAGCACCGCGGCCAGGCAGGGCTTGAAGATCTCCAGAGAAGGAGACTCCACAGCCTCCCTGGGCAGCCTGGGCCAGGGCTCCATCACCCTCAGAGGGAAGAAGTTCTTCCTCGGGTTCAGCTGCAGCTTCCTCTGCTTCAGTTTGTGCCCGTTGCCCCTTGTCCTGTCGCTGGGCACCACTGGAAAGAGTCTGGCCCCGTCCTCCTGACCCCCACCCTGCAGATATTTGTAAGCATTTCTAAGGTCCCCTCTCAGCCTTCTCTTCTTCAGGCTGAACAAGCCCAGCTCCCTCAGCCTCTCCTCGTAGGAGAGATGCTCCTGTCCCCTCCTCATCCTCACAGCCCTCCGCTGGACTCTCTCTAGTAGCTCCTCATCTTTCTTGAACTGGGGAGCCCAGCACTGGACACAGCACTGCAGATGGGGCCTCACTGGGGCAGAGCAGAGGGGGAGGAGAACCTCCCTCGCCCTGCTGCCCACACTGCTCTTGATGCACCCCAGAACCTTGCAAGGGGGCAAGGCACAGAGCCAGACGTCCCCCGCCGCCTCTCCCCACAGCACCCCCGTCCTCTGCTGCTCCCTCACCCCTCCCCAGGAATCCCACCCCACCTCCAGACACCAGAACCCCACTGAGCCCCCCAAAACCTCCAGCCTCGCCCAGATCAACCCCCCAGCACCTTCTGTGCGACCCCAGAGTACCCACCCCAAGGACACCCCCACCTCCCTCAGCGACCCCCCCGCACCCCGATAAACCTGAAGACCCCCCCCAAAAGGCCTCAGCACCCTCCCCACACCCGGCTGCACAGGCCCCGCAGGCCCACCCCCCCCCCTCCGGTACCGGTAACGCAGCCGTTCACGGCCGTCGGCTTCTGAGCCGTCACGACGTAGTTGTAGGACATGGCGGCGGCGGGCCGGGGTCGGTAAACCGGAGCGGGAGCGGGGCCGGAGGCGGGACGCGGCGGGACGCGGCAAGAAGCGGGAGCGCGGCCGAGCGCGGCCTCTCCGCCGCCGCCACCACCGCCTCTTCCGGCCGCCGCCGTGACGTCAGCGGAAGGGGCGGTGCGGGGCCGCTCTAGGCGGCTGGGAGGACCCGGAGGAGCAGACGAGAGGGCGGGTAGGGAAGGGGGATGCTCCGGGGGTCCTTGCTCGGGGGGGTGGGGTAATCTCCACCCCCGGCCCCCCCCACCCAGGGGGATCCCACCCCGTGTCCCGGGGGGTAGATCCCCACTTGGGGGGTGCAGCCCCCCTGTTCCTTGCGCTGCAGCCAGGGAGGGGGGTCCGTGCTGGAGGGGGCACCCCCTGATCCCCCCATCAGGGGGATGCTCCCACCCTGGTCCCCCACCCCAGCCTGGGGTCCCTGCTCATGGGGATGCTCCCACCCTGGTCCCCCCCACCCCAGGATGGTGTCCCTGCTTGGTGGGGTGCTTCCACCCTGGCCCCCCCCACCCCAGGATGGGGTCCCTGCTTGGTGGGGTGCTTCCACCCTGGCCCCTCCACCCCAGGATGGGGTCCCTACTCAGGGGGATGCTCCCACCCTGGTCCCCCCCCACCCCAGGATGGGGTCCCTGCTCATGGGGATGCTCCCACCCTGGTACCCCCCCCACCCCAGGATGGGGTCCCTGCTTGGTGGCTGCTCCCACCCTGGTCCCCCCCACCCCAGGATGGGGTCCATGCTTGGTGGGGTGCTCCCACCCTGGTCCCCCACCCCAGGATGGGGTCCCTACTCAGGGGGATGCTCCCACCCTGGTCCCCCACCCCAGAATGGGGTCCCTGCTCATGGGGATGCTCCCACCCTGGTCCCCCACCCCAGAATGGGGTCCCTGCTCATGGGGATGCTCCCACCCTGGTCCCCTCCCACCCCAGGATGGGGTCCCTGCTTGGTGGGGTGCTCCCACCCTGGTCCCCCACCCCAGGATGGGGTCCCTACTCGGGGGGATGCTCCCACCCTGGTCCCCCACCCCAGCCTGGGGTCCCTGCTCATGGGGATGCTCCCACCCTGGTCCCCACCCCAGCCTGGGGTCCCTGTTTGGGGATGACCCTGCACCCAGCTCCCCCCTCTGACCGGGCACCCTGTCCCCCTCCCACCATCCCCCCCAGACCCGCGAGCGGGGCGAGACCCCGTCCCTGCCCACACCGGACCTTGCCCTCGCTCAGCCCCCGCCGCCTCGGCCGAACTCGAGAGTTTGGGCTCAGCACCGAACGCTGCGCCGGCTCCTCCGCCGTCCCCGCATGGAGGTGAGCTCCCCCCGACCCGCCGTGGGTTTGGGGTGCCGTCCCCGTGCCCCGCCACCGCCACCCCTCCGTGCCCTCCAGGTCCCCAAGAAGCTGGTGAACTCGGTGGCCGGCTGCGCCGACGACGCGCTGGCGGGGCTGGTGGCCTGCAACCCGGGGCTGCGGCTGCTGCGGGGACACCGGGTTGTCCTGCGCGCCGACATGGCGGCCGTCCGTGGCCGGGTGGCCTTGCTCTCCGGCGGGGGGTCCGGCCACGAGCCCGCCCACGCAGGTGAGCCCCCCACCACCGCCGCTGCTGCTCGGCAGCCCCCGGCACGGCCCCGAGCACCCCGTCCCGCTCCGCAGGGTACGTCGGGATGGGCATGCTGACCGGCGTGGTGGCCGGCGCCGTCTTCACGTCTCCGGCCGTGGGCAGCATCCTGGCGGCCATCCGGGCGGTGACGCAAGCTGGCGCAGGTAGGGTGGCACGGTGGGCTTCGGCTCGGGGGTTTACCCCCCCCCACCATGGCTTCACACCCCCCCTCTTCGCCAGCCGGGACCCTCCTGATCGTGAAGAACTACACCGGGGACCGGCTGAACTTCGGGCTGGCGCTGGAGCGGGCGCGGGCGGAGGGGGCCGACGTGCGGATGGTGGTGGTGGGCGACGACAGCGCCTTCGCCGCCCCGAAGAAAGCCGGGCGTCGCGGGCTCTGCGGCACCGTCCTCATACACAAGGTCCGTGGGGTGCTCCTGGTGGCCCGGGCCCCCCACCGCGTCCCTGCGGGGACGTGGGGGTTTTTTGGGGGGACGGGGCGGGCCCTCGCCCACCGTTGCCCTTCGCAGGTGGCGGGGGCTCTGGCCGAGGCGGGGGCGAGCTTGAACGAGATCGTGGAGAAGGTGTCGGCGGCTGCCAAAGCCATGGGTACACGCGGGGGACCCCCGGGGTGCTGTGCCTTGTCCCCCAGCCCCGGCCCCCCCAGCCCTCTTGGCATTTCGCAGCCCCGGGGCAAATCAGAGCCCCCCACCCCCCACCAGTCCCAAATCCCCCAGGCTTAACCCCGTCTTCCCTGCCCACGCAGGTACCCTGGGGCTCAGCCTGTCCCCCTGCAGCGTCCCCGGCTCCAAGCCCACCTTCGAGCTGGGCACCGACGAGATGGAGCTGGGCCTGGGTGAGCAGCTGCCCCCCCCATGCCCCCCCCCCCCCCCCCGCCATGGCGCAGGCATCGCCCGGCGCGGGAGGTGCTGGCAGCGTGGGGTGACGCCGTCCCATCTCCGCAGGGATCCACGGCGAGGCGGGCGTGCGCAGGATGAAGGCGAGTTGGGACCCCCGTGTCCCCCCCCCCCCAGACTTCACGCTCCCCGGCCCACGCTTCTCTGCCCTCACGGCCCCCCCTGTGCCCCCCAGGTGCTGCCGGCGGACGAGGCGGTGGAGACGATGCTGGCGCACATGACCGACCCCTCCAACGCCTCCCGCCTGCCCCTGAGCCCCGGTGAGCCCCCCCGGCCCTCCACGGCTCCCCCAGACCCTCCTCGATGTTGGGGGGGGTCCTCACTCTGCCCCCCACCCGGCAGGAGCCTCCGTGGTGCTGGTGGTGAACAACCTGGGTGGGCTGTCCTGCCTGGAGCTGGGCATCGTGGCCGGCGCGGCCGTGCGCTGCCTGGGTGAGTTGGGGGGGTCTTGGGGTTCCCTGGCTCTGGGGACCCTTCCTGTAACTCAGGGACCCCCACCCCGTTTTCTGTGCCCACAGAGAGCCGAGGCGTCCGCATCGCCCGCGCCTTGGTGGGCTCCTTCATGACGGCGCTGGAGATGGCCGGGGTCTCGCTCACCCTCCTGCTGGCGGATGAGGAGCTCGTGGGGCTGATCGGTGAGCGCCCGCCGGCGGGGCCGCGGCGTGTGGGGTGGGGGCGCGGGGGTCCGCAAGGCGCTGGGTGCCAAGAGGCCGGGTCGGCGAGGTGTCCCCGGAGCTGGGTGCCCGCACCGGCAGCGCTGCCGGACACGCTGGCGAGGATCCGGCTGAGTCCTGGCACTTGTCACTCTGTCACCTCTCGCTACTCCAGATGCCAAGACCACCGCCATGGCTTGGCCCAACCTGGCCGCGGCCCCGGCGACGAGCCAGAGACAGGAGGTGCCAGCACCGGAGGGACCAGAGACGGCGCAGCATGAGACCGGCGTGGGTACGGGCAGCTCAGGTCCCACGGGAGCCGTCACCTCCCCGTGCCTCGGTTTCCCCGTGTCCCCACCCCGGGCCGGGCAGGGGTGACGTCTCGTCCCCGCAGGGCCTGGCGCAGCGCGGGCGCAGCTGGTCCTGGAGCGGGTGTGCAGCACCCTGCTCGACATGGAGGACGAGCTCAACGAGCTGGACCGCGCGGCCGGCGACGGGGACTGCGGCCACACGCACGCGCGGGCTGCCCGAGGTGGGTGCCGGCACCCTGCGCGGCGTCGCGGGGGGCCATCGGCGGGGGACCTGTGGGGAGGGGGTACCCCAGCCATCCCCCCCCGAGGAGCGGGGTCTTCCCTGGGCCAGCCCTTCTCAGGGAGTGGGGAACCCTGAGCCGTCCCTTCCTGGGGTGCAGGGTCCCTTCAGCGGTCCCTTTCTGGGGTGTGGGGTCCCCCCAGCTGTCGTGTCCTGGGGTGCGGGGTCCCCTCAGCTGTCCCTTGGGGATGGGGTCCCCCCAGCCGTCCTATCCTGGGGTGCGGGGTCCCCCTGGCCATCCTTTCCTGGGGGATGGGGCCACCCCAGCCATCCTTTCCTGGGGTGCGGGGACCCCCAGCCATCCTTTCCTGGGGGACAGTGTCTCCCCAGCCAGCCCTGCCTGGGGTGTGGGGTCCCCCCGGTCATCCTTTCCTGGGGGACGGGGTCCCCCCGGTCATCCCTTCCTGGGGTCCAGGGTCCCCCCGGTCATCCTTTCCTGGGGTGTGGGGTCCCCCCAGCCATACTTTCCTGGGGGATGGGGTCCCTCCAGCGGTCCTTTTCTGGGGTGCGGGGTCCCCCCTAGCTGTCCTTTCCTGGGGGATGGGGTCCCCCCAGCCATCCTTTCCTGGGGGATGGGGTGCCCTGAGCTGTCCCTTCCTCGGGGATAGGGTCCACCCCACCTGTCCCTTTCCTGGGGTGCGGGGTCCCCCCAGCCATCCTTTCTTGGGGTGCGGGGTCCCCCTGGCCATCTTTTCCTGGGGGATGGGGACCCCCCGAGCCAGAGCCACAGCCCCAGACTGTCTCTGCGTCCGGTGGCAGCTGCCCCAGGGCGTTGGGGATGTCCCCAAGAGGCGCAGGGATCCCCAGGTGCCCCTGGGGCAGCTGGGGGTCCCTGGCTGCCCGGAGGGGAGTTTGGGGTCCCCCAGCCCGTTCTCCCCTCCGTCCCTGCAGCCATCCAGGAGTGGGCGCATGCCCGGCCCCCGCCGGCAGCCCCGACCCCGCTCCTCTCCGCGCTGGCCGACCTGCTGCTGGAGAAGATGGGGGGCTCCTCCGGCGCGGTGAGTGCGGGGTGAGAGGAGGGGGCGCGGGGCTGCCTCGTCGCCCCGTGGGACCCCCAACCGTGCCGGTGCCCCACAGCTCTACGGGCTCTTCCTGACGGCAGCCGCCCGAGCCCTGCGTGACGGCAGCCATCTCCCGGCGTGGGCCGACGCCGTGGACGCCGGCATCGAAGCCATGCAGCGGTGAGCGCCGCGGGACCCCCGGGTGGGCTGCGGGACCCCCGGGTGGGCTGCGGGACCCCCCATCCTTCCACGGGACCCTGCCAAGCCCCTGCCCTCCCGCACAGGTACGGCGGAGCTTCGCCGGGGGACAGGACGATGGTGAGTGCCGGCGTGCGGGGGGGGACGCGGGGCAGAGCCACCTCGCTGCCCACAAGCCGGGGGGCTGCCCGCAAGCCGGGGGGGCTGCCCGCAAGCTAGGGGGCTGCCAGCGCGGCCGCGGCGCCGGCTCTCAGCCCCCCCCGCCCCCTTGCCCCATTTCTCCCAGTTGGACTCGCTCTGTGCCGCGGCGCAGGCTCTGCAGCCCCTGCGCAGCCCCGGTGCCGAGCTGCTGCCGGTGCTGGCCGACGCCGTGCAGGTACGGGGCGGGAATGGCCACCGCGCTGACCCCGGGGAGGTGCCGGCCGCCCCGGCCGCAGCGTCAGCGCACCCCGTTTTTCCCCGGCAGAGCGCGGAGGTGGCGGCGGAGGCCACCAGGCGCATGGAGGCCGGGGCGGGCAGAGCCAGCTACATCGGCTCGGCCCAGCTGCTGCAGCCCGACCCCGGGGCGGTGGCGGTGGCGGGCGTGCTGCGGGCCGTGCTGGAGGGGCTGCGGAGCTGAGGGGGCGACGGGGACACCCCACCTACCCCCCAGTAAATCTTTGTGGTCCTCTAAGCTGGCCTGGAGCATCCATCCCCATGGAGGGGACGGGATGGGGGGGATTGGGGCTGGCGGGGACGCAGCCGGCTCCTCCAGGACATGTTGTCCCAGTGAGGCCCCATCTGCAGTGCTGTGTCCAGTGCTGGGCTCCCCAGTTCCAGAAAGATGAGGAGCTACTGGAGAGAGTCCAGCGGAGGGCTACGAGGATGAGGAGGGGACTGGAGCATCTCTCCTCCGAGGAGAGGCTGAGGGAGCTGGGCTTGTTCAGCCTGGAGAAGAGAAGGCTGAGAGGGGACCTTAGAAATGCCTCTAAATATCTGCAGGGTGGGGGTCAGGAGGACGGGGCCAGACTCTTTCCAGGGGTGCCCAGCGACAGGACAAGGGGCAACGGGCACAAACTGAAGCAGAGGAAGCTCCAGCTGAAGCCGAGGAAGAACTTCTTCCCTCTGAGGGTGCCGGAGCCCTGGCCCAGGCTGCCCAGGGAGGCTGTGGAGTCTCCTTCTCTGGAGATCTTCAAGCCCCGCCTGGACGCGGTGCTGTGCAGCCTGCTCTGGGTGACCCTGCTTGGGCAGGGGGTGGGACTGGGTGACCCCAGAGGTCCCTTCCAACCCCGACCATGCTGGGATTCTATGGTTCTGTGTCCCCACGCAAAGGGGGACGGGAGCAGAGACCCGGCCAGTCCTGTGCTCCGGTGCGAGCGTGACTGTGCCGGGGGGAAGGAAGCCACCGGGCCGGCCACGAGCCTTCCCCATGGGGAAACCGCAGGGCTCACATGGCCCCGGGCACGGGGCCTGGAGGAGGCTCTGGGAAAGGGACCAGGAGCAGGGGCCGAGGCAGAGCCTGCCCTGTGGCACAGGGTGGCCCCAAGCCATGGCAAGGGCCTGGGGCGAGCAGGGGGACCCAGGGCCACCGAGGGGACATGGCAGCACGGCTGGGCTCCGCTCCCCGGGCACCCAGCTCCTGGGGCCCCCCTTCTCCCCAGGGATGGGGGTGCTGGAGCGCTGCAGAAGCCAACGGTTTATTACGCGTCCACGAGGACCCCGGGACGCTGCTGGGCTGGTCCCGCCGCCCGCACCCAAGGCACAACACGAGGGGCCCCTCCGCCCCGAGCCGCATCCCCTGCGCAGGACGTGGTCCCGGGGTGGGGGGGCAGCAGCGGCGCCGGGCGCAGGGGTGCTCCTCCGGCGGCTTCTGACCCGAGGAGGCTCTGACAGCGCCGGCCGCTGCGTCGAGGGACGGCACTGTGGGGTCTGGGCAGCCAGTTTGGCACGGGTCGAGGCACAAGGGGCCTGCTGGACCCGGCAGGAACCGGCAAGCAGAGGCCCGAGGACGCAGGCAGGATCGCCCTCGTCCTACGGCGGGCAGGAGGCCAACACCGGGCCAGAGAGGAGGGGAAGGGATGTCCTCACCGCAGCGACATCTCTGCTGTAAGGGAGCTGGGCCCGTCGGGCGTGGGCAGCGGGAGCTCCCGGTGAGGGCAAGGCAGGGCAGCGACGGGGTGGGAGAGCGAGCTCGGGGCGGGCAGGGAGAGACCCCGGCTGCCGGGCAGGCGTCAGCGCTCGGCGGTGAGCAGGGGCTGGGGGGGGAGAGCAGGGGTGAGCCCAGCGCCCGGAGGGGCTGCGGTGGGAGGCAGCTCCCCCAGCTCAGCTCCCCAAAGCCGCCCTGCGACCCGGCGTGCCCCCGCGGCAGAGCTGGTACCTGGCAAGAGTCCGGAGATTCGGCGTCAGGACGCTTCCAGCTCGGCCTGGCCAGGGCGCCCAGCACCAGCACCCCGAAGAGCAGGATCAGGATCCCCAGCGTGTTGGCAAAGACGGCCTCGGCGGGCAGGCGCTTGTACTCCGTCGTCCCGTTCTTCCTTGGGAAAAGAGGGGCCAAGAGTTTTTCCTGGACGCCCCTGAAGCCCGCGCGACCCCGTGCTCACCCTGCAGCAGGGTTCCCCATGCACCTGAGAAGGGAATCGCTCCCTTCCCTTCACCCCCCTCCCCGCCATACTCAGTGTCACTCGATAAGAGCCAAAGAACAGCCCAAAACCCCCCCACCCCGAGCCTCCCTCCCCGCCGTGACGCTCACAGGCTGAAGAAGAGCTTCTCGTTGATGCCTGACACGCACGAGGCCACGGACAGCATGAGGATGGCGGAGCCGAAGAAGACGTGGACGGGCTTATAGAGGGCACGGAGCCAGGCAGGAGCCCAGGGCAGCAGGAAGGCGCTGAAGCCGGCCAGCCACTGCCGGGAGGGAAGGCGAGAGGGTGAGGGGGCACGGAGAGCCGGGACGCGGCGGGGGGGGACCGGGGGCAGCACCCACCTGGCAGGAGAAGAGCAGCACGGTGGCCAGCCCCAGCCAGCTGTGCAGCGAGTACATGTTGGGCGTCCCGTGCTGGTTGTGGAAGCGAAAGACGGCCGCCAAGCCCAGCACGGCGAGGCCGAAGGCTGCCAGGTTCAGGGCGCCGTGCAGCGCCTTCCAGGGGAGCTTGGGGCCGCTCCAGGCGGGCGGCAGGCGATACACCAAGGCCGCTGTTGGGCGAGAGAAGGTCGGGGGGGGAGCCGTGCCGGGGGGGGGTCCAAGCCGCGCCGCACCACTCACCTGCGCCGTACAGCACCACCATGCCCGTCACCATCAGCACCGGGTGCCAGTTGAAGGTCCGGACACCACCATCCAAGGCGAAGCCACCACGCCAGTGCTGGCACCAGGCGCTGACGAAGGCCACGCAGACGAACCCCAGGCCGCCCAGGAAGGCGCAGAAGGGCAGGAAGGGCAGATCCAGCATCTCGGCGACGGGGTGACGGCGCCTGGGGAAGAAGCAGGGCGCCCGCTCAGCCGCCGCCGGGGCTCTCCGCTCGCATCGGCTCTCGCCGGCGTGCGGACACCCCCAGGGAGGAGCCAGAAAGGGGAACCAGGCACCCCGAGGAGGGGCGGCCCTGGCCCAGCTGCTCTCCGGCCAGGGAACGATGCCAGGGCTGGAGCCGGACAGCCAAGGACCTGGGGGGCGAAACCGGCCCCGGCAGAGCCATCTCGCTGGGCAGCACCCCACTGCGCCGCCCCGGCACGCTGCACCCCACCGCCGTGCCCTGGGGACAGCAGCAAGGGCCCCACGGGGGGTCCAGGTGCCTCCCGTCCTCCCCTACATCGTCCCCTAGAACCCACTGACCTGATCCTCTCACCCACTTATGCTCTCTCCAACACCTCAGCACCCCAAACCTCCACCCCAGACCCCTTCCCACCTCCCCACTGGCACCTGTGCGCCCTCTCAACACCCCCCGAGCACCTCATACCCCTCCCCAGCACCTCGTACCCCTCCAGCTGCACCCGCAGCACCGGGTTCACCCCAGCTACGTGCAAGAAGGCTCCCCCGTACCCGCCCCGAGCCAGACCCAGCACCTCCTGCCCACTCTGTGCCAGTCCTCACCCCACCTGCTCCGCGGGGGTCGGGGGGGGCTGTAGGAAACAGCCCTGCAACCCTGCCCAGGCTGGGCAGCGGGACCGGCAGGGCCCTGCCCTCAGCCCATGGGGCTCGAGCAGAAAACTGGCAGCATGGCAGGAGCGGGGCTGCGCTCGTTTGCCTGGCGATTTGCATCTGCCTCCAAAAATAGGTATTTATGTCTCCTCCTGGGGCGGGGGATGGCCCTGTGCCCCCCCAGCTCAGCCGCCCCATGGGACCCTGAGGCAGGCGGTGGGTGGGACGCGGCCCCGGCATGGGGATCACGAGCTCAGCCACCCACTCGCTCCGAGGCCTTGCAATGCTCGTCACGGCGCTGAGCAGCCCTGTGGCTCCCTTGGGCCTGGCCCCATGGCTCCCCCAGAGCCTGGGACCCACAGCTCCCCTGGGCCTGGCCCCATGGCTCCCCAGAGCCTGGGCCCCATGGCTCTCCCGGGCCCATAGCTCCCCTGGAGCCTGGGCCCCACGGCTCTCCCGGGCCCACAGCTCCCCCGGAGCCTGGGCCCCATGGCTCCCCTGGGCCTGGGCCCCACGGCTCTCCCAGGGCCTGGCCCCATGGCTCCCCCAGAGCCTGGGGACGTGGGGCCTGGCCCCGCAGCTCCCCCAGACCTGGTGACACAGGGCCTGGCACCACGGCTCCCGCAACGTCCAAAACACAGGGCCCGGCCCTGCGGCTCCCGCCGGGCCTGGGCACACGGGGCCCGGCCTCGAGGCTCCCCCGAAGCGGGAAGACAAGGCCCCGCGGCTCCTCCCGGCCCCGGGAACACGGAGCCGGCAGCACGGCTCGCCGGGGACGCGAGGCCTGGCCTGCTCCCGGGGCCGTACCTCGGCCCCGCCGCCCCCTCGGCCTCGCCGGCCGCCTCCATCTTGGACGGCGCCGCTCTGGCCTTTCGTCTCGGTGGTGGCTCCCGGCCAACGAGAGCGGCGGCCAGAGCGGCCCCGGCGCGGGTCCTCCAAGCGGCGCCCTTCTGCCCCCCCGCCTCGGTGGCCGCGCCGTTGCCGTGGAGACGGAAGATGGCGGCCGCAGGTCAGGGCTCGGTCGCTGCGGGGCTGCGGAGGGTGGGAAGCGGCGGGGACCAACCGCACCCAGCCCCGGGGCACCGCCGGGTGCCTCTGCACCGGGGAGCGAACCCGGGGGCTACGAGGTGGAGGTCTGGGGGGGGGGCGTCTGGGGGGCTCCCGGTAACGCTGCGGCCTCCTTCGGTCTTGGGGTCGGGGGGAAGCGGAGGGGCCCGGGGTCGGGGGGAAGCGGAGAGGCCCGGGGGCTGCTTGGGGCGACGGGAGGGGACCTGGGGGTCGCTCAGAGAGAGGAAGCCTGTGTGGGGCTGCGTGAGGGGGGTGGCAGGGGGTCGGGGGGGGCAGGGAGCTGCCCCCCCCGCCATTCCCCGCCGTGCCCAGCCCTGGGAAACCTTTCCGGGAAGGGAGGCCTCAGCGCAGCGCTCTGCTGCCAGGACACGGGGGTCCCCTCGTCCTCTGGGCCCACCCATCCCACCAAGCACCGCCTTACCTCCCTCCGAGTCACCTCCCCGGGCAGCCGTCGGCGGTGGGAGAAGCGGCCGGGAGGGCTTTGGCTCCTCGCTTGGCCCCGCTCCCTCTCTGTGTCCTCGTCCCCTCCCTGCCCAGCTGCCCCAGGCCGGGTGCCTAGGGAGGGGCGAAGGGAGAGCGATGCTGGGACGCGGCGTGCCCAAACCCGTCCTCGGAGCGTGGCCTCCTCAGCGCTGCCCGCGGAGCCGTAGGGTTTGTCCGGCTCGAGAGGTGCAAGCAGCCCGCCTGGACGCTGCTCCTCGGGGCTCGCACGTCTCCCTCGTCCCGGCATTGCTTCACGGGGGATTGTAGCCGTGAGGCTGGAGGGTGGGAGCGGGAGATGAGCCTGAGCCCGCTGTGTGGGGAGAAGAGAGCTGGGGGGGGCGGCTTATTGGTGCGAGCCCGACCCACAGACCGGGCGCGGAGCGCGGCTCGGCATCGGCCGGGTGCAGAAACCGGCGGGAGCTGCTGTTGGTTTGGGTTTCCTGGCAGAGGAGGTTTGCGAGGCGTTGGGGCGGGGGGTCGCGTCCCACCCTCCCGAACAAAACCTCCACTCCCCCCCCCTCCAGGTCCCAGCTGTAGGGAGAGGCGACGCTGAGCCCCTCGGCTCCGGACCATGAGCTGCCACTGGGGATGCCAGGGCTGAGGGCTCCGACCCCTGGGGAAGGAAGATGCTTCAGACCAGCAGCTACAGCCTGGTGCTGTTCCTGCAGTTCCTCCTGCTTTTCTACGACCTCTTCGTCAACTCCTTCTCGGAGCTGCTCCGCACGGCCCCCGCCGTCCAGCTCGTCCTCTTCATGTGAGTGCCCGGCGGGCGGGCGGGCGGGCGGGCAGCGCGGTGGGGCAGGAGGGCCAGGGTCTCACCACCTCTCTCTCTCCCCTCCTGCAGCATCCAGGACATCGCTATTCTCTTCAACGTCATCATCATCTTCCTCATGTTCTTCAACACCTTCGTCTTCCAGGCCGGGCTGGTCAATCTCCTCTTCCACAAGTTCAAAGGGACCATCCTGCTGTCGGCGGCCTACCTGGCGCTCAGCATCTCCTTCCACGTCTGGGTTATGGTAGGCCGGGGCGGGTTCAGGGCTGCCGGGTTCTCCCGAGGGCAGGCAGCGCCGGTTCACTTCCTTCTCTGCCCGCAAGCCTGTGCTCCCTTCTGTCCCTCTCCCGTGAGAGGGAGGCGAGCATCTCCCCCGCAGCGACAGTTCGGGGTCCCCCTGCACGACCCCCCGGTAGGCATCGAGCTGGAAGGGAGCTGCCCCATCCCGGCCCCTTCCCTGAGGGCCGTGACCTGCCGGAAAAATCCTCTTTCCCCAGGGGAAGCCCGGCAGCTCCAGCTCTGCGCTGGCACGGGAGCCGGCGCTGGGCTAATCCCCGCTGAGGGCCGTGACAGCAGCTCCTGGTTTACCTGGGATTAATCCCCAGCAAACGCCAGCGCTCGGAGCCTGGGGGCAGCCCCCTCCCCGCTGCCGCCGTGGGCTCTCGGGGGTCCTGGCTCTGCCCGGGCAGCATCTCCCGCTTCTCTCCCCCACCTAAACTCCCTCCTGTCCCCCACCCCAGCCGCCAGCCCCCGGGAACCCTTCTCCATCGGGCTCCCGGCCCCACCCCCACCCTCTGGGCGAGGGTCCGGCCCCGCCGTGCTGCCCCGGGGCAGGGGGAAGGCTTGGAGCCGGGCCGGGGTGCCGGAGCGGGCGGCCACGCCGGTGCTGCCCACACCGCCCGGGCAGGGGATCGCCGGGGATTTACTGGGATCTGAAGGCTGAAGCTGGAATAGCTCCCGGCTCGCTGCCTAAATCCCCTGAGCTGCTTAACCTTTGGGGTCAGGGGGGCTGCTCCCCGGGCCCAGAGGAGTGGGGTGCTGCCCCCAAACTAACGCCCGGCTTGTTCCTGTCCGTCCATCTGTCCGTCCGCCTCAGAACCTGCGCTGGCGGGACTCCAGCCGCTTCGTGTGGACCGAAGGCCTGCAGACCCTGTTTGTTTTCCAGCGGCTGGGTAAGGGCTCGCGGCCGCGGGGTCCCTGGCGGGGTCCTGCCCCTTTTGGGGAGCCTGGGGGGGGGCGAAGGTGGGGGTCCGCCCGCCCTTCCTCACCCCCCTCCCCTCCCTGCAGCGGCTGTGCTCTACTGTTACTTCTACAAGAGGACGGCGGTGCACCTGGGCGACCCGCTCTTCTACCAGGACTCGCTCTGGCTGCGCAAGGAGTTTGAGCATTTCCGCGGCTGACGACCCCCTCGGCCCCCCGCCGTCCCCCCGCACCTCGCGTGGGTCCCGCTGCGGATGGCTGCGCCTCGCCCGTCGTCCTCCTCTTCCTCCCCGGGGTCCAGGCGGTTCCGCTGGCACTGGGAGGCTCGCGGTCCATCCCGCTGCCGCAGCCCCTGTTGGGATTTGAGTGGTTTTGTAAGTGAGAAAGAAATAAATTGGCCGCGTTTTCTGGTGGCTGCTGGTGTCTGCACGCCCCATCCCCTCTGCCCCGGCTCTTCCCTTCCTCCCGGCTGCCATGCCGCCAGCCTTACCCAGCTGAACGGGGCTGGTCCCGCCTCGCAGCGTGGGAACGGAGGCAGAACCGGGGATCCTGTGCCCCCCCTACACTCCCCGGAGCCCCTCGGCCCGGCGCGGGATTTGAACCCGCGGCTCCGCGGCCCAGTCCTCCTGCACCATAGAGAGGCGCGGAGAGAGCGGCCTTCCGGGAGCGAGGGCGCGGCGGCGGTTGCCATGGAGATGGAAGATGGCGCCCAGGAGTGAGCGCGGGGCCGGGGCGAGGGGGGGAGAAGCGGGAGCGGGCCGAGGCGCGGCGGGGAGCGGGGTTGAGCGGGGTTCGGCGGGGACGGGGAGCGGGGTTCGGCGGGGCCGGGGTTGAGCGGGGCGGGAGCCGGGGTTGAGCGGGGCGGGGAGCGGGCCCAGGCCGCCCTCGCCCACCCCCGCGCCCCGCCACAGGCCGCCGGCGCTCCTCGGCCCCGCTGCAGGTCCTGCTGTTCCTCAACGGCTGGTACAGCGCTACCTACTTCCTCCTGGAAGCCTTCATCTTCGTCTACAAGGGTGAGACCCCCACTTCTTCCTGCCACCCCCTTTCCCCGCCACCCCCCATCCCCACCGTCCCCCTGCCCGGGCGCAGGCCCTGAGGGCAGCAATGGCTGTCCCCGCAGCGCTGCTGCTGCCCTACCCCGTCACCAACCTGCTGCTCGACGCGCTGCTGCTCCTCCTCTTCCTCGGCACTGAGGCCACCCGCATCTTCTTCGGTAAGTCCTGGGGACATCGGGGTCGTCCCCCCGCCAGGAACCGCTGCGCCCGGAGCCGGGAGCGCCTCGCCCAGCCCGGTAACGCCACGGCCCGCAGGGTCCAAGGGCAACCTGTGCCAGCGCAAGGTCCCGCTCGCCATCAGCCTGGCCCTGACCGTCCCGGCGGCAGTGATGGCATCCTACTACCTGCTGCTGCAAACCTACGCCCTGCGCCTGGAAGCCATCCTCAGCGCCATCCTCCTCCTCTTCTACGCCGCGGAGCTGCCGCTGGGCGTCCTGGCGCTCGTCGCCTTCTCCAGGTACCGCTGCCCGTCCGCGGGGAAGCTGGGCGACGCCGCCGGAGCCGGCGCGCTGAGCTCCCTTTCCTCCTTCGCAGCGCGGATTCGTGCTGAGGCCCCGCGCCGCGCCGAGGGACCGAGCCCAGCCCGCAGCGCCGGGCCAGGCCCGCGGGCAGGGGACGTCCCCACCCTGCCCACGCCGCGCAGGAGCGATCGGCCGGGCAGCACCAACCCACCGCCACCACGGCTTGCGACGCGCAGGTCAGTTCGAGGTACGGAGAATTATATATAGATATTATTTTTTTTTTTTCCTACTGCCTCCTCAGAATAATTCATTATTTTCCAATAAATATTTTATTTTTACCCGCTGCCTGGGCGCGTGGCTTCCCCCCCCCGGGGGCAGCTGTGCGGCGCTGGAGGCTCCCGAGCGCTTCACGCCCAGCCAGCGCTGCCCTGAGCCCGCTTGGGGGGCACAGGAGCCCCCCAGAAGCGCCAGGGGATGGCGAGGATGAGGGAAAACGGGCACAGAGGCACCGACAATCCCCAAACGCCGCTGCTCCCCCCCCCCAGCGGCCCTAACCCCCTCCCACCCCGCTCGCTGAAGCCCACCGTAGGGAGGAACGGCGACAGCAGAGCCCGACAGCGCCGTCTAAAAGATTGACAACGTCATCGAGTTTATTACACAATTTCCAACCTAGCCGAAAGACAAACGAACCTAGTCACTGCGAGCAGGAGGGGCAGCGCCTCGCTGGGGGGCAGGGGGGGGGAAGGGGGGGTTAATAGGGGTTTGCTCTGCACTCTTCCCCGCTATTTGGAAAGAAAACTAAAAATTTGTGTCGTTAAGTAAAAAAACGGAACCCTCCCGCCGAGCGCTCCCCCCGCCCCGGCACCTCACGGGACTTTACAAGATGGGTTTTTTGCTTTTTTTGTTTGTTTGAGCGTTGTTTCAACCTAAAAAGACCCCTGGAGCCACGCCTCGCCCCCGACGTCACCCTGCGTCCCCTCGGCTCGCCCCGAGCTCTCCCCCCTCCTGCCTCGCAGGGCCCGGGGCGGGGGGGGTCCTGCCTGGCTGCTCTGCGCAGTCCACGGACCCCCCTTCACCCCGTGCCGCCTGTTAGGGAAGGGCAGCTGGGAAAGGGGGGAACCCCCCCGCGCCCCCCAAAGCGGGGGGGTGGCAGCCTGCCCTGCCTCCTCCGCTTCCTCTAAAACAAGGAAGGCGCTGCGGGAGAAGCGGGCTCCGTGCTGCGCCGTTCTGGGAGACGAGCGCGGAGGTGACGATGACGCTGCCGTCAAACGGGGGGGACCCCCAGCCCAGCTCCAGCCCCCCCATCCCCGCTCCCCAGCACGCTGCTCCCCGCAGCGGGGAGAGCCGGAGCGCGGCGTCCCACGGGGACGGGAGCGTCCCAAGGCGAGGGGACGGTGGCCCCACGCCGCTTCCACGGGGTCGGGAGCCCTGTGCCTCCCAGCCCCCGCGCTGCACGGCTCGGGGTCGCCCCCCTCCAGCCCCCCCCCTGCAGAGGAGAGGGCTCAGAAAATTCCCTCCCCCCCTAGGGAAAAAAAAAAACAAACCCCAAACCCCAACAAAAAAGCACCATTTCTCTTTGGGTCCGAGCGTCCACGGAGCGGAGCAGGGCGGCCCAGGCGCTCCCCGAGCGGCGGCGGCGAGTGCGGGCGAGGGCGCAGGCCCCAAGGCCACGAGGTGTCGGTGGGAGTCCCGGCCCGAGAGAGCTGGGGGGTGGCGGGGAAGGGGGGCTGGGGGGGCGCGGAGCGGCCTCGGTCACGTAGTCCTGGTCGAGGTGAGGGGATACGAGTCCGTTAAAAACCACTTTCCTGCCCAGCTCCTGCGGGGAGAGAGGGGAGGAGCGGTCAGAGCAGCGCCGGGCACCCTTCCCACCACCCCAGCCCTCGCTCCTGGAGGGTGACCCCTCCCCAAGACCCCCCCCCCAGTCACGGCAGCAGCTCACCTGTCTCAGTGGTGCCGGTCCCTCTCTCTGTCCCTGTCCCGATGCCTCTCGTGCTCCCGGTTCCGCTCTTGGAAATAGTCCTCGTGCCGATCCTCGCTGTGGAGCACGTCCCGGTGCCGCCGGCTGCTTTCGCGGGACCGGCTGGGAGAGCGCTCCCGAGATCGGTGTCTTTTCCTGGGGAAAAGGCCCAAAAAAAAGAAAAATAAGCTTTCTGTCACCTCCGGAGAGGATGTCACTGAGCGGGGACACGCAGGGGGTACCTGGAGGAGCTGGCGCCGGTGCTGTAGGACTTGGCTTCGATGCCGTGCAGGCAGTCTTTGAGGGACGAGAGGAGGACGCGGCAGCGCTCGTCGTTGGCGACGCGCGACTGCTTGATGACGGCGATGGCCGTGAGGAGGGTCTCGATGGCGTCGCTGTAGTCGCCTGGGGGAGCGGAGCAGGGGGGTGAGGGGCGCGGAGCTGCGGCGGGATGGGGTGGGGGGGACACGTGGGGACACGGTGCTCGTTACCTGCGCTGGCGCCGGACACCGCCTTGGAAATGGCGCTGCTGGAGATCGCCCGGTTCCTGTTCATGATCTCCTCAAACTCCACTTCGCTGACGGGGGGAGGCGGTGGGCCGAGCTCCCGGCTGCACACACAAGGGGGGGGGGTCAGCACAGCCCCCCCCAAACCAGCAGAGCGGCACGCAGCCCCCCCCCCCCCACCTCACCTGCTGTGGTTGTAGGGGGCCATGGCCTTGCCGTAGGTGTCCGGCGGGGGACCCAGGGCTGCGCTGGGTGGGGGGAAGAAGGCGGGGTTGAGGTGCAGGGCGGGGGGCACGGCCCCCGGGGGGGGCACGGCCAGGTGGGGGGGCAGCCGGGGCGGCGGGGGCATGAGATGCTGGTAGTGGATTCCAGGCGGAGGCGGGGGGACGCCGAAGCCGGAGGAGAGGGGCGGCGGGGGGGGCATCGGCGGCGGGGGCAGCCCCATCAGGGGCAGGGCGGCGGGGGGACGGTTGAAGAAGGGCAGGACAGAGGGGGGTTTCTCCACGCGGGCGGGCGGCAGGGCATTCTCCGTCGGCGTGGCACGGCCGTCCACCGCGTCCACGGAGTCCCGGGAGTGGGCCCTCGGCGGCACACCTGCAAGCGGCACGGGGAAAGAGCCGTGAGTCGCGGCCGGAGGGGTCCCCGCAGGTCTCGGAGACCTCCTCCTCCTCCTCTTCCTCCCCACCCGCAGCCACCAGCGCGAGGACCGTCCTCTCCCGCAGCCCCGGGAGAGCTGAAGGTGCCAAGAGAAAGATCCAGCCAGCCAAACGTAGCCTCCGCTTCCACCTGCCTCCGAGGGGGTCCCGGCTCTCCGGCAAGACCCCGGCTGCCCGCCCCGGGGACGCTCGCTCTCGGCCAGCCACCGAGCACAAGCGGGTCGCAGGGACAGAAGCCAAAAGCCAGAAGAAACGGCGAGAGGTCCCCGGCGGAGAGGTCGCCGGGTCCCGAGTCCCCAAAGCCGTCTGAAGGACCCAGAGAGCCTGCGATCCGCCCGCGGGCTCAGCAGGGCGGAACACGAGGGGACAGAACCCAAGTGCCGACAGCAACGGAGCTGCTAGAGGAAGGGAAACTCGGTGCCTGCCCTCAGAGACGGACAGAAACCCTCGCTGCGTCCAAAGAGGCTCCGAGGATGAGACAGGAGAGGTACAACTGCTCTGCCCGAGCCCCTCGGGGGAACCACGGCTCCCCGGCGGGCCTCGCCGCTCCGCGAGCCGTTCGTGCGCCGGCGCTGCCGAGCTGGCCGCCAGGGATCAAAAACTCGGCCTCCCCGGGAGAAGGGAACGTGCCCTGCTGCACCAAAACGCCAGGGCAGGCCGGGACACGGTCTAACAGCGCCCGGTGCCGCCACGCAGCCGACGGCCGCGGGCGCCGGAGCTGGAGGGAGGGTGCCAGGGCGCTCAGGAAGAAGGGTTTTTCCTTGCGTGAAACGAGCCACGGGATCTACAATGACCACAGCTGGCCAAGACCTCCTCGTACACGCTCCTGCCAAGACAGTCCCTGCGGCTCGGCAGAGCCCGGCCGGCGCGGGGCCGGGGCGTCACATCGCTGCGGAGAGAGGCGAGGACCACCTATTGCCATTGTAGAAAGCCCACGGCCAGGCCCCAGCTGGAATACTGCGTCCAGTTTTGGGCACCTTACCTCCGCAGGGATGGACAAATTCTGGAGGAGATCCAGAGAAGAGCTACTAATAGATATGGAGGGTCTTAGCTATGTTGATAGGCTGAAGAGCTTAAGCCCATTCAGTTTGGAGAGGAGGAGGAGGAGGCTACGAGGGATCTTCGCAGTGTGCGAGCACCTAAAAGGGGATCATAAAGACTCGGGTCAGGATCTAATCAGACTCAGCAGCAACAGGAAACAACCCCCAGAGACTCCTGGCAGCGTTCCCCCCCACCCCGAGGGTCTCTCTCGGTGGGTTCGGCCTGATGGGTCTCGCTGGGGATCCGCGGGGCCCAACGGGGAGCTGCCGCGCGGCGCCGAGGCCCCCGAACCGCCGCGCGCCTTCGCCTCCACTCACGTTTGCGAGCCTGCGCCTCGAACTGCGACAGGTTCTGCCGGGTCGCCAGCCTCACCTCCACCTTGTCCCCGTTGAGGATTTTGCCTGGCAGGAGCTCCAGGAGTTTGTGGACCGAGTTCTCAGAGGCGACCACCACCTCTGCGTACCTGCGGGAGAGCCCGGCGGTCAGCCGGCCCCGCGCCGTTCACCCCCGTGTAGGGGATCGGGACCCCCGGCCAACGCCCCCCACCCCAGGGCTCCCTCCGTCCCCGCTGGCAGAGGCCACCCGGCACCACCTCCCGCTGCCTTCCCTGGACCCGGACTGGTGTTCCACATCCCCTCCTCCCTTCCCCATCCTCTTTGGGACTCTCCCTTTACCACCCCAGCTCCGGGCGGGCTGCCCCCTCGCTCCCCCCGACACAGAGGGCCTGGGTCCCCCGTTCCCCCGCGACCCCCCTCAGCTCTCACCCTTTCGACTGGCCATTGGCTCGGTTCTCTGCGAATTTCAGCTCCACCACGTCGTAGACGCCAACCGAGCGGATGGTCTGGATCAGCTGCTGGTCAGTCGTCCACTGAGGGAAGAGAGCGGAGGCCGGCGTCGGCTCGCGCAGCCCGCCACGGGTCCCCGAGCCCCCCAGCTAACCCGGCCTCGGGGACGTGGGGCAGGGCACGTCAGCACAGACACCCTCAGAGCCCCTGCAGGGAGTTTAAAGTCAGCCTCGAGCCCCAAACAGGCGCCGGGCACGGCTGTCAGAGGTGTCTCCGTTCTCTGGACAAGACAGAGCCTTCCCAGGACTGTCCCCGAACCCGTTAACAGGAGAAGGGGCCTCATCCACGCAGCTCCTGGGAGGGCAGAGCCAGGCAGGGTCCCAGGACTGTCCCCAAACCCGTCAACAGGAGAAGGGGCTTCGCCCACGCAGCCCCCAGGAAGGCAGAGCCAGGCAGGGTCCCAGGACTGTCCCCAAACCCGTCAACAGGAGAAGGGGCTTCGCCCACGCAGCCCCGGGGAGGGCAGAGCCAGGCAGAGTCCCAGGACTGTCCCCAAACCCGTCAACAGGAGAAGGGGCCTCACCCACGCAGCCCCTGGGAGGGCAGAGCCAGGCAGGGTCCCAGGACTGTCCCCAAACCCGTCAACAGGAGAAGGGGCTTCGCCCACGCAGCCCCCAGGAAGGCAGAGCCAGGCAGGGTCCCAGGACTGTCCCCAAACCCGTCAACAGGAGAAGGGGCTTCGCCCACGCAGCCCCTGGGAGGGCAGAGCCAGGCAGGGTCCCAGGACTGTCCCCAAACCCATCAACAGGAGAAGGGGCTTCGCCCACGCAGCCCCGGGGAGGGCAGAGCCAGGCAGAGTCCCAGGACTGTCCCCGAACCCATCAACAGGAGAAGGGGCTTCGCCCACGCAGCCCCGGGGAGGGCAGAGCCAGGCAGGGTCCCAGGACTGTCCCCAAACTCATCAAAAGGAGAAGGGGCTTCGCCCCCAGGAGGGCAGAGCCAGGTGAGGGAGCGCGACGGAGGCACCGCAGCCGCTGGCCGCTCACCCCGGACTGGATCCGAAGCCCCTCAAGGGCTCCGAATCCCCCTTCCCTGCGGATCACAAGGTCAAGCCCAGCTCACGACGCGGCTTGGGACACCGGGTCAGCGCGGATCGAGGAAGAACAGCAGCGGCGGAGAGCCCTGCAGCCCCTCGGGGGTTTCTCCGGAGGACCCCCGCCCGTGTACGCGCCACGGGAGACCCAAACTGCCCACGCAAGGGGGGTCTGGAGACCCCCCTCGGCCGGCAAGCGCAGCCGGGCAGGGATGGCACTCACCCAGGAGAAGCTGCCCACGTAGACGGCGGCTCTCTTGTTGCGCAGCCCGCTGTACGTGTACAGGATGGCGGGCGATTTGCTGTTGGGCTTGGGGGCCGGCTCCTGGCGGATCTCCGGGGCCGGCTCCGAGGTGCCGGTGCGGTTTTCGGAGGGCTGCGAGGTGGCTGCCAACACGTCGTCGTACAGGTCCATCTGATCGGCGTTGCTGAACTCCGAGTCCTGCGAGGGGAGACGGCGTCAGCACCTCCACAGAGGGGAGACCCCGGGGGTGAAACCGCACCTCGCAGAGGGACCCGGGGGCTGTTCAGAGCCGAAACGGGGCTCCGGAGGACGGCCCCGTTCTGCTGGAGCCCTCCAACATCCCCACAACCGCCGCAGGAGATGCTCAGAGGTCACCTCGTGCCGCCGCTCTGCTGCAGGCACCCCGCCATGCCGGGGGGCTGCAGCCCAATGACACTGGAGGTTAGGAAAGCCTCCTTGGCAGTTTGCAAACCAGTCGGCCCAGTTGGCCAGGAGCTGGTGTGCATAGGATTGGCCAGGTCTCTGCTCCTGTCCTCCTTCGCATGGGGACATAGAATCACAGAATCACAGAATGGTCAGTGTTGGAAGGGACCTCTGGGGTCACCCAGTCCAACCCTCCTGCCGAAGCAGGGTCACCCAGAGCAGGCTGCACAGCACCGCGTCCAGGCGGGGCTTGAAGATCTCCAGAGAAGGAGACTCCACAGCCTCCCTGGGCAGCCTGGGCCAGGGCTCCGTCACCCTCAGAGGGAAGAAGTTCTTCCTCAGGTTCAGCTGGAGCTTCCTCTGCTTCAGTTTGTGCCCGCTGCCCCTTGTCCTGTCACTGGGCACCTCTGGAAAGAGTCTGGCCCCGTCCTCCTGACCCCCACCCTGCAGATATTTAGAGGCATTTCTAAGGTCCCCTCTCAGCCTTCTCTTCTCCAGGCTGAACAAGCCCAGCTGAATCCAGTGCCTGTTACCTCTCCCAAGCCAGCTCCCCTCGTCCAGAGCCCTGTCCCCTCCCCTCGGTGACACGCCGCCGCGGTGGGTCCCCTTCCAGCGCTTCATTTTTATACACAGACAACTTCCCCCCCCTCCCCGGCCCAGCAGACCCCCCTCGGCACGGCACTGCTCTTCCCCACCGCCCCGCAAACACGCGCCGTGCCCCGGGCTCACGACCGCTCCTCGCTCGCGGAATCCACCCCGGTGGCCGCTCTTCCTGCTGGGAAGCGTGGAAACCCCTCTCGCACACCCCCATCCCAGCCGCCCGGCCGAGCGTTAACGCGAGCCCCGCAGCCACGGGATCCAGATCTCCTGTCCCCAGCGACGAGGGTGACCCGCACCCTGGAGACAGAGTGACGAGCTCCGCTTTGCCACGCTTGACGCAACCCTGGAGCGTTTTTGACAGGTCAGGAGGTGGAGAAGGGAGGAATACTCCAGGAAGCCAGAACCACGAGGTTTTACCCCACCGGTGACCCACACCAGCTTGATTTTCCTCCACCTTCAACCAAGCCTTTTGCTTTTCCCTCCGCTGAGCTCCAGCCCAGGCCTCGCACGAGCTCCCCGGGGCCGTCAGCCGCCCCGAGCAACGGGACAAGACTCAGCCTGCCGCTCCGGGAGGCTCCCAGGAAGCGGCTCGCCTTCCGCAAGCGCGCTCGGGCGAGAGCTCAACGGTGGAAACCGCCCTCGCCGGGCGAGCCTCTCGCTCCTCGGCAGCGAGTCCAGCCCCGAGGGGTGCACAGCCACCCTCAAACCCCGCTCACCTCGCTACGCTGCCGGTTTTTGAGCCGGGTGGGAGCTCCACGCGGCGTCTCCCACGCCACGAACCGAGCTCCACGAAGGAAAGCAGCTCCCGAGCCGCCAACTCCAGCGTCCCAGATCCGCCTTCCAATTCCCGCTCTGTCCCGGGCTGTATTTAATTCCGAGCGCACGGCGAGCGCCGTGTTCACGGCGGATCCTCAGACTTAATTGCTCGCCCGGATTCAGCACGCGCCGAGCGTTTCACGCTACGAATGACGACGCGAGCATCCGTCCCGTGGGAGCGACGCGCAGGTCCTGGGCGGCACGGAAACCAGAGGCTCCACTCCCAGATTTTTAATCCCGGGAGTTCAGACAGCGGGAGGCGGGTAAATCCCCGACACCGCGACGGGCAGGGGACCGCACACGCGGAACACGGCCCTTCGCGAGCGCGGGGGAGAGACGGCGAAGGGTGCTCCATGCACGGCCGTGGAAATATAAAAATCAAACCATTTTTCTCCACCCCAGGCACTCTTCTTGACAGCAAGGTCCGCGTCTAAGGCAAGCCATAACTTTTCCATCCGGCCATGTCAGCTGCAGAGCTGATAAAAAAGGTGACAGGAATTTTTCAACAGGGAGCTCCTTCTCAAAACAGCTCGCTGGTTTGTTTAATCCGCCTCCCGCGGTCCTGCCCCCGCCGAGCGCCTCTGGACACGGCCCAAGGCTGGAAGATCGCGGCCTGAACGTTTCAGAAAGCCGAGAACAGAAGCAGGAGAAACCGGCAGGAAGCCCTCCGTTACGCCACTCGGGAGTTCTGCAGGATCCTCTGGGATCTCTGAAGTCGCTCTCCTTTAAAAACTAACAGCCTGACGGGAAGAGCACAGAGTCATTAAGGTTGGAGAAGACCTCTAAGATCATCAAGGCCAACCGTCACTCCAATGCCACCGTGCCTGCTAAACCACGTCTAGACATTGTTTGAACCCCTCCAGGGATGGGGACTCCCCCACTACCCTGGGCAGCCTGGTCCAATGCCTGACCGCTCTTCCAGTAAAGAAATTTTTCCTAATATCCAATCTGAACCTCCCCTGACACAGCTTGAGGCCATCACCTCTCGTCCTATTGCTGTTACTTGGGAGAAGAGAACAACACCTGCCTCACTGCACCCTCCTGTCAGGGAGCTGCAGAGAGCGAGAAGGTTCCTCCTCAGTCTCCTCTTCTCCAGCCTGAACAGCCCCAGCTCCCTCAGCTGCTCCTCATAGGACTTGTTCTCCAGAGCCCTCCCCAGCCTCGCTGCCCTGCTCTGGACACACTCAAGCAGCGCACAGAATCACAGAATAGTTGGGGTTGGAAGGGACCTCTGGGGTCACCCAGCCCAACCCCCTGCCCAAGCAGGGTCACCTACAGCAGGCTGCACAGCACCGTGGCCAGGCGGGGCTGGAATATCTCCAGAGAAGGAGACTCCACAGCCTCCCTGGGCAGCCTGGGCCAGGGCTCCGTCACCCTCAGAGGGAAGAAGTTCTTCCTCGGGTTCAGCTGGAGCTTCCTCTGCTCCAGTTTGTGCCCATTGCCCCTTGTCCTGTCGCTGGGCACCACTGGAAAGAGTCTGGCCCCGTCCTCCTGACCCCCACCCTGCAGATATTTAGAGGCATTTCTAAGGTCCCCTCTCAGCCTTCTCTTCTCCAGGCTGAACAAGCCCAGCTCCCTCAGCCTCTCCTCGCAGGAGAGATGCTCCAGTCCCCTCCTCATCCTCGTAGCCCTCCGCTGGACTCTCTCCAGTAGCTCCTCATCTTTCTTGAACTGGGGAGCCCAGCACTGGACACAGCACTGCAGATGGCGCCTCCCCAGGGCAGAGCAGATGGGGAGGAGAACCTCCCTCGCCCTGCTGCCCACACTCCTCTTGATGCACCCCAGGATCCCACTTCTCCCAGTTATCCACTGAGTCTGCCCGAAACCTGACCGGCCGTGCTTCCTCCGCACATCCCAGCAACGCCACCCGTCCTTCCCAAAGGATTCCGGCTCAGCCAGCAGCTCCCACCAGAGCCCTCGCGTGCCTCCGGCTGCCTCCGTCCCGCTCCGATCGCCAGTAGCCCCTCATCTTTCTTGAAGTGGGGAGCCCAGCACTGGACACAGCACTCCAGGTGCGGCCTCACCAGTACCGAGTCCAGGGGCACGATCCCCTCCCTGCTCCTCCTGCCGCACCATTCCCGATCCAAGCCGGGATGCCGCTGGCCTTCTTGGCCACCCGGGCACACTGCTGGCTCACGTTCAGCCGGCTGTCACCCAGCACCCCCAGGATGCGGCACCGCGCCGGCGCTGCACAGATCCGCTCCGCGTCTCCTCCTGCCGCCGCGCAGCCCGAGGCGAGCGAGATGCCGGAGCCAGCGGGCGCGATAATCGCTTCCAGCTTTAAGCAGCCTCCATCTACTTGGCCGTGTCGAAGAGCTCTTGTGTCTCGTCCCACCAACCCTCCCTGCTGAATCCCTCCACGCCGTCTCCCGCCCTGCAGCCAGCCTTGCTCCGTCCTCGCGACACTGCGTAGCTTCCCTGCTCCCAAAGATCCTCGGGACTCGACCAGGACCGGAGCAGAGCCGGCAGAGATCCTCTCGGCTCCCCAGCAGCCATTCCCGCGTCAGCTGAAGCCACTCGCCGCTGTCACCCTGCTCCAGGCTCCCCGGGGACTCAGCCTCTGCGGGAAAGGGGACGGGCAGCACCGGCCCGGCCCCGCCGAGCGCCCGGGAAGCGGCAGCAGAGCTCTCCTGCTACGTCCTCCCACCTCGCTGTTGTTCACCGGTTCTCCTCCGAGAATCGAGGCCGTTCCTAAGCCAGAGCAGTTCTGGCTGGTCCCGGCACTGTCCCGGATCGTTTCATACGCAGGCAATTGGGTTTATTCCGGGGGTTTTTCAGGAAAGATGCCGTGTTTGGGAGGCAGAAGGTGTGCGGGCACCGCCCGGCCGCCGCAGCCCGCACTGACGCTTGCTTTGCCGCTCGCCTTTCCAGCGAGGCGCCCGTTATTTCGGCAATGTCAGAGCCAGCTTGCACCCTGCCCTTCTCCGAGGCAGCCGCTCCCAGCGGAGAACCTCCCCAGCAGCTGGAAAGCACCTCGCCGTCCCCTCGGCTCCGAGGCGCTTCGTACGGCCGCTGCCATTTGGCTTTTCCCTAATCCACGGCTCTCGCCCACGAACCTCCTGCCGCCTCCGAATAACGGGTTCAGCCCCTCCAGCTCCTCTCCAGCCCCTCCAGCTCCTCTCCAGCCTCCTCAGCTCCTCTCCAGCCCCTCCAGCTCCTCTCCAGCCCCTCCAGCTCCTCTCCAGCCCCTCCAGCGCCTCTCCAGCCCCTCCCCAGCCCCTCTCCAGCCCCCCCAGCTCCCCTCCAGCACCCCCAGCTCGTCTCCAGCCCCTCCAGCTCCTCTCCAGCACCCCCAGCTCCCCTCCAGCACCCCCAGCTCGTCTCCAGCCCCTCCAGCTCCTCTCCAGCCCCTCCAGCGCCTCTCCAGCCCCTCCCCAGCCCCCTCAGCTCCTCTCCAGCCCACCGGGAGCTCCCGGCCATTCCTTCCTCCGTGCCTCCTGCTCCCAGTTCACCCAGCTCGCTCCCCGGTGCGGACCCAACTGTCTTCCACCGGTTTTAATCGCCAAACGCCTGCGCTCACGCCCGCTCTCCCGGATAGCCGAGCTCTCGAGGACCTGCTGCTCTCGCTGCCGCAGCCCCTTCCCTCTCTCCGCTGTTTCTTCCTGCGAGGCCCGGCACAGGGGCACCTCTCGACCGCAGCCAGCCCTCCCCATGGCGGTCCCGCTGCTCCACGTCCCCTCCGTTCCTCGGCACTGCCTCTTCCAGCTTGGATTTCCTCATGACTGCAACCATCCCCTTCCATCGCCGTCCTCTGCCCCCGTGCTAACGAGCTGGCCAACATCCCCCCCCCCAGGGAAGGGGGAGCCCTCCTCACCTGGTTGAACTCCTCGTCGGCGTAGATGTCGATCAGGTCCACCCCCTCGGACATACTTCAGGGACGGGAGCAGGAGCCCGGGGCTGCGACCGGGACGGAGGAGGAAGATGGGAGGTGCACTGCGAGGGGGGGGGGAGCAGGGTCAGTGGGGTCCCCCCTCTGAATTGCCCCCTCGACTGTGCCCCCCTGCTCTGCAGGCAACAGCCACCACCCCAGAGGGACCCCCAGAAGCCCCCCTCCCACCTTGCCACCCCTGGGGGCAACGCAGCCCCGCTCCCCCCAAACCTGACCCCCCTCAGGGGGGCAACAACGACCTGCCCCCCCCCCCCCCCGCCCCGTTCCAGTCCCGCAGGCCCCCCTAGACCCAAACCCACTGACACCGACCCCCCCTCCCCGTTCCACCCCCCCTAGACCCAAACCCACTGACACCGACCCCCCCTCCCCGTTCCACCCCCCCTAGACCCAAACCCACTGACACCGACCCACCCCTCCCCGTTCCAGACCCCCCCTAGACCCAAACCCAGGAGCACCGACCCCACCCTCCCTGCTCCAGACCCAAACCCAGCAGCACCGACCCCCCCCTCCCCGTTCCAGCCCCCCCCAGACCCACACCCACCGGCACCGACCCCCCCCTCCCCGTTCCAACCCCCCCCGTAGACCCAGACCCCCCGGTACCGACCCCCCCTCCCCGTTCCAGTCCCACAGCCACCCCAGGCCCCCCTAACCCAAACCCACCGACCCCCCCACCGCGGGGCAGGCCCTGCCCAGCGGCGGGGTTTCCGGACAGGTGGGGGAGGCCCCACCGCCAGCCCCCCCAGCCCAGACACCCCCTTCCCCCCCGCCAGAGCCAACCCGGGGTTTCCGAGGGGGGAGGGGAGGGGGCGGTGGGTCGCGACCCCCGGGCCCCACCCGTTACCACCAGCAGGCCCCAACCGCGCGCCAACCGCGCTCACCGCCACTACCAGCGCCAGCGCCGCCGCGACACGCCACGCCCCTTCCGGCGCGCGGCACGCCCCTTCCGGCCCGCCCCGCTTGGCCCCGCCCCGCCTCCCCGCCGCCCGACCATAGAGTCGGACCGCCCCGCGTCGCAGAGCGGCCTCGGAGGGAGGCTAGAGGGGCCGCGCGGCACCATGGCGGCGGCTGGGGTAAGGGGGGGCGGTGGGCCCGGGGGGAACCGAGGATCTGGGTGGGGAGGGCCTGGGGGCAGCGGGGGCGGGGCAGCAGGGCCCAGGGGGGGCTGTGGGATGGGGGATCAGGGACAGCAGTGTCTGGGGGGGGGCTATAGGGGATGGGGGGCAGCAGGGTCTGGGGAAGGGTTATGGGATGGGGGGGTTGGGGTGGCAGGGGCCGGGGGGGGCTGTGGGATCGGGGGCAGCAGGGCCGGGGGGGGCCTGTGGGATCGGGATTGGAGGCAGCAGAGTCTGGGGGGGACTGTGGGATCTGGATCGGGGGCAGCAGGGTTTGGGGGGGGCTATAGGGGATGGGGGGGTGGTGGTACAAAGGTCCGGGGGGGCTGTGGCATCAGGGGCAGCAGGGTCTGGGGGGGGGGCCTGTGGGATCGTGATCTGGGGCAGCAGGGTCTGGGGGGGCTGTGGGATCGGGATTGGGGGTAGCATGATCTGGGGGGGTATGGGATCGGGATCAGGGGCAGCAGGGTTTGGGGGGGGCCTGTGGGATCGGGATCAGGGCAGCAGGATCTGGTGGGGCTGCGGGATCAGGATATGGGGCAGCAGGGTCTGTGACATGGGGATGGGGGAGTTACAAGATGGGGGCTCCGGGGGTGGTGTGGGATGGGGGTTGATGGGCAGCAGGCTCGGGGGGGGCCGTGCCCTTCCCCGTCCCCACGGAGCAGCCAGCCCTGACGTCCCCTGCGCCGTCCGTCTCCCTGCCCAGCTCCGCTCCCTGCCTGGGTGGGCTCTGTGCCGGCGCGTCCTGGGGCTGGCGAGCCCGCGGCGCGGCTACCGCGGGGACTCGCCGAGGGACTCGGGGAAGGACATCCTGGAGATCCCCTTGCCCCCCTGGCAGGAGCGTCCCGACGAGCCCCTGGAGACCAAGAGAGCCCGGCTGCTGTACGAGAGCCGCAAGAGGGGGATGCTGGAGAACTGCCTCCTGCTCAGGTGAGGCACGGGGTGCCCGGCCCCCTTTCCACCTCCCGGCTCCCCCCCAATGCCCCGAGTTTGTCCCCGCAGACGAGGGCTGGGCAGGGATGTCAGATATTTTCCCGGAGAGAGAACGTCACCTGTGGAGAGCGGAGGGAGAAAGGCCGAGGCGGGCGTAGCTGCTGTGCAGTTTGGCTGCCGAAAGCCGTGAACGGGTTTTTAATGAAGAGGGAAGAGCCCTGCGCGCTGCGGGAAGGGGTTGGTGGGGCAACGCGCAGCCGTAAGCCAAAATCTAAAGAGATCTGGTGTCGCTTGGAGGATGGGAGGCAGGGAGAAGGCCGAGCCGTGGGGTAAATCCCCGCCGGAGCTTTGCTGGCGGAGGATGCGGCGATCGGAGCGGGACGGAGGCAGCCGGAGGCACGCGAGGGCTCTGGTGGGAGCTGCTGGCTGAGCCGGAATCCTTCGGGAAGGACGGGTGGTGTTGCTGGGATGTGCGGAGGAAGCACGGCCGGTTGGGTTTTGGGCAGAAGCAGTGGATAACTGGGAGAAGTGGGATCGTGGGCAGCAGGGCGAGGGAGGTTCTCCTCCCCATCTGCTCTGCCCGGTGAGGCGCCATCTGCAGTGGTGTGTCCAGTGCTGGGCTCCCCAGTTCAAGAAAGATGAGGAGCTACTGGAGAGAGTCCAGCGGAGGGCTACGAGGATGGTGAGGGGACTGGAGCATCTCTGCTGCAAGGAGAGGGTGAGGGAGCTGGGCTTGTTCAGCCTGGAGAAGAGAAGGCTGAGAGGGGACCTTCGAAATGCCTCTAAATATCTGCAGGGTGGGTGTCAGGAGGACGGGGCCAGACTCTTTCCAGTGGTGCCCAGTGACAAGACAAGGGGCAATGGGCACAAACTGAAGCAGAGGAAGCTCCAGCTGAAGGTGAGGAAGAACTTCTTCCCTCTGAGGGTGACGGAGCCCTGACCCAGGCTGCCCAGGGAGGCTGTGGAGTCTCCTTCTCTGGAGATATTCCAGCCCCGCCTGGACGCGGTGCTGTGCAGCCTGCTCTGGGTGACCCTGCTTGGGCAGGGGGCTGGGCTGGGTGACCCACAGAGGTCGCTGCCAACCCCGACCGTTCTGGGATTCAGTGATAACGGGGAGCAGGCTGGGGGGGCAGGCAGGTCGCTTTGGGCCCCTCCGTGTCCTTCGGCCTCATGTGAAGAGCCAGGGACCACCCACGCTCATCCTCGCACCTCCTCTCTCCCAGCCTCTTCGCGAAGGAGAACCTGAAGCGCATGAGCGAGCGGCAGCTCAACCTCTACGACCGCCTCATCAACGAGCCCAGCAACGACTGGGACATTTACTACTGGGCCACAGGTACGGCGCGGTGGCCCGCTGCCCTGCCGGCTCCGACGCCGGGGCACCGCAGCCGCGGGGCCTGGGGCCTGGGGCCTGGGGGGGGCGAGTGTGGCGCTGGGTGCCGCGGGACGGAGCCGTTCCTCTGGTTTGACCGCAGAAGCGAAGCCCACGCCGGGTGAGTTCGAGAACGACGTGATGGCCATGCTGAAGGAGTTTGCCAAGAACAAGAAGAGGGAGCAGAGGCTGCGGCAGCCGGACCTGGAGTACCTCTTTGAACCCCCCCGCTGAGGAGGGGGCCGCCTTCTCCCTCCCCATCCCCTGGAGCAGAAGATGGGCACGAGGCCTCAGGGAAACGTGGCCACCAGTGCCCTCGCCGTGGCTCTGCTCCTCCGCACTCTCGGGGCACGATGAATAAAGCCGTGGCTGCCAGCCCTGCCGCTCCTCCTGCCTCCCTCCTGCCCTGTTTTTGGGCCGGGAGGGGTCTCCGCTCGTTGGCGAGCTGCTCGGGGGAGCTGAGCTCGTCCACCGCTGTCCCCAACTCTCCCTTCGAAACCCCTTTTTTTCCCGCGGAGTCCGGAGGAGGTGGCCCTGCTGTGGCCCCCTCGGAGGACGTCGGCGTGTGGTGACCGGTGCAGGCAGCGGTGACAGTCCCTCTGTGGCATCACCGCGCCGGTTACTGGGCAACGTCCCCAGCGGGGACATTCCACAGCTTGCAGACCCTCGGGCAGGCAGGGGGCTGCTCCCTGCCACGGTGTGTGCCTGTCCGTCCGTCCTTCTGTCCGTCCCGTGGTCCCTGCCGCAGGGCAGCGTCCCCTCCTCGGCGATGGCACGCAGCGGGGGAAGCAATGACCTCATGAACGTCTACGCCAGGAGCTACGCGGTGGCCCATGGTAGGGGGTCCCGAAGGCCTCCCCGAAGGCAGGAGGGGGTCTTTCCCACGGCTGAGTCCCCCTCTCCCCGCTGTCACCCAGGCTGCCCGCGTTTGCGTGCCCACCACGGCCACCACCCCAGCACGGGCTACGTGTCCAACAACTACTCGGCCGTCTCCCGCCTGCTCTGCCCACGCGGCGAGGCAGAGGGGTAGGTAACACCCGCTGGGGGAGGGACGGGGGGCAAGTTTCGGGGGTCCCTCCGGCAATCACAGCCACGCTGTGATCACAGGTACCCCCACGAGGCCCTCCTCGCCTGCCGCCGCACCGGGGCCATGAGCCCCCAGCTCACGCCGCTCCTCCTGAGCCCCCCCAAAGCATCTGCGGTGTACGACACCGGCAGCCGCCGCACCGGTCCTGCTCTGCCAGGTACAGCTTGGGGGGTGTCGGTGGTCCCGGGGCCAGCTCCCACCCTCGGAGGGTCTGGTGGGGTCGGCGGTCCCGGGGCCAGCTCCATCCCTGGGAGGTTTTGGGGCTGTTGGTGGTCCCAGGTCCAGCTGAAGGGGATTTTTGGGGGGTATCGGGTGGTCCTGGGGCCAATTCTGACCCCAGGAGGTTTTGGGGGTGTTGGTGGTCCCAGCTCCAGCTCAAGGGGATTTTTTGGGGGTATTGGGTGGTCCTGAGGCCAGCTCCATCCCCAGGAGGTTTTGGGGGTGTTGGTGGTCCCAGGCCATTTTTTGGGGGTATCATGTGGTCCTGGGGCCAGTTCCGACCCCAGGAGGTTTTGGGGGTGTTGGTGGTCCCAGGGCCAGCTCCAGGGGATTTTTTGGGGTATCGGGTGGTTCTGGGGCCAATTCCGACCCCAGGAGGTTTTGGGGGTGTTGGTGGTCCCAGGGCCAGCTCCAGGGGATTTTTTTGGGGTATCGGGTGGTCCTGGGGCCAGCTCCATCCCCAGGAGGTTTTGGGGGTGTTGGTGGCCCCCTGCCCTGTGTCACCCAGCCGCAAATGCAGGGGGCCAGGCAGGGTCCCAGACTGCACCCAGAACCGCGAGACCAGGCGATGCCACAGCTGGGCTGGGGACAGGGCTGGGGACAGGGCTGCTCACTCCCTGCCCCGCCTGCTCCCCGCAGATGTCCTACGGAAGACGACCATCGGCGCCAAGGCCACCCCGAGGAGCAACGGCGTTCTGCCAGCCCTGCTGGGCCAGCCCGTAAGCCCCAACCCCACCGGGTCCCCTGTCCCCCGGCAGCCCCCCACCCCCTCCGCACCCACCTTTTGCCCTCCCGCAGCTTGGCGTTAACATCACCGCGACAGATTACCGGCGCCCGGCAAGACGAGACCCCCGGCAGTGGATGCCGTGTCCCAGCCGCCCCATCTCCGTCCCCCAGCAGGGTGGCAAGACCCTCCCGGTGCCGCCGCTGGGCTCCCAGAGAGGCAGCGGCTTCAGCCGAGAGGTGCCGGGCGGCCTGGACACAGCGGTGAGCGGGACCCCCGACCACGTCTCTGCCCCCGTGTGCCCTCCTCATCCTGACTCGCTGTCCCCACTCAGGGCTTGCTTGTGGTGGGCCACGCGATGCCGCTCGTCTCCCGAGGGCTGCAGCGACCCCGAAGGACCCAGGCTGGCCCGCTAGGACAGCAGGGTGCTGGCAGGAAGGCGGGTGCCAGCATGGCCACGTCCCCACCCCCGTCGGAGCACGCACCCAACCCACTTCCATCCCCCGAGGAGCCATCGTGGTTCACCAGGAACCACGGCCAGTATGTGCCCTCCCACCAGACCCCGTCCCCCACAGCGCCAGGTGAGTCCCGGGGCCAGCTGCATCCCTGGGAGGTTTTGGGGCATTGGTGGTCCCAGGGCCAGCTCCAGGGGATTTTTTGGGGTATCGGGTGGTTCTGAGGCCAGTTGCAACCCCAGGAGGTTTTGGGGGTGTTGGTGGTCCCAGGGCCAGCTCCAGGGGATTTTTTTGGGGTATCGGGAGGTCCTGGGGCCAGTTCTAACCCCAGGAGGTTTTCGGGGTGTTGGTGGCCCCCTGCCCTGCGTCACCCAGCCCCAAATGCAGGGGCCAGGCAGGGTCCCAGACTGCACCCAGCACTGCGAGACCAGGCGATGCCACAGCTGGGCTGGGGACAGGGCTGGGGACAGGGCTGCTCGCTCCCTGCCCCACCTGCTCCCCGCAGATGTCCTACGGAAGACGACCATTGGCAGCAAGGAGCCGTCCAGCTTCGCCAAGGCCACCCCGAGGAGCAACGGCGTTCTGCCAGCCCTGCTGGGCCAGCCCGTAAGCCCCAACCCCACCGGGTCCCCTGTCACCCGGCAGCCCCCCACCCCCTCCGCACCCACCTTTTGCCCTCCCGCAGCTTGGCGTTAACATCACCGCGACAGATTACCGGCGCCCGGCAAGACGAGACCCCCGGCAGTGGATGCCGTGTCCCAGCCGCCCCATCTCTGTCCCCCAGCAGGGTGGCAAGACCCTCCCGGTGCCGCCGCTGGGCTCCCAGAGAGGCAGCGGCTTCAGCCGAGAGGTGCCGGGCGGCCTGGACACAGCGGTGAGCGGGACCCCCGACCACGTCTCTGCCCCCGTGTGCCCTCCTCATCCTGACTCGCTGTCCCCACTCAGGGCTTGCTTGTGGTGGGCCACGCGATGCCGCTCGTCTCCCGAGGGCTGCAGCGACCCCGAAGGACCCAGGCTGGCCCGCTAGGACAGCGGAGTGCTGGCAGGAAGGCGGGTGCCAGCATGGCCACGTCCCCACCCCCATTGGAGCACGCACCCAACCCACTTCCATCCCCCGAGGAGCCATCGTGGTTCACCGGGAACCACGGCCAGTACGTGCGCCCCCCGCCAGACGCCGTCCCCCACAGCACCAGGTGAGTTTGGGGTGACCCCGGGGTGGGGGGGCTCATTGCCCCGGGGGGGTCTCCAGCCTCACCACCCTCTTTCCCCTGGATTTTCCAGCCCGGTGTTTGACCTGGATGGCGAGACCCATGGGGGGCATCCAGCCCCAGCGCCCCAGGACCAACAACCACCCCACCTGGCTGTCGAGCATCATCGGCCACCCCCCGGCGTAGCCCCCCCAGCACCTGGGGTTCCCAGCCCCGGCTTCTCGGGGGACCCCCCCGATCCCTGAGAACACACTGAGAAATAAAGCCCTGAACTGGCCTTCCTGGGCATCACTGTCACCCCCCCGGGACCCCGCGGACCCAGCCCTCGCCCTGGGGTGGGTAGCTGCCTGCATCCCAAAGGCTGGCAGGAGGGTCGGGGCGGGGGGGGGGGGGGCTGTCGCCTGGTCGGTGGCCGCTGGAGGGCTGTACGAGCCCGGCTTCCCGCGCCGATTTGGGGATGACACAGCTGATTTGCGGCGGGGGGGGGTTGGCTGGGGTGGGCGGCGGGACGAGGAGGAGGCAGGGGGAGGGGGGGAAGAGGAAGGAAAGCCCCAGCCCGTTGTCCCCCTGACACCAACCCATGAGCGCGGGGACCTTCCTACCACGCTCTGCCTCGCCGCGGGGACCCTTCGCTCCTGGCTCCGTGGGGCAACGCCGTTCGCGTCCGTGCGGCACGGACCCCGTCACCCTGAAGAGCAGCGAGGTTTGAGAGCAACGGCGCAGACCCCTCCTCACCCCCTGAGATCCCCCCCTCAATCCTGCCGCTGCAGTTGGGCTGGGGCACAGAGGGGTCTCCGCCGGGCTCCTCCGGGCTCTCGGGGTTGGGAAGGAGCAGATGGAAACCCCCCCGGGGCACAAACGCTGCCCGCCTGGAAGGAGTTTTGCCTCTGTCCGGGGAGACGAGCCCCCAAAACGGGCACCGCAGCCGAGGTTGCCACCTTGGCCCTCCTCTTCCCCTCCCCAAGCACCGTTTGTACCAAACTCAAGCAATAAAAAGCACAAACCCAAGAAAACCCAGTGTGTGAGAAAGGTGACGGGGTCTGTTCTCCCGGCGGGGGGGGGGCTGCAACGGGGAAGGAGGCGGCTGGGGAGCTGCTGGCAACACGGCGACGCATCCCGGCGCCAGCCCACCAGCTCCTCCGGCTTCTGGCGTGCGGGAGAGTCCCGTCTGCGGACCAAATTAATGTCTTGGTTTCGGCTGCCGCCGGCAACAAAAGCGCCACGCGGCCGCCCCTCTCTCCGCCGCGACGCGGAGGAGAATGGAAAGAAAGAGGCAGAAACCGGTGGGTCAGGGTAAGGGCAGTTTAACAGAACAGCAAACAGAGGGAGCAGCAACAACAACGGTACAGATAAGGAGAAAACACAACACAAACCGCACGACCCAGACAGCCGCTCTCCCGCACAGGACCGGCGCCGCGCCCCCCCCAAGCCGGGAGTGAGTCCCCACTGCCCCCGCCCCCCCCTCACCGGAACCCAGCGTGACATCACATGGTATGGAATACCGGGCTCTGTTTGGCTAGTTGGTGTCAGCCCCCACCCCCCGGCTGTGCCCCTTCCTGGAGTCCCGTGAAAATTAACCCTGTCCTGGCCAAACCCAGGACATTATCCACCCTTTATTCCATACCATCTACGTCATGCCCAGGTCCCCCATTGTCCAGTTGATCACCACCACTTTTCCTGTCTCCAGATAGCATTCCCTTAGTCTATGGATCATCACTCTAAAGTGTCCATTGAGTTCATTTAATCCATGACTTCAGGCTCCATCTGTCGTAATGGTCGTTATTTAACAATTAACTTTATACAATATATTTATGGACTATTTTCACCCAAAATCAAATCCCCATGAGGTACACATCGGACTTCCCCATCCTTCCGCATTACCCACCAGGTACACCCAGGTCCTTGAGCAAAAGCAATCCCGCGGACGGGCTTGCCTTTGCCTGAGGCAGGACTAACCCAAACCGTCTTCCCTAACATGTTCCGCATGTGCACTACAGGGACTTTATCCGCTTCCGCGGGGCGCTGAAGTTTTGACTGGGCAGGACCGGCCCGGTTGGTGGACCCACTGGTGTTAACCAACCAGGTGGCCTTTGCTAAATGAGTATCCCAGTTTTTGAAAGTCCCACCCCCATTGCCCTCAAAGTGGTTTTTAGCAGCCCATTGTACCGCTCGATCTTTCCAGAGGCTGGTGCATGGTAGGGGATGTGACACACCCACTCAATACTGTGTTCTTTGGCCCAGGTGTCTATGAGGCTGCTACGAAAATGAGTCCCGTTGTCCGACTCAATTCTTTCGGGAGTGCCATGTCGCTACAGGACTTGTTTTTTCCGGGCCCAGGATGGTATTCCGGGCAGTGGCATGGGGCACAGGGTAGGTTTCCAGCCATCCGGTGGTGGCCTCCACCATTGTGAGTACATAGCGTTTGCCTTGGCGGGTTTGTGGCAGTGTGATGTAGTCAATCTGCCAAGCCTCCCCATATTTATATTTTAGCCATCGTCCTCCAGACCACTGAGGCTTTACCCGCTTGGCTTGCTTGATTGCAGCGCATGTCTCATATTCATGGATAACCTGTGCGATGGTGTCCATGGTCAAGTCCACCCCTCGGGCACGAGCCCATCTGTATGTTGCGTCTCTTCCTTGGTGGCCCGAGGTGTCATGGGCCCACCGAGCTATAAAGAGTTCACCCTTATGTTGCCAGTCCAGATCCACCGGAGCCACTTCAATCTTAGCAGCCTGATCTACCTGGTGATTTTGATGTTCCTCTGTGGCCCGACTCTTAGGGACGTGGGTGTCCACGTGACGGACTTTTACAGCCAACTGCTCCAGCCGGGCAGCAATATCTTGCCACAATGGGGCAGCCCAGATAGGTTTGCCTCTGCGCTGCCAGTTGTTCTTCTTTCATTGCTGCAGCCACCCCCACAAGGCATTGGCCACCATCCAACAGTCGGTGTAAAGATAGAGCACTGGCCACTTCTCTCGACTGGCAATGTCTAAAGCCAGCTGGATGGCTTTCACCTCTGCAAGCTGGCTGGACTCACCTTCTCCCTCGGCAGTTTCCGCGACTTGTCGTGTAGGGCTCCATCCAGCAGCCTTCCACCTCCGCTGCTTCCCCACAATGTGACAGGACCCATCCGTGAACAGGGCATACTGTTTCTAATCTTCTGGCAGCTGGTTGTACAGTGGGGCCTCTTCAGCACGTGTCACCTCCTCCTCTGGCGATGCTCCGAAATCTTTGCCTTCTGGCCAGTCCAGGATTACCTCCAGGATTCCTGGGCGACTGGGGTTTCCCATTCGGGCGCACTGGGTGATCAGCGTGACCCACTTACTCCACGTAGCATCGGTGGCATGATGCGTATAGGGGAACCCTCTCTTTGAACATCCAGCCCAGGACCGGCAATCGTGGAGCTAGGAGGAGCTGTGCTTCAGTGCCGACCACTTATGAAGCAGCTCGAACGCCTTCATATGCTGCCAGAATCTCTTTTCCAGTGGGAGTATAGCGGGCCTTGGATCCTTTGTATCCGCGGCTCCAAAACCCCAGGGGTCGACCTCGAGTCTCCCCTGGTGCTTTCTGCCAGAGACTCCAGGTTGGGCCATTCTCCCCGGCTGCGGTGTAGAGCATGTTTTTAACATCTTGCCCTGAGCGGACTGGACCAAGGGCCTACGGCATGAACTATCTCCCGTTTAATCTGTTCAAATGCCTGTCGTTGCTCAGGGCCCCATTCAAAATCATTCTTCTTCCGGGTCACGTGGCACAGAGGACTCACAATCTGGCTGTAATTTGGGATGTGCATCCTGCAAAAACACACAACACCCAGGAAGGCCTGTGCTTCCTTTTTGCTGGTTGGTGGAGACATAGCTGCTATTTTGTTGATGACATCCATTGGGATTTGACAGCGCCCATCCTGCCATTTTATTCCCCAAAACTGGATCTCTTGTGCAGGTCCCTTGACTTTACTTCGCTTAATGGCGAAACCGGCTTTCAGAAGGATCTGAACTATTTTCTCCCCTTTCTCAAAAACCTCCTCCGCGGTGTCACCCCATACAATGATGTCGTCGATGTACTGCAGATGTTCTGGAGCTTCACCTTTTTCCAGTGCAGTCTGGATGAGTCCATGGCAAATGGTGGGACTGTGTTTCCACCCCTGGGGCAGTCGATTCCAGGTGTACTGGACGCCCCTCCAGGTGAAAGCAAACTGTGGCCTGCACTCTGCTGCCAAAGGGATGGAGAAGAATGCGTTAGCGATGTCAATTGTAGCGTAGCACTTGGCTGCCTTTGGCTCCAGCTGATATTGAAGTTCCAGCATGTCTGGCACAGCAGCACTCAGCGGTGGTGTGACTTCATTCAGGCCACGGTAGTCTATTGTCAGTCTCCACTCTCCAGCAGATTTTCTCACTGGCCATATGGGACTATTAAAGGGTGAGCGAGTTTTGCTGATCACTCCTTGACTCTCCAGCTGGCGGATCAGCTGATGAATGGGGAGAAGGGAGTCTCGGTTGGTACGATACTGTCGCCGGTGCACCGTTGTGGTCGCGATTGGCACCTGTTGTTCTTCAACCCTCAGCAACCCCGCAACGGGGTCCTCTCCGTGGTCACGCAGGTAAAACCACAGGGTGCCCCGGGGTGTATAGCCTCTTTATTCCCTCTCCTGAGCAGAGAAATGCTTGCCCCTAATAGCTGAGACACTGGCCCGTACAGGTGGGCAGTAGGACATACTCTGTTCGAGTCGCTGGACCTTCTGGGACAATTTATTTACAGCTGAGACAAGGGAGGAAGAGAGACTTTCCTCATATTGGCGGAGTCTGACAGCCACCTCATCCACTGTTGGTGCCTCCTTACCCTTCCAGTTTACAACTGCCAGTGAGTTGGCATATGAGGAGGGTGCGCTCCGCACAAACTTCCTCCAAATGTATTGTCAGCACTGGAGTTCGTCTGAGTCTGTGGGTACCTGGTCATCATCTGGTTCATTATAAACCAGCTCCCGCACAGCTAATTCCCTCAAGTACTGAATACCCTTTTCCATACTGGTCCACTTGCCAGGATAACACACAAAATCGTCACTGAAGGGGTACCTCTCCCTCACGCCTGGCAGAAGTCTCCTCCAGAGGCTGAGGACTTGTTCCTTTTTCCCAATGGCCTTGTCAATGCCCCCGTCCCTGGCCAGGGATCCCAGCTGCTTGGCTTCCTTGCCCTCTAATTCCAAGCTGCTGGCCCCGTTATCCAAGCACCGCAGCAGCCAGGTGGCAATGTGCTTGCCTGGGTGGCGGCTGAAATCTTTCCGCATGTCTTGCAGCTCGCGCAGGGACAGGGACCGGGTGATGATCTCTGCCGCTATCTCCCGCGATGACCCTGGCTCATCGTCATCCCTCCCGGAGCGATCTGCTCTTTTGTGTCTTTCTTTAGTTTTACGGCGGCGACTGCTACCTGCACAGGTTGGTCACTGGGCTCAGCCGCGATGCCTGCGGCTGGAGCTGGGGCTGGAGCAGCTGCTGTGCCTGCCAGGGAAACCGAGGCAGACCCTGCAGCTGTGGCTACAGCAGCCGTGGTGCCAGTCGGGGGCGCTGTGACTGCCTGCTGGGCTGGAGGGGCTGCAGGGCCGGCTGGGGGGGCAGCGCCAGTTGCAGCGCCTGCCGCTTCGTTTCCCCCTCTTTCCCCTTTAGGGCACTGAACAGTGTTGAACAGGGCAGCTCGGTAGGCGTGGGCCAGAGCCCAGCACGTGGCGGTGATCTGTGTCTCTCTGGAGTTCCCAGGGTGGCAGCACACTTTTTGCAGATATTTTACCAGACTGTCTGGATTCTGTATTTGTTCAGGGGTGAGTTTAAAACACACCGGGGGTGCCCACTGCCCTAGGTACTTGCCCATGCTGTCCCACACACCCAGCCACTCCCAGCTATCTGGCCCCGGGGCAGGTCTCTGCAGGATGTTCTTAACGACTTGTTTAACCCTAAACAAAACCTGGAACCCATTCAGGAGGCAGAACAAAAGAGGAGTGCTGGCCTGAGCCTCCCACGGGTACTCGAAATTCTCAAAAGCCCTTAGGACCAGCCTGAAGGACGGGGGGGCGAAAAAGCCGGGGAAGGTATCCCCTCCGGTTTTCCCCACAGGCTGGGTTTGATTATTAACAAATTCTACGACATAGGATCCAAGGTATGGCAATCAGCGCAGTGCTGCATGCAAATACAAGCCTAATTTCATGCACAGTGATGTTATATATCGTAAGTCGATGTCGTACAGTAGAGCAAAATCATCATCCTGATCCTTTTTCCAGTGATGATGAACAGCATGGCAGTAAACACATACTGCAAATAAGGGTTCAAAAACCACAGCCATCTGAACAAAGTCAGCAACATTTTTACCGGCGACTGTTTAACTAACACAGAAAAATGCCTCTAACAAAATTCAACAAAATGTAAGAAAGCAGTTTTAACGCCCGGCTAGCTCGGTCGGTAGAGCATGAGACTCTTCATCTCAGGGTCGTGGGTTCAAGCCCCACGTTGGGCGCCAAATTAATATCTTGGTTTCGGCTGCCGCCGGCAACAAAAGCGCCACGCGGCCGCCCCCTCCCCCCGCCGCGGTGCAGAGGAGAATGGAAAGAAAGAGGCAGAAACGGGTGGGTCGGGATAAGGGCAGTTTAACAGAACAGCAAACAGAAGGAAGAGCAACAACAACGGTACAGATAAGGAGAAAACACAACACAAACCACACGACCCAGACAGCCGCTCTCCCGAACAGGATGCGTCGCACCCCCCCAAGCCGGGAGTGAGTCCTTGCTGCCGCTGCCCCCGCCCTCCCCTCCCCCCGAACCCAGCGTGAAGTCACAAGGTCACATGGTATGGAATACCGGGCTCTGTTTGGCCAGGTGGGGTCAGCCCCCACCCCCCAGCTGTGTCACTTCCTGGAGTCCGGTGAAAATTAATCCTGTCCTGGCCGAACCCAGTCCCTCTGTGGCATCACCGCGCCGGTTACTGGGCAACGGCTTCACCGTCCCCAGCGGGGACATTCCACAGCTTGCAGACCCTCGGGCAGGCAGGGGGATGCTCCGGCACAGCCCTGCCACGGTGTCTGCCTGTCCATCCATCCATCCCGCGGTCCCTGACGCAGGGCAGCGTCCCCTCCTCGGCGATGGCACGCAGTGGGGGAAGCAATGACCTCATGAACGTCTACGCCAGGAGCTACGTGGTGGCCCATGGTAGGGGGTCCCGAAGACCTCCCCGAACGCAGGAGGGGGTCGTTCCCATGGCTGAGTCCCCCTCTCCCTGGTGTCACCCAGGCTGCCCGCGTTTGCGTGCCCACCACGGCCACCACCCCAGCACGGGCTATGTGTCCAACAACTACTCGGCTGTCTCCCGCCTGCTCTGCCCACACGGCGAGGCAGAGGGGTAGGTAACCCCCGCTGGAGAGGGGACGGGGGGCAAGTTTTGGGAGTCCCTCCGGCAATCACAGCCACGCTGTGATCACAGGTACCCCCACGAGGCCCTCCTCGCCTGCCGCCGCACCAGGGCCATGAGCCCCCAGCTCACGCCGCTCCTCCTGAGCCCCCCGAAAGCATCTGGGGTATACGACACCGGCAGCCGCCGCACCGGTCCTGCTCTGCCAGGTACGGCTTGTGGGGTGTCAGTGGTCGGGGCCAGCTCCCACCCTCGGAGGGTCTGGTGGGGTCGGCGGTCCCGGGGCCAGCTGCATCCCTGGGAGGTTTTGGGGCATTGGTGGTCCCAGGACCAGCTCCATCCCTGGGTGGTTTTGGGGGTGTTGGTGGTACAGGTCCAACTGAAGGGGATTTTTTGGGGATATCGGGTGGTCCTGGGGCCAATTCCGACCCCAGGAGGTTTTGGGGGTGTTGGTGGTCCCAGCTCCAGCTCAAGGGGATTTTTTGGGGGTATCGGGTGGTCCTGGGGCCAGCTCCATCCCCAGGAGGTTTTGGGGGTGTTGGTGGTCCCAGGCCATTTTTTGGGGGTATCAGGTGGTCCTGGGGCCATGTTCCTCCTATTGCCAGAGTCACTGGGCTCAGCCGCGATGCCTGCGGCTGGAGCTGGGGCTGGAGCCGCTGCTGTGCCCACTGGGGAAACTGAGGCAGACCCTGCAGCTGTGGCTACAGCAGCCGTGGTGCCAGTCGGGGGGGCTGTGACTGCCTGCTGGGCTGGAGGGGCTGCAGGGCCATCTGGGGGGGCAGCGCCAGTTGCAGCGCCTGCTGCTTCGTTTCCCCCTCTTTCCCCTTTATGGCACTGAACAGTGTTGAACAGGGCAGCTCGGTAGGCGTGGGCCAGAGCCCAGCACGTGGCGGTGATCTGTGTCTCTCTGGAGTTCCCAGGGTGGCAGCACACTTTTTGCAGATATTTTACCAGACTGTCTGGATTCTGTATTTGTTCAGGGGTGAGTTTAAAACACACCGGGGGTGCCCACTGCCCTAGGTACTTGCCCATGCTATCCCACACACCCAGCCACTCCCAGCGATCCGGCCCCGGGGCAGGTCTCTGCAGGATGTTCTTAACGACTTGTTTAACCCTAAACAAAACCTGGAACCCATTCAGGAGGCAGAACAAAAGAGGAGTGCTGGCCTGAGCCTCCCACGGGTACTCGAAATTCTCAAAAGCCCTTAGGACCAGCCTGAAGGAGAGGGGGGGGAGCGAAAAAGCCGGGGAAGGTATCCCCTCCAGTTTTCCCCACAGGCTGGGTTTGATTATTAACAAATTCTACGACATAGGATCCGAGGTATGGAAATGAGCGCAGTGCCGCATGCAAATACAAGCCTAATTTCATGCACAGTGATGTTATCATATCATAAGTCGATATCGTACAGTAGAGCAAAATCATCATCCTGATCCTTTTTCCAGTGATGATGAACAGCATGGCAGTAAACACATACTGCAAATAAGGGTTCAAAAACCACAGCCATCTGAACAAAGTCAGCAACATTTTTACCGGCGACTGTTTAACTAACACAGAAAAATGCCTCTAACAAAATTCAACAAACTGTAAGAAAGCAGTTTTAACGCCCGGCTAGCTTGGTCGGTAGAGCATGAGACTCTTAATCTCAGGGTCGTGGGTTCGAGCCCCACGTTGGGCGCCAAATTAATGTCTTGGTTTCGGCTGCCGCCGGCAACAAAAGCGCCACGCGGTCGTCCCCTCCCCCCGCCGCGGTGCAGAGGAGAATGGAAAGAAAGAGGCAGAAACCGGTGGGTCGGGGTAAGGGCAGTTTAACAGAACAGCAAACAGAAGGAAGAGCAACAACAACGGTACAGATAAGCAGAAAACACAACACAAACCGCACGACCCAGACAGCCGCTCTCCCAAACAGGACCGGCGCCGCACCCCCCCAAGCCAGGAGTGAGTCCCTGCTGCCGCTGCCCCCGCCCCCACCCCACCCCCCCCCCCCCACCCCCCCAGAACCCACCTCTGTTTGGCCAGGTGGGGTCAGCCCCCACCCCCCGGCTGTGCCACTTCCTGGAGTCCAGTGAAAATTAATCCTGTCCTGGCCGAACCCAGTCCCTCTGTGGCATCACCGCGCCGGTTACAGGGCAACGGCGTCACCGTCCCCAGCGGAGACATTCCACAGCTTGCAGACCCTCAGGCAGGCAGGGGGATGCTCCGGCACAGCCCTGCCACGGTGTCTGCCTGTCCGTCCGTCCGTCCCGTGGTCCCTGCCGCAGGGCAGCGTCCCCTCCTCAGCGATGGCACGCAGCGGGGGAAGCAGTGACCTCATGAACGTCTACGCCAGGAGCTACGCGGTGGCCCATGGTAGGGGGTCCCGAAGGCCTCCCCGAACGCAGGAAGGGGTCGTTCCCACGGCTGAGCCCCCTCTCTCCCCGCTGTCACCCAGGCTGCCCGCGTTTGCGTGCCCACCACGGCCACCACCCCAGCACGGGCTATGTGTCCAACAACTACTCGGCCGTCTCCCGCCTGCTCTGCCCACGCGGCGAGGCAGAGGGGTAGGTAACCCCTGCTGGGGGGGGCACGGGGGGCAGGTTTTGGGGGTCCCTCCGGCAATCACACCCACGCTGTGATCACAGGTACCCCCACGAGGACCTCTTCGCCTGCCGCCGCACCGGGGCCATGAGCCCCCAGCTCACGCCGCTCCTCCTGAGCCCCCCCAAAACATCTGGGGAGTACGACACCGGCAGCGGCTGCACCGGTCCTGCTCTGCCAGGTACGGCTTGGGGGGTGTCGGTGGTCCCGGTGCCAGCTCCCACCCTCGGAGGGTCTGGTGGGGTCGGCGGTCCCGGGGCCAGCTGCATCCCTGGGAGGTTTTGGGGCATTGGTGGTCCCAGGACCAGCTCCATCCCTGGGTGGTTTTGGGGGTGTTGGTGGTACAGGTCCAGCTGAAGGGGATTTTTTGGGGGTATCGGGTGGTCCTGGGGCCAATTCTGACCCCAGGAGGTTTTGGGTGTGTTGGTGGTCCCAGCTCCAGCTCAAGGGGATTTTTTGGGGGTATCGGGTGGTCCTGGGGCCAGCTCCGTCCCCAGGAGGTTTTGGGGGTGTTGGTGGTCCCAGGCCATTTTTTGGGGGTATCAGGTGGTCCTGGGGTCATGTTCCAAACCCAGGAGGTTTTGGGGGTGTTGGTGGTCCCAGGGCCAGCTCCAGGGGATTTTTTTGGGGTATCGGGTGGTCCTAGGGCCAGCTCCATCCCCAGGAGGTTTTGGGGGTGTTGGTGGCCCCCTGCCCTGCGTCACCCAGCCCCAAATGCAGGGGGCCAGGCAGGGTCCCAGACTGTACCCAGCACCATGAGACCAGGCGATGCCACAGCTGGGCTGGGGACAGGGCTGGGGACAGGGCTGCTCACTCCCTGCCCCGCCTGCTCCCCGCAGATGTCCTACGGAAGACGACCATCGGCAGCAAGGAGCCGTCCGGCTTCGCCAAGGACACCCCGAGGAGCAACGGCGTTCTGCCAGCCCTGCCGGGCCAGCCCGTAAGCCCCAACCCCACGGGGTCCCCTGTCCCCCGGCAGCCCCCCACCCCCTCCGCACCCACCTTTTGCCCTCCCGCAGCTTGGCATTGACATCACCGCGACGGATTACCGGCGCCCGGCAAGACGAGACCCCCAGCAGTGGATGCCGTGTCCCAGCCGCCCCATCTCCGTCCCCCAGCAGGGTGGCAAGACCCTCCCGGTGCCACCGCTGGGCTCCCAGAGAGGCAGCGGCTTCAGCCGAGAGGTGCCGGGCGGCCTGGACACAGCGGTGAGCGGGACCCCCGACCACGTCTCTGCCCCCACGTGCCCCCCTCATCCTGACTCGCTGTCCCCACTCAGGGCTTGCTTGTGGTGGGCCACACGATGTCGCTTGTCTCCCGAGGGCTGCAGGGACCCCGAAGGACCCAGGCTGGCCCGCTAGGACAGCAGGGTGCTGGCAGGAAGGCGGGTGCCAGCACGGCCACGTCCCCACCCCCGTCGGAGCACGCACCCAACCCACTTCCTTCCCCCGAGGAGCCATCGTGGTTCACCGGGAACCACGGCCAGTACGTGCGCTCCCCGCCAGACGCCGTCCCCCACAGCGCCAGGTGAGTTTGGGGTGACCCCGGGGTGGGGGTGCTCATAGCCCCGGGGGGGGTCTCCAGCCTCACCACCCTCTTTCCCCTGGATTTTCCAGCCCGGTGTTTGACCTGGATGGCGAGACCCATGGGGGGCATCCAGCCCCAGCGCCCCAGCACCAACAACCACCCCACCTGGCTGTCGGGCATCATCGGCCACCCCCCGGCGTAGCCCCCCCAGCACCTGGGGGTCCCAGCCCCAGCTTTTCGGGGGACCCCCCTGATCTCTGAGCGCACTCAGAGAAATAAAGCCCCGAACCGGCCTTCCTGGGCATCACTGTCACCCCCCCGGGACCCTGCGGACCCAGCCCTCCCTTGGGGGGGTGCTGCCTGCATCCCAAAGGCTGGCAGGAGGGTCGGGGGGGGGGGGGGGGGGGGTGTGTGGGGGGAGGGGAAGGCCGTCGCCTGGTCGGTGGCCGCTGGACGGCTGTACGAGCCCGGCTTCCCACGCCGATTTGGGGATGACACTGCTGATTTGCGGCGGGGGAGGGGGGGGGGGGGGGGGGTTGGCTGGGGTGGGCGTCAGGACGAGGAGGAGGAAGGCGGGGGGGGGGGGGTGTAAGAGGAAGGAAAGCCCCAGCACGGCCGGCAGGACCCAACAGGGTGGGCACCCACGGCACGCAGCTCCCTTGGCGGGGCAGGGGAGTCTTCCTCCGTGCCCTCCTGGCCCCGGGGGGGTGCAACCAGGGGTCCCCGGGGGCTGTGGGCAGTCACAGAGGGGGGGTCCCCCCACCCCCGCCCCGGCGCTGGGGGAAGATGCCGAGCTCGGTGTGGGGGGGATCTGAAGGTGGGGGGGGCGGGCAGGGGCCAGGCAGGAGCAGCAAGGTGTAAGGGCCTGGCCAAGGTGAGTCCGTAGGGGCGTGGCCACCCGCTGGGCGCGCCCAGGTGCGGCGAGGGGTGGGGTCCCCGGCAGGCAGGCCCCGCCCCCTCCCCGCTCCCCCATTGGCTGTGGCGCAGCACCGCGGCGCCGCCAGTGGCCGCACCGGGGCCCGGCGGCGGGGATGGGGAGCGGCGGCTCGGCGGCTCGGGGCAGGCGGCTGGCGGTGACCGAGGGCCCGGGGGGCTGCGAGCAGCGGCTGGAGCTGCGGGGCGGGCAGGTGCCGGCGGCCCTGTGGGCTCAGCACGGGGTGCGGAAGCTTTACCTGAGCGGCGCGGGGCTGCGGGAGCTGCCGGCCGAGCTGGCCACCCTGAGGCACCTCCGCACCCTGGCCCTGGACGGCAACGAGCTGCTGGAGGTGCCCGAAGCCCTGTGCCGCCTGCCCCGCCTGGCTCACCTCTACCTGGGCCGCAACGGGCTGCGGGGGCTGCCGCCCGCCTTTGCCCGCTTGCAGAGCCTGCGCTGCCTTTGGGTGGAGGGAAACTTCCTCGCCCGCTTCCCCCGCGCCCTGCTGCGCCTGCCTGAGCTCCGCAGCCTGCAGCTGGGGGACAACCGCCTGGCCCGCCTGCCCGCCGCGCTGCCCCGCATGGCCGGCCTGCGCGGGCTCTGGCTCTACGGCAACCGCTTCGAGGAGTTCCCGCCGGCCCTGCTGCGCATGGCCCAGCTCCGCGTCCTCGACCTGGACCGCAACCGCATCGCCTGCTTCCCCGACCTGGGCTGCCTCACCGCCCTGCGCCTCCTCTCCTACGACCACAACCCCGTACGGCGGCCGCCCCGCGTCGGTGATGCCGTCCGGCTGGTGGGCGACGGGGCGCAGGAGTTCATGGAGGAGCGGCGGGAGCGGCTGCAGAGCCTCCAGCAACGGGAGGAGGAGGAGGAGGAAGGCACCGAGGCCCCACCGTCGGCCCCTGAGGATGACTCCCCGCTGCTGGAAGACGGGGAGGGCAGCTTTGCGGCGCTGCCGGGCTCCCCAGGGGAAACGTGAGCCACCGCGCTGCAGCCGGACACCCATGGGGATGCACAGCAGAGGGATGGGGAGCCGCCACGGGGCTCCCAAGGACCCCCCCCCCCCCCCCCCCCCCCCATCTGCCAGGTGGGGAAGAAGGAAGCTCACAGCCTCCGCGCGAAGGAAAACGCGGTTGGAGGACCAGCGTCTCCCAGCTGGGACGGCAAAGAGCTCGTGGGTCTGCGGGGCTCACCGTCGGGATCCACAAACCCCACCGCAGAGCAGCCCACGCAGCCGCCGGGTGCCTTGGATGGCAGAAACGGCCCCGCAGACACCCCCGACTCGCTTGCTGGGCAGGTCCTGGCGCGCAGCACGGTGCTGCCAAGAGCCCGTTGTCCCCCCGACACCCACCCACGAGCGCGGGGACCTTCCTACCACGCTCTGCCTCGCCGCGGGGACCCTTCGCTCCTGGCTCCGTAGGGCAACGCCATTCGCGTCCGTGCGGCACAGACCTTGTCACCTTGAAGAGCAGCGAGGTTTGAGAGCAACGGCGCAGACCCCTCCCCACCCCCCAGAGATCCCCCCTCAATCCTGCCGCTGCAGTTGGGCTGGGGCACAGAGGGGTCTCCGCCGGGCTCCTCCGGGCTCTCGGGGTTGGGAAGGAGCAGATGGAAACCCCCCCAGGGCACAAACGCTGCCCGCCTGGAAGGGGTTTTGCCTCTGTCCGGGGAAAGGAGCCCCCAAAACGGGCACCGCAGCTGAGGTTGCCACCTTGGCCCTCCTCTTCCCCTCCCCAAGCACCGTTTGTACCAAACTCAAGCAATAAAAAGCACAAACCCAAGAAAACCCAGCGTGTGAGAAAGGTGACGGGGTCTGTTCTCCCGGCGGGGGGGGGGGCTGCAACGGGGAAGGGGGCTGCTGGGGAGCTGCTGGCAACACGGCGACGCATCCCGGCGCCAGCCCACCAGCTCCTCCGGCTTCTGGCGTGCGGGAGAGTCCGGTCTGCGGGCCGTGAGGTTTCAGACCGCGCGTCCGCTTTTAATGGCGAGGGCTTTGGGGCTTGGGGCCTGGGAGGCAGCCAGCGCTCCGGCCACATCCTCGGGCGATGCTGCCTGGCTTTTTTCCCCCGCTCCACGGCGGGAACAGCGGATATTTCAGACACAGCGGAGCACCCTCGTCTGCGGGATGTCGGTGGCAGCCCCTCCAGCAGCGGAGGCTGAGGAAGGCCCCCCCGCCCCGTTCCGGCACTGAGGCCCCAGTTCCATTCCCACTTGCAGATTTGGAGCTCGGCTCGCTCTTCCCCCTCGGGTTTGGGTCTGTCCGTCCCCTCCTGCCCCCCTGGCAGCCTTCGCCGCCGCGGCTTGGAGCACCCCAGCACAGCAATGGGTGGCTCCCAGTCCCCAGGGATGCACTGGGGTCGGGCCATCAATCTGCTGCTAATTAGCAGGTAATAATCCACCCCCTCGCTGGGTGCTGGCCCTGGCAGAGACCCACAGCACCCCGAGCCCCAGCCCTTCTGCTGCCACTGGCTCCAGGCAGTCCGGTCTGCGCTCGGTAGGGTGAGGGGTGCGGGTGGCCCTGGGTGCCACCAGCCTGTCCCCGCAGCAGGAGCCAGACCCAGAAGCTCCAACACCTGGGCGGGGGGGGGGGGGTCCCTGCCTCCCCGCAGCCGTCTCCCACCGCCCCAGCCTTCCACAGCCCTGGGTGTGAAACGAGCTGGGTTGGCACGGCACTGGTGACAACTGGCACGGCGACACGAGGGCCAGGAGCTGCCGCAGTCAGCGCAAACCTCACACGTCCCCCGCTACGCACAAGTATTTCGGGCACCGCCGAGCCCCGGCACCCGGCGAGGCGTGCGCTGCATCATCCGTACGTCTGTCTCTATAGATATCTCCCTGCCTGCTCCCCGCATCGCCGCTCCCGCCGGCTGCGGGGACAAAGGGACAGGCGCAGGGACAGCTGCGGCTCGGGCCGGCTCCGTGCAACAGGACCAGATTTTATTGCTCCCGCACGGAGCACGCGGCCGAGCAGATTTTATTTTTTGCGGTGTTCAGAGACGCAGCGCGATAAATGAAACCCGGCTCTGGCGTAACGCAGCCGGGCTCGGTGGCACCGGCGCTGCCGGTAGCTCCTTGCTGCCAGGACCCCCAGGTTTGGCTCAGCCGGGCATAAACCACAGCCCGACCCGCGCTGCAGCGGGACGCGGGAGCCAGCCAGGGGACTGTGTTGTCCCCTCCCATCCTCCGCTGCCACCGGCCACCTCCGACGCCTGAAGGGCAGATCCGGAGGGATGCTGTGCTGGACACAGGGGACACGGCTCCCCCGCCATCCCCGGGTTTGGAGTTTCATTTATTTGTTCCAGACCGGTGTGCAGTGAATTATTCAGCAGCCACTCGAGCCGCCACACTGCCAGCCGGCACCCCGGGCTCCCAGCCAGCCCCGTGCCCCCCCGCCTCGCCAACAGGACGCGGACCCCATCTCTGTCCCCCACCGCAGAGCCACATTCCGGACCCTTCCCCACACGTTGCCCTCCCCGGGACCCAGCCCAAGCCCCCCGGCGCAGCGCAGCCCACCCAGGATGGGCACTCACCCCTCTGGCATGGCAGCTGCCGGCAGGGACCCGCTGGCTCTGTCACCCGGCTCAGCACCAGCTGGCACTGGCAGCATTGTCCCCCGGGGCTGGGGGGACCACAAAGCCCCCATCAGGACCCCCAGCCACACTCCCACACAGCTCCTGAGAGCCACCTCCCAGCATAACCACCCAGGCTGCTCTTAATGAAGCCTCATTAATTGCCCTCGTTAATTGCCCTCATTAGCCGGCCCAACGCCACAGCCTTGCAGGTTGGCCAGGTGGCTCTGCTTGTCCCCTCTCTTTGCAGGGACCCTTCGGGGGGAGGGTCGTGTCCCCCCCCCGGCATGTGCCCCCTTCACCGGGGGGTCCCCAAGCGTGGCCTGTCCCACCCTCCCCCTCCTTGTGCATGCGGAGAGGGGGCGATCGGTGCTGGGGGGATGCTCGGTGCTGGGGGGAATGCTTGGTGCTGGGAGGGATGCTCAGAGTTGGGGGGGATGCTCAATGTTGGGGGGATGCTCAGAGCTGAGGGGGATGCTTGGTGCTGGGGGGGTGCCCAGAGTTGGGGGGATGCCCAGAGTTTGGGGGGGATGCTCGATGCTGTGATGCTCAGCACTGGGGGGGGATGCTCGGTCCTGGAGGGGATGCTCAGATTTGGGGGGGATATTCGATGCTGGGGGGATGCTCAACATTGGGGGGGATGCTTGGTGCTGGGGTGAAGGCTCAGACTTGGGGGGGGATACTCAATGCTGGGGTGATGTGCAGCACTGGGGGGGATGCTCTGTGCTGGGGGGGATGCTCGGAGTTGAGGGGGGATTCTCAGAGTTGGGGGGGGCTGCTCGATGCTGGAGTGATGTGCAGCCCTGGGGGAGATGCTTGGTGCTGGGGGGGTGCTCAGACTTGGGGGGGGATGCTCAGAGTTGGGGGGGATGCTCGGTGCTGGGGTGATGCTCAGGACTGGGGGGGGATGCTCAGAGCTGGGGGGACGCTCAGTGCTCGGGGGTGCTGGATGTTGGGGGGATGCTCGACGCCGGGGTGACACTCAGCGCTGGGGGGGATGCTCAGCCAGGTGCAGGTGACGCTGTGACCCCCGTCCCCGCTTCGACCGGCGTTCGCTGCGGGCACAGCTGCTGAGAACCGCGGGCGCCGTCCCCCCCGTCCCCCCTGAGCCCAGAGACGAGGCACGCTGGCAGTTACTGACTGTCCTTTATTACCGAGAGCAGGGGCTGCCTCCAGAAAACGAGGGGCCCCGCTCCCCAAAAATAGGATTCTGCAAAGAAGGCGGCCCCGACGCGCCCCGGCCCTCCCCGCCGTGATTAGGAAAGGGGGTGGCCGCGGCCGCACAGCCCCCGGCAGCGGGGTGGCATCGCCACCCGGGCACCCCCTCGCTCCAGCCGCTCCTCAGCCGCTCTGGCCTTTTGTCTTTATTTTTTTTTTGTCCTTTTTTTTGTCGTTTGGCTTTTTTTTGTCCTTTTTTTTTTGTCGTTTAGCTTTTTTTTGTGGTTTTTTTTTTTTGGTCTTATTTTTCCCCGTTTTTCTGTATTTTACACACCAGTTGGATGTTACCGTCACATGAAGAAGAGAGATACCTGAACAAGATCACGGCTAAGAGCTCTAAAAATGAACACACAAGCCCCCCCCCCCGGGGAGCCGCCCGCCGCCGAGCAACCCTTCCCGGAGCAGCGGGGTGCCCGAGGGGTGACGGGTGGGCACCCGGCTTGGCACGGCCCCGTGGGCGCCCGGGGCTCCGTCGCCGTGCCCGGATTTGGGGTGCCGTGGCCCTGCCGCCCCTTGGCTCCGACCCCTCCCCCGGGGCGTGTAAACCTCTTCTTTTATGTTAAAAAAAGAGAGAATATGATAAAAATACAAATGTCCCCTAAAAGCGTTATTATTACTGTAGTAGCAGTATTATGACTTCTCTCCAGATTGTCCAGGATCGTCTCAAGAGGGGACTGCGCCGAGGGTCCCGCTGCCCCCGCGTCCCTGGGGGGGGGTTGGTAAAACGGGGGTCCTGGCTGTGCGCAGCCCCCCAAAAAGGGACAGCCCGTGGCCTCGGTGGCACCCGGGGGGCTGCGGCTTGGTGGCACCCAGCAGCGGGGTGTTGGTGCGGGAGAGGAGGAGGGTGGTGGGTGCCACGGGGGGAGCAGGAAGACTGAGGGCAGGGGACCCTTGGCCGGGTGGGGTGGCTGCGTGCCGGTGGGCACCCAGCTGACGGTGGGCTCGCTCCGGGGGTCCCCGCGCCCGTGGGTGGCCGTGCCCTACCTGAGATGGCTGCGGAGGCGGCAGCACCCACCTCTGCCCTCCTCCGGGAGGGCTCGGCCGGGGATGGGGGACAGCGGGGGCACCCCCGGAGCCCCCCGAGGACACACAGGCACCGCCCACCGCGTCCTCGCCCCGTGCCAGTGCAAGGGGCACTGGTGTCACCCACCCACCGCGACCCGCCAGGGCAGGGCGGTGGGGAGGACCCCGCCGGGTGACCCCATCCATTACCTTGACCCCCCCTGAGCCCCCGCGCCCCATGGGGCTCCCAGGAGGGTCTGTCCCCACTCCAGGGTGCGGGCAGGGGTCCAAGGGGGAGCCGACAGGGAGATGCTGGCACCAATCTTGCCAGGATGGGTGGCCCAGGAGATGCCACCTGCCCAGGGTGGGGACAATGGCGCTTGCTCCACCCCTTACCCCCCTCTCGTGGACCACAGGGCTCTTGGGGGTCCCAGACCAGCGCGGAAGGGGATGCTCGGGGGGCTCAGCATCCCCCTGGGGAGCCACCACCGGGCTCCAGACCAGTCCCCTGCCCACCCCCATGGGGACATGCCCGGGGTGGGGGGAAGAGCTGGGGTAGGGGCAGGACGGGGGGGTCCCCATGTTGGGGGGGTGAGCCCCGAAATGGAGGTAAAGCATCGAACCCGGCTGAAGGCAGTGCACAAACGAGACCGCTTTGGCTAACGAACTGGGTCATGGCTTCCGATCCCGGGGAAAGGGGGGGCCGCCGTCACCCCCCCGGTGCCCCCCGCCCCGTGCCAGCCCAGCGCGGCCGGGGGGCTCGGGGAGGGCGGCGGGGATGAGGCAGGGCACGGGGGGCTCCGCGGCCCCGCTGACGGCTCGGAGAGTTTTTATTGAGCTGAAAGGGGAGCTGGACAGTGGGGGGGTCCCCTGGGTCAGCCTCGTCCCCTGAAATGGGGGGGGGGGGTGAGGCCGGGGACGGGCAGAGGGGCTCCCAGGGACTGGGGCTGGAAGCACTGGCAGAAGTCCTGCGCGGTGGCGGGGATGGGGACGGGGACGTCGTCACTTCCAGCACCCTCCGCGGGCAGGGGTCCTGGGCAGCTGCGTGCCCCCCATCCCCCAGCATCGTGGAGAGGCGAAAGCGGGGGGCTGGGGGTGGGCTGGGGGGGTGTCTCCGTCCCCTTTCCTACCGCAGGGTCCCCGCGAAGCTGAGCCGCCGTCCTGCCGGTCCCTCGGCTCCTCGCTAGGAGCCCTGCGGAGGGGTGACGGGGGCTGGGAAAGGGGGGGACCCCCCGGCCCCACAGTCTTGGGGTGCTCAGGCCTTCAGCTGGTGCCACTGTGCCACCGCTTGCCGGGGACGGGCGATCATGTCCTTCCAGTGCTTCACCTCCCCGGGGCCGCTCTTCCATGACAGGTAGATCTGGGGGGACAGGCAGCCCTTGGACCCCGGGCTCCGCTCCCGGCTCCTCCATCCCCATCCCGCTCCCCGCTGCTGCCGCCTTTGCTCCCAGCCTGAGCTATTTTTATCCATCGGTTTTCCACACGGCGAGGCGGAAAACCGCACGTGCCAGCCCTCCCCGCAGCTGAGAGCTGGGGGAGCCTGCGTCGGAGTGGGGCTCATTGCTAATTACGCGATCAAAAGTGATGAGCAGGCTGCCAGCCATGGCGTGAAGGGCACGGTCCTCTCCTCCCCACAACACTTTAATGCGAAGCAGAGGCACTGCGGGCACCGTCTGTCCGTCCATCCATCCATCCACCCACCCACCCACCCACCCACCCACCCATCCATCCATCCATCCACCCATCTATCCATCCATCCACCCATCCATCCATCCATCCACCCATCCGTCCATCCATCCACCCACCCGTCCATCCATCCATCCATCCATCCATCCACCCATCCATCCACCCATCCATCCATCCATCCATCCATCCATCCATCCATCCACCCACCCATCTATCCACCCATCCATCTATCCATCCACCCATCCATCCACCCACCCATCCACCCATCCACCCACCCATCCATCCATCCACCCACCCATCCACCCGTCCATCCACCTATCCATCCATCCATCCACCCACCCATCCACCCATCCACCCACCCATCCACCCATCCATCCACCTATCCATCCATCCATCCATCCACCCACCCATCCATCCATCCATCCACCCATCCATCCATCCATCCACCTGTCCCTCCATCCACCCATCCACCTGTCCCTCCATCCATCCATCCGTCCACCCGTCCATCCATCCATCCGTCCACCCGTCCACCCATCCACCCATCCACCCATCCATCCACCCATCCATCCACTCATTCATCCATCCACCCACCCACCCACCCATCCATCCATCCATCCACCGATCCATCCATCCATCCATCCATCCATCCATCCATCCATCCGGCACCGTGGCTGTGCCACCGGCGATGTCCCCTCCAGGCTGTGCCCACGCTGGGGACGCCGGCACCTTGCCCCTCGCCGGCCACCCCCTTCTCCGGGTTTATCCCGATCTCCTACAGCGCTGCGTTTGGGGACCATTGAATAATAGGGATTACCGGGCTCGTTTGTCATCGTTAGCCTAACGAGCGGAGAGCTGGATGGATTTACCGCAAAGAAAATCAAGAGGGGATGAATTCCTCCATTCGTGTTGTAGGGAATCGCCGCGCGGGGACAGGGGCTGGGGTCTGTCTGGCGGTGGATGCGGACCCTGGGGACCCCCCGCCGAGCCCCACGCCCCATCCCAGCTCTCCCCCATCGACAGCACTGGTCGCCACCAGCCAGGGATGTGGCCGTCCCCCCGGTGCCATCGCTCCGCAGGACGCATCGCCGGGGTCCCTCCACCGCGCGCCAGTGCCGCGGGACCCACCTTGCCGATGACGTCGTTGCGGCTCAGCCTGTCCTTGTCCATGACGGTGATGACGATGGTCGTCTCGCGCAGCCGCTCCGTGGGGATGTCGAAGGCGAAGGACTCGTTGAAGACGGGGTTGAGGCACCGCTTCATGACCACCGTCTTCTTCTTCTCCACCCGCTTGTCCTTATACATCAGCCACACCTTCACGTAGGGGTCTGGGGGGACAGGAGCTGCTCTCAGCCCCGGCTGGGCAGCGGGCAGCGATGCCCGGCGCGGCAGGAGCCGGGGCTCGTACCTGACGTGCCCCCGATGTCCATGGCTTTGAGGTTACGGGCTTTGATGATGTTCACCACGATGGAGTTGGCGGAGGGGTTGTAGCACAGCGACAGCAGCAGCTCCCCACGGCTTCCCTGTGGGACCCACAGACGCCCTTAGGTGGGCACCCAGAGAAGATCCGCTCCTCACCGCGGCACCCAACCCAAGCCCTGATGGGGCACCCAAAGCCCCTGGGTCCCGCGGTGGAAGCCAGGAGCTGGGCTGGGACCCCCAGAGCTGTCCCGAGGGTGGACTTCAGGGCTGCATGGGAAATCAGGGCAGGAGGAAATGGGGCCAGCCCCAGCGGGACGTTTTCTGGTCTTGCTAGAGGCAGGAGAAAAAGTAAAGTTTCATTTTGGAACTACCCGAAACAGCTCTTTTTTGACCCAAAATGAGACACTCGCCTTGGGCTACTTAGTGGCGTAATTTATAGATAAATATTTGGGAGGAGCAACCTGCCCGCTGGATGTCCAACCTTCTCGCAAAGCAGCAAACGTCCCCGTTGGGGTAGCAAGAGGGTGGTGGTCCCGTCGGGACACCACAGGGACAGGGGCTTGCCTCCCCTCAAGGACTGTCCCCAGGGGGTGGGACGGGGACCAGGGCCTTACGCTGCCATCGCTGCACGGCTTCAGGTCCTTCCAGAAGGTCTGCATCTGGGTGAGGTCCACCTTGTTGAGGGGGATGGACACCTCCCCGATGGGGTCGTTGCGGCTGAAGCGGTCGTAGTCCAGGACCTGGAGGTACAGCACCCGCTGCACCACCTTCTCGTAGGGGAACCCTGCGCCAGAGACGGAGGGGATGAGGATGAGCAGCACCTGGGGCTGGTGCCACCCTGCCTTGACCGTGCTGCTGGGGAGATGTTGGCACCAGGCAGCGGGTGGGGAGCGCACAGCAGCATGGGGCACCTCACGTGGCTTCGGGCCACCGCGGCGGCTGGTAGCGGATTAATTCCCACCCATGGGTGCCTGCTGGGGTGGGAAGGAGCTTCCCCCCGTTTCCCCTTCACAGGACGCAAACACCTCCAACCTGGCCTTGATGGCTTGGCCAACCCATTCCATCACCGATGGCCACCATGTTGGCAGCTCAAGCTGAGCTGATCCAGCCCAGGAGGGAGGACTGAGGGTCCCGCAACCGCTCTGCTCCCATCCCAGTCCTCTCCAGTCCATCCCAGCCCCTACCTTCGAAGAGGAAGGTCTCATTCCAGTGCGGGTTGAGGTTCTTCCGCTTCACCTTGGTCTCCAGCTTGTGCTTCTTGTCGGGGAGCAGGTAGATCTTGACGAAGGGGTCGCTGGTGCCGCTGAAGTCCTTGGCCGGCAGCTCCTGCGCCTTCATGATCTTGACGGTCAGAGTGGACTCCTGGAAGTTGTAGCCGACGCTGAACTGGATGCGGCCCAGGTTCTCCCGGCTGACGCCATCGTGGCCCTCGTCATCCTCAGAGCCCGGGGAGAGCTGTGGCGGGGGGACAAGGGTGGTGAGCACAGCACCAGAGGGGCTGGCAGGGGACCACCAGCGGGGTCTGCACACCCCCGTGCCCCCCAATTTCAGCACCCGAGCTCGGTTCGCAGCAGCATCCGACCCCCAGCGCCGCGAGCTGTCAGAGGGCATCAGCATCTCCCCGGCTCCCCGCCACCGCCATCGCCTCGGATGACTCCTGGCTCGGCGCCGCGCGTCCCTGGAGCGCCAATTAGCCAAATTCCTCCTGACAGCCTGTCCCTCACGGCTCCGGCACCGCTCCCTTGCACCCGCCCGGGTGAAACGGCCGCGTCGCCTCGGCTGTGCCGGGGACTTGGCAGCATGGGCTGGGACGTGCCACGGGCGCTTGCGGCACACGGCGGGCGTGGGGAAGAGCTGGAGGGCTGAGAGGGGATGCCGTCCCTGGGGAGCCCGTCCCGGTCCACCCACCATCAGCATCTCGCTGGTCAGGGAGTTGACCAGATCGGAGACGGAGGACCGCGGCTCCGTCTTGCGGTCGGACTCATCGTGCGGTGGCTGCCCCGGCGTGGGCGCTGCGTTCGCCGCCTTGCCGCTGGCCGGCACCCTGGGGAAAGAGAGGCAGCACCTTAGAGGAGAGGGGTCGAGAGCCGAGAGCGAGACAGCAAGCGGCTCCCCCGGACCCCTTCTCCCAGTGGATGCCGCGCCGGGGCTCTGCCAGCCCCCCATGGAGGCTGCCAGCTGCGAAGGGACGCCCGGGGCCGTGCCACCGGCAGCTGCATGCCACCCACCGCAGCCCGCCAGCCTCCCCGCACAGAGGGGTCCTGGCCAGTGCCGGCAACCGGTTCCGCCGCCGGGCAGCGCCGGGTGCCAGCCGGTGCCGTGGCACCCGCGGCACGCCGATCCCACGCTGCCCATGTCCCACCCCGATGGCCACAGAGCCCCCGGCGATGCCCGGGGTGGCCCCGTGGCTACCAGGTCCCCACCAGCACCCCACCAGCCAGCCATGGGTGCTCCGTGCCGCGGCGTGGGCTCGGTGCCCGGCACCCACCCCCCCCCTTTCCTTCTGCCACCGGTGCCCTGTAGCCAAGACCGCTGCTCCGGTTGCCCCCCGCACACCCCGGGCTGTAGCAGCCGGGTCTGGGGGGCTCCGTGCCGGGGGCTCCTGGTTGGGTGCGGGACGGTGACGTGCTCCGGTGATGGAGGCGGGTGGGCACGCTGCCACGACGCACGTGGACACGGGGAGATGGCGGCAGGGACACGGCAGCCCTGGGGGGTCTCCCGCGGTGCAGACAGAGCCACGAGACGCCCACCGACATGCCAAGCGCACGCGTGATGGAGACGCAGAGCGGGGGGGACCTGGGGGCGATGGAGACGGAGGCACACGCAGCGGCACGGGAAGCAGGGGGCGGCCGCCCTCTCGCACGCCCTCACGCCCCGGCGGGATGGCACCCAGGGAGGACCGCAGAGCCCGAGCTGGCTGGGGAGGCAAAATCAGGTTAAAACCAGGGCGAAGATGAAGGTGGAGGAGCAGCGCCGGTGCCGGTGGAGCCGTGGGTGCCGGCGCGCCGGTGGAAGTCGCGGACAGAGAGAGAGAAAGAGCGGGAAAGAGCAAGAGAGAGGAGGAGCAGCGTTGTCCACCGCCGGCCTGCCGGGAGGGAACGGGGAGAGAAGAGCGGGGAGGATGGACGGACGGACGGAGAGCGGTTAGTCGCCGGGACGGAAGCCACACCGAGCCGCCGGGCTGGAGCCGCCGGGGATGGGCTGGAAGGAAGAAGCTGAGAAACGGGGATGGAGGAGACGTTTTCGAGGCAGGAGAGCGGGCGGGTGGGCAGGTGAGAGCGGAGGGTGCCGGAGCTTGTCCCCTCCGCCGGCCGAACCCGCCGCGTCGCGCCGGGCCCAGGGGTACGGTGAGCAGGGGGCATGGAGGCGGGGAGGCCATGCATGCGCGGGGATGGGTCATTCGGAAGTGGGGAGGGGGGTCTCGCTGCGGCACAGCCACCCACCCCCCATGCCCGGCAGCCAGCATCCCCCATCCCATCGCCCAGCACGGCACAGCCGGTGCTCCCGGCAGGGACCGGCTGCGCAGCGCGACGCCGGGGAGGGGAAGCGCTGAAAGATGGAGCGAAACCAAAGCGGAGCAGGGTAAAAATAGCCGGCGGGTGAGAACGGTGCCAGTTCATGAACACGCCGAGCACGCGGGGAGGCAGAGCCCGCCGGCTTCACACCTCCTCCCCGCTCCGGAGGGGACTGACGCCCGCTCCCTCTGCCACCGCCAGCCCTCGCCGGCGGCCGCGGCTGGGCTCCAGCGCCGGTGCCGGACGCGGCGCTGAGCCGTCGGCACCCCAGGAAGGCAGGGAGCAGCCAGGGACTGTGCTTGCTTGGAGGAGAAAGGGGGGATAAATGTGTCCCCTTCCCCACCTGCCATGCTGGCTCTGTCCCCATCAGCCTTGGGCACGCCACCGCAGGGATGTCCCCGCGTCCCCGCACCGGGCTGCACCGGACATGCGTTGGGATGGGACCGACGTGGCATCGTCGGGGGGTCCCTGCGAGCCTGGTTCCACCCCCCTCACCCCATTTTCCTCCCGGCACAGCGGCTCTCCCCTGCCCTGCATCCCCCCCAGCATGCAGCCAGGGCAGGGGGCTGGCGGCCGGGGATGGCAAGCGAGGGAGGAGGGATGGGGGGGGGGGGGTCCTCTCAGTGCCACCGCTCCGGAGACAGAATCACGGGTGCCGGTGGGGGAGAGCTGCAGACGTCACCGTGCCCGGTGCCCGCTGGGCCACCCTGTGCCGCTCCAACCTTCGCGCTCCACGAAGCCAGCCTCCTCCTCCTCCTCCTCCTCCTCCTCCTCCTCCTCCTCCTCCTCCACCCTGGGTCTCCTCCTGCTGCGGGACTGCCCTCGTCCTCGCTCGTACCTCTTGTCCCCCTGAGCGTTCGGCTGGTTCGGCTGCGTCCCAGCGGGTTGCAGGTCAGGGATATTGGCAAAGTCATCTTGCTCTGAGAGTCCCAAAACCAGGGATAACACCACCATCCGGCCTTCCCTGCCCAGGCGGCCCCCCGGGGCAGCGGGAGAGAGAGAAAGAGAGAGAGGAGAAGACAGCGTCAGGCGGGGAACCGGCACCCCACCGGCCCCCGACGGCGAGGGGAACCCCGGCTCTGCCCGCCGGCCCCTGCGCGGGGGACGATGCCCGGGATGGGCGCAGAGGGCTGCGGGGAGAAAGATGCCAGCTCCGGCGAGCCCGGCACGCGTGGATACCGCCGCCATCCCTCTCCTCCTCCACCGGTCCAGGCAGGGAGGATGCCGAGGTCCTGCCGAGGAGGGAGAAGGTGCCCGGAGGGGCTGGGGACGAGGGTCCCGGCATCCTTCCGCGGAGGAGGAGATGGCGGTGCCACGGCCGAGGCTCTTCGCCCCGTTCCGGCGCCGCCGGCACGGCCTCCCCGGGGCCCGTAACCGCATTTACGCCACGGCGCCGGGGAGGCAGGCGGGAGGGTAAAGAGAGTCAAGAGCAAAAGCAAAGTTAATGGCTTCGGAGAGCGGCAGTGGTAAAGGGCAGCGGCTCCTCCGCGGGGAGACGGCACGGCGGCTCGGCACGGCCCGGCTCTGCGGCTGCCCATTAAGGCTGGGACCAGCGCCGGTGCTGGGTAAACGGGGAGGAACGTGACCCTGGGGATGGCTAACGAGCCACATCTCGACGGTGGGAAGCTGGCAAATGGAGCCGGCGAGGAACCTCTCGGCGGGAGAGGGCAGAGCTGGGACGGCGTGGGGCAGGCAGAGCTGAGCGGGGGCACCGAGGGGCTGGTGGGGAGGAGGGGGCTCACGGCCGGTGCCGGAGCTGGGACGGGGACCCCCGGGCAGGGAGCCCGTGCCTGCCCGCTGGAAGGCTGAACCCTCTCTCCAGGGCTGCCTGCGCAGGCAGCAGCCGACTTGGCATCCCCCAGGACCTCTCCCACCAAACCCTGACGCAGACGGTGCTGTGCTGACTCACCCCAGGGCAGGATCAGGCCTGAGCCCCCCACCCCGAGCACTACCAGCCCGGGGCACGCGCAGCCGGGACCTGAGCATCCCCTCTCCCGGGGTGCCGGGGGGGAGCGGGAGGACCCCGGGGACGATGGGGACAGAGGATGGGGACCAGCTCTGCAGAGGAGTGACAATGTCACATGCCGAGATACGCTGGCAGCGCGGGACTCGGATTAGTCCTCGGCGCTTGAGGTCTGAAAGCCAGCGCCGATACAGGAGATAGGGTTAAGCCAGATTAAAGATCACACGGCTCCGGCAGCCTCCGCGGCTCCCAGCCCGGGCGGAAGGCAGCCGGACGGGCAGCGATATCGGGGCCCAACAGACGGTCACCCCCGCGCAGGGGCCACCGCCGGCACGGCTGCCACCCCCGCCTCCTCCCTGGGGCAATGTCACTCCCTGGGGACAACCGGAACATCCCTGGGGACCGAAGGGGACCTGAGCACCCGCAAGGGCAAAAAGCCCTGGGGCAAAGCGAGCTGGGGGAGTGCATGGGAGCCTTCCCGGAGCCCCCCGGGGTGGGGGAGCTGCCCCTGCCCCCCGCGATGGGGCCGGAGGGGAGCTGGCCCTTCCCGATGGCCGTGGGCAGCGTTTGCCCGAGGTGGTGCCGGCTGAGCCGCTGTGCCAGGGCGAGAGGAGGAGAGAGCGGAGAAGAGAGTAATAGAGAGAGCAAATGGAGAGAGCAAATGGAGAGAGGGATGGAGAGAGCAGAGAGTAGAGGAGAGAGGAAGAGAGAGAGCAAACAGAAAGAGAAGAAGAGAGAGTGGAGGAGAAAGCGGAGGAGAGAGCGGAGGAGAGAGCGGAGGAGAGAGCGGAGGAGAGAGCGGAGGAGAGAGCGGAGGAGAGAGGGATGGAGAGAGTGGAAGAGAGCACAATGGACAGAGTGATGGAGAGAGCGATGGAGAGAGCAGAAACTGGAGGAGAGAGCAAGGGAGAGAGCAAATGGAAAGAGAAGAAGAGAACGAAGGAGAGAGCAGTGGAGAGGACAGACTGGAGGACAGTGATGAAGACAGTGATGGACAGAGAGGAGAGTGGAGGAGAGAGTGATGGAGAGAGCAAAGGAGAGAGGGATGGAGAAAGTGGAAGAGGGAGCAAAGGACAGCGGAGGAGAGAGAAAATGGAGAGAGTGAAGGAGAGAGCAAACGGAGAGAGAGATGGAGAGAGCAGAGACTGGAGGAGAGAGCAAGGGAGAGAGCAAATGGAAAGAGAAGAAGAGAGTGAAGGAGAGAGGGGTGCACAGAGTGGAGGACAGAGTGATGGAGAGAGCAATGGACAGAGCGACAGACAGAGCGGAGAGTGGAGGAGAGAGCAAGCGAGAGAGCAAACGGAAAGAGAAGAGGAGAGAGCGAAGGAGAGAGCAGTGGAGAGAGTGGAGGACAGACTGGAGGACAGAGCAATTGAGACAGTGACAGACAGAGCAGAGAGTGGAGGAGAGAGCGATGGAGAGAGCACAGGAGAGAGGGATGGAGAAAGTGGAGGAGAGAGCAATGGACAGAGCAGAGGAGAGAGCGGAGGAGAGAGAAAATGGAGAGAGTGAAGGAGAGAGAAAACGGAGAGAGTGATGGAGAGAGCAGAGACTGGAGGGGAGAGCAAGGGAGAGAGCAAGGGAGAGAGCAAATGGAAAGAGAAGAAGAGAGAGTGAAGGAGAGAGCGGTGGAGAGAGTGGAGGACAGAGCGATGGAGAGAGCGACGGACAGAGCGGAGAGTGGAGGAGAGAGTGGAGGAGAGAGGGATGGAGAGAGGGATGGAGAGAGGGATGGAGAGAGCGGAGGAGAGGGCAACGGAGAGAGCAGAGGAGAAAGTGGAAGAGAGAGCGATGGAGACAGCGGAGGAGAGAGCAGAGGAGAGAGCAATGGAGAGAGCAGAGGAGAGAGTGAAGGAGAAAGCAACGGAGAGAGCGATGGAGAGGAGAGCAACGGACAGAGCGACGGCCGGAGCGGAGGAGCGCGCACACTTACAGGAAGGACTTCATGTCCAAGCCGCGGTTGCGGATTTGCCCCACCACGTGGTCCCAGCTGCCAGGATTGGAGCGGCTCCGGCCGCCAGCCGTCCGATGCTTGGAGCCGGCGGCGATGCCCTGGCGCGCCTGGCCGCCGCGGGAGCCCCGGGGGTTGCCGGCGCCGGCGGAGGAGCCGCTGTGGGCCTGGAGGTGGCCCAGGCTCTGGCTGGTGGTGGGCTGGCTGTGGTTGGCGCGCTGGTGCTGGCTGAGGGGCTGCTGCAGACTTTGCTGGCGCACGAGCGTGCGGGGCCGCTGGCATTTGGGCTCGCCTGCTGAGGTGGGGATATACTCAAGGGTAGTGGCTGTGGACAAGGTGGAGTCCTCGAAACTTAGGGAGAGGAAGGGCAGAGGAGAGGAGAGAAAGGAGAAGAAGGTGAAGGGGCAAAATTGGAGGAAGGAAAAGAAGAGAGTTAGAGAGAAGATGCCCCAGCGCAGGGAGCGCTCCGGCAAGGGCCAGCGGGTGCAGCGACCGGTTCCTCCGCCTCTCGGCCGCGGCTTGGCCTCGCCGGCGGGCACGCGGGGCTCTCGCGCCGCCGCCATCTCGGTCCCGGGCTGCCAGGAGGGGGAAGCTCGGCCGTGGCACCGCGGCACCCGGCCGGCTGGGTGCCCTCCCGCTCCCGCGGCCGCCGAGCAGCCGGCGCCTTCCCGGCACGCCGGCCGACCTCGTCTGCGAGCTAATTAGGCTGCTGCGTGAAGGCGAATCCCACGGCGCCCGCTGACGCGCTGCCAGCCAGCCCGCCCCGTCCCTCCCAGCCCAGCACCCAGCCGCCAGCACCCTCGCCGCCGGGTCTCAGCATCCCCTGTCCGGAGGGACCGGGTGCGACGGAGGGGGCTGAGACCCCCCACGGCCGTGCCATGCCAGCAAGCCGGGTGTCCCCAGCGCCAAGCCAGCCAGCGGAGAGGGACCCCGGTGGGGTGGGAGTCCGGCCGCGCTCCCAGCCCCCTGCCCGCGGGACGGGAGGCGATGGGGACGCAGCCCTGGCAGGACAGGGAGCGCGGAGAAGCCCAACCCCACGTGGACGGGCTCTGTCTGGCCGGCGGAGACAGAAGAGCGGGCGAGAGGCCGGCGGGGAAGCGGCGGTGCCCGTCGCTGGCCATGCAGCCGGCCCCGCGCCGCGGCGGCAGCGCATGCGCGGCACGAGCCCCGGGCACAGCGCTGATGCCCACGGCGGTCTGCGAAGCTCCCGGCCACGAGACCAGGGGGTCCAGCCAGCCTGGCCAAAGCCCTCGGGATGCCACGATGGCACCGGCAGAGTCGCCTTCAGCAGCAGCCCCCCACCCTTGCCCGGTCCCCGCGCTGCCCGGGACCGGCTGGGGTGCCGGCTGGCACCGCGTGGCGAAGCTGTGCCGTCGTGCATTGCCAGCAGCGGGGGACGGGCAGGGAGGGGGGAAGGATAAACAGCTTAAAAAAAAAAAATAAGGAAAGGTGGTGAAGAAAGAGCGAAAGGTGAGAGAAAGAGAGAGGGAGGGGGGAGGGAAGTGGAGAGGAGCGGAGAGCTGGGACGGATCCAGCCCCACGGCCGGGGTCGAAGGCACGCGGGGCACTGCTCGGGCGCTGAGCCCCCCCCTCCCCGCGCCTGCCGCCGACCTCCTTTCGCTTCCCCATCAAATCCTAAAATTAGTTCAATTTACAACCTCTCAGTCACGGGAAACTAAATCTGGCTCGGCCCGGCGCCAGCTGGAGACGCGAGCTCCCGCCGGCACCGTGCCGAACGGCAGCTCGCCCTGCCCGCACGCCCCGGTCCCCGCTACCCGGCGAGGGGTACGCAGCCGGACCCCCAGCGTGGCCCCCCAGGTACCCAAAAGAGATGCCGAAAGGCGGGATGCTTCGCCGGCGGCTTCCTCACCGCCCTTAACTCTGCCCTCGCCGCCTGCGCCGGCGCAGCACGGCGTGGCGGCCGTCCGGCCGTCCGTCTGTCCGGCTCCCAGCCCCTCCGGAGCTCGTCGCCGCGCCAGCCGGAGCGGAGGTGCCGAGCGGCTCGCCGGCACGCGCCCGCGGCTCTCGGCACGGCGGCTGCACCGACACCTTTCCTTCGCCGGCGCCGGAGAAGCGCGGGCTCCCAGCTGGTTTCGCTTCGCCGCCGTGGCTGGGTGCGGCGGAAGGCTGAGCAGCTCCCCGCTCTTCCTCGCCTCTCCCTCTCGCCTCCCAGCACACCAGCATCACGCCCAGCGGCTCCAAACTGGGGACACACCGATCTCCGGGGCTCCAGCAGGCATCTGGGGTTTCCCCAAGGCGGCACGACTGGCCTTTCGCTTTTGAAAAGGTTTTTTCCGTGCCGGCAAGGCTGGAAGAAGCAGCGGGGACGAGGACGCCAGCCCTTCGCCATCGCCACTGGCCGCTCTGAGGGTGCTGGTGCCGGGACATGCCGGGCGCTCAGCCGGCAGCACCGTGCTCGGGCTGCCCCGTGACCAGAGGCTGCCGCGTCCTGGTGCGGGAAACCAGAGCGGAGACCAGAAACGCAGGACGGAGCCCCCAGCCCAATAAATCACCGCTGGCACGGCCACGGTCGCTGCCGGCAGCGGAGGGTCTCACCGAGACCCCCACCCAGCCCGCCTGGGCCACGAGCTGGAAAGCTCTGGGTTCTTTTTTTCCCCCCTAAATCTGATAAGCTGCCGCCTTTCCCCGAATCTCCCCCGGCATCGGGTGGAGGAGCCGCAAGCGAGGTGCCGGCGCCGGGTCTCGGAAGGGGCTGGCGATGCCACGCGCCATCCCTGATGGGGACACGGGACAGCAGCTCCATCCCGGGGATGCCGAGCTGCTTCCCACCAGCACCGGGCAAAGCCACTCCCGGCGCTGCGGACAGCACCCAAAAGTGCTCTTTTGAGGGGCTCTTGAGCCCCGCAGCCCCCTCCTCTGCTCCCCCCGAGCCAAACCACCACCGAAACACCGCCGGGGACCTGGGCAGCTCCTGGCCGCAGGGGACCGGGGGGATGCCTCGGCGGCAGCCCGCAGAGGCACGGTGGCAGGGGGGGGGGTCCCGCGGCGGGGTGCCGTGCCGTCCCGTGCGTGCTCACTCACTTGGACAGGCTGAGCTTCCCCGCGGCCAAGTGGCTCTGCACCGCGTGCCAGCGGCCTCGTGCCACCTTCCCGGGCTCGCTGTGGGCAGAGACGCTGCTCCTCATGCCGTCCTCGCCGGGCCGCTGCTTCTCCCCGGGGCGGCCGTCGCGGTCCCCCGCCAAGCCCGCCGCGGCCGACGCCGTCAGCTTGGCCCCTGATAACAGAGAGCCACTGGGCCGGGCCGGCGGCCGGACCCCCGCCAGGAAGACACGGAGGGAGCCGGACGGACGGACGGACGGGGTGTTTGATAGGGGTGGGGGGTACGAGGGGAGGGGGAGAGAGCCGGAGGGGGGCAGACGGACAAGAGACGGACAGACAGAGAGAGAAAGAGAGAGAGAGAGACATCAGCACTGCAAAAGAAAAGGGGTCCTGGCCGGGGGGCTGCATGGGGGGGACACCTTGACAACACCATCCAAAATCAAGCGGGGAGGAGGGCGAGGGGTCCCGCTCGCCGGCAGCCCGGCCCCGGGGTGGGGACCCATCCCCGTGCCGAGGGGGTGCCCCCCAACGCGCAACCCCGTCCTGCGCCGCCGCGATGCTGGGCGGGGGGGGGTCTCCCAGGGTGGGGAGGGAGAGCGGGAAGGAGGGGTTGCTCGTCTCCATGGGGCTGCCCATGGGGTGGCGTGCGGGGAGCCCGGGTGGAGAAGGAGGAGGAGGAGGAGGAAGGCGAGTGGGTGCTGCCCAGATACTCACTACACGGAGCAAACCCGGCAAGGAGAGACTCACTTGAGGGAAAGGCGCGGATCACCGTACGGGGCGTAAGGTGAAATGTTTAGTATAAACTCCTTGGGAGGGTAGGAGCTCCATTTCTGCTGCACTGTGTTGTCATTGTTATTCCAAAAGTCTCTGTCTAGATCGCTACAGCGGCCGGAGACCAGCGCAGGAAGAAAAAGGGAAATACAAGAGAGAGAAGCTGAATTCCTGCGAGAGGGGAGGAAAAGCAGCCCTCCGCCCCCGGAGCGCCAGGATCCTGCGGGAGAGAGAGACGGGGAGCGCGGCCGCCCACCCCTCGGACACCGACACAGATGGACGGACGGACGGAGCAGGGCAGAGCTGCGGAGAGACAGGAGCGGGCGGCTCGGCCGGCTGGGAAGGAGAGAAGGATGGCGCGGGGTTAGAGAGGTGCCGGCGAGCGCGGTGCCGGTGCGGCGTCCCCGTCACGCGTGTCTGTGCGTCCCCGTCACGCGTGCCCATGCCTCCTCGCCTCCTCGGCAGCCGGGTCCTGCAAGCGCACGCCGCTTGGTTAACCGTGACGCTGCTGTGCGTCGCAGACCCCTCCGGGTCCCCCTCCTGCCGGACCCGCACGCAGCCTGGACCCCCCTGGCTCTGGCCAGCCCCCCGCCGCCGGCCCTAGCTGCGTGCCGGGGGGCTGTGGAGCCCAGCAGCTCCCCACCGGTGCCAGGGGACTTGCCCAGCCCTGACAGCCCTCGGCGATGCCCGCCTGCGGCTCCGGGTCGAGCCCGGCCATGGGGACGGGACGTGCCACCCCCTCCAGCCCCGGCGCGGCCGGGAGCAGCTGGCCAGGCTGTGCCCAGGCAGAGGGGTGGCCGAGGTAGCCCCAGACACCGCACCCCTATAAGACCCTGGGCTGGGGTCCAGGCCAGCCTAGGGAGGGGGTCTGCAATAGCCTTACTCCGGGCAGGGGCTGTTTCCCTCCTGGTGGTCCAGCCCCGGCTTGGCCCAAGAGCCCCACGGGGTGCTGAAGGGTGTGGGGGGCAGAGCTGGAGCTGGGGGGCCCAGGAGAGCCCCCCTCAGCTCCCAACCCCCCCCTCACTCCCTCCCCAGCCCCGCTCTCCTTTCCCCACAGCATCCCTGATGCCCGTGGGCTGCGGAGCCGTGCCAGCCTCGCAGGCAGTGGGGCAGGACTCGGGGTCTGCACGCCCAGACCCCTGGCATCCCTGGGGACGCCAGCGCCGAGGTCCCCGGGGCTCCATCCAGTCACGCCCGCAGCTCGGAGGGGCACCCCAGGGTGCTGGAGAGACCCACCAGCCCTCCCAGTCTCCCACTGGGGCTGGGGGACCTGGGGACACCTCTGCTGCGACCGGGGGGACCACCCCATCCCACAAGCGGCTGCAGGAGGTGCGGGGGTCGGTGATGCTTCGGCACAATGGTGGGGAGCACCCATCGCTCGGTCTCCCCAGCAGCCCCCGAAACGGAGCCGGGCGAGCAGGGCACGGACCCTCCTCGCAGGGCACCCATCCAGCACGTGTCCCCACGCGGGCAGGGCACCCACGCCGAGGGGCTGGCGTGTGGCAGAGGGCAGGGTGCTGAGCGGGCTGCGGCTGTGCCGGACCCCAGCGCCGCAGCCCCCTGCCCCTCTCCCCCCTCCCGACACCGGCACCTACTTGATGGTTTTCTTTTCGCTGCGGCCTCGGCTGGAGTCCGGGGTTCCCACGGTCTCCAGGGAAGTCTTGTAACGCTTACCCTGCGGAGGGGAGAGGAGAGGGGTCAGGGGGTGGTGGGGAGACCCCCACCGCACCGCAGAGCATCACGGCGGAGAAGGATGGGAGCTGCCGGGGCTGCGCCTCCATCAGCTGGAGGGTTTGACCTGGATTTTGCCCCTTTTCCCTTCCAGCCTCCCGGTCACCGGGCTCCATCCCACCGAGCCAGGCAGCAAAACCCCCGATAGCTTCAACCCTTGGCACTCAGGAGCCAGCAAAGTCACCGGGGAGACGCTGGCCCTGCCGCCCTGGCACCATCCCCAAGGGGCTGGAGGGCAGCGGGGGGCTTGTGCCCCGCGTCGCCCCAAGGACAGAGCAGCCGCCGCCGCCTCCGTACCCTTCCACGGCCTCACCGGGAGAGGAGCAGGTAATTTTAGGATTAATTGAACCTGAATTAATTGAGTTCACCTTCCCCACCGAAAAGGAAGCGCTGCCGTACGATAATGAAGCAGGAGCTGGCTCCTAACTGGGGCTTGTAATCAGGGCGCTTCGCTGCGATTTCCAACGGCAGGTTCAGCGCTGCTCCGAGCCAGGGCGGACAAGAGCCCAATTAATGCCAATTAGCGAACAATTAGAAGCGGAGGCTGCTCTGTGCAGGTGCGGGGAGGCCGAGGCGGGATGGGAGCAGCTGCCGGAGCAGGCTGGGGTTGCGGACCAGCCCCCCCACCGCCATGGCCCTGGACCCTCCGGCAGGAGCCAGCCCTGCGGGCAGCCTGCCCGTAAAACACACGGGATTTCTCCCTCCTCCATCTCCCCCAGCCTCATCGCCTCTGCACGGAGCCGACTCCTTGGCGGTGCTGCGTCAAAGGACACCCTGCACCCTCAGCACGGGTGTCCTGGGACAGCCACGGGCTGGTCCTGCCGGGAGCTGTAGGGATGCCCAGGCTCCTTGGATGCCCACGGGCTAATCCTGCTGGGAGCTGCAGGGATGCCCAACCTCCTCGGATGTCCATGGGCTAATCCTGCTGGGAGCTGTAGGGATGCTTGACCGCCTTGGATGCCCACGGGCTAATCCTGCTGGGAGCTGCAGGGATGCCCAACCTCCTCGGATGCCCATGGGCTAATCCTGCTGGGAGCTGTAAGGATCCTCAACCTCCTTGGATGCCCATGGGCTAATCCTGCTGGGAGCTGCAGGGATGCTTGACCGCCTTGGATGACCATGGGCTAATCCTGCTGGGAGCTGTAGCGATGCTCGACTGCCTTGGATGCCCATGGGCTAATCCTGCTGCGAGCTGTAGGGATGCCCAGGCTCCTTGGATGCCCACAGTCTAATCCTGCCGGGAGCTGTAGGGATGCCCAGCCTCCTCGGATGCCCACGGGCTAATCCTGCTGGGAGCTGCAGGGATGCTTGACCGCCTTGGATGCCCATGGTCTAATCCTGCTGGGAGCTGTAGGGATGCTCAGGCTCCTTGGATGCCCATGGGCTAATCCTGCTGGGAGCTGCAGGGATGCTTGACCGCCTTGGATGCCCATGGTCTAATCCTGCTGGGAGCTGCAGGGATGCTCGACCTCCTTGGATGCCCACGGGCTAGTCCTGCTGGGAGCTGCAGGGATGCTTGACCGCCTTGGATGCCCATGGTCTAATCCTGCTGGGAGCTGTAGGGATGCTCAGGCTCCTTGGATGCCCATGGGCTAATCCTGCCGGGAGCTGTAGGGATGCTCGACCGCCTTGGATGCCCATGGGCTAATCCTGCTGGGAGCTGTAGGGATGCCTGACCTCCTCGGATGCCCATGGGCTAATCCTGCTGGGAGCTGCAGGGATGCTTGACCGCCTTGGATGCCCATGGGCTAATCCTGCTGGGAGCTGTAGGGATGCTCAGGCTCCTTGGATGCCCACTGGCTAATCCTGCTGGGAGCTGTAGGGATGCCCAACCTCCTCGGATGCCCATGGGCTAATCCTGCTAGGAGCTGCAGGGATGCTTGACTGCCTTGGATGCCCATGGTCTAATCCTGCTGGGAGCTGTAGCGATGCTCGACTGCCTTGGATGCCCATGGGCTAATCCTGCTGGGAGCTGTAGTGATGCTCGACTGCCTTGGATGCCCATGGGCTAATCCTGCTGGGAGCTGTAGTGATGCTCGACCGCCTTGGATGCCCATGGTCAAATCCTGCCGGGAGCTGTAGCGATGCTCGACCTCCTTGGATGCCCACGGGCTAATCCTACTGGGAGCTGCAGGGATGCTTGACCGCCTTGGATGCCCATGGTCTAATCCTGCTGGGAGCTGTAGGGATGCTCAGGCTCCTTGGATGCCCATGGGCTAATCCTGCTGGGAGCTGCAGGGATGCTTGACCGCCTTGGATGCCCATGGGCTAATCCTGCTGGGAGCTGTAGGGATGTCCAGGCTTCTTGGATGCCCATGGGCTAATCCTGCCGGGAGCTGCAGGGATGCCCAACCTCCTCAGATGCCCACGGGCCGGAGGGGGCCATCCCTGAGCCCCATGCTCCGCGCTGTCCCCAGCCAGCCACCGCTTCGGGCTCATGGGGACGCGGCAGCAGCGGCTGCTGGCCCACGCTCCCCAGGGCAGCCGTGCGGGCGCAGACTGGGGCCAGCCCGGCAGCGGCTCAGCGCCTTTGGCCGTGGTTCTGGCGCAGCCGTTCCAGCTCCGTGCGCTGTCGAGGGCTGGCTGGGACGTCCCTTTCCATTCCCAGCCTGAACGCCTTCCCGGCCAATTTATGCTTCTTTGTCCCTCTGCCAGCTTCGTCCTTCAGCACACCCGGCCCTTCTCCTCCCGCCACCTCCCTCTCCACCCTGCCCTTCCCCGGGGGGCACCACCCCGGTTTGGGAGCCCCTTCCCACCCATCTCCCCTTCCCGCGTGCCGCGGCGGCTCCCACCGCCCCACGCTGCCACGTCTCACCCCAGACCCCCTCTCTCCCGTTCCCGGAGGAGCGCTGCCTTCCCACGGCTCGGGCAGCGCCGGGGTGGGCACCCCTGCTGCCGTCGCCGCGCTTGACCCAGATTCGAAGCTGACGGCGAAGGAAACGTGGCCGAGCGCACGGCCAGATCCCGCTGGCCACGCTGCTCCGGGAAGAGGAAGAGGAGGAGGAAGGATGCAGGGATGCAGGAGGGAGCGCTGTCCCGAGCCAAAGGTCCCTTGGTTGTGGTGGGGTTCGGGGAGGGCAGCTGGGTGCCCAGGGGTGCCATGGGGCTGGGGTGGGGGGCACGGTGGGCGGCGGGGCCGGCTCACGGCGCCTGGCACTGCCAGGGACGGGCTGGCCGCCTTCCCACGGGGCTCCTCCGGGCAGGAGCAAGCCCAGCAGGACAGGGGCCAGGTTGTTACTGCTCGTCGCAGATTTATATATATATATATATATTTATATCTATGTATTTGGAAACTTCCCCTTACACTGCACAGTTTCGCCCAAACATTTAATTATCGCGTCTCCTAATGAGCAAAATCAAAGCTGCCGCCGGCGCAAACCGCTCTGGGCACCCGCCTCTGCCTGCCGGCAGCCTCGGGACCCCCACCCCAGCCATCGCCTCCACCCTGCCAGCTCCAAGACCCCCGTGCCCACTCCTCACCCCGGCCCCCCGCCCGGCGCGGGGACACTTACCAGGCGGCGCTGGCACCACTGGCAGATCCCGCAGAGGACGATGGTGACGCTAAGGCTGACGGTGATGATGGCTGAGACGAGGAGGACGTCGCGGGAGGGAGCCCCTGCGGGGGAGCAGAGCAGAGCCCCCGCTCAGCGAGGGGCCGGGAGGGGGCTCGGCCCCGCGCCCGGGGGTGTCCCCAGCACTCCCCGGGAGCTCGCGTTGGAGCACGGCAGAGGCTTTCATCTCCGCCGGCACCCTGGGAGCGCTGGCGTGTCCGGCAAAGGTCGCAGCATCGCCCGCCGTGTCGGCACAGCGGCTGTCGTGTCGCTTCCCCTTCCTAATCCCTTTTCCTTCCCCTCGCCCATCCTTTCCCCTTTCCTCTTTCCCCTCGCCCATCCTTTCCCTTTTCCTCTTTCCCTTCCTCTTTCCCTTCCCCATCCCCATCCCTTCCCCTCGCCCATCCTTTCCCCTTTCCTCTTTCCCTTCCTCTTTCTCTTCCCCATCCCCATCCCTTCCCTTGGCCCATCCTTTCCCCTTTCCTCTTTCCCTTCCCCATCCCCATCCCTTCACCCTCTCCGCCCTCTTCCCGTTTTCCTTCCTCTTCCCCACTTCCTCCTCTTCCCCTTTCCCTTTTCCTTCCCATCCCTTCCCCTTTCCCATCCCCTCCAGACAACCCACCCCCCTGTTTCCTCGCCGCATCCATGCCCTTCCTGTCCGTACCCCACCATCGAGGATCCCTCTCTGGCTCAGCCAAATCCATGCGGATTCACCCCAACCGGCAGCGTGGGCGCTCGGTGGGGGCTGCCAGGGAGGGGTCGGGCAGCGGGCTCCTCTGCTCCCCCCCACCATGGCCATGGGGACAACCCTGGGGACCCCAAAAGTGGGGCTGGACCCCTCTGCTGCTCCAGCATCCCCCCTCATGGGTGCTGGGGATGGTTACGGGGCCAGGCAGGCGTCTCCCACCCCCCCTGCTCCTGTCCTGCACCCAACCAGCCCCGCGGGTGGGAAAACCCCTCGCCAGCCCCCCAGGGACCTGCCCAGCCTCCCCCCACAGCCCCCACCCCAGCGCAGAGCGTCCCCGGCATCCAGCAGCCCCCGAGCTGATGGCCACGCTGCCAGCCAGCGTCATGGCCCCAGCACCGCGGGAGGATCACTATGGACCCAGGGTGGCTTGGGGGGGCTCCAGGGGACCCCCCAGCCCCTTCCCCTGGCAGGTCCCGCATGGTGGCATCCCCATGGGGACCCCCAGCCCGCTCGGCACCCTGGGATGGGGACAGGCCATCCTTCGAGCCACAGCCGGCGGTGGGAAGCGGTGATGCCGGAGCAGCCCGCCCGTAGCCGTACTGCAGTATAAATATTAAACAATAATCGTTAATAATTAATTCGCCCGCAGACCTTGTTATTGTAATGAAATTTGCCAGCGGCTCGGAGGCTGGGGTGAGTCAGAGCAGCCTGGATGGCCGGATCGGGGGGTCCGGCATCCCCCCCCCGCCCCGGCACACGGCAGGGTCCCCAGCAGCCCCGTGGCCTCCGGGGGAACGAAAAGGAGCAGCGAAGGGGACGGTGGCAATAAAGGGGACTTTTCTAAAAGCCCCTTCAGCGGCCACACGGCCAGCGTGGGACGGAGGGGGCAGCAGGGCGGCGAAGCTGCCCCGGGGGGTTTCGAGGGTCAGGGCTGGGGGGTCCTGGAGTTTGGGGGGACAGGGCTGGGGGGTCATGGAGTTTCGGGGGACGGGGCTGGGGGGTCCCGGGGTTTGGGGGGACAGGGCTGGGGGTTCCCGGGGTTTCAGGGGACAGGGCTGGGGGGTCATGGGGTTTTGGGGGACAGGGCTGGGGGTTCCTGGAGTTTGGGGGGACAGGGCTGGGGGGTCATGGAGTTTTCAGGGGACAGGGCTGGGGGGTCATGGAGTTTCGGGGGACGGGGCTGGGGGGTCGCAGGGTTTTGGGGGACAGGGCTGGGGGTTCCCGGGGTTTCAGGGGACAGGGCTGGGGGGTCATGGGGTTTTGGGGGACAGGGCTGGGGGTTCCTGGAGTTTGGGGGGACAGGGCTGGGGGGTCCTTGGGTTTCAGGGGACAGGGCTCAGGGGTCGTGGAGTTTCGGGGGATGGGGCTGGGGCGTCCCGGGGTTTGGGGGGACGGGGCTGGGGGTTCCTGGGTTTGGGGGTATAGGGCTGGGGGGTCCTGGGGTTTCGGGGGACAGGGCTGGGGGGTCCCGGGGTTTGGGGGGAGAGGGCTGGGGGGTCCCGGGGTTTCAGGGGACAGGGCTGGGGGTTCCCGGGGTTTGAGGGGACAGGGCTGTGGGGTCGTGGAGTTTCGGGGGATGGGGCTGGGGGGTCCCGGGGTTTGGGGGGACAGGGCTGGGGGATCCCAGGGTTTCAGGGGACAGGGCTGTGGGGTCGTGGGGTTTTGGGGGACAGGGCTGGGGGTTCCCGGGGTTTGGGGGGATAGGGCTGGGGGGTCCCGGGGTTTCAGGGGACAGGGCTGGGGGTTCCCGGGGTTTGGGGGGATAGGGCTGGGGGGTCCTGGGGTTTCAGGGGACAGGGCTGGGGGGTCGTGGCTCCTCATCGGCAGGCAGCCCCCCGCCAGTGGCACAGCCGGCCGGCACACGTGCCCCCTCCATCCGAACGCAGCGAGGGGGCCCCTCCATCGCTCCTCGATCACGAGGAGCCTGTGTATAAACCTCGCTTAGCAACTGTTGCCTAGGAGGGAATTTGGGACCGGCCCTTAATTTCCAACATTTATAAACCCGAGCGAGATGAGCTGCCGGGGGGGGGGGATGTCAAGCAGCCGCGCCGTGGGGAGAGCCGGGCAGCCCCCCCGGGACCCCCAGCTCTCAGTGTTGCGGGACCCCGACCGGCCCAAGTTCGGCGCGTGGGTTAAGCAGGCTAGGAATCGGGGTGAGCCCTGCTCTGTACCCCCCAAAACGCCGGCTCACCCCACCCCGGTGCTCCCCGCAGCCCTGCTTGGGGACACCACGCCGTGCCGAAAGCGGGGTGCTCTGCCTGGCTGAGGCGAGAGTGACCCCCACCACAACCCCGCTGGGCTCAGCCCGGAGCTTCAAGGGATGCTTCGGTCCTGGCGGGGTCAAGTTCGTCCTCGGCGTAATCCAGAGGGGACACGGGTCCCTCAGCCCACGCTGGGGACAGAGACGCTGGCCCCCAGGCTGCTAAACATGATTTCAATGATTCTTTTTCTGGGCAATTAGCACTGGTTAATTAGAGAAGCCGAGTGAAGCGGAGCTCCTGGCTTGTCCCCAGCCCCGGGGCGCTGCGTGGGGTCCCCGGTTGGGATGCTCGGCCTGGGGACGCCGTGGGGACGAGGGCACCGAGGGGGCTGGAGGGGACACGGGGAGCCGGGCGGCAGCGACGCGCGTGGGGACGCAGCCCCGAGAGCGGGTGACAAACGTGGCACTTGTTTACCACCGCCTCTGCCCGCTCCTTCCCCGCCGCCCGCCATAAATCTCTTTGCCGGCGCGGATACGGCCGGGAGCGCGCGAGACGGCGGCGGTGGGACCTCACCCCCATGTACCCCCCCCCCCCCAAAGCCCACCTGCCCTTCGCTGCTCCAGCCCTCGGCCCATGAGAACAGCAAGGGGCTGCTCCACGAGCCAGAGACCCCACGTCCACCCTCGGAGGGCAGAAAGGGCTGGAAACGCCGTGGGGGCACCCGGGCTGGGGTCTCCCACCCCTCGCACCCCGCAGGGGAGGGTCATGGGTGCCGGGGAGGGGGCGGCACGGCCATGCAGCTCTGTCATCGGGATTCAACGCCGCCCGACGGGACATAATTCCACTTTTACAGCCACTTCTTGACGAGGGGATTACCCACCCCGTCACTGACGCGGCTCTCAGCGTGGGATTGGCGCGGCGCTGCGTGAGCAGTGCTGGGGGAGAGGGTCCCCAGGATGGGGAGAGGGTCTGCATGCAGGGAGAGGGTCCCCATGCTTGGGGAGAGGGTCCCTGCATGCAGGGAGAGGGTCCTCATGGTGGGGGAGAGGGTCTGCATGCAGGGAGAGGGTCCCCAGGATGGAGGAGAGGGTCTGCATGCAGGGAGAGGGTCCCCATGCTTGGGGAGAGGGTCTGCATGCAGGTAAAGGGACCCTGTGCTGGGGGTCCCTGCTCCCTGCATGCAGGGAGAGGGTCTTCATGGTGGAGGAGAGGGTCTGCATGCAGGGAGAGGGTCCCCATGCCGGGGGAGAGGGTCCCTGCATGCAGGGAGAGGGTCCCCAGGATGGAGGAGAGGGTCTGCATGCAGGTAAAGGGACCCTGTGCTGGGGGAGAGGGTCCCTGCATGCAGAGAGAGGGTCTTCATGGTGGAGGAGAGGGTCTGCATGCAGGGAGAGGGTCCCCATGCCGGGGGAGAGGGTCCCTGCATGCAGGGAGAGGGTCCCCAGGATGGAGGAGAGGGTCTGCATGCAGGGAGAGGGACCCTGTGCTGGGGGAGAGGGTCCCTGCCTGCAGGGAGAGGGTCCCCAGGATGGAGGAGAGGGTCTGCATGCAGGGAGAGGGTCCCCGTGCTGGGGGAGAGGGTCTGCATGCAGACAGAGGGTCCCCGTGCTGGGGGAGAGGGTCTGCATATAGGGAGAGGGTCCCCAGGATGGAGGAGAGGGTCTGCATGCAGGGAGAGGGTCCCCGTGCTGGGGGAGAGGGTCTGCATGCAGACAGAGGGTCCCCGTGCTGGGGGAGAGGGTCTGCATATAGGGAGAGGGTCCCTGTGCTGGGGGAGAGGGTCCCTGCATGCAGGGAGAGGGTCTTCATGGTGGAGGAGAGGGTCTGCATGCAGGGAGAGGGTCCCCATGCCGGGGGAGAGGGTCCCTGCATGCAGGGAGAGGCTCCCCGTGCTGGGGGAGAGGGTCTGCATATAGGGAGAGGGTCCCTGTGCTGGGGGAGAGGGTCTCCATGCTGGGGGATAGGGTCCCTGCATACAGGGAGAGGGTCCCTGTGCTGGGGGAGAGGGTCTGCATGCCAAGGGACAGGGTCCCTGCCTGCAGGGAGAGGGTCCCCATGGTGGGGGAGAGGGTCTGCATGCCAAGGAAGAGGGTCCCTGTGCCAGGACAGAGGGTCCCTGCCTGCAGCGAGAGGGTCCCCGTGCCAGACCCCCTCCTCAGCATGAGGACCCATGCCCTGGTCCAAGCAGGGCACCCCCCGCACCCACGGGAGCCCCCCGTGCCCACAGCCCCCCCTGGGCGCTGGGGAGCGGGGCTGGTGGCGGCGGAACCGCTGATGCCGACGGATTCGACACGCGGCGGAGCAACGGAGAGGCAGCCCTGTGCCGGGGCGGTGGTGGGTGCCGGTGCCATGGTGGAGCCGGGCACCCCGGCGCAGGCAGCCCAGCTTGGGGACACCCTGCGGTGCCCCAGCTGGCTCCCCGCTCCTCCCTGGCCTCCGTCCTCATCTCACTGGCTTCGTGCGGTTTGGTGGCCCTGCGCATTGCGGTGGCTTTGGGCATCTTGGTGGGTTGGGCATCTTGGTGGTCCTGCGCATCATGATGGCTTTGGGTATCTTGGTGGGTTGGGCATCTTGGTGGTCCTGTGCATCATGATGGCTTTGGGCATCTTGGTGGCCCTGCGCATCGCGGTGGCCTTGGGGGTCTTGGTGGACCTGCGCATCGCAGTGGTTTGGGGTGTCTTGGTGGCCCTGTGACTTGTGGTGACCTTGGGGAACTTGGTGACCCTGTGCATCGTGGTGCCCTTGGGCATCTTGGTGGCTGCGCATTGTGGTGGCTTTGGGGATCTTGGTGGCCCTATGCATCATGGTGGCTTTGGGCATCTTGGTGGCCCTGTGCATCATGTTGGCTTTGGTCATCATGATGGCTCTGTGACTTGTGGTGGCCTTGGGGAACTTGGTGGCCCTGTGCATTGTGGTGGCTTTGGGCATCTTGGTGGCCCTGTACATCATGGTGGCTTTGTGCAGCTTGGTGGCTCTGCACACCTCGGTGGCTCTGCACATCTTGGTGGCCCTTTGCACCTTAGTGGCTCTGCATATCTTGGTGGCTTTGGGCACCTCGGTGGCTTCACACACCTTGGTGGCTTTGCATATCCCAGTGGTTTGGCACAGCTCGGTTGCCTTGCGCACCTCGGTGGCCCCGGGCACGCTCAGCTCTCCAGGACAGACATCGCTCGAGTCCGGCACAGCGAGACCTGGAAGCGGCGCTCGCAGCCGGCACCGCGTCACGGCTCCACGCGGAGAAACTTGTCCCCGCGCCAACCCACTGCCGAGCGGGTGCCCGGCGTGCCAGCCCGCGCCGCGCGCCCGGGGAGGGGGGAGCGGGAGAAGGTGCCAAGCGAGCAGCGCGTCCCCCCCCCATCCCCAACCACATTTCTCCACCGAGCCGGGGTGGGACGTGACGCTGAGCCCGAATGATGGTGCTGGGGAAGGGGATGGGGCAACGCTGCGGGGTGGGGCGGGGGTGGGAGAGGGCCTGATCCTGCCCCGCGTGGCACCGGAGCGTCCGCGTGTGCCGCGGGAGGGCTGTGCCGTGGCGGAGGGCCGCGGGGCGAGGAGCGAGGCGGCCGCGTTGCCACGCCGGGGCTTCCCAGATGCTGTTTGCCTGGCGCCAGGCCGTTAATTCCTCCTCTCCTCATCCTCCCACTCATTTGCTAGATATTTCCCAAACCTTCTTATTTTTAGGTTGCAGCTGAAAAGCTGCGAATTTGCGGCTTTCGCTCCTGTGCAGGATCCCGAGCGCAACGCGGGTGGCAGCGGGCAGGGCCACGGGCAGGCAAAACCCACGGCCCCGGGAGAGGAGCCGGGCACAGGGGAGGCTGCCAGGACCCAAAACCTTCGAGGGGGGACGAGACCTCGTCGCCATCCCTGGAAAGGACCCGTGGGGCGTTTCGGGGCTCGGCGTGCCGCGAGGCGGCCGCAGGGTTGGCAAGCCGGAGGGCTGAGATGGCCAGGGGGCTGCACGGGCACAAGGCGCTTGGTGTGGGACATCAGGAGCCCCGCGGCCGTGCCACCACCCCGGCAGGGTCCCGGCCATCGTCCCACCACGGAACAAGCCTCGGGGGAGAGGACCGGTGCGGCACCGCGGCTCAGCCCCCCAGGGCGAGAGGGAAGGGAACGGGCGTCTGTTCTCCATCTGTGCATCTGTCTGTCTATCCGCGCGTCCCCCTCTCCGACACATCCGTCAATCTCTCCATCCATCCATCCATCCATCCCTCGTACACATCTGCTTCTCCATCCAGCCATCTGTCCGTCCCCCGGAGCTGTCAATCTGTCCGGCTCTGCCTCCCCCACGCCGAGCTGCCTGCCCCGGGGGGCTTTGCCTCCAGACTCTCACAGACCCCCCCCCAGGCATGGTGCTGCCTCTCGGTGCCAAGCACCCTGCGCCAGCACCCATACGCCCGGTGCCGCAGCGATGCCAAGGTACCCGGGCTCGGCAGAAGGATGGCAGCACCCACGGGTACCGTCCCTGCCACGCAGGCTCTGGGGGGGGAGGACACCCTCCCAAAACACCGCACGGCTCCTTCCCGGGGCCTCGGTGCAGCCGGGCACCCCCCATCCCAACCTGCCGCCATGCACGGACGCACCCTGGCACCACGGTGAGGGGCAGAGCGAGAAACCCGAGGGATGGAGGGTGGGATGGGGGTTTTGCCGTTGAAGCCGTCGGAGTCCTTCACGCACCGGGGGTTTCGCTTCACGCCACCGTCACGGAGCGAGCCGTGGCTCCCGGTTCGGGTACGGTGCCGGGGCGCACAGCGGTCACACAGCCCTCTGCGCCCGGCGGGCACCGCAGCGGCCGGTTCACCCGCCCCGGCACAGGGCTCAGCCCACGTCTCCGTGGCCCCAGCTCCCGGCACCCCGCCGCTGCTCTTGGCGCCTGCTCCCGCATCGGCCCACTCACGGGGAGAGGGTGCTCAGGGCACCCAGCGCCTCGCCGAGCCCCCAGCCGGCATCCCCCCCGCCTGCGTTCTCCAGCACGCCGCGGGATGCGCGCACGACACCTTCACGTGCTGCTCGGTGAAGCTGCGAGGTCCCCGGCCACGCACGCAGCCGTCACCGGCCCCGCGGCGGAGCAGACCCCGGGGCACCCTCGGGCTGCCACCCGTCCCCGCTCCAGGGTGGCCGCGAGCAGGGGCTGGTGGCGGAGGGAGAATTTGGCAAGCGAAGGCGCCTTCCTTCCCCCAGCGCCGGGCTATTTTTGGCCGAGGATTTCCGGAGAAGCGTGTGGTTTCTCTGCCTCGTGGTCCCCACCGCATCTCTCCTCTCGAGGAGCACCCGGACCCCCCACCCCGGAGCACCCGAGGGCTTTCAGCCCCCGCGCCCGAGTCCTGCGGGGTTTCCATCCATCGCCCTCCCCCATCCCAAAGCCTCGTGATGCCCCTCGTCCCCCGGCGAGGCTGCCGTCTGCTGGGGTCATCCATGCCCCAAAACGTGGTCCCGCTGTCCCCCGCAGCCCCCCGGGCATCGCCCCCCGCCCCGGCACCAGCCCCAGCCCCACCTCACCGGGCGCAGAAACCTCTCCCGGCAGCCAAGCCGGGCTCTCACGCCGAGCGGCGTTGCCAGCTCTCGCGCCGCTGCCGTCACCACTTCGCCTCTCGCCCCGGAGCCCTCCGTCATCCCCGGGTGCTCCGGGTGACAGCGGCAGAGAGGGAGGCGGAAAGCCAGGGGCTCCCCGGGGACGGGGGCGAGCAGGCTCCGTGTGCCGTGCCCACCCCGGTGAGACCCCATGTGCTTCCCCAGCTCCCTGACCCCCCCCGGGGCAGAGCCCCCCAGCCACGGCCGGGACCCTCGCCAACGCTGAGCTTGGTGGCCACCACGGGGACAGGAACCCTGCAGAGAGCTCAGTGCCGGGGTGGGGGGGATGCTCAGCATCAGCCACGGCCCCCCCAAAGCAAGGGGCTGGGGGAGGAGGAGGAGGGCTGGTGGAGACCGCAGGGGAAGATGGAGAAAGGCAGCTCAGAGGGGAGGAGAGAGGAGGCAGAGGAGGGGAGTGAAGGGCTGAGGAAGGCCCCAGATGGAGAACTGGGGCTGCAGGGGAAGATGGAGAAAGGCAGCCCAGAGGGGAGGAGAGAGGAGGCAGAGGAGGGGAGTGAAGGGCTGAGGAAGGCCCCAGATGGAGAACTGGGGCTGCAGAGGTGCGGGCAGGGGTCTGGGGGACGTGGGGCTGGGGGAAACCCTCCTGCAGACCCCGGTCCCCGGGGTGCCCCCTCCAGTGACACACGCCGAGACCCTGGAGAGCGGGGACAGCCACCCACAGGGCAGCGGGGACGGTCACCCATCGCCCCCCCCCAAAGCCACCAGCATCCCACAGACCCAGCCGGAGGGGACGGGACATGGACCTCACGTCAGGGGTGCCCGAAGCCCCCCAAAACGCAGCCTCAGGTGTCCCCCACCGGGGAGGGCAGGGAGACGGGCGGCCGCGTCGTCCCGTCCCTCTGCCACCGCCCCGGCTCCGTCACCGCCAGCGCCATCGCCCGCTTCAAACCTCATTAACTCCCCCCAAGGTGACCCCTCTCCCTCCCCGCCGCGGGAGGACCCGGGGACCCCACAAAGCAACGGGGCCCTCGCAGCCCACCCACCCCGAGCCCGCGCCCCGCCACGCAGCACCGCGCCCCGGCTGGCACCCACGGCGACGCGGGCGACCCCGCTCGACGCAGCCCGACCCGCCGCCCCCCGCACCCCCAGACCCACACACGCACCCCCACCCCCCCCCACCCCCCCAAATCGCAGCTCGGCCCCCCCGCTCGACGCTTTCGCCGCCGCTCCGCCTTCACGCGCGGTCCCCGCACGCCGGCCCCCCGCGCTCAGAAAACTGAATCCATCTATAATAAATATTGCAGCCGAGCCCCCAGGGGCCGGGGGGGGGGCAGCGATATTATCTGCATCTGTCTTCATTCCCCGCTCCCCCGCCCTTCCCCGGCAGGCTGAAAAGCCGCGAGATCAGGCGCTGGAAAGCCGCCTCCAGCTCCTTGGCGTGGGGAAAAAGCAGGGGGGGGGGGATATCGGGCAGAACCTCCCAGCCGGACCCCCCGCCCGGCTGCGGTCCCCAAGCCTTCTCCTCGCTGGCCCCCCGGTGTGCGCGGGGTCCTGGGACACGGGTGTCACGCGTCTGAGCATGGGGTTGTCCCCCCCACTGGGACATGGGGAGGGTGAATGGCTCGGAGGTGGCAGGGAGGATCCCCGGGGGGGCTCAGCACCCACCCGGACACCCCCGCTGCGACGCTGGGGGACGAAGGGACTGGGTGAGGCCGGGGGGCACGCTCCGAGGCGCGGGCAGGAGCATCCTCCCGGTGCCAGACGAGGGGCTGGGGGTCAGCGGGGGGGTGAACCCCGACCCCGAGCGGGATGGGGGTGCCCGGGGAGGGGGGGGGGGGGGGGGGGGGCAGAGCTGCCACCGCTGTGGCCGCACCGTGCGGGACGCGTGGCTGCAGCAGGTGCCTGGCTCCCGGCGAGGCCGCTCTTTGTCTGCCTTCCCCGGCTGTCGCGCTTCCCCCCATCCCCTCCGCCGCCCCCCGGCCCCCCCCCGGCTTCGCTCTTTGGGGGGGGGGATTTCAGCTCATTTTGAACCCGGGGCTCGGCTCGTCCCCCGGCCTCGGGGCCACCCGCTCCCACGACCCCCGGCGCTCGCCGCGCCGACCTCGCCATCGCTCGCCCGGAGATGGCGACGGGGGGGCACGGGGGCACAGGGACCCCCCCCCCAGCGCCTGCTCGATGCCCTGAGAGGATGAGGGAGTTGGGGTGCAACCGGCTGGCCGGGGGCTGGCAGCGGGGATGGGGGTGGAGGGGGGGGTCTCGCGTCGCAGCGGGGAGGAGGGAGCTGCCCGGTGTCCCCGGAGCTGGCGTGGGTGGCGGGGGGCACAGAGGGCACCTTTGTCTTCAAACCCAGTCTCAGCCACGGCTCTCCCGACACGTCACGGGACACGGTGACGGCCCCCCCTGCAGCCCCCCCAGCTCAGCTCCAGTTTCACCCACCCCTCGCCAGCCGACGCCAGGCTCCCTAGGGCATCTCCCACCCCCGGCATCACCCCCCAGCTCCACCTTGCCCCCCAAAGTCCCCCTTTCCCCGGGCTCCAAAGCACGGCGCAGACGGTGGCAAAGTTTCCCGAATTTCCCCCCCTACGGCACCTTCTCCCCCCTCGTGGAACGAAGCCGGTGGTGGGGGTCGCAGCGGCGGTGACACCGAGCAGGGGACGAGGCCGACGCCGAAGGAGCCGGGAGGGGGAACGGGCATCGCTTCCCCAGGGGGGCCGCGGTGTGGCAAACGCCGGGCTCTCGGCAAACCCCGCAAGCCACCGGCACCCACCCGGTGGGGACAGACCCCAGACCCAGCACCCGCAGCGGCACCGGAGGAGAAGCAGGGGCTGGGGTGGGGGGGGGGGGGCACACGGTGTGTCGAGCGGACGGTGTCCCAGCGCCAGCCCAGAGCTGCCGGCACGGGTCTACGTGCCCCCGGCCCCACCATGGCACCCCACGGCACGCTCGTGATGGGAGACCCAGCAGCCGGGGACCGCGGGGTTCGGGGAGGGGGCAGAAGGGGGTCTGCCCCCCCCCCCCGAGCCCCAGAAGCTCAGGGTCTGCCTTTCAACCCCGCAGCCCACCGGGCAGTGCCGTTGGCGGCACGGGCAGCCGAGTGCCAACGGGGCAAGGGGGCAAACGGGGGGCGGACGTGAATTTTGGAGGTGGCACAGCCGGCGGGGACAAGTCGGTGTCCCCACATCGGTGACCTTGGGCCGAGCAGCCGGCGGTGCCGTGCCGCGCTCCCCTGCCCGCCGGACATCGCCGCGGGGTCGCGGGGACGGGGCAGCGCGGGGACCGAGCCGCTCCGGGGACGCGGCGAGGGGACGCTCGGCCTCCGGGCAGGTGGAAACTTCACCTCGAAGGTGGCTTGTCCGGAGCCACCAACTCCCGGCCATCGCCGACGTCGTCACCGGACGCGTCGCCGGCCCCAGCGTCGCGCCAAGCCGCCGGCTCCCGCGGGCCTGGCTCTGCCCGACGCTCGCGGCTCGCCCCGGTGACACCGGCAGCACCCGCTCTGGTCGCCTCGGTGGTCCCCACGTCCCCGCCGGCGCGTCCCCGGTGCCACCGCAGGACACGATGTCCTTCTGCCGGCCGGGGTGCCGCGGTTGAGGGTCGCCAGGCCCCGGCGAGCCCCGTGGCACCGGCAGCATCGCTTCGCCCGCGCCGCTCGGGGACCCCTCAGCGGGGTGGGGGGGGACCCCGCGCACCCCAAGTCCCCCCGGCAGCGCCCCAGATTCCTCGGTCCGGGGTGACCGATGCCTTCGGAGCATGAGCTCAGCAAAACCGCGCCGGCAAAAGCCCCCTCCCCAGTCGCCCACGCCGGCGGGCGCAGCGGGACGGGGTTGGGGACCGCGGTTGGGGGACCCCCGGAGGGATGGAGGGGGGGGGCGGCGGTGAGGAGGTGGGGGGGGGGGGGATGCGCTGCCTGGGTGCCGGCACCCAGCACGGGTGGGGGCTCACCCCGGGGGGTTGGGGGCTCACCCCGAGGGGTTGGGGGTCCCCCGGGGAGGGGGGTGCTGGCCCCATGAGCTATCCCCGGGTGGGGTGTCCCCCGGGGGGGGGGGTGTCTCTGCAGGGCGGTGACTCGGGAAGCGACGTGGGGGGGGGACTTTCTCCCCAAACTCCCGGTAACTCCCGACCGGCGGGGCCGGGCGGGGGGCGGCGGGTGGTGACCCCCCCCCGTTCCCCGTCCGTGTCCCCCCCCCCGTCCCCCCCCCGTTGCGGTGCTCGGCGCTGCGCACGGCGGGCTCACCTGCGCCGGCAGCCTCCGGGTGCAGGTACATGGCGGCGGGCGGCGGGGCGGCGGCTGCCCGGTGCGGGGGGGCCGCGGTTCATCAGACGGCGGCGGGAGGCGGCGGGGCGGACGCGGGGGGGGCCGCGGGAGGCGGCGGGGGCTGGGGATGGAGAGGGGGGTGGGGACGGGGGGGGGGCGGCAGCCCCGCCGAGCCCGTGCTGCCTGCCTGCGGGGTGCGCGCGTGTGTGTGTGCGGGTGCGTGTGCGGGAGCGCTCCCACCGCGCGTCCGCTTGCTGCTCGCTGCTGGCGGGCGGGGAAACTGCAGCCGGGGGGCGGGGGGGAAGGGGTGGGGGGGTTCGGTGCTGCGCGGCGCAGCCCCACACGGGGACACGCAGGACCCCCCCGGTGCGGCCGCGGAGGGGGACACGCGGGGTTGGGAGGGGGGGGGTGTTGCGGGGGGGGCGCACCCGCTGCCACAGAGGGGGTGCCACGCTCGGGGGGGGGACGACACACAGGACACCCCCCCCTCATCCACGCACCCCGACCCACCGTGGGGTTCCCACGGAAGATCCCAAGCCCACCCGAGGGAACCCCGCACTCACGAGGGAGCAGCACCCCCGAGCCCCCCGCCCTCCCCGCCCCGCCGCAGGTTCCCCATTGCCCCGCTCCGGTGGGATCCAGGCCGGGTTTTGCCGGTGCCGGGGCGCGGCGGCCGCTGCCGGGGCTCTGCGGGCTCGGCGGCCGCTGCGGGCGCCGCAAAACCCGGCGCGGATTCACGGAGCGGGCCGTGCGCTGGCTCCTGTTATCTCCCCCCCCCCCCCCCCCCCCCCCGCCCCCAGCAGCGGGGAAAGGCGATTTCTTGCCCCGGTGTTTATTGCCGGTTTGCTACAGCGATGCAGGCGAGAAGCAACCAGAGGGGAGAGCTGCTCTGCGGGGCACCAGGCAGCGGGGGGCTGCCAGGGACCCCCACCTCCAGCCACGTCCCCGGAGCGCTGGCCTGGGGGTCCCCAGGGTGGGAGGGAGCAGGGTTGAGGAGGAGACCCCACGAACTACCCCGGACGGAGGCAACGGGGCAGAGGAGGATGCGGGGGGCTGGGGGTTTTGCTCCCAGGACCGGGGGCTGTGCCCGCTTCCCCCTTCCGCTGGGGTGTGGGGTCCCCGGGGTGCTGGCCTGGGGGTCCCCAGGGTGGGAGACAGCAGGGTTGAGGAGGAGACCCTATGAACTATCCTGGACGGAAGCAACGGGGCAGAGGAGGATGCGGGGGGCTGGGGGTTTTGCTCCCAGGACTGGGGGCTGTGCCCGCTTCCCCCTTCCGCTGGGGTGTGGGGGTCTGCGACCCACCCCAGCACAGGGCCGTGGGGCTGGGACGCTCGCCTGGACTCTCCGGAGCTGGTGGGAACCCCGAGGGCCAAAGCCCAACCTCACCTGGCTGTAAAACCACGGCTGCGGCGGTTCGGGAGCTCTCGGGACTAAACCTCAACTTTCCTCGCTCCCAGGCTGGGTTTCGAGGAGGGAAATCTCTCCTTATAATCAGGTTGAACGGAAAAAAAGCCCGCGGAGGAAACCCTGAACGGGCAGGGACTGGATTTAGGGATGGGGCTGAGCAGGGGGTGAAGCGCAACCGCAGCTTCCCCGGCAGCGCGGTGCCGGCACTCGGCTCTGCCTGTTCCGGCGAGGCCGCGGCGGTGATATGGCCCCCAGTCTCGTGTGCCTGACTCACGCCAGCGGGCTCCTCGACGCCCGTCCTGGCTCGCCGCCCGCCGCCGCGCTCACCGGGGGGGCCGGGGGGCTTCTCCCAGCCCCTCGTCGTGGGGTCGGTGCCAGGAAAGCCGGCGCCCGGGCGCGGGCGGCAGCCGGTGCGGCGCGATGGGGAGCCGCGTGCCGGGCAAACTTCGGCGCGGACGCCCGGGCGAAGCTCTTCCAGCGAGGGGGCTGGGTGCCAGCCTGCTGCCAGCCCTCCGGGGCCGCGGGTGGGCTGGGGCGGGGGGAGCAGCCCTCGGCCCCTCGCTGCTCGGGGGGCCGGCAAAGCCTCCTCGCGGGGACGCGTAGCTTTATTTTGATTTTTTTTCATATTTTTTTTTTTTTTCCCAGTCCCCTTTGTGGGAACCTTCTCATTAAACCCTTGGCACAAACCCTTGCTTTCGCTCTGCTTTTCTCCACTCGCTTCCCACGCGCTCTTCAGCGAGCTCTAAAATCCCCATCCCCGCACGCACAGCCATACCGGCAGCACCGTAACCTCCCGCACCCACACAGCCGCGCTCCGTCGCCGCCCGCCGTCGCTTCCACCGGGGCCAAGTGGGTGTAAAAACGCTGCTGACTCACGGCGGAGCCGGGCCCAGCGCCTCGCTGAGCACCATGCGTGAGCCTCTGCCGCCGGCCGGGCTCCCGCCGCGGGGCCGGCACCCGGCTGGGTGCTGAGCAGCACCCGGGGATGCTTTTCCTGCCCGTCAGGGCACCACGGAGGGAGAAAGTTGGCCAAAACCACAGCTTGCCCGACGTTGGGGAGATGAACCCCAATTCGCACTTGCCCCGCAGGCACCCGCCTCGCTCCCTGCCTGCCCGTGGTGGAGGTGGGAGCTGCCCCCAACCCCGACCTCTCCAACCGTTCTCCCAGCAGAAGACTCTATGTGACCCTGCAAACCCCTGCCACCCCGAAACCCTGCACCTCGAAACCCCTGGGCAGCCTGAGCCCCTGCTGTCCCAACCCTCTGGGTACCCCACGTCCCTGGGTTACTGGACCCCTGCCTTCACAGAATCCCAGAATGGTCAGGGTTGGAGGGGACCTCTGGGGTCACCCAGTCCCACCCCCTGCCCAAGCAGGGTCACCCAGAGCAGCACCATGTCCAGGTGGGGCTTGAAGATCTCCAGAGAAGGAGACTCCACAGCCTCCCTGGGCAGCCTGGGCCAGGGCTCCGTCACCCTCAGAGGGAAGAAGTTCTTCCTCATCTTCAGCTGGAGCTTCCTCTGCTTCAGTTTGTGCCCGTTGCCCCTTGTCCTGGCGCTGGGCACCACTGGAAAGAGTCTGGCCCCGTCCTCCTGACCCCCACCCTGCAGATATTTAGAGGCATTTCGAAGGTCCCCTCTCAGCCTTCTCTTCTCCAGGCTGAACAAGCCCAGCTCCCTCAGCCTCTCCTTGCAGGAGAGATGCTCCAGTCCCCTCCTCATTCTTGTAGCCCTCCACTGGACTCTTTCCAGTAGCTCCTCATCTTTCTTGAACTGGGGAGCCCAGCACTGGACACAGGACTCCAGATGGGGCCTCACTGGGGCAGAGTAGAGGAGGAGGAGAACATCCCTCGCCCTGCTGCCCACACTCCTCTTGACTCCTTCCCAAAGCCCTGGGTACCCCGAACCGCTGGGCAACTGGACCCCTGCCATCCCAAAGCCCTGGGTACCCCACGCCCAGCCCAGCGTGGCCCCCGTGCCCTGGCCACAGGACAGGGAGATGCTCCTGCATCTCCAGTCCAGTGCTGGGCTGTACCGAGGCAGCACCACGGGGACCTTGGGTGACCCCCGGGCTCCGGTCCCTCTCCGCGGCGCCGGCCCGGGCGTAGGGAGCCCCGCACCACGGCTCCCGCACGGCCAGAGCTCCACCAGCTGAACCCGAATTTCTGCGGGACGTGCCGGCGTCGGGCTGGCCGGCAAAGGCGGGTTCCGCTGCCGAATCGCAGCTTGCGGTTCCCAGCGCTTCGGCTTTCGCACGGTTTTAGAACAGAGTCATTACGCTCCTTTCTCCCCTCCTTCGCTTTTATTTTGTCGACGGGGAGAAAATGGGTATTTCTTATCCTCCCTTCCCACCGAACGGGGAGAACCTTTTCTTTTTTCTTTTTTCCCCCTCGCTCAAGCCTTTTATACGAGTTAATCTCTGGGTTGAGTCCAAGCCTGGGGAAATTTCATCTGAAAAGATGGATTTTTCAGAGCCTAACGGGAGTAATTACAGGGGGTTGGAAAGCAAACTATTCCGCAGCTTGAACAAGAGCAGGCTGTGACCCGGCACTTGTTACAGCTAATAAAAATGTTAATGAACCGGCAGCAGCGACGGGGCTCTCCCATCGCTCCTTCTTCCTTCTCTGCCGGCCCCGGTCCCCCGGCCGGGGCGGAAGCGGAGCGCGGCGACGCGGCGCTGTGTTTGCCTTGCTGTGCAAACACCGCGCGGGGCCCAACCGGTCGGGCAGAGATGTGCTGCGGGAGGATGCTCGTCCCTTCGGCCGGTTGTTCCGGCGTATAAATGACACCGGGTGACGAGCTCGCCAGCCCACACGCCAGCAAGGCACCCGAAACACGGGCTGTGGCTCCCGGGGAAGGCAGGTCAGCGGGAAACCCACCCCCGGGTGCTGGCAAGAAGCTGGGACCGCAGCGGAGCCGCTCTGCTTCGGGTGACACGGGCCAGGGCCAGCGTCCCCTCGGTGACAAGCCGTGCAGAGAGGCTGGCGCGTGAAGAACCCGGCCGGTGGCGACGGAACGCCCTAGGGCGTATTTTAATTATGGAGAGAGCATCCGTCACGCGCCGCTCCCGCGCTCGGCTCCACGTTTGCTCGGGGCTCAGAGGGGGATTTGTGTCATGGCCGGCGGTGTTTGCCGTGGGCACAGCCTGCCCGTTTGCTTTGCGTGGCTGGCGTTGGCAGCCCAGCCCTTTTGGGGCTTCCTCGCCGTGCCGCGCCGCGCCGTGCCAGCCGCACCAGCGCAGAGGCCAGCGCAGGTGACCGACCGTTCGATGCCCAGGGTGCGGTGGCTCTCCAAGAAGGCGTGTTGGCGATTTCGGGGTTCCTCAAGCTGCAGGCTGAAGCCATCAGGGCTCCGGATGATGAGCTGGGAGGCTCCGGCACGGAGCGCGCCGGCTGCCGGGATACTGCCCGTCCAGCCCCGGAGCCGTGCTCTCGGTCGGAGGAATTCATTACTGCTCCTCTCCTAGGCAGCAAACATTATTAAAAGAACAAAAGAAACGCAACCAGAAACATGAATTATAATTAATGCGTGGTGCTGGAGACGGTGGCACGGCTGGCGAGACACAAGCCGGGGCGGCCACGGTGCTGCTCCCCGCAGCCCTGGGTTGTCCTCGCTGACACTGAGCTGCTCTCCAGTCCCCAGCAGGCCCCCCACCCCAGACCGTACCCCGTATTCACGTCCCAAAGCCCCCCCTGTCCCTGGGCAGGTAGATGGGCTGCGAGGGAACATAAGCAGGAGAGAGAAGCAGTTGTGCATGGGGGCTCCTAAAACCCCACCGACCTCCCCGGCCTCACCCCGAGCATCCCTCAGCGCCCGCCGCTGCCAACCCCCTTCTTGGGGAGGGGGTTTCACGTGCTGCCTGGGGGGACATCGCATCTCCCCTCTCCGCCACCCCGTCCCCACTCCTTGCTGCCACAGGGTCCCTTTCGAGGTGTTTCTGTACCGTGGCTTCCCGGCTGCCCAACGCTCCTTCTCTCTTTGGGAGCAATTCTGGCTAAAAATATTTCTGCCGAAGCCCTCCGCTCTGCCTTCCCCACGGAAGCGGGGGGCTTAGGTGGGTCCCCACGCCTGCCGGCAGCTCCGGTGTGGCCATGCGGGGAGCCGGGACGGTGCTTGGTGCCGTGGGGATGGCAGGGGGGCTCTGGGCCAGCCGGTATCGCCGGGGCGGCTGTGAGGCACCGAGGAAGGCGGCAGGTGGAGGCTGAAGGTCGCGGCTCGGACTTTGCCCGCGGCACTGCCGGGAGCAGCTGCTCAGCAGGTGACACCGGCGCCGAGGCCGCAGCGCGGGGCTGGGTTCCTCCCCGCTGGCCCTGAGCCCGCGGCGGCCACGGGATGCGGGGAGACCGTGCGGATGCAGCGATGCCCCAGGAGCCTCGGCGGAGTGTGTTGGCCAGGGCTGCGGAGGTCCAAAGCCCATCAACGATGCGGGCGGCTCGGGATCACAGAATCACAGAATATTCGGGGTTGGCAGGGACCTCTGGGGTCACCCAGCCCAACCCCCTGCCCAGGCAGGGTCACCCAGAGCAGGCTGCACAGCACCGTGTCCAGGCGGGGCTTGAAGATCTCCAGAGAAGGAGACTCCACAGCCTCCCTGGGCAGCCTGGGCCAGGGCTCCGTCACCCTCAGAGGGAAGAAGTTCTTCCTCGGGTTCAGCTGGAGCTTCCTCTGCTTCAGTTTGTGCCCGTTGCCCCTTGTCCTGTCACTGGGCACCACTGGAAAGAGTCTGGCCCCGTCCTCCTGACCCCCAACCCTTCAGATATTTGTAGGCATTTCTAAGGTCCCCTCTCAGCCTTCTCTTCTCCAGGCTGAACAAGCCCAGCTCCCTCAGCCTCTCCTCGCAGGAGAGATGCTCCAGTCCCCTCCTCATCCTCGCAGCCCTCCGCTGGACTCTCTCCAGTAGCTCCTCATCTTTCTTGAACTGGGGAGCCCAGCACTGCACCCAGAACTGCAGATGGGGCCTCACTGGGGCAGTGTAGAGGGAAAGGAGAACCTCCCTCGCCCTGCTGCCCACACTAAGGGATAGCTGCCTTCAGCCCATGCTTGTCCTTTCTGGCAGCATGGAGCCAAAATCTGAGCTGTGCTGGGGTCCTTCTCCGCAGCCCCTTTTCCCCTCCTTCTCCCTGCACCCTGCTCACATTGAGCCATGTCTCCTCTCGTTTGAGGTGCTGTTAATTAAAGGGATAGATGATTGCCAGAGCACCCATCCTGAAATGAAGGACACGCAGTCGCCCACCGCCTCTCAGCCCTGCACCCAGCGGTGGGGGCCGCTGTGATGATGCCGATGCCAGCACCCACCCGGGGACAAGGGGAGCGACGCGGCGGCTGCCCAGCAGCCATCGCCCGAGTAGGGATTTCATCTTCTTGGCCCTGGGTTTGGAATCAGGTTTCGATCGATGAAGAAGCGCTCGCTCCAACCCCGCTGCCCTGACTCAGCAGGTCCCCGCTGCCCGGCTGGCCGGCAGGGCTGGGCACCGCGGTCGCGTCTGGGTGCCGGCGGCTCCCCGAGCCCTTCGGGTCCTGACCGGGAGGGCTGGCACCGGCTGGGTCCCCTGCGAGGGGTCTGGGAGCGACGTGTGCTCCCACCACCCAGGATGCTGTCCCCAGCGGGGCTGGGAACGGTGGCAGCGGAGCACGGGGAGCCCCGCGGGGCTGTCTGTGATGGCCCCGCTCTGCCTGCCCGGGCAGTGCCGGGGGAAAAGCCATGCCGGGCTGGGGACACAGCCTGGGAACGGCTTGCAGCAGCGTCAGGCCCCGCTCTTCCCTTTGCCTCCCCCTCCAAAGCCTGTTGAATCCCCATCCTCCCTCCCCGCCGCTTCCAGAGCCCTCCAGGGCTCGCCTCGGGTCATCTTTTTTTCATGAGCGCTGGAAGGCGTTGGCGGTCGATGGCTGGGAAAGGCGGCGCTGGAAGAAGATGCTGCCCTTGGGCAAGGCTGGCCGGGGCCAGAGCCGCTCCGCTCCGCAACCGCTGCCCCAAAGTGCTCGGCGATGCCGACGTGGGCCCAAGAGCTCACGCTGCGCCTGAAAGTACAGCTCTCCGCGTCCTGATGTTGGTAGAACACGCGGTGCACGGCTCGGTAACGAGCAGTGGCCTCTATTAGGCAGGCTATTAGTCTCATCAGGAGCGCCGAAAGTACATTGCCGGGGTTTTGCTGGTGGGCAGGAAGGCGGTCGGGTTCTGCCGAGTAGCTGTGCAATTAGGGATCAGTCATTCCCGTGGCTGCAGGCACTGATGGACCGGGGCCGGTGGGGATGGCCGGGGGTGATGGGTGGTTTCTCTTCCCGTGGCTGCTCTCGGAGGTGGCACGGCTGCGAGGGTGGGACTGAGATCGCGTGGGACCAGCCGCTCTGCTGGAAAAGTCTGATAGATACAGAAAATGAACGATCTGCCTGAAAATCAGAGGGAGATACGAAAAGGCCGGAGAGAGGAATTGCTGTTACGCTCCTCACCCCGACCAGCGGCAGCTCCCCGGCTCTGTCCCATGTCTGGGCGTCCCTGCACAGCCACCACGCACTCGCTGCCTCCCCCAGACATGCTTTGGGGTGAGCCCTCCCTCCAAAGCCCGGTGAGATGTTCCAGCAGTGCCGATGAACCCTTGCTTTGCTCTGGCATCAGAGAAACCTCTCCAGGCAGCAGCAGGGTGGGCAGAAGTCACCTGAGGAAGAGAGAGCTCTGGAGAAGACCCCGTCCAGAAAGACCGGAGTTCAGGGGAGGGACGGGCTTGGCTTTGCGATCCCTGCGTGGGATCGGGGAGTGCTGAGCATCCCCCGAGCCGTGGTGTCTGGCTCAGCTCTGGTGCCGAGCAGAGCCCTGTCCTCCCAGGGGACAGCCACCCAGGCGTGGGGACCAGCCTGTCCCCAAAGCAGAGGCTGACCGGGACCCAGCTGGTCTGCGAGGGAGAGCAGAGACGTGCACGTCCCCGGGCAGCACCGAGGTGGGACCTCAACGCTGCCACTGCCCTTCCCTGCGACCTCAGAGGGACGATTTGTGCCTGAGGCCCCTTTCCCAAGATTCAGGGAAGCGCAGCGCTTTCTCTCTCTGTCACCACGTGCGATGCCAAGGTACAGCCCTCACCGTGCCCGAGTCTCCATCTGCACTCCGTCCCACCCGGCGGGCACTGCTCGCAAGGGCTTGGGCACCAAACCTCCCCGTGGGTGTCACCAACACCTGCCAGCCTGGAGAAAACCCCGGAGCAGCCCACCAGCTCAGGCTGGGCAGAGGGATGGGGTGCACCCCAGCTCCAGTGCTCCGGCCGGCTGCAGAAAGGACTCGGGGAACGCCGTGGAGCAGGGACACGGTGGGGAGAGCATGTGGGAAACTCACGCCGAGGGAGGGAAGGCGACGGCGCAGGGCAGGGGTGATGATGCGTGGCGGAGCGCTGCCACATCCGCTTGTAAACCAAACATCTCGGTTTCGCTGCGGGCGTCGGAGCAAAGTCCAGGCCAGCCGGTGTCCCGGCGAGGGCTGGAGGAGATCTGGCAGGAAAATCCTCCAGCACGTGCTCGTGATGGGTCCAGAAAGCCAGGGCCCCCTGGGGCAGGGAGAAGTGGGGAGCAGGGAGGACGGAGGGGAGGGACCCCTCTCCCAGCTACGGGAAGAGGGTGTTGGTCTCTTCTCCCAAGTAACCAGCCTTGGTAACCCAAGTAACCAGCCTCTTGTAACCATGACAAGAGGAAACAGCCTCAAATTGTGCCAGGGTAGTTTTAGACTGGATATTATGAAAAATTTCTTCGCTGAAAGAGTTGTCGAGCATTGGAAGAGGCTGCCCAGGGAAGTGGTGGAGTCACCATCCCTGGAGGTATCTAAAAGACGTGTAGATGTGGGGTTTAGGGACATGGTTTAGTGGTGGACTTGGCAGTGCTGGGTTAATGGTTGGGCTTGATGATCTTAAAGGTCTTTTCCATCCTAAATGATTCGATGATTCTATGATTCTATGAAGAGGAAAGCGGGAAATCAGCTTGACATCCCGCCCCGGCGAAAAACAGCCATCTGCGGAGAAGTGTACTCACTAATGCAAAGTGCTTAGGAGAAAGGCTGCTAACAGCCAGCGAGCGAGGCGGGTTTGTTACGAGCAGACCGTGCCAAACCCCTCTAATAGCCTCCTTCGATGTCATCAGCGACGGAGGAGATAGGGGAGAGCAGGGCAGAGCCCGTCGCTCCGGGGCCGCGGCGCTCGCGTTGCGAAACGGGTCCCTTCCAAGCAGCTGAAGATGCCACCATCAGGCAGCAGCAGCCTGCCCAGGAGGGGCTGTGGGCAGGGGAGGGTGATCCGGGGTTGTAGGGGGCAGCCCCAGAGGGGATTTGGCAGCACTGAGATTTGCCAGCGGCATCCATACCGGCTGCAGGGAGCGAGAGGAGCTGGAGATGGGGGAACCTTGGAGGGCTGCGAGGATGGTGAGGGGACTGGAGCATCTCTCCTCCGAGGAGAGGCTGAGGGAGCTGGGCTTGTTCAGCCTGGAGAAGAGAAGGCTGAGAGGGGACCTTCGAAATGCCTCTAAATGTCTGCAGGGTGGGGGTCAGGAGGATGGGGCCAGACTCTTTCCAGTGGTGCCCAGCGACAGGACAAGGGGCAATGGGCACAAACTGAAGCAGAGGAAGCTCCAGCTGAAGATGAGGAAGAACTTCTTCCTTCTGAGGGTGACGGAGCCCTGGCCCAGGCCACCCAGAGGGGGCTGTGGAGTCTCCTTCTCTGGAGATCTTCAAGCCCCGCCTGGACGCGGTGCTGTGCAGCCTGCTCTGGGTGACCCTGCTTGGTCAGGGGGTGGGACTGGGTGACCCCAGAGGTCCCTTCCAACCCCGACCATGCTGGGATTCTGTGATTCTGTAACCCAAGGGCGGCCGGGGCTTGGAGGGGACAGAGGGGATGGCGATGCTCAAGGAGAGGAGCTGATGGCCTCATCCTTGCATGGGTGAAGGTGCTGGCAGAGGTAACCATCACCGCGCCAGGCTCGGGACTGCTCTCCGCCAGCAGCCCCGGGAGCAGGGAGGAAGAGGGGGGCTGTGGTTTTGCGCCGCGGCTGAGCAGCCGGTGAGCGGAGATAACTGGTAATGAGGGGATTAGCAGTTATTAAATGGTAATGACCACGCTGGGAGCCATCGTGGGGAAGCCGACGCTTCAGGGGGTGTTGATAACCTCTTGTCCCCGGCTGTGCCGCTGTGGGGACGGCGGCCAGGCTGGTGGGGCTGGGTCCCAGGGGGTCCTTGCAGCCCGGGGTGCTGCGGGAGCCCCCCCACCGCCTGGCTCAGCCCGAGCAGCCGTCCGTCAGTCCTGCAGACCTGGCCCGGGACGGCCACACGCTGTCCTGCCTGCGACAGACCCCAGGCGGGGTGGTGCCACCATGTCCCACGACCCTCCAAGGTCTCCTGAGACCCCCCTGGACCAGTGCTCTCCACCCTCGGCTGCTCCCCCAACCTAGCAGGGGGACGGAGGCTTCACCCTGTCCTCTCCGCAGCATCAGAGAGCAAGACAGCAGCCCCTGCCCCACCTGATTTCTCCCCGACACCATCCCTAGAGCCTCTGGCACCAGGTTTTGGGGACGGGGAGAGCTGGCGGCAGCTCCGGCGCCGTGCCCGCCGCCCAGCAGCTTGCCGGCAGATGTTGGGGCCGTCAACGCCCCGCACGCTTTTGGCAGCCCGCGGGTGCCAGCATCGCCCGCCGCCCCCCGCCGCCGCGGTCCCCGAGGCTGGTGGCAGATGTCCGGCCCCGGGTCCCTCCGGCGCGCCCCGCGCTCTCGCTCGCCCCGCGGCACAGCCGGCATGGAGAGCACCAGATGGGCAACCAGCGAGCGGCCCCGATGCTCCAGCGCGGTGCAGGAAAAGCAATTCCCGACGCGGCGGGGAGCACCGGGCGGACGAACCCGCTCACGGCACCTCCTGCCCCCGCGCCGCTGACCGAGCCCGTTGTCCCTGGGCCGATGGTGCGGGGCGCGTCCCGCGGCGTGGCTGGCTGCCTCAGTTCCCATCCTTCGCCTGGGTGCGCCAGCCTCGGGCGTATTCGGAGAACGGGCCGATTAATTGCCTAAATGGGGATTTGCAGCGCTGGGGTAGCGCCTGCGGCTCTCCCCGGGTCCCCTCCAAGAGCTGGGGAGGAGCTGGGGGGGTCCTGGCATCCCCCAGGCTTCGGGGGGACGCAGCAGTGAGCGGGGAAGGGTCCGCGACCGTTGCGATGATGATGAAGCGGAGGCAGGAGCTGGAGGAGGGCGCGGGGTGGGTGAGGCTTTGCCATTTCCCGATTTTTGCTCCAGCAACTCACAGAATCACAGGATCAATGGTTGGGGCTGGAAGGGACCTCTGGGGTCACCCAGTCCCACCCCCTGCCCAAGCAGGGTCACCCACAGCAGGCTGCACAGCACCGCGTCCAGGCAGGGCTTGAAGATCTCCAGAGAAGGAGACTCCACAGCCTCCCTGGGCAGCCTGGGCCAGGGCTCCGTCACCCTCAGAGGGAAGAAGTTCTTCCTCATCTTCAGCTGGAGCTTCCTCTGCTCCAGTTTGTGCCCATTGCCCCTTGTCCTGTCGCTGGGCACCACTGGAAAGAGCTTGGCCCCATCCTCCTGACCGCCACCCTGCAGATATTTAGAGGCATTTCTAAGGTCCCCTCTCAGCCTTCTCTTCTCCAGGCTGAACAAGCCCAGCTCCCTCAGCCTCTCCTCGGAGAAGAGATGCTCCAGGCCCCTCACAGAGGGGGGGTTGTCCCTCCTGGGGCAGGGCTGGCCTTGGGGCTGGTTTGCCCACCCAGTCGGAAGACGTCGCTCCTGGCACGCCGGGGAATGGGACTGGGTAAGGTGTGGGATGTGGGATGGGATATGGGGTGGGATTGGGGTGGGTTATGGGGTGGAATTGGGTTGGAGTGGGATGTGAAGGTATGGGAGGGGAAGAGATGGGATGGGACAGAATGGGAGGGGATGGGATGGGAAGGGATGGGAAGGGAATGGGAGGGGATGGGAAGGGATGGAATGGGGTGGGATGGGATGGGAAGGGAATGGGAAGGGAATGGGAGGGGATGGGAAGGGATGAGATGGGATGGGGTGGCAGGGGATGGGATGGGATGGGATGGGATGGAACAGGATGGGATGGGATGGGGTGGCATGGGATGGGATGGGATGCGAGGGGAGGGGAGGGGAGGGGAGGGGAGGGGAAGAGATGGGATGGGATGGGATGGGATGGGATGGGATGGGATGGGATAGAACAGGATGGGATGGCATGGAATTGGATGGAACGGGATGGCTGAAGTGTCCCTCTGAGCAGCATCCAAGCGGGGTGCCTGCATCCCTCACCAGTGTTTAGGGGTTCCACACGTGGGTGATCCCCTGCTCCCTCCTGGCCGGCAGAACCCCCCCGGGCAGGTTATTCCTGCTGGGTGGTGCAGAGGGGAGCGCTGGGGCAGAGCTCAGCCCCCCTGGGCCCCAGGGGTCTCGCCAGCCTCGGGGGCTGAGGGCAGGGTCCCCACACTGCCGTGGAGGCGGGGGGGGCTGGGTGGCTCAGCCTGGCAGCGCCGGTGCCAGAACCAGGAGCTGGCAAAGGGCTGCGTGTGGGGAGCCCCACAGCAGGCTCCTCTCCCCCTCACCGCCATCCTCATCCTCTCAGCACGCACCGGGCCGGCATGGCGGGTCTCCCACCCGTCAGGGGCTGCCGTGGGCCCCCGTCCCACCCCTGGGAACTTCTCCCTGCGTGACTCAACCGCCGCTGCTCCCCCCGACGGAGTCCCCCTCCGCGGCTGAGTGTCCCCCTCTGACGCAAACCCTCCCACCCCGCCACGCCGGGTGCCACATTTAGAAAGGTTTTGTCGGCGGTGCCAGGGAGGAATCGGACGCCCCCGGCGTAGGGGCTGCCGCCGCGCTCCCCGCCGCCGGCCCCGGAGGGGTGCTGTGGGATGCTGTGGGGAGAAGGACCCCCAGCCGTGGGGTGGTGGGGGCCGTGGGGGGCCGTGGGCGCTAGGCCGCGTGATGGGGCACCCCGTCGCCTTCTCGGGGCTGCGCCCACGTCGCTCGCGCCGGCACGCTCAGCGGTGACGTCCCGTGTCTCGCCCCTGTCCCACCGCACCGGAGCCGGCCATGGGGCAGCCCCATGGCAGCGGCACAACGCGGGAGCCCGAGCCGCTCCCGGAGGAGCTGCCCCAGCCCGAGTCCAGCCCTTCCCTTCCAGCATCCCTGGAGGGCAGCGCGGGGGACGGGTGTCAAGGTCGGAGGTGAACTGGGAGCGCTGGGAGCGCTGGGATGTGATGGGAGCACGAGGAAGCCCAGGAGGAACCCCAGGAGGCACTGAGAGCAACTTGAGTATGGGATGCACTGGGAGCACTGGGAACCCTGAGAGCACTGGGATGCACTGGGAGCACTGGGATGCTCCAGGAGCACTGGGATCCCTGAGAGCACTGGGATACCTGAGAGCATTGGGAACAGTGGGAGCACTGGGATGTGCTGGGAGCACTGGGATGCTCCGGGAGCACTGGGATCCCTGAGAGCATTGGGAACCCTGAGAGCACTGGGGTGCACTGGGAGCACTGGGATGCTCCGGGAGCACTGGGATCCCTGAGAGCATTGGGAACAGTGGGAGCACTGGGATGCACTGGGAGCACTGGGATGCTCCGGGAGCACTGGAATCCCTGGGAGCACTGGGAATGGCGGGAGCACTGGGATGTGCCGGGAATACCGGGATCCCTGGGAGCATTGGGAACAGCGGGAGCACCAGGATGGGCCGGGAGCACCAGGATGCACTGGGATCCCTGGGAGCATCAGGAGCAGAGGGAGCACCGGGATGTGATGGGAGCACCGGGATGTGCCAGGAGCACCAGGACCCCTGGGAGCACTGGGAACATTGGGAGCACTGGGATGTGCCAGGAGCACCGGGATGCTCCAGGAACACTGGGATCCCTGGGAGCACTGGGAACAGTGGGAGCACAGGGATGGGCCGGGAGCAGAGGGATGCTACAGGAGCACCAGGATCCCTGGGAGCACTGGGAACATTGGGAGCACTGGGATGTGCCAGGAGCACCGGGATGCTCCAGGAACACTGGGATCCCTGGGAGCACCGGGAACAGCCGGAGCACCGGGATGCTCCAGGAGCACCAGGATTCGTGGGAGCACCAGGATCCCTGGGAGCACTGGGAACAGCGGGAGCACCGGGATGCTGCAGGAGCACCGGGATAGGCTGGGAGCAGTGGGTTGCTGCAGGAGCACTGGGATGGGCTGGGAGCAGTGGGATGCTGCAGGAGCACCGGGAACAGCGGGAGCACCGGGATCCCTGAGAGCACCGGGATGCTCCAGGAGCACCGGGATCCCTGGGAGCACCGGGATGCTCCAGGAGCACCGGGATGGGCCGGGAGCAGCGGGATGCGGTCTGAAAGCTCCTCCTCGTGGCTCCTGCGCAGAACTACCGGGCAGCGGCCGCCGGCAGAGCCCCGGGGCACCGGCGGGATGCGGGGTCCCGGTGCGGTGCGTCCCTCCCGTCCCGTCCCTCGGGGTCGCGGCCGCGGCCCCGGGCAGCGCGGGGCGATGGGGAGCCCGGGGTGGGACAGGGCTGGGGCTGGCCCTGCGGCCACCCGGGACGTGGTCCCCGGCTGGGGACGAGCGTGGGGAGCGAGGCAGGAGAGCTGCAAGCGGAAAATCACTTCTGCTGCGAGCAGCGAGTTGTTTTTCTTTTCCCCTTGCTGGCAAAGGTGTTTAAAATAAGAGGGGGAGAGGAGGAACGGGGACAACCGGGCAGCAGGCAGCCGCGTTTGCAGGGCACTGTGCCCCTTTCCCTGCACAGAGGGGACGCTCAGAGGGGCTGTGCCGAGCGCGTTGCGTCCCCGTCCCAGCAGGATGCTGCTCCTCCATGGGAAATGCCCCTAAAATGCATATTCCCAGCACCAGCTGCGGGAATCCCTCACTGCCGGACCCCCACGGAGGGCACGGGGCCCGGCAGCCTCGCAGGCACGGCTGGCAGCAAGGGGAGAGGAGCAGAGAGGGGTCCGGGTCGTTTCGGGTGCTGAGAAGCCCGTGGTGGGGTCACACCTCCGCTCGTCACCCTTTCCAGCCGATACAAGCGGGATGTGCTGCTGCCGGGATCGCGCTCGGCTCTGCTCCCCGGCTCGCACGGGAACGGGGGGCCGGTTCCCACACGGGCAGAGCCGCCCCTCCGTGCTGTACCCTCCAGTTGTAGACACACAAGGAAAAATCAATACCTGGCTGCAAAAAAAAAAAAAGAAATTAGGCAGCTGCGAGTGGCTTTTTATAGCAAGCTGTCCCACTTGCATCCTTCCTCAGCCCTGACCCAGGGAGATCGACCTCTGGCTAAATTAGCTACGTCGTCCCGAGGGAAACGGGCTTTAAAAAGCAGCAGGCAAAGACGAGGAGGTGAGGCTGGCCGTGCTGGAATATTCCACCGCAGCCACCCCTTCCCTTGCTCCTCGCTGTCCCAAGCACAAGTTCCTCGCAGGGAGGTGAGGCTCCTTCCCGATGGCCTCGTCCCCCTCCCGGAGCGGGGCTGGGCAGTGGGACGGGGGAGCTTCCCACAGCCCCGGCCCCTCTTTCCGCTGGGATCATCTCCCAGAGGGGAGACGGGATGTGATGTGGGCAGGAGCAGAGCCTGGCTAGCCCTTCCCCGGGGTTGCCGTGGGGTGGCTGCCGTGGGGTGGCAGCCCCACGCTGTAGCCCCCCTGCCGTGGGTGCAGGGAGGGCTGCCAAGCAGAGAGCACCGCAGCGAGCAGGCGCAGCCCCCCGGGAAGCGGGGAGAGGGATGGGGGACCCTGCAGGTACAGCCCCGAGATGGATGGGGGGGCCGAGCCCTTCTGCCCCCCCTCCCAAATCCCACTCGTGCCCCCTGGATTACAGAGATGCTGAGGCAGGGGAGCAGAGCACGGTGGCTTATCTAGGTCACCAGTGTGAGTGGGTAAATGAGCTCCCTCATCAGCCACCTCCGCCTCTGCATTGCACCTACGTGGACCGGGGCGTGCAAATCGGCCTCTGCCCTGACGAGGAGGGGATTGGAACCCCCTGAGTGGGAGGGCAAGACAGCTGAGCCCGTTATCCCAGTGAGCTTGGAGCGAGCTGGAAGGTGGGGAGCTAACGCCGAGGTGGCAGGGTGAGAAGGGGGAAGGCACGGCGTTGTCAGGGACGGACGGACGGACAGCGGATAATGGGGAGGCTCGCACTTGTGCAGACTGAGCACAGGGTCCAGTGTCCTCAAATTGCCCTCGGCTCAGGGCTTCCCTGCCCTCGGTGGGAAGTTTTTCCTGCTGGGAGCGGTGCACTGGAGGCAGGGCTCTGCACCAGTTAGCCCCAGTGCCACGCATCAGGCTCCCACCTGGAGCAGATGAGTGCTGGGGTGGGGCTGCCCTGGTAAAAGAGCAGGCAGGGGAGGCAGGACCTCTTTGGGAAGAAGGCAGCCTGGCCTCTGGCTGTTTGCTCAGATGGCTGTGGCTCTGCAGTGTCTGGAGCCTCAGAGGAAGGTGAGTTACCTCCTGAAGCCTGTCTAGAGCGCACGGCTCTGTGGGTGGAACAGGGTTTCTCCTCCACCTTTCCCCCTGAATAATGTTTTCCCCTTTAGCACTGCCTGGCTGTGACTTGCTCTGCCTGGGGGCAACAGCACTCGGCGTGACGCAGCCCTCTGCCCTTTCTGGTTGAGCTGCTTGTAAACTGGCTGCTGAGTATTGAACCCAGCTATGTGGCCATAAAACACTTTCTTGCTCTCTTCTGATGCTGCTTCTGTGGCTGAACTCCAAATTGTGGGGAGTACTCTGTCCAGTTCTGGGCTCCCCAGTTCCAGAAAGATGAGGAGCTACTGGAGAGAGTCCAGCGGAGGGCTACGAGGATGAGGAGGGGACTGGAGCATCTCTCCTGCAAGGAGAGGCTGAGGGAGCTGGGCTTGTTCAGCCTGGAGAAGAGAAGGCTGAGAGGGGACCTTAGAAATGCCTCTAAATATCTGCAGGGTGGGGGTCAGGAGGATGGAGCCAGACTCTTTCCAGTGGTGCCCAGTGACAGGACAAGGGGCAATGGGCACAAACTGAAGCAGAGGAAGCTCCATCTGAAGATGAGGAAGAACTTCTTCCCTCTGAGGGTGACGGAGCCCTGACCCAGGCTGCCCAGGGAGGCTGTGGAGTCTCCTTCTCTGGAGATATTCCAGACCTGCCTGGATGCGGTGCTGTGCAGCCTGCTCTGGGTGACCCTGCTTGGGCAGGGGGTTGGGCTGGGTGACCCACAGAGGTCCCTTCCAACCCCGACCATTCTGTGACATGAGCGCCTCTGTAATGTCACCATAATGCCCAAGGTGTGTCCTTCTCATCAGTAGGGTGCTTCCCGGGCTCAGGGAGAGCTCTGGGTGCTTGTGGCTGTGAGGACAGGCTCCTGGCTAGGAGAAGCAGCTGGCTGGCAGAGCCAGCAATGCTCCCCCAGGGGCATGGCAGAGGGGAGGCAAGGAGGTGTGCAGGGATTGCTGGCTGATATGATCTGGAGTGCAACTGGCAGCAGGAGCACTGTGGAGGATGAGTCAGTGGCGCTGATAACTGGGCTGGTGACCAGGTGAAAAAAACATTTCAAGGAGATGCTCTGTTGAAGATCTGCTTTGCACATGGGGCTCTGTTGGTGGTGTGATTCCCAGCAGCTGCCTGCCCCAGCCCAGTCTCCCCCAGCTGTGTGACTGCTCTGGGATGCAGACCCCGAGGGGCTCGTGTCTGAAGTGTGTCCACATCCCAGCATCATGGCGTGGCTGTCCCAGCAGCAGTGAGAGCAGGAGCCCTTCCAGCTCCACATAGTGTCCCCTCGTAACTGTGCCGGTCTCCAGGCTGGTGGCATTAAGTGTCTGCTGAAAGGACCTTGGGAAGCAGCAGCTCCAGCCAGCGGTGCCTGTGCTGTGCTCCACGCCTTGTGACCGGCCGGAGTACCAGCGTACTCGGGTGAGCGGGCAGCAACAGCAGGCAGCAACTGTGCGGTGCTGGGTGCGTAATTGGTGTCACCGTGGGCAGCTGAGGCCAGTGCTTTTAGGATGAGTAATTACACCAGCCTAATTTGGAAAATCAGGCTCTTAACGTCTTGCCAAGCTCATTTGCAGGACAGCCCTGTCGCAGCTGGAGTTGCTGTGCCAGGCAGCTGGCAGCCGCGACGTCCGCGTGTCGCTGGCCCCGTGCCTGCCAGAGGTGGACAGGGCACAACCGCCTGTCCCTCTGCCCCGAAAGAGGGGGGCTCGCTGCCCGCTGCGGTGCCCTGCGTGGGAGAGGAAGGCGAAGGTGTCCCCCCCATTGGCACCCGGGCAGCTGGTGGGGCTGAGCCCCAGGCAGAAGGGGTAGAGGACACTGAAGTCCTTGTGGATGCAGGGGGGGTTCTGGGGTGCGTGGGCAGAGGAAAGCAAAAGGCCTCGGATGGCATCCTGCTTTTTTAGCCTCTGCATTTGCTTTTGTTCATGTCCTTGGTATCTTGGTGGTTGTAGGGTGAGGAGAGGGGGTTCAGAAAGAAATACTGGAGTCTTTCTGTGCTGGAGTGAGCTCCAGATGGGCCTGAATGCCCAGCCAGCTATGCACGGGCGCTCCCAGAGTCTTCTGAAATACTGCCTTGCTTTTAAGGTGATTTTCTACCAGTGAGAGGGGCTGTGTTAGTGTCCCAGGGTGGTTTTGAGTGGCTGTGTGGAGGCCAAGCGCAGCTGTGGCCTTCAGTGACAGTGTGTCCCATGAGCTAGCAGGCTGCTTTGGTCACTTTGTGTCCTGCTTGGAAGTAGCCGGTGCCCGGGGGGTGTAAATCCGTCTGCCCTCGCTGCAGTCAGCGTCTCTCATGCAAGTCGGGTGGTGATGGGGCAAGGTTGTGTACCTGGGACTTGTTCCCCTGGCTCCAGGGCCGGAGGAGAGCTGTAATCCCGCCGGCCTGGCTGCAGATGCTCCTCTCCAAGCTCTACCACCCAACGCCCGGGCGTTCCCGTTTGCTGCTGCATGCCTGAACTTGAAATTGAGCTGCACAAAAGGGGCTGGCAAGGAGGAGGACGGTGCGTGCTCCTGGCAAGCTCCCACTGCCCTGATGTACGGGGACGAGATGTGCTGATGGCTTCTCCCGGACGGGACAAGCTGGAGAGCGGCCAGCCTGGGGACAGCCCGTGGCATGCGAGCGGTGCCGATAAATCTCCTCGCCTCGTCTAAGCATCTGTTTGTTTGTGTGGGTTTATCTCAACAGCAGCCGGGGCAGTTTGGCGTGCAATATGGTAGCTGCTGCCATGTGCAGCTTCTTTGAACGTAGCTCCAAGATGTAGCTGCCCACACAGCCAGCTGAATGGGCGAGCAGCTCCGAGCTGGCACTCGTGCCTATCCTCATCTTCTCTGCTCCCCACTGCCGGCCCTGGTAATCCATGGTGGCCCAAAGCGATCTCGCAGCAAAGCCAGAGGGCAATGGTGACATGTCCTGTGCCCTGCCAGCGGTGCATCCCCCCTCTGCTGAGCAGCAGGATGTTTTCCGTGGCGCTGGCTGCTGTTGCTCCTGGCACAGCCGTGGGTCGGCGCGGCGGGGATGCGGAGGTGCTCCGTGGCTGGAGCTGCGTGGTGCCGAGGCGGCCGGAGTAAATTCTCCCTCCTCTGCTCGGTGGTGGGAGCGAAGCGATGCTGTGAAGCAGCTGATCTCCCCCAGGGCTGCGTGTGCGTATGTGCACGGACGTGGGCTCGCTGCCTGGTGAGGGTCCCATGTGGGCGCTTGCTGCTGAGATCCGCAGCCCCTCGTGGACCTTCTGGGGTGATTTCAAGTCCAAGAGGTGCCTGTGACAGTGGTTTGGATGCCTTGCTTCACATGTCCCTTGTTTTCTGCCCCGTGGCTGCTGTGGGAGCTGCTGGGGAGGCGGTGATGGGAGGCAGCCTGGTCCAGCCCGATGGGAGCAGCGGTTCCCCAAACCCACAGCTCTGCTGGTTGGACCTCGCACCCCTCAAATCCCAGCGCAGAGCCGCGCTGCTCGGCGTTACACAGCGGTGCGTGTCTCAGTTTGAGCTCTGCTGCCTTTGCTGCCAAGGGCTTTTTTTTTCTTTTCAGCTCTTTCCTTCAGAGACTTGTTTACGGCCGTCAGGATTTGACAGACTCTTGGCACCCCTCCCACCCCCAGCAAGTGACACGGTAGCAGAAACTCCTGCCATCTCCCCGCTTCCCCTTGCCCTGCCACTGCGGTTTGAGACCTGTTGGGAAGGGCTGTCTTTGCAGGGAAATCAAGTTGGAGACTTTTAGAGCCAGAAAAGACCTGGCACAGGGATGACAGCAGCAGAAGCCAAAAGGCTCAGATGGTTTTAAATGTCAGGGAGAGGTGTAAATGTATCTCAGAGACAGCATGTCCAGGAGCGATGGGATTTTACAGACAGCCTGATCTCCAGAGCCAGCATCCCCCTGGCTTTTCCCTTTCTCGAAGCTGTGGCTTTGCCCAGTCGCTGTCCCGGGGCCTGCTGTTGTGTGGCACTGCCATGACTTGCCCACGGCGTGGGGATGGTGCTGGTGTCTGCGGCCTCTGGTGAAGAGGAGTGGGATGAAGGGCTGCAGGGGGGGGAGAGCTCTTGATGAGCAGAAGTGCGAGTGCATCGTGTCTCCTGCTGCTTGCCTGACCTTTTTCATTCTGAGCTGATCTACCCTGACACTCAGAGGCAGGGGGAAAGGGAGAAGTGGTCATCTTGCTTTTGCTGCTGCGTATTTGCCTGCTCTCCTCTGCCACCCCCCAAAAAAAAGAGTTTTAAGTCTCCAAGAGTCAGCAAGTTCTCTGTGCCAGCCATCTGTCCCATTTCCCTTAGCAACCATTCGTCCTTTTCTCCTTCATTAAGTGTCTGAAGCAGATCCTGACTGTCAGACCCTCTCTCGTTTCCCTTTTTGCCTGCATTTGGCTCTCTGGATCATCCCTCTTGCTTGTCGCTGCCACACAGACTCCTTACCTAGGAACACGATGCCCTCCCACGCGGGGGACAAGTCCGTGTTCGCATTTTGACAGGCTCTGTGTTTGCTCACGTTCTGGGCGGGCTCTGGTTTCTGCGCCTGCCTGCTGGCTATTTCTTTCCAGCCTGATCTTTTCCAGTTCCTTCTCCTTCGCCCTCATCCTGATCCATGTGCTGCCTCCTCAGCCTGCGTCGTGTTTTGGGGACGGCGCAGGCAGCAGGGATCGGCACTCTTTATGGCTGCAGCACATCTGGGCTCTGACCTGCAGGGTAAAGGATAAATCATAATTCTTGGGGAAAGAGGCTTTGGAGATTTGGAGCTGTGGCACGTGTTAATTTGATGGGTGATGTTTTAGATGATGATATGGGTACAGAAAAAAATAGCTTAAATTACAACAACGGAGGGGAATGTGTGCGGCTGGGGCTCAGGGTGGTCCCAGCACCCCATCTCTCAACACTCGCGCGTCCGTCATCTCTGCCCTGCTCTGGGCACGGCCGACACCGCTGAGCAATTGCATTTCCAGCATTGCTTCTTCAGACTCACCCTTCCTCGTGTTGCCTCTGCTCCCCGGCACGAGCCTGCAGAGGAAACCAGCACCCCTGGAGATGTAGCACGTCTGCTTAACAGCTCTGCTGCTTTGCCCTTGCTGCTTGTTATCTCCTTCTGCTGCTTCCCAGCGCTGTGGTTTGACCCAGAGGTGCACGAGGAAGGAACAGCCTGGGTTTTGCTGCTCTTCTCCCCTCGGAAACATGTTCTGGGTGGTGAGGGCAGATCCTAGAGGCCACCTGGATGCAATACCTTGGCTGGGCTGTTTTGTGCTTCTGGGGTGAGAGGATAAGGGTTCTGGTGCACCATAAAACCGAAAACTGCCATGCATCTCTCACCGTGGTACAGCAGGGCTCTGTCGGCGAGGGCCTGGAGGAAAGACCCACTGGGAGGTAGGCTGCCCTCTGCAACGCCGAGAACGTCTTGGAGACTCAAGGCACAGCGGTGACATCTCAGCTGCTGCTGTAAGAACTGAACAACCTGCGTTGGAGGGAGGGAGGGTGCGACGCTCCGCTGTGTTTCATGGGCTTGCACAAAAGGGAGCTGCTGTCCGCGAGGGACAACTGGGAACTTCTCTGTAGGGTAATTATTCCAGGATATTGGAATGCAACAACTTCTGCTTTGCTCCTAGGACCCTCTCCCGTCTGCCTGGTGGGCTGTGATCCCAGCACGTCCGTGCACCGCTTTGCGGAGAGCTGTGCTCTAACGAGTGCTGGGAGGAGGATTAGGAGCTCGATGGGAAGCAGAGTCTCCAGGCAAGAGCAGAGAGTCCCCCTCTGGCAGTTCAGAGCTGGGCTGAAGCCAAGTGGGTTAGAGAGGTCTTTGAGGCCCGGGAGAACTGAGGGATGGCTCTGTGGCCTGGTGTGAGGAGTGGGAAAGGAGCCAGGAGCACAGCCAGAGAGGAATCTTTAATGTGAAACCTTCTGGTTCGGTACAACTGCCTCAGCCCTGCTGGGAACTGCCTCCAGAAGCGAGCGCGGGTTCCCGAGAAGGGAGGGCATTTGGCCTAATGAAATTATCCAAGTGCCCTGGCTCCAGCTGCTGCTTTTTAATTGCATCTGACTGATGACCAGAGATGTGGCAAACGGGGAGGGGCGGCATCCTCTGTGCAGTGCCCACATCCGACAGCGGGATTCACGGCTCCTCTCGCTTCCTAAAGAGCCTGGGAGGCTGCAGGTGCTGCTTGGTGAGGAAGAGGCAGACTCTGTGCTCTCTTACGACTGCTCCTCTCTAGCACTGACAGGCACAACACAGCTGAACCGTGAGCTTTCCTATCCTGCTGCAGAGATTCTTGTCAGAGGAGGTTAGCAAGCTACTGACACACGGGAAGAAGCTCATTCTTGGTCAGCCCGTGGGGTAAATTCTCATGGTTCGATATCTGGGCCAGCATTCCTCTGCAGGGAAGCTGTGTTAATGCCACCTGACCGAGTCCTGCGGAGCCCTGGGAAAAGGCCAGCTCTCCTGCTTGTGGGGGTGAACGCATCCCACATCCCAAAAGCTCCTGTTAAAAATCCTGATTCATTTTCTGGGCTTGAGCTCTCCTTCCAAATGAGGTTTTAGCTAGGAGGATGGAGCCAAGGGCATTTGAAAGGTGGGCGGTGAGGAGAAATAAGAGCTCATGTAGGAATTTGGGGGGGGGGGGGGGGTCAAGCAGATGAAGAAAATGCCATGTTATTACACCTGAATTCAGCAGTGCTGTGATGAAGCTGGGGTCTCTGCTGGGCTGCCAGCACTGCAATCACAACACCATGAGTCAGGTCCCCAGAATGGGGAGGTTGTCGGTTTGGACTTCCCCCCCGCCCCCTCTGAGCCTTTAGGGTTCATTTCTATGCTTCCTTTTTCTCTGCAAAACCATGAGGCTTCACAATCCAAGGCAAAAAAGGAAACTTCAGCAGAGGGTAATGCACAGCTTGCTGAGAACGAGGGGTTTGTCCAGGAGGGAGCAAGCGACATGGCTGGAAGTTGATGGCGAATGTATCGGCAGCCTGGAGCACTGCTTTAACAGCTCACCCGCTTGCCTCTGCTGGAGAGGCCACCTCCAGCTGCCGGGCAGGAAAAGGCCCTGAGCTTTGCTAAGCAGCCCCAGCAGCAGTGAGAGAACTCCAGTGAAATGTTATTTAATGTTCCTCTTCAGTGGAGATGGCTATTTACCAGTGAGAAATTTCTGGACTGGAGAGTCACAGCTTGGGTAATGCTGGATAATGTCCTTGGGAGGGGGAAGCGCTGGCGGGATTTATAGCAAGTCTTTGAGGCTTGGCTTCCATAGTTAGATCTGGCACAAATTTAGAAAAGCAGCTGGAGGATGAGTTTGTGCTTGGAATCATTAGCAGCAAGGGCTGTGCTGAATTACCAAATGCAACCTGGGGGAGAAATCGTTTCTAGGCTTTCTGTCAAGGCCAGCAAAATAAATACGTGTGCACACGTATGTATTTACTATATGCCAAAAGTGAACCCACGGCGTTGTAAAGGCAGGTAGCGCCCTGGCTCCCCGCGTGGGAGATGCCTTACAGAAGGCAAGGATCCTGCAAAAAAAGGGAAGGATCCTTACAAAAAGGGAAGGATCCCTGCCTGAGAAAGCAGCTTTGTGGCTGGAAAGGTGGCCTCACCTGCTGAGGCAGAGCCTGGCAGCCTCACGGCTGGGTGGAAGGGGCAGCTCAGCAGCACGCTGTCTGTGCTGGTGCGAAAGGAAAGAGCTGTGCCCGAGAGAAGGGGCTCCCAAGCTGGCTGGGAGCGTGCCAGCAGCGCTCTGCCCTGCTTGCCTGCGATGGGGACTGGGTGCTGCCCCACGCCTCGGTGACGATTTGTCTCTTCCCATGCATGGCAGAGGTTTGCCACCGCTGCGAGTAAAGAGTCTTTGGGTGGCATTTCAGCTCCCAGGGCAGTGTAAAGCCCGGCGTGTCAGTCTAGGAGCCTGACTTTGTGCTTTCAGCTTGTCTCCAGAGCATCCGTCCCCAGGTTAGACTGGCTGAGGCTGGAGAGGTCTCATCTCTGAAATGAGCTGTAGCTTACAGTAGGAATGAACGTGTTCCAGGGGTTCAGGCACACGGGTGGGCCAGGAGTGAATCCAGCTGCCTGGGCTGCTCTGCATTAGACCAGCCTCTTGCCTTTTGACGGGCATGAATGGGGGGCAGACCAGCCTCTTGCCTTTTGACAGGCATGAATGGGGAGCAAGGCACCCGGCTGCATGGAGTGGGAGTTTGTGTTTGTCCCCAGCAGGAACCAAACACCTCTCCTGGGGTGCCCTGACGGCAGCACCTGTAGAGTGTTTGAATTGGCAGTATCCCTGCTCTGGCATGAGCAGCTCCCTGGGCCTTCCCATGGGTACTGCTGCTGGCTAGCTTAGCTGCAAACAGGCCTGTAAAATGCTAATGGCATCTATTGAACAGCAGGAGAGGCTGGGTGCAGAGTCCTGAACGAGGCCTGGGGAGACAGGAGTGGGGGGTGATGTGCTTGGCACAGCAGTGTGCTACCCCTCCAAGGCATGTCCCCGTGCCTGCAGGAACCACAGAGTGCTCTGACCCAGCTTGGGGGAGATTTTTTTGCGAACACGCTGAGCACAGGAGAAGCACCTTCATTGGGACAGTGATTTTTAGTTAAGACTTGAGTAATGCTGTTTATTTGCAGCGCTGCAGCAGCTGGTCCTGCTGCGGGGGCATTAGCACCATCTACTCCCTGCCTTGAAAGCTTTGTGATGCCAGTGGAGGGGACAGGAGAGTGAGGAAGGAGGAGACGGAGCCAGTCTAGGAGGTGGTGGCTTTGTGTGTTGGGATTACAGCTGCTTCTGAGGGCATCAAGGCAGAGCAGGTTTATGGGGAGATCTGCTGGTGGATGATGGACCTGGGTGGCTGGTGTGTGGGGAACTTCTCCTAAGCCAAGCAGGACCAGGCTGAAGGCACCAGTTTAGAAAGACTTTGGTGGTAGGTGACGGAGGCTGATGGCTTGGGCTAATCACAGGCAGGAGTCACGCTGGGTAGTGAGGGAGAGCTGGCAGGCAGGCTGGGGAGGCACAGCTACCACGTGCCCTGGAAGCAAACGCGGGGACTTTAACCTGACGTGATGGAAATTGGAGACAGGGATCCCTCTTGCTTTGGTTTTTAAAAGCTCTTCCCGAATTCTGGTTGTATCTGGCACTGGTGTCATCTGAAGGAGACTCAGTGTGGTGTTTCTGTGATTTGGTGGCACTTTCCTGGGGAAACATGGTTGACTGACATTCCCGAGAGCGTGAGAGATGGTGGGTGAGGTACTGGGGTGCTTGCCTCTGAGGGGAATGTTGGGGTAATGTTATTGCTTGTCTTTCGTCCTCAGTGACCCTCCCTCTGAGAATGACAGAAACTCCTTGCCAAGGTACTTGTTGCAGTCACCCCTTTGAATTCGGCCATGTGAAACAGCGACCGTCACCCCGAGGGTCCTCTGAGAGGGCTGGAGGCTGAGTTCTCTCTGCACACTGCTCGGGCATCCTGTGCCCTCCACTGCAGAGAAGCTGTCACAAGCAGCAAAGAGATGGCTTTATTTCCTGATGCATGCGGTGGAAGAAGCTGTGGGATGATCATTTGGTGGTAAGGGTTTGTGCTAGTGCAAAAAGCAATCTCAAGGCAGCTGTAGCCTGCAAGGAGGTGGAGGTGAACCTGGCACAAGGCCTCCAGCTGCTGCAGGGGTGGTGGGGCTCACCCTGGCCTGGTGTTTTGCAGGGCTGGAACAGGAGACAGAAGGCGGCTGGGTAGCCTGGATGTTTGAATCGCTGTATCAAGGAGACTGCTGTGCTCTCAGAAGATCCCGTGAAGGCTTGTTAATATTTTTTTCCTATGATTTTTATTGTAATCCCTGTGCAGCAGTTCAGGGAAATTGGCAGGGTTAGGACTGAGGAGGAGAGGGGCTCGTTACCACAGGAGTAACGAACTGTCTGGCTCTGACTGGGAGGCAAGCAGGAGCAGGATTTAAGAGCAGAGAGACTGGATGTGCTGTGCTTGGGGGTGGTGGTAACTAAAACAAACTGAATAATAATAATAAAAAGCTTCCCATGTACACAGCTATTTTTGGTAGCTGATGGCTCCTGGGTTCGTACATTTCAGAGCCTTGCTGCTGTTCCAGATTTCCTGGAAATGGGTTTGCTTTCCTTTCGGCTTGGGCAGAATGTGATCCTTAAGCCTGGAATCCAGCTGGCTTTCTTCAGGACACAGAGATCAGCGGAGCTGGATGGGTGCTTTGCTGATTGCATCCTTCCTGTGTGCTGCTGGCATGTCACAGATCTCCGGAGCTGCCTACAGCGGTCTGGGCTGCTCGCTTGTCCTGGAGAGCTGATATCAAGGATTCCAAGGCCGTGGTGACAGACAAGCTGTGTGCCATACCTGCCCGTGTGTTTGAGGTATGACGTGCTCCAGGTTAAAGAACAGAGAACTCCTGTGTTCCTGGGTTATTCTTCAGCTGTGCTTGGCAGCACCAGCAGTGCAGAATGGTCCAAGGTGAGTTGGGATGGTGAGGGCTGGCAATTTCTTAAGCCAGTTTTGCTGCTGCAGGTTTTATTGTGAAACTGCTGTGGGGTGTCAACGAAGGCGAGGTCCTGGCGGAGAGGCAATAAAGCAGGCTGTGTCAGAGCACCCCAACAGGCACGTGTCTGAGCTATCTGCTGTGATAACCCAGCTGATACTTGTATAGTTATCTTTGATGCTGCAACTCTGCTCTCCTACATCCCTCCGAAGACGTAGGAAGCGTCACTGACGCGTGCACTCTTCCACACCATCGCCCCGGGCACGCAAAACCAAACGCTTTTATTTTTCCCAGGTTGGAAAACTTGTAAGCTAACGTTCTTGCTGCAGAGGATGTAGGTGGGGACCGGGTTCAGCAGGGCTAAAGTGGTTCTCTGGGACTTAGTGGACATCCCCTCTCTCTTGTGATGCACTCAAATTAATGTCTTAAGCAGCTTTTTTTTCTGGCGGGTAGTTTTTACCCTGAGTGCTCTGCCACCTGCCCTCGCACGCAGTGATGGAGGGCAATGCCCTTTGCAGAGATGAGGGAATTCTGGGGGGTGCCGAGTCCTCCCTTAACACTTGGGGGAGTGTTAAGGAAGCGGGCTTACACCAAACAAAGTCCAAATTTGTTTGTAAATTTTGTCACTGCCATATAGAAGTCTGGAAAGCAAGAGCTGCCGATAGCGGTGGTGTACGCTGTTGCTGGAGCTGTGCTATAAATACGGTCTGGCCCTCGCTCACTGGCAGTTCTTTTGTGGAGCCGAGTTTGATGCGGACAGCTGGGACTGCTTGCAAGCAGAAAGCCTGAGCTGTATGAGATTAATTGCCTGTGATGACTTGTGTACATTAATTGGCAAGATCTGGGCTGGTATGTACTCTATACCACCACTCGAATTGAAAGTCTTGAACAGCTACTGATTGTATTTTCATTAATAAAATAGTTGCTTACAGTTTTCCTGAGATTTCTGCTTGTCTGCTCCAGGTTCCAGCGCTTCCAGGAGCGTCTGCCCGCCGGATTGGCACCGCTCTGCTGAGAAGGGTTCGTGCTGAAGGAAGACCTTGGAAGTGCCACACACCGGGATAAAATGATTTGTCGAAATACTATATTTGGCACCAGCTTTTCATCTAAACCAGAGCCACTTAAAATGAGCATGAGTGTGATTTTTATGCCTGAGTGGTATACAAAGACCTCAGCATAAATGAATAGCGGTGCTTCAAAGCTTTTGCTGAATGTTGTTCTATCACCTGTCGTACAGTCAGGCTATTTTATTTTCAAGGTACAGTGATATCACCGAGCAGACCATTTGAAGGCTGTTCTGCTTGTTTTAAGGAGGAATGGACAGACGGGTATATGCTGCTATCTCCTGCTGAGTGAGCTTAGCTGTTTTCTGGGACAGGTATTCCTACCCACAGGAGACTTTTTTTTTTTGCTACTTTTCTAGCCTTTTGCAATAAGGGCATCTAAATGACGTCCTTGGCTGATACTTTGGTACTTGCTGTGTTGAGGTCGCTGCTGTGTCCGACCTGGGCTATCGCTGTCCTCCTTGCCGCCCAGATGCCGTAACCAGGGGAAGGCTGTCACGGCGAGTCCATCCCCACCAGGATTTTTCTGGTAAGTGTATGCAGGAGCCAGCGGCGATGGCACTGGGATTGCTCGAGAGTGCTGGCTGCGTGGGCCAGGCAGAGCTGTCCGTGCTTACAGACAGTAAAACCTCACCTGCTCACAGGTAGCAAAACCTTACTTCCATTTCAGCCACGTTAGAGCTTGAAGCCTTTGATTAATTTCAAGCCCAGCACTGGTGAGCTGCTGCCATCCGTGTGGGGATGGGGAGAGGTGTGCCAGGCGGGCGGGTGCCCTGGCAGGCTCCGCGATGGAGCCAGGCCTCCGTGTTATGCGGGATGGCATTTCTCGGGGAAGGGGGTGCGGGGAGGGCCGGCTCTGCCCCTGGGAGGCAGCGGCGGGGCCGTCCCGAGGGTCGTGGGTGAGGGAACAAAGCTGCTTCGACGCCCTGAGGTGAGGTGAGGGGTGGGGGGGGGGGGGGCTCTGGCTGCCACAGGGCCGCCGTGCACCCCTGGCTGGGGGCTGGTAGGGGTGGAGGGACCGGGCTCCCGCAGGGGGCTGCGGCCAAGCAGGGGAGGAGGAGGGTGGTCGTGAGGGGGCCCTGGCCGGGCTCGGGTGCCCCTGAGGCGGGGGGCGAGAGCGGCCGGCCCCGCCGCACCGCTCCCCTCAGCCCCGCGGCGGGCAGGCCCGGCCCGCGCCGCCGCCTTGGGCCCGCCAGGGGGCGCCGCAGCCCCCCCCGTACTTAGGCGCTCTCGCCCCAGCCGTCGCCATGGTGACCGCTGGGTGCGTAGCGGCCCTTACGAAGCTGACGCAGTGGGCGGCCCGGCACGGGCGGGGGCGGCCCCTGCACGGGCGGAGGCGGTGTTGGAGAATCGGGGGGCCGCGAGGCCCCCGGGATGGAGGTGGCGGCGGCCCTGGGCCTGGGTCCATGGCGGCGGCGGCTGCGAGGTGAGGCGGGGGGGGGGGGGGCAGTGGCGGCGACCCCCGGGCCGGCCCCGGAGGGGGTCTGGCAGCGCCTTCCCGCGGGCCGGGAGGGGAGGAGGCCGCGGCGGCAGGTGCGGGGTCCCGGCGGGCCGCGGGAGCGCTGAGGGGCGAAACTGAGGAGGGGGTTTGAGGGGGCTCCCGGTGCCGTCCCCCGCCCCGGCGGTGCTTTGTCCCGTCCCGCCCCGCTCGGGAGGCGGCTGGCGGGCTCGGGCGGGGTCGGCGGAGCCGTTTCCCTCCCTCGCTGCGGGGAGAGGCAAGGCCGCGGCGGGAGGAGGGGGCTGGAGGGGTCCCCTCGCCGTGGGGCCTGCACCCCCCAGCAAGCGGCGGTCCTTTCCCTCAGGCAGGGGCGAGGCGGAGCGCTAGGCCGATGGCGGGGGCAGAATTTGGGACCCGAGACCCCCAGTCCGAGCCGGCCTTGCCCACCAGCCTTATCCCAGTGCGGGAGATGGGAGGGATGTTGCTGTCTGGTTGTACAGGGAGACGGTGCCGGCGTGTGGAGGGGGTGGGTGTGACACACGGGTTCTTTCTCTCAGCCTTTATTACTTCTCTGCAGGGACCGGCGTCCGAAACAGTTAGCTGGCACGAAAAGTGCTCCAGTGACACGGATCTGGCACAGCGGGTGATGAGCCCTGACCGTAGAAATCCCCAGTTAGGGTCACGGAGACCTGCATGGTTGTAAAAGTAAAGGCTTTATCACTCAGAGATCTTACAGCCCGGACGTTGCCAGGCGGCTCGGCTGGAATTCACGCTGTGCCCGTTTCTGGGAATTGGTACCTGCCCGGTGCGTTTGGGGCAGGCTTCGGTTGCTGCTTGGATTATAGGAATGGGGATTGCTGAGTCTGCAGGTCCCAATACGTGGGATGGAGCTTACAGCCAGCTCCAGGTGGGGAAACAGCGTAGCGATCGCCAGAGATATACAGCTTCTGGGACGCTGGAGCGTTTCTGAGTGTTGCGTGCTGAAAGCAGCAAATCTCTGTTCGATAGATTAGCCAGCATGTTAAAGGAGATGGTTCTGTGGGAGAGTATAACCTCTGCCAAGGTGGGAAGGAGATTACTCGCCTGCCAGGATAAAACCTTGCCTTACCTGGTGGTGAGTTGCTACATCCCGCTGTCATTTTCTGGCTGAACAGGGACAAGTATCTGAGCTTGTGTGGTCAGGCTGAGTGTTTTTTAAAACAGTCGTGGCTGGGAGATAATGAAATTGTAGGAAGTGGCTTTTGAAAAGACGGAGTCTTTAATCTCTCGGTTTTATGACGTTGGCTTGGGTGAAATGTGTATCTTGTGGGGAAGTGCCTACACTGTTAAGGAGGTTAGTTTGTATTGAGGAGGAAGGGAGTATCTGTTAGGCACTGGTGGCAAGCTTTCTAAAGAGGAAAACGTTATCTGGGTGAAGTTACTCGTTGCCCTAGGTGTTACCTTTCTGTGTCATAAAAGTTACATTGGGTTCTTAAAGCTGCTGATTAGATTACTGCTCAGCCCAGTGAATGTGTGTCAGTTTGTAGTGGACAGACAGGCCAGCAACGGCTAACGGGGACAAGAATCTCGAACAGCATCTGCTATGTGGTAAATAATGCATATAGCCTGGAACTTCTGTAACAGAAACCCTTCAGAAAGGAGAAGGACAATGTTCCCCTTTAATCCATATTTAAGTAAAAGAACAGAATTGGTAGTTACTATCTCTGCTATTTGTAAAAAATTGTACTCCCTCTAACATACTATAGAGTCAAAATTACATATTGGAACTACATATATTTGCTGGCACTGATCTCGGTAGCGCTGACCTGTAAAACCAGAGTTGATCAGAATTCTATTTTAACTCAAGGCACTGGGTTGGATCCTTCTGATTGCTGTAGGCAAAAATCAAATCAGAAGTCACAGCAACAGGGACTGCTGTAAGTCCCTGACAGCTTAATTATTGCTGGGAAATGGTAATGAGAAAGGCAAACTTCAGTGTGCTGTGTCCACCCGTTTCTCTTCCAGACTGCTAGGAAGGAGCAGTTGTGCAACAATGATCTGAGCAGTTAAAACTGAGAAACGTTCTGCTCCAGGAAGAAAAGTGGGAAGGATGAAAATACTCCCTCTGACCAAGTTGTGTTTTAAAAAAAAAAAAGAAGAGAAATAGGGCAAACCAAAATACCTGTCAGTCTGTTTTGTAAAAAAAAGTTGATATCAGACTGTTCAAAAGTGTTGAGAAAACTTATCTTCAGCAGATACTGAATTTTGACAGAGTTTTACTTTTTATGAAGCTTTGTCAAAATTCCTATGAATAGTTACAACAAATCTTTGCCTGTAAGTGCACGGATGTGCTTTTGGATTTTGGTTGGGAATATAAATGTCACATTCCTCGTGCTATGTCAACCTCAATTTGTTCTAAGACAGAAGAGGTTTTTCTGTGTCCCTTAAACACTGTGTGCATCTAACCAGAAACTGGAGATGTAAACTTGCGAGGCCTCTAGCTGCCCTTTGATAGACCCACTTGACTCGCATCTTTTTATCAGTTCCACCTGTATTTGTTTCTCTCTAACACAGCTTGGCGTTCCCGGTGGGATCCGAGTGCACCCGCTATGAATTGCCACTGCAATCCATGTGAAGTTTGGGTTGTGTCTCTGTTTGAGGTGACCTTTAATCCTAGGGTGCTGAAGGTACCGGTGTTTATTGGTGTTTTATAGTGCCGAGGGTAAAAACAGGCAGAGGGGCGTTTCCTGTGCAGCTTCATCTGAGAAGTGAATTAATTTTGAATTAGCTCATCAAAACTAGGTCACTGGTTTCTGAGTTGCAATAAAATTGAATGGATTTGCAAACAAGATTTATATACTGCCTTCCAGCCTTTATGACTTAGAAAACTCTCCTTAAAGCAGCATAAATACCAATCCTCTTGGTTTTGTGGGTCCCCTCCAGGCAAGGACCAGCAAGCTGGAGACCTGTAGGAAATATGAGTGTGCTAATGCTTGAGAGCAAACCCCGGCGTGCTTGGAACGCCGCTCAGCTCTGGGTGGGTAACAGCCTGCAAGGCTTCGAGTCATTTGCAGGCCTGCCTACAATTTATTAAACTTTCTTGCGTTAAACCAGCAGTGATTCTGTTCTCTCTTCAGACAGGGGAAGGGTGTTCAAGACTTTTTCCTTGTGTAGCAAAGATTTTTTTTTTTTGTATCTGCACTAGAACCAAGTGGCTTTTACTTTGGGGAATCTGCCTGCACCCTGCTTTTCCTCTGAGAAAACAGCACAAGTCCCCTTTCCAGCTTGCCACCCGGGTAGCAGTAAATAGCGCTCCGTTACAGCTGGCAGTTGCTCCGATTCCGACAATGATCCAGCAGATGAATAAGTACATCCTGAGCTGGATTCGGCCCTGGGGTTTGAGGAAGTTACATTTAAAGAGACAGCAATGGAGATGCTTGGGAGAGCGAAACTATTTTCGTCCGCTTTGAGAGCTGCGGGGCTGGAGTTGGGAGCTGGGGGAAAGGAGTTTATGAAAGTGCCCTTTGTGCTGTCAGGAGCGTGACAAATGGACTCTTTTGGGATCTATGGATAGCTTTGGGATCTGTGTTCTTGCCAGAACAGATTCTTCGAGTTAATCAGACTTCTAACTTGAAGCTAGTTTGCACTGATATTTTCTTTATTCTGGGCTGTACATAAGTGATAGTGTTAATTTAAGCGTACGTCTGCCAGAACAAGCGTACACGGCACGTGTTTCACCGTGGTGGGAATCGCTGCGATGCTTCCAGTTAGAACTGCATTCCTTTGCATTCAAGCTAACACTTTGGTTGGTGTGTTTCTAAAGAGAAGTCGGAGGAAAAATCTTGACAATCTGCCAGGTGCTGTATCTGTCCAGCTTTGAACTTTTGAGACAGAAGAGACTGAAATTATTTTTCTGATTTTGATAAGAAATGGAAAAGTTTGCCCACTGAAAAACTAAAATCAAATTGCTTGTGTGTTTTAAGAGCACAAGTATAGCTGGGAGTTGATAGTCTGCTCACAGGGCACAGAAATAGGGTCTGGAGTCTGCTCCCTTTGTGCAGCCATGTTGATCCTGCTTACTAGATATCGCTCTGCTTTCCAATAATGCAATATATTTTTCTTGCCTGCACAGCAGCAATTGCTCTCCGTATCATTCCGTAGTACAAGATGCTAAGCACTCTTCTGCTTGCTTGTTTGGGTGCATGAGTTTAAGTCATGGTGCCTGGCATCTTGATCCCAAGTTCATTATAAAACTAAGTGTATGTAAGAATGTACCTGTAACTGATTTGTTAAAAAAAGGTCTAAAATACTGTGGACTATGTAATTATTTGAAACATCATTACGAGCTTGAAAGAATGATAATGATGCATGTGAGAATCGATGTGTTTATATTTTAGAAGCAACATATAGTGAAGTGGAATATCCTAATATAAAACACATACAGAATTCGGGTTTAAATGCAAAGCATAATGCTGCTGCACCTCGGTGATGATTTTGAATAAGAGGCAGAATTCCTGCTAAGCTTTAGAAAAAACGTGCCCTCTGTTTTCAATCATTTCTTCTTTGCTGTTTCATCCTTTTCTCTCCTCCTTCCAGTGAAAGGGGTGCAGGCCCCCTACCTCACACACTGGATCTGTTTGAAAAGATGTCAAGCTAAAAGATTAAATTAAAAAAAAAAGGTTGCTGGTTATTTTTCCTCCCCCTTGCAGCAAGAGCAGAAAATCTGCATGGCAAGCAGAAGCTGCTTGACTTGCAAGGAGTTTTGTCACGGGCTCTTAATGCCCACGGCGGGGTCCAGGCTGCCTCCTTTTACACGAATGCTTCTTTAGCTACTGGACTCGTGCTCCTGCAGACTCTTGCAGACCCCTGGAAGTCCTCCTCCTTCCCCCTCCTTTGGAGTTTCTGTTCCTCTTTGAGGACACCTGGCCTTTTGGTCTCCTTCAGGTTGGCTTCAAATGTCTGTGGAATTGGGTGAGAATTCATGGCTTTTAGTTCTGTTCGAGCTATTGAATCAGTAGCCAGCCTGCTTTTGGTTCTTGCATGTTCCCTTTGTGTGAAATTAAAACTCCAAGTGGATTCCTCAGTCATGTCTTTGACCTTAATAAGAATTCCTCCCTGAAAACAGCATGCAAGATGCAGTCTAGAGTCTGAAGAACTGTAATTTTTCTTGTGTTCTTCACTTGCCATTTCATCAGGCAAAGGTGCTGTTCAGCAAGCAATGATAAAAACCCCAGTGCTATTAACTTCTGCATGCTAACAATATGATATATGGTCTCAGAGTTGTTTACTGATCTCATTTCCATAACCTCATGCACAGATCTACACTGCTGCATCGGCAGTAATGTGGTGATGGAAGCCCTCTCCTAGCACAAACCTGCAGGGGACTGCTGGCAGGGTGGTTGTGGGAGCCATAGCTGAGCCCGTTGGGCTGGAGTTTGTGCCTAACGTGTTACATGTATTTTCTAAATGCCTGCTGTTTCATAAGAAGTTTTCCAAGCTCCTTCCTGTAGATACAGGATTGCAGTGCTGCCCACACTGCGACTTTCTCTGAGTCTTCCTCAGAGTGAGAATGTCCTTGTGCCCTGAGGGGGTACGAGCTGAGAAACCCTCCAGGACTGTACCGGATGGTCATCTGTGTCAGCCCCTCTTCTTCAGCACGCTGGTTTCTGTCGGGGTGTTAGCAGCTTCAGGGGGGAGTAAGCGCTGCTGATCCTTTCAGGGGTTTCTTCTCCCACTGATGCTGGTGGGATAGCTTATTTGATGGGGTTTTGTACTCCGTGACATCCGAGATGGGCAAGATTAGCTTGGAGCAACTGAACGATGAGTGTCACGTTATTGGAGAGCTCATAACTCTTTGCTGAATGAGAGCAGAGGCTTGCTGATGCTGAAATTGGTTGTATGAGATTCTCCTCTTCTTGGGAAGACACAGGAAGATAATTTTAAACAGTGTTTGTGGTTACTTAGGAGTAATTAGCCAAGTGATAAAGATGAGTAGGCTACCTTAAGCGCATAGGTGTTCTAAGCATTCGCCATGTTTTCTTTCCTCTCTAACATCTGTTTCTTCTCTGATGTGTTGGTCTAGAGGTATGATTATCAGCACAGACCTGAGAGATCATGAGTTTAGATCCAGGCAAGCTTCTAGCCTGAGTCCTTATTCTTTTCTGAAGAACAACAAATGTGCAAATAAAATGATGAATCCCTTAGGCCACCTTAAATAAAACTGGAACTATATAATAGGAAGAAACAGGGAAATTCAGGACCTTGCTATTATAGTTTCATTGCAGTAAGTACAATAGAAACGATGAGGCTGGTATGAAAAAAAAAGCCCCAATGCATTTCTAACCTGAAAGGTTTCCATTCAGATCTGTTCTGCTGCTCCGTGTCTGTCAAGCTGGAATTCGCACAGCTTTGCATCTTTTAGAAAGAAGAATGAAGTTTAATATTATGTCATGGCTTGTCTTTTCAGCGCAGATCTGTGTAATGTGGTTGCTGGTGTTTACAGCCATAGATACAGCCTTGATGTATTTTTGGAATATAGATTCCAGCTCAAAAGTCTGAGCTTCTGGAGGCTTGTCATTTCCCCATGTGATCTGCCAAATGATCTTGCAAAATTGTTCTGTTTTCTCTCATGGGAAATTAACTATTTCACCTCCCAGAAAATATGAGCGAGTCGGATGGTTCTTGTGAGTTTGTAGCATCTCGGCCAGCCTGTGACTGTCCTGAACAGAGCAAATCCTGCCTTCTTGTGTTGTCCTGCAAACTATGATTATTTCTTGGTCACATCAGGACCGCTTAAAAGTGTTTGTCATAGACATTCAGCCTAGTGCTGTCTAATAACTTCCCTTTATGCTTGGCTTGTCTTTGTTAATATCCAAAATGTATGTTCTTTCCTTGTTGGAACACATCTGGGATTTCGCTGTTGGCAGATTAAGATGTGAGAAGCAGTAAATGAAGCGACCTCAGTGCACCTCTCCATCGCTCAGTGGTTCTGGGACAGGAAGCGGACCACTCTGTGTGGACCACTTTGTCTGCTGTTGAACTCGGAACGAGACCTCTCACCAGCCAGTCTTCAAGAGCTTCAGCCTCAGACCCCCTGCAAACGGCAGAGCAGTTTTTCTAGCCCAGTGGTGTGTCTCTTGTTCCAGGATATCCCTGCAAAGACGATTCCAGTGTTCTTCCATTTCAAAGGCCCTCTGTGACTACGTTACCGCTCAGCCAGATTTAACCTCTTAAACTACAGTACCCTTTTTGTGGCTGTGTTCTGATTCAGTTGTTTGTCACCATCTCCATGGCATCCAAGCGTCTGCTAGTGACAACCACTTCGCTAAATGAGAGCGTTCAGAGATGAATCTCTGTATTTCTGCTTGGAGGGGAAATGTGCCCATGATCCCCTGTCAGAGGAAGTAAAAAGAAGTTTCCATTTGCTCTGCTGAAGGTGGGTAAGTTAGTTATATCCTTAAAAGAAAATGAAGAAGCAGTAATTTGTGACTTCTCTCTTGAGTTCCTGTTGTGGAGGACGCTCTTTTTTCTTCCCTGAATAGAATGGAGAATAATGAGAGACTTTTCTGAAAGATTCTCTGTGTGCTGAGGGATTGCTCTTCCCCTCACCTTTGTCATTTTCACTTATTTTCTAGCAAAGAAAGAGGCTGCTCTTTCTTTTTAAGTCTTCCTTCCGAGGTTAATATGGGGCTAAAACTATTTGGCGCATGAATAATGAAGTGCATAGGAAGTGAGAGATGCCTTTCCTGAGATGGTACGTGCGTGTTCTAAAACTGGAAAGAGCAGAGCTTTCCTTGAACTGCAGTGACACGAGGGGCGTAGGGCAAAATGGCTTTGCATAATTGTGGCGTTAAAACTTCATTCTGCAGAAAGCCACGGGCTGCTTTCTCCAGAAGCCCTTTCCCCTCTAAATTTCATGCCTGTTCCTGGTTCAGTACTTTGCTTTTGGAAAACGGTCTTTAATCCTCATTGTGTGTTTGGTTTTTTGTTTTTTTAATTTTAAAAAAACCCACACAAAACAAAAACCAACTCTCCTTGCCCCCCCCAAAAAAAGGGAAGACGCTTTCTTCCAGATCTCAGAGCAAACCCTTTTGAATACCTCAGGGGCCATAACTGAATTTAACTCAGTAGGGAACGGAGACATCCACAAATGCAGTGTTGTCCTTGGTGCTTCCAAATGTTACTGGCGTGGAAGACTCTCAGCTAAAGCTCTTTGCTGGTTGCATGTAACTAGCTAGTTTACCTTAGGACCCCAGCTCTCTGCTGGCAGGGAAGAGAATTTCTCAATTCTGTGAGGCTTTGTCTTTCTTTCGGGTGAGGGTGGAGGAATTAGCACAGGCGGTTTTGGAGGTGGGAACCACGTAGGATGCTGCAGAAAAACGCTCGTTCTTCTGTGAACGGGTGGCTGAGTAAGTGTGGTGCATGCATCTGAAGCGCCTCGTGGGAGCCTGCTGGTAATATTTACAGAGTTTGTGAATTTAGAGCATGCAGTGTATGAGTTTGCACGCAAGCCCAGAAGTGTCAAGTGTGTTTAATTTGCCCCAGTGAAGGGGGCTGTGTGTGTAAGCTTGTTCAGGGGAGGGGGGGCAGAAAGCCTGAAAATCCTCTGTGAGGTGCGTGGCAGGTATTTGGGGAGGAGAAACACGAATGTGCGTACTTCTGCAGTTTCCTTCTCTAGGGTGCAAGCTTGCAGGACATGTTGTTTGTTCATGTGCAGGCCCATGTGCTTCTGAGTGGTTAGATGTGCATTGAAGAAATGAACATCTCCACCCGTGCCCTGCGTAGTGTAAGGAACCTACGTTTTGTGTCCCTGGGTCTACTGGCTCCGCGGGTGTTCATTCCCTGGAACGACTTGAAAGCCTCTGGTTAGGAACTCTGAAGGTATGTTGCATCTGACCTTTATTCTTTGGGACATGCAACGCCTATTTTGTGATGGATTACCCTGGCCAGGTCCTCCAGGGGATGGTATCACCACAGAAATAGTGATTTTTTTATTTTATTTTTTTTTCCTTTCCCTGGGAGTGGTAAAGAGCAGGGGAATTCAGCCCTCTGCCGTGTGCTGTCCTTCATCCAACAGATTGTCACATCCTTGTTCTCCTGTGCTGTTGTGTGCATCTGGGCCTGCTGATGGAGGAGCTGGGGGTGGCTGGGGGTGGGGAAGTGGATGTTTCAAGGCAGTAGGCATTACCAGAGAAATAAACTGATGAAGGAAGTATCCAGCATCGGGGACAAGAAAAGGAAATGAGTCTTTGTGGGACTTCAACTTTTGGCACAAAATTCCCGGTAAGGACTTGTTGCTCTTCTGCTTTTTGAGGTTACGCTGTAGAAGCTGGGGAGGTGAAGCAGATGATCTGTTCTGAGGCTGCTTTTAATGACTCCAGATGCTCAAATAATTCTTGAGTTGAGAGAGTGGAAGGAAACTCACTGTGTCTGCTCTCTGAAATGAGGATGCGTGCTAATATGAAATATTAGATTACTTTTTAAAGTTACGTGACAGCTACTACTGGATGTGCTGGGTGCTTTTGTTAGCTCCTCTGAGGCAAGTTGCGTGGGTAGGCTGAGGAAGAGGACAGAGGTGCCCAAGGGAACACGGAAATCTCTCCAGCACTGAGTATCCTGGACTGTCCTTCTCCGAGCTAATTATTCTCTTAAAACATTGCAGTGTTGTGCAATGGGACAAATCAATGTCCTTTATGTCCCCAGCTGCTGTTGTGCTTATCCTAGGAAAAACTGGTTTTCCAGGTGCTGTGCTCATCTTTCTTTTCTAGTTAACTCTTTTAATTTGTTACAAACAAAAAAAAGACTTGAAAGCAGTGTAAGGGATGGGTTTTTAATTGAACAGAGGGCAGGAAGAGGTAGCCTTGCTTCCCACTGAGGTGTGTTGATGAGGAATAAGACCTTTCATTCGTGTGATCGCAGTGCTCGACAAGGAGGCTTGCTTTTTGGAAAATAAAATGGGTAAACTGAAAGGGAAGAAATGGCATTGGTTCCTGTTGCCGTAGCTGCAGATCTTTTGCGTTTTGTGTCGCTGCTCTGTATATTGTGGCTGTGAAATAAAATCCTTTTGAGTGCAAAAGCATGAAAGGGTGTGGTTAAAGCAATCAGGAACCTTTTCGCTTTAAATTACCTGATTTATGACATGAAAGTCTCAATGTTAACATAGATTTGTTTTGCAAACCACTTGACTGTAAGTTACCTGGTGCTACGCCAAAACACTCCCTCTTGACTACTCTGTGGAAATCCAGCTCCTGAGCCTCTGGTCTAGACCACAAGGGCTGAACGCTCCCGAAGAAAGAGTAAGTTGAAGTTTCAGTTCTTTCAACAGGCACTGTTTCAGTAGAATGCTTCATTCACGTTAATAACTGAGGAAGTCTTTTGGGTGGGGAGGGTGAGTGAACCCCCTTTTTTCTTCCTGTTCTGTTCTGGGCTACTTCCATCATGCCAGTACGTCTGGGCTTGCAGCTTTTGTGTTCTCAGTAAGATCTGCAGGTTGGTCTTCTGGCTTCGCATCTGGAGGCGCAAGCCTCTCGCTGTGGAGAAGGTGCAGTGCCAGAGGGTGGGATACTGGAACTCCTGGTTGTCCAAGCCTCGAGAAGTAGGAGATCCTGTTTCCAGGCAATGCCTGTGTTTGTTTCCCTGTACTTTAGATGCCTATGCAGGTGTTTGCTCAACTGCCTTGCATCCAACTGCTGCCTCTGTGCTGCAGTTTTCCAGGAGTTTGCATTTCATAATGGAGTTTTTGTTTAAACTCTAGATTTTTGAAGAGGAAGAAGTGGTGGGTGCAAGTTAGGGGAGAGGAAAATGGAGGAAGATAGGTTTATCCAAGACTCAGTGGTCCTCAGGACCATGTGGCTGCTGCTCCCTTTTTGTAAGGAGCAGGAGTAGGAGAGATGAGAAGTTACCTTTACCTTTTCTTCAAATACACGTAGCGTTCCTGCTGCAGAGGAGCAAGGCTACCAAGACTTCATTAGATATTTCTGCTATTGGGAAAGGAGATGAGGTTGGAAGCAGTTGTGGCTCTTATGTTCCTATGGGAACAGATAGGAGATGCAAGGGCTTGAATTTTCAACTACAAGGGGATTTGTCAAGAAAGGTGGGAAAAGGATTTAATTTCTGATTTGAGTGGGAACTAATATTCATTCTCTTCCCAATTGGCTTCTGACTGGAGGTGTTTTGCTGCTGAAGAGGAGACAGGATTTTGTGCCATGTCTTCAAGACTGCTTCGCTGCTTCATGGCCACAGAGTTAATGACAAGTTGGACAATGAGATGCACGAGTCCACCCTGCTGCTGTTTTGCCGACTCAGCAGTTCAGTGCTCTTTTTGTTTGGAGGGGGGCAGCAAAAAAACCGCACGTGTCTGCTGGAGAAGAATGCAAACACAGCTCTGTTCCACATAGCAGTGGTGCTTGTGGAGCAGGGTTAGTAACCTGGTCTGAACGAATGCTCCAGACTAAACTATTTCTGAATCCACTCTTGCCACCCCGTTTAAAGTGGATGTTTGGGGCAGAGACATCCGGTTTTGTTTCCACTGCGCTGAGCCGCAGCCTGTGGTTAAAGCAGTTCCTAGCAAATGCAGGGCTTTGCCCAGTCCTGTCTAGCCCGTCTCTCTTCCTGGGGAGATCAGCCAACGTGCTCTAAGTAGGTTCTCCCTGTTCAGAAGGGTTGGCTGGTGTAAGATTCAGTGGTGTATCAAGGAAAGCAGCTGCGTTGGATGCGTATGCGTTATACCCTCTTCTAAGAGGAACTGCAGCCCCAAAGTTAGGTTACTCTGAAAATTGAAAAGGGAGTGGCAAAAAGAAAGGAGCTTGATTAATGAAGAGGTTTAGGTTTCTAACAATAAGTGTCTTGTTTCCAGCTACATTCAGTGGAAAGCACCTGCCTAGGGTGGTGCCTCGCTGGCCCTCGGACGGCTGCGCTTCCTGGTCACCAGCAACAGCTTTTTTTAAAGAGAAGAAATCTGGTGGCTTTGGCAGTTTGTCATGGTAGCTAAAGGCTCAGGGAAGGAATCACAGAATGAAGGGATGTTGGTCTTAAAATGGACCTTGTCAGGTGAGTATAACCCATCATTTTGCATTTACGTCTGAGAAAAAGTTCCCTTTGTTCTTATGTATATATAATTTTTTTAGCTGCACATCCTGGTTCTTTGACTGTTAAAGTCAACACAAGATGGCCAGTGAGCGTAACTAGGACTGTGGCTCGTGCCTGCTGGTCGTAGGAGCAGTAGGTGTGGTGTCTGAGGCTGCACAGGGATGCTTTGTCCCTGGGGCAGTGATAAAGAGGTGTCAGGACCATGACTGAAGCAGTTGTGCTTGGTGAAGTTTTTCCCTTTGGGAGCAACCAGGGCCGCTTCTGCCACTGTAGCTGCACTGTGGCGGGGTTTTGGTCAGCACAGCTGGGAGCTCCTGCCTCTAAGCTACTGTCCCTCACTCTGTTATAAGGAGGATAGCTGCCAGGTCTGTCCTACCACCAAAACTATGGGTTTTGGATTAGTTGGTAGCTGGCAATTAAATATGATACCTGCTTGGTACTTAAACTTCACTGTGCTTAGTGCAAATAAGACAGTTTCTTCTCGGTCCTTACATTTGCTGTGTTGCCAACATTGTAAAATGCAATTTGAATGAAGATCAGAGGTGTGCAGAGAAGTGCGAGTGCTTCGGTTAAAGAACAGCTCTGCCTTCCTTGTGGCCTTTACTCTGAGGGCGCTCACTGAATACTTGGAACTATTTAGAGAACATGATTTCAGCTTCCTCGTGGAGGGGGGGAAGCCCACCCTAGGAACGTGGGGGTTTTTGAGCTTCTGTTCTCTTGACTGCAAATCACAAAACTTTGTCTCAGATTTCCCTAAAATTGGGATGACAAAAAATTGTAGGCCCTTAAAGAAAAATGGAATATTAGTTCTGTGCCTCTGGTAGGTGGCTCTTGTGTTCTCCAGAGATGGACAGCGCAAAGGTCACCCTGCAGCCCTCGCTGGCAGCCTGGAGCAGGAACAGTCGCCTGGTTGCTGTCAGCCGAGGGAGGGGTGTTAAAGCGGCAGGCTCTGGCTGTACCCACTCAGGGTCTTCAGCTGCTTCCCCCCAGTCTCTTGTTTGATGTTTTGCTTTGGGATTCTCTGACTCCCATCCGAAGAACGCTTTTGTTTTCTAAATCCTCTTCCAACTGACTGGGTCAGAAAGTGAAGTTGTTGTACGTTTTGTCAGGGGTTGCCAGTTCTGGTAGCCAAATGGAGGTGAGGTCGCTTCAGTGCTGTGGCCCAGACCCAGCCAAAAGAGAGGATGAGCATACAAGTCCTAGTAGGTCCCCCCCCACATACACAAGAGGTGGATGAATGTGTGTGTATAATACACTCTGCTGTGACAGTGTGGAGAGGAGCCAGGGCAGAGGCTCTGCTTCCCTGTTCTAGGTTAATGGGGTTCCCTGCCTGCCGAAGTGCCTCTGTGCGGGTGGAGATGACCCTCTGGTGGGTGATGGCTCCTGTGATGGGCCTGGGAGGAGCTGGCTGAGGGTGGGGTTTGGGTTCCCCCACTTGTCATTGTGCCTCTGCTCCTGGGTGTGTAAGTGAGCTTTTTATCCCATAACCTAACGTGTTTCAGAGACTCTGAAGCTCTCTGCCCCTCCCCTGCTTCTTTCATGCCCAGCCTCTCACTGGTGGAAACACAGAATGATTTTTCCATTTTGCTGTGTTTGTCTCGTCCCTGGCTTATTAGGGTAAAGCAAAGGGAGAGGAGGAGTGAGAGAGGGAAGAAGGCATGTGTAGGCTGCTGGCATTGCAATTTAAAACCTGCTTGTGGAACAGGAGTGGGGTCATTCTTGTGTCCTTTGTATACGTTTTTCCAGATTAACTTCAGTCTGGCAGCTGGAACACCTTTAAAGTTTCATTGGTGCCAGGAGCGATCACTGAACTGACGGTGCATTATTCATAGTGTTATTCTGCCAGTATTCTCATTTTCTTACTCCAGAGCGATCGTTTTGGCCTGCTGGTATCATTTGTTCAATTGAAGTAGGGCACTGTATGCTAGTGTGTCCTCTTCTGCTGGACACTCTGATCCTGGCCGTGCCTGAGGAGTACGGAGGAGGAAGGAAGAAGTCTGTGGACAGGCATTTTTTCCAGTTTAAAGAATGCTTGAATTCATCGTGTGTTGAGCAAGTCATTGCTCCAAACTGGATGCTACAGCAGACTACAGTTTCTGGGTCAGTCTGCTCTGCTGTTTTCCTCTTTGCAATGAAAATAAAATTATAAATTACCTGTGCAGCTTCCTACCACAAGATGTATTGGATGCTGCGCATCCTAAGATATATGAAAAGATTAGATGTTCATGTGAGTAATAGTGTCACTAATATATGTAAATAAGAATTCCTCATTATCTTGCTTCCAGCAGTAACCTAGTCGCTTCCTGGTTCTGATAATGAATTACAGAATCACAGAATCACAGAATAGTAGGGGTTGGCAGGGACCTCTGTGGGTCATCCAGTCCAACCCCCCTGCCGAAGCAGGGTCACCTACAGCAGGCTGCACAGGACCTTGTCCAGGCGGGGCTTGAATATCTCCAGAGAAGGAGACTCCACAGCCTCCCTGGGCAGCCTGGGCCAGGGCTCCGTCACCCTCAGAGGGAAGAAGTTCTTCCTCATGTTCAGACGGAACTTCCTGTGCTTCAGTTTGTGCCCATTGCCCCTTGTCCTGTCGCTGGGCACCACTGAAAAGAGCTTGGCCCCATCCTCCTGACCCCCACCCTGCAGATATTTGTAGGCATTTCTAAGGTCCCCTCTCAGCCTTCTCTTCTCCAGGCTGAACAAGCCCAGTTCCCTCAACCTCTCCTTGGAGGAGAGATGCTCCAGTCCCCTCACCATCCTCGTAGCCCTCTGCTGGACTCTCTCCAGTAGCTCTTCATCTTTCTTGAACTGGGGAGCCCAGAACTGGACACAGCACTGAAGATGGGGCCTCACCAGGGCAGTGTAGAGGGGAAGGAGAACCTCCCTCGTCCTGCTGGCCACACTCTTCTTGATGCACCCCAGGATCCCATTGGCTTTCTTGGCAGCCAGGGCACACTGCTGGCTCATGGTCAACCTGTCGTCCACCAGGAGGAATTCCCCTCTGTGAAAATAGTGCAACATTTTCATCAGGCACCCTTTTGTCATGCACCTCTTGACACCTACCCCCAGTGCTACCAGTTTCAAGGAAGGAGTGTGGGACAGTGCGCTGACTGACGGACAGCTGCGTAGGGGAGAGGCTGGAGAGAGGGGCGTGCTGGACCACCAAGCATGGATTCCTGAGGTCACCAGGATTTGAATGTCAGGTGTCAGAGGCGTGGATTTTTCACTGCAGAAGGTGTGTTGCCTGTGGAGCGTGGGAAGGGCTGTCAGCAAGAATGCCATGGAGGTATGCGAGGAGCTACCTGGCACGGAAATGCAGTTGTCATGTGCTCTGTTACTGACTGCTCAGGAGATCCCCTTCGCAAAGAGGTTGTGATTACAGCTGTATTTTGAGAAAGATTTGGAGCCATCTGACAAGACTCTTTTGTCCTTGCATACTGTTGGACACACAGGTGATCTCAGACTGAGGTTTGAAGGTAACACAGCTTTCCGGTCCTGGGGTCTATGTTTGGTGGTCTGCAAGGTCCGTGCGGAGTTTAAGGCAAACAAAATGTTTCTGGACGAATGCAGGCATTAATTCCTGTAATTCCTTTTCAGAAGGGCTGGGAACCTTTTCCCACATTGCCTGGAAAAGAACTGTAGGAAATCTCAGCTTGAATGTTTGTGCCTGTGTTCAGAATTGCAGTGACTGAGTGAAGAAATTGAGGGGAAGAAGTAGCACAGGATTATGATGCAGAAGAGCTCAGACCTGGGCTAGGTTTATGCCTGAAACTTAGGTGCTTGATTATGCCTTAATCAGCTGAGTTAATTGCAGTGTAATATTGCTCTGAGGCCTTTGAGCTCTAATCAAGGATGAGAATCTGAATCAAGTACTAGAACTGAAGAAGAGGAAATAAAGGTTTTTTTTGCAGGCTCTGAAGGTTCACTTGCAAGAACAATAAATGAATTAGTTATTAAAGCCCAGATTTTGTGCTTGTGATCTCTTCCAGGATTATTATCACATTCTCACCAAGGACTGTTTGAGGCATTGACTTCTGAAGCCCAGTTGAAAAGCTTGAAATGAATGGACGCTTCGTGGTTAATTGTGATATAATTAAAGGGAAGGGAAAAAAGTCCACACCTAGACAAATCCTGCAGAAGGCATTGCCACAAAGGCACTAAATTTAATTACAGGGATAATGATGTATTGCCTACAGCATGAGGGGAAAAAGTACTTTCTCTTCTAAGAGCTTAAAACTGTTTTGGCTCAGAGCCAGTCACTTGTCCTGGGGTGTATCTGAATAAACAGCTTTTTTCTCCTTGTAATTGTTTTTGGATTATAAGTTCAAGTTTGAGGACTCATTTAGCATTTGAAATTCTTATCTGCCAGACTAGAGGGAAGGTGGCTTACAGAAATCGATTTGAAAATGCACCCTTTTCCAAACAGCTGTTGGAGTAGCGATCTTGTCTGTTTTCTGAGTATGAGCCTGCTTCTAAGTTCTCTGGACGAGACTTGGGGTCAACTTCTGTTCTTTATCTTTCTCATTGATGGAGAAGTGAAATTGCTTTCCATTGTTTTAAAAGAAACTGCTAAGTTACTGATGTCTTAGTCTTCCAACAGAAGTTAGCTCACTGGAGAGGGAGCTTTGAACTGGGACCACCTGGCTTTTGTCCAGGATGTACAGCAGCCGGGTCCCAGAGCTTTCAACCCCACAGCTCCTGAATCTGTACCTGGGAGCGGGTGACAAGGCTGTGCCCAGCTCTGAGGATGGCTCTGCTGATTTTCTTCAGGAAAGATGACATTTTTCATGTTCAATTTGGACAGGCACAGACTTCAGTGATAGTTTTAGGAGGAGCACGTTATGCCAGTCCACCCTCTTTTGCAAAGAGAACAGCACAACTGAGTCAACTTTGAAAACAGGACGCATTTCTTTTTTGCCGGAGGGTCTGTAGCTGGGTGCCAGGCGAGCTGTGTGGCCGGGCTCTTTTGTCTGGCAGATCTCTCCGTGTGTTCTGTGCTCACAGGTGAGGTGGCTAGTCTGGTTTCTTTTGCAGTGCACTGGCACCAAACTGGTGTCACTTAGACGGAGCTTGTACCTAAATTCTGTCCATTTCTCTTCAGCAGGGAGAAGATACCTAGCTCCTTTCCCAGTCCCTCTTTTGTGGTCTCTGATCTCTTTTACAGAATCACAGAATAGTAGGGGTTGGAAGGGACCTCTGTGGGTCATCTAGTCCAACCCTCCTGCCGAAGCAGAGTCACCTACAGCAGGCTGCAGAGGACCTTGTCAAGGCGGGTCTTGAATATCTCCAGAGAAGGAGACTCCACAGCCTCCCTGGGCAGCCTGGGCCAGGGCTCTGTCACCCTCAGAGGGAAGAAGTTCTTCCTCGGGTTCAGCTGGAGCTTCCTCTGCTTCAGTTTGTGCCCATTGCCCCTTGTCCTGTCGCTGGGCACCACTGGAAAGAGTCTGGCCCCATCCTCCTGACCCCCACCCTGCAGATATTTGTAGGCATTTCTAAGGTCCCCTCTCAGCCTTCTCTTCTCCAGGCTGAACAAGCCCAGCTCCCTCAGCCTCTCCTCATAGGAGAGATGCTCCAGTCCCCTCCTCATCCTCGTAGCCCTCCGCTGGACTCTCTCCAGTAGCTCCTCATCTTTCTTGAACTGGGGAGCCCAGAACTGGACAGAGTACTCCAGATGAGGCCTCACCAGGGCAGTGTAGTAGTGGTGTTTCATGATTCTCGTCATGATCATAGTGTTTCACGATTCTGTAGTAGTAGTGTTTCATGATTCTCCTCTCTGTAGTTTAGTAACTGTGGTTTTGGTTTATGTTCTGAATAGTCTCCTGCTGCTTTCTTGTATCTCCTACCATAGCCTAGCAGTCTGCAACACCAGAGCCTGGCACTCCTGTGTGTGTGGCTGGTCTGTGTTTCGGCACTCCGTTAGCTGGGGGAAGAATTGTTCCTAATTTTCTTTCAGTGTAACGGGTTGTTAGCCCCAGAAACAGACAGTTGCAATCTGTGCTTTTCAGTTCACGGCTCTACAGCTGCTTGAAGCCAAGGAATGCTTTTTCAGGGTATTGCTGCTACTGCTGCAGCTCTCCTCGTGTCATGTCTTCTGCTGCCTCACCTCCTTTCACCTCACTTTTGTCCATCTTTGCTAAAATCATTCTGGGTACCGAGCTGGACGGCCAGGAGGGTGGTGATGCTGTCCCTGTCGTGACAGGCTCTGCTGGCTCCTACCAGCGTGAGCTTAGTGACTTCTCTAGCAGCTGCTAAGGAGAGAAAGCAAGGAGTGTATGGATGTGTCCAGTTCTGGGCTCCCCAGTTCCAGAAAGATGAGGAGCTACTGGAGAGAGTCCAGCGGAGGGCTACGAGGATGAGGAGGGGACTGGAGCATCTCCCCTACGAGGAGAGGCTGAGGGAGCTGGGCTTCTTCAGCCTGAAGAAGAGAAGGCTGAGAGGGGACCTTATAAATGCTTATAAATATCTGTAGGGTGGGGGTCAGGAGGATGGGGCCAGACTCTTTCCAGTGGTGCCCAGTGACAGGACAAGGGGCAACGGGCACAAACTGGAGCAGAGGAAGCTCCAGCTGAAGATGAGGAAGAACTTCTTCCCTCTGAGGGTGACGGAGCCCTGGCCCAGGCTGCCCAGGGAGGCTGTGGAGTCTCCTTCTCTGGAGATATTCAAGCCCCGCCTGGACAAGGTCCTGTGCAGCCTGCTCTGGGTGACCCTGCTTGGGCAGGGGGTTGGGCTGGGTGACCCCAGAGGTCCCTTCCAACCCCTAATGTTCTGTGACTGTGTATAAGACAGAGTGAGAGTAATTGCAGGACTCATGGCTGGCAAACTAGAGTAGGAGATCTTCTAAAATTGAGTCGTCTAATTAAATAATTACTGAGCTAGAAACGGAGTTCTCTGCCCGTCTGCTGGCTCTCCCTGGGGAGCAGCGGGAAGGGACACTTGCTGGCGAGGGGAGGGTTGAGGGGCGCGTGCTCTGTGACTGCCAGGCAAGGCACAGGCACCGAGGGCCCGGAGGGTCTGTGGATGAGCTGCGCGTGCAGCTGATGGGCTCTGTGTGTGTGTGCAGAAGGTGCTGCACGTGGGTGTTGCGGAGGAGCGATGTGTGTGCTGGTGTTGAGAAGTGTAGCTAATGGAGGCTCTGTCTGAAGAGAAGGGCTTTTTAGCTCTGAGTTATGGAAAGAGAAATGTATAAGGCTTAAACATGACACAAGATCAGAGAAACCTGGGCTTGATTCATCCTTGCTTACATAAGCAAAATGAAAATAGGGTTCCTGCTTTATCACGTGCATCCAGACCTGAGGTTCAGGAAGAGTCTAGCTGCTTTGGCTTGGCAAGGTTCACCCCAGGATTTCAGTTTTAGTTTGCTGTGTCCTTAGGGAAGCAGCGGACGGGCAAGAGTTTCTAGGAAGAGGAGGTGGCAGTTGGTCTCGGTGATGGGTGCTGTGTAGAGGTGTGGGACCTGTGCTGTTGTCTGCTTGCTCGTGCCTCTTGCAGCAGTGCTGCACGTGTGTGGGTATGGCATCTTTATCTGGAGCACCAGCTGGAGAAAGCTGGAGGGAAAGCAAACTGACGAGTCGCAGGGGAACTGCCTGGATTTGGTTTCCGCTGGGTCTGAATTTGGGACTTAATTTCCGAAGCCGGGTGGGAGTTGGAGCTGCATGCGCTGAACGGTTGGTGGTTTTACTTCTTGCAGGCACGCTGCGCTCTTCTTCAGTGATCTCCTCTGGGTCCCTGCTGGACAAGCCTTTTGGGCTAGAGAGCAGCTGTCGGCAGCTGGAAGGAGGAGCTCTGCTTGTCTCGAGATACTCCAGGGCATTTTAGCAGCAAAAATGGGGAGAAATAGATGGAGGGCTGCAAAGCAACGTAATCAAGGGAAGCCACGTGAGGTGTGGAGACTGAAAAAGAAAAGGGAGTAAGAGAAATACAGAATAATGGGGGAGTGGGTTGGCAGGAGGGAGAAAAGATGCTTAAAACCGAAAGGATTGGGTGAAGGGAGGCTTTTGGAAAGCAGTGGGCATAGGGACTGCTCCGAGCGCAGGAAGGTGCCGTTACGGGCAGGTCTGGGGCTGTGTGTAGGAGAAGCACGCTGGTGTGTGCAGAACCGTTTCAGGAGGCTGCTCTGAATTCTTGTGTGTGTACAGAGCAACGTGGACTTCAGAGGGTCTCTGCGAGGTGACTAGGGTTTGGGTTCCCGTGGCACCGAGCCCTGGAGGCCGTTATTTATAGCAGCAGCCGCTGAGGCAGGAAAAGTTTGCTCAAGCTGTCATTTGTGTGAGCCAGAGAGCCAGAGTCTAGCTCTCCCTCCTGCTCTTGCTTTCTTCAGATTTTCACTGTAATTAGCAAGCTTTACATGAGCCGGGTCAGAACTGGTAGCTTTGTTTAGAAGACTCTGTCCTCCCGGTGGGAATGAGGAAAGATTTTTCTGCTGGGAATACTTAGCCTGATCGTTTGGTTTAGTTCAAGGGCTGATCTTGTGCACTGAGGTGGAAGCCACGAGATGGGAGGAGCAGAACCACATTTCTTCTGAAGTTGCAGCAGCAGAAGCCAGCGTCTGAAAATTCAGAGTTAGGCTTTAAATGTTCACTTTGAGATTTCAGGAGCAATAGAAAAATCTTTTTAAGATTCTATTCTGTACTAATTTGGGCTGGTCTAGGATGAGAAAAGCATGTTAGTCAACACAAAGCTGTTCTACTGTTTACCTTGAAAGCCCGTTTCCTTTAAAATCTGAAAAGCTTCCTTTGAAGTACCCAAAGTGGTGGATTGAGAACGGCAGAGGGTCAGTGTACAGACACAGATGGTTAATATCTGTGTTTGTGACAGGCGGTGGCAATGCTCTGTTGTCATCTGCTGTAAGGCCTCTTACAGTGTACATAAGTAAGTGGTATTATCCAAGTCGGGGAAAATTCCAAGCTGAAAGTCACAATTCTGCGATAGGATTTTAGCAAATAGGATGTGGGGTGTACATGAAAGGTAGTCACTGCTGTGCTGACCTTAGTGTTGGTAAAAATGCCTACCTTTGCCTGTGCGTGTGTTCACGTGTCCTGAGCAACACGCATACACCCTTCACCAGACATAGCTCATTACTCCGGTGTTTGATCTTTGCTTCGTTAGTGCCCCGGGGTAAGCATTCAAGTGAAAGTGGATGTGCTCCATGGCACAGGCACGTGGCCTGGATTCGGGCCAGGAGAAGTCCTCCTCTGGGAAGCCGCGATCCTCTGGATGTTAGGAGATTATGAGACTTCACAAGATCTCATTGGAAAGAAATGGATTCAGGGTTTGGGTTTTTTTTTTTTTGACGTTGCCTCTTTGAAGTCAGAATTATAACGAGGAGGGGGAATGATGGCAATATGGAGTTAGGCTTCTAAGTAGGATGCCCTGAAGTATTGCTTTAGGTTCTGTTTTGTTAAATGGGTTTGTAAGAATAACCAATACTTCTGCCTGTTAGCTTCTCCTGATGTTAGATTCATTTTTGATGAAGGCTCTAAGAAATCCAGAGTTATGGGCAGAGATTCTGCGTAAGAAGAGATTCTGCTTAATAAGGTGCAAGGCTGATGCTCTCGGGAGGGCTAAGCTATTGGAAGGTTGGGACCTGGGGAGGTTTGGGGAGTAAGGGACAAGGTAGACATGTGCATTAGCAGCAAAATACAGACAGTGTATATTTGGGAAAATCACAGCACTTGAGAACACTCCCTCTTTGAAATACTGCTGCAGAATGAGGTGGGGCCCTTGAGTAGTGTGTTGGTGTCGGTCTACTGGGAGTTTCATTTGAACGTTGGAAGAAAACAGATTGGGGATCATGGGGGACTGGTGGGAGAGGTGGACTTGTAGGATTTCATGGTTTTGGAGTGACCTGTTAATAGTTGTGAAACAGGTTAACTGCATTTGTGGGGCTGTTTGTGGGAGTAGAGATGTAACAGGAGAACATTTAGCAAAGGGAAGCGATTCTTAGTGGTGAGTGACATGGAAAAGCAGTGAGAGCTTAACTGAGTCATTTCCAATAACCCAGAGAGCTCTTAGATTCAGATCTCATCCTGGGTGGTTTAAGGACATGACAGAATGTGCTTGGCCTTTGGGGCGTATGACCTTGATGACCCAATCTTTTCAGTGTGTTTTCTAGGAATGTGAGATACAGGTGCGTTCTTGTCCACAGTAAGGAATATGAAGCAAAAGTGGCAATCTGAACCCAAGCGGAGGCGCAAGCTGTCTGACGAGATCAGCAGATACACTTTTAATGCAAATTGAAGAGACCAGAGAACAATGCGGGGGCCAGATGTTTGATCAGAAACAGAGCTGCCAGCCCAGGGCCCCAGTTCTGTCCCTAGTCATGGGAGACGTCGCTGAACTAAACGGGCAGCACCAGTAAAAACCTCTCCCTACGAGGAGAGGTTGAGGGAGCTGGGCTTGTTCAGCCTGAAGAAGAGAAGGCTGCGAGGGGACCTTATAAATGCCTACAAATATCTGCAGGGTGGGTGTCAGGAGGATGGGGCCAAGCTCTTTTCAGTGGTGCCCAGTGACAGGACAAGGGGCAATGGGCACAAACTGAGGCACAGGAAGCTCCATCTGAAGATGAGGAAGAACTTCTTCCCTCTGAGGGTGACGGAGCCCTGGCCCAGGCTGCCCAGGGAGGTTGTAGAGTCTCCTTCTCTGGAGATCTTCAAGCCCTGCCTGGCCGCGGTGCTGTGCAGCCTGCTGTAGGTGACCCTGCTTCATCAGGGGGGTTGGACTAGATGACCCACAGAGGTCCCTTCCAACCCCGACCATTCTGTGATTCTGTGATTAGATTGTATCCAGGTCAGGTTAGACTGTTTGAAGCCAGTTTCCAATACAGCAGAGCCTGGCAGTTTCACATAGTTGGCATCCATGTCTAATGATTACAGGTTGTATTTAGAAAAGGTGTGTTAGGGTTTAGTCTACCAAAGTTTGCCCCGAAGCAGTGATGAGGAGAGGCTGAGGGAGCTGGGCTTGTTCAGCCTGAGGAAGAGAAGGCTGCGAGGGAATCTAATAAATGCTTATAAATATCTGCAGGGTGGGGGTCAGGAGGACGGGGCCAGACTCTTTCCAGTGGTGCCCAGCGCCAGGACAAGGGGCAATGGGCACAAACTGAAGCAGAGGAAGCTCCAGCTGAACCCGAGGAAGAACTTCTTCCCTCTGAGGGTGCCGGAGCCCTGGCCCAGGCTGCCCAGGGACGCTGTGGAGTCTCCTTCTCTGGAGATATTTCAGCCCCGCCTGGACGCGGTGCTGTGCAGCCTGCTCTGGGTGACCCTGCTTGGGCAGGGGGTGACCCGCAGAGGTCCCTTCCAATCCAACCCCAACTATTCTGTGATTCTGTATTCCTGCCTAACCCCTGAGTAATGGGATGTGTGAAAAGGAGAAATCACGGGATAAGTTGTAGTGGGTTGTGAAGCAGAAAAAGCAGTGCGATCTGCGAACCCTGGTGAACAGGGGGTTGCCATGTGGGGCCAGAAGCTAGAGGCCCGGAATTTTTCACGTGCCCCTTTTACTCCTGATTATATCCCCTGCAGTGCTAGGGAGGAGGGAGAAGAGGTTTTTAATTCCTTAGCATCTTTCCCTTCCAGAGACACCTTCCCTCCTGGTACCAAGTGGTCCTTGGAGGTGAGCAGAGCCAGCATTTCCTCCTTGTGTCCTGGCAGTTGCACGTGGAGGAAACCTCTCCAGCGACTCCCTTCACTTGGGAGCCTGGTGCTGCCTCTCCACTGCTTGAATGGGTGTGCTTCTGCTCGCCAGCACGCTTTTTGGGGAGGGGAGCAGGGAAGGACTGCCAAGGAGTGGTGTTGACCGCGCGGTTTTCCCGAGTTTGGCACTGAGCTTCCGTTCTCCCACTTCTTTCACTCTTTTCGTATTGGCAGCAGTGGTCCCTTTAGCTCCCGTCGGATGACTGGTGGCTTTCCCTGGGTGTGACTCATCCCCTAGGGAATTCCTGAAGCAGTGAGTCAAGTTATTGGGAAAACTGTTTGCCCACTACCGTAAACTAGGAAGCCAGGGAGCCTGCCTGTGGTATCGTAGAGGCAGTTGCTTTTCGGCGTGTAGCTGGGGTTGTCCTCTCCCTTCGTAGAGGCAGGTCGCTTCAAGATTAGCTGTAGCAGGGATACATTGCTGATGCTATCTTTTTTCACCTTGAAATATGCTCCTCTTGAGGTTTTTTCTCCTGTTTTTTTTTTTAAGGTGGCTGATCTGATAAGCATTCCAGGGTGGAGTAAAACTGACAGATGTGAATTTGCCGGTATTGTAGTCAAAAATAGCTTGCCTAAAGAAGTGAGGATGTTGGATTGGCACCAGTCAGCTACATCTGAAATACTCCTTTCGTAAGTACCACTTACCGCTTCATTCTGCCCTGGCTGACTCAATCCAGCCCTTGTTATTTTTACTATAGACAAATGAATGGCTGTGTGGTTTACAACCATGAATTAACAAACTTTGAATATAGCCGTGGGATATTACAGCAAAAACGAAGAACTTTGATCCCCAATAATTGTGTCCAGGAAAAATTAACTTTAGTAGCACAGACGTGAGCGTGGGTTGACCAGAGGTTGTTTGCATGGCCTGCTGATGTCGGTCAGATTTGGGGTGCCCAGGTGCTCAGCTTTTCTGAAGGTGAGGTGCTTGCTGTGTCTACAGGCTTAGGTCAACTCATCCTCCTGTTATCTTCCCCCATCCTTTCCTTGCCCCGTTCAAGCCAAGCTTTTCTTGTCACTGGTTGCTGGCTATTAAACATTAGCAGATTCTATTGCCCTGTAGAACAGTAAGTTCTATTTAAAATACAAAATTAGTTTCACTTTTAATACATTTTTCCCCCTAGCAACTTGGACATTATTTTTGCTCAAGCTTGGAATCGTCAGAAAGCTCAGATTGTGGGCTTCGCTAGCACAAAATGTAGGTGGTTGCAGATATGTCGGCATTGATACGGCGATTGGGTGTTGTTTTTAACTAAATTGGTGTCAGCAGACTTGGATTGTGCTCCTTCTCCGCTCCTAGGTTTGCAATAAAGTGGCTCATTTCAAGGTAAGCTTCTCTGTGGACTTCTGTTGTTTCTTGACCAGCTATTCGTGAAGGCTTTTAATTTTCTGTAGTCTGCCAAGTATGAAGCTTGGAGTTAAATTGTGCTCCCGCTGAGGTCAAGGAGAAAACCACTAGTGATCTTGGAGCTGTAGGGTGAGGCTCTTTTTGTTGCTCGCAGAACATTATTCTTCCTTTAATTTGGGCGGTTGAAATGTCTCAGTGATCCTGGTCCCTACGTAGTGAAATGAAAGTGCTTTGAAGAGAAGGACTGTGCTTATCTGTACAAACCTCCTTTTTGCCCGTGGACAAATCCTGGCCTGTGGGGTATCCCAGCTGGAGAAAAAGGGGAAGGAAGACTTCAGATCCTGCTAGTTAGTTTTTATTCCTATTTACACACACCTTACAACCGGAACTGAGGCAGGAGGTGCCCTTGGCAAACCCACCTGTGAAGCAGGCACGCTGGAAGTGTGTGCTCTGCTCAGGAGAGGGGTGCTGAGAGTGCTGCCGGGATAGCAGGGTGCAGCTTTTCTATAGCACGAAGCAGGGTGGGGTGCAGAGCTGGTGGGGGGTGCCAGGGGACGTCTTCCTGGAGGGAACCGTTGTGGTCTGCGGTGTCACTGGTTTGTGGGACTGCGATCCCTGGGAACGGGCTCTGAGCTGATGCCAATGGATAGAGGAGGCATATTCCAAAGTAGGGAGTTTTCTTTGTTTTATCTTTAATTCTGTGGATCCCTTATCCTGCTTTCAAGTGATGGTTGTAAAGCTGTGAACACATGCTGTGAATAGTAGTGTTTTGGTATCATTTAACTCTGCTTGGGAGCTTTCCCTGCTCTCGCACTAAAACCAATGAGATTTGCAAGATAATATTTTTTCCTGAAAACACCACCACTGTGGACAAGTACATGGCGAGCAGATAAATTGGTGGTTCTGCTGTCTCTATGATAAAAAATAATCATTCAGAAAATGTATTCAACTTTGCAGAGAATAGCTTTATTCTGGAAGGCAGTAGTTGTGTGGCTGGCCAGCCCTGCAAAAGCAAATGAGCCACTGTCAGAGGCTAAAGGAGGGAATTTTATCGAGTTTCCCTTTGTGTATCACATGTTTGTGTGACTCCATTGAATGGAGGCAAATGGATGTTGCCACTTGCAGTGTGTTTGTTGTTTTTTTTTTTCTTAAATGATGCCCTAACAACAAGGTGAGAGAAAGTGAAAAGTACTAATCCTTGCAGTTGCAGGAAGATACTTGAAAACTCGAACTCTTTGTGTGCAGAGCCCCAAAATCGAAGTTAAATGTTTTAATTTTAATCTGTTTAAAAATCCTTGTGAATTTTGACACCTCATTTAGTGGTTTTGGCTGCTGGGGGTTATCAATAGTATTGCTGGAGAGCAGGCCGTACGCTAGCGTTGGGCCCTTTGCGGAGTGTTGTGCACAGCATTTTCTATGGGAAAATAACCAGTTTGGAGAGAGCAGCGAATGTGGTACTAAATCTGCATTAGTAGTAAGGTTTTGAGCTGATTTTTTTCTCATGAGAGAAGGGACTATTGAAGAAGAGCTCTTATCAGAGGCTTTTAAAATTTGAGGATAAAGGTTGTGAGGCTGTGGGGTTCAGGAAGGAAGGTAGATGTTGTCTATGCTTGAAGATCGTGTGGGGCTCGTGAGAGCTGTTTCTACCCAGGGCAAGAGGTGTTTGGAGCAGGGGACCAAGCGGATGGATTTAAGCAAGGAGCACATGCACTTAGAAAACGTCTTGGTGTGTTTATGCTGCCTGAGGCATAGGGGCTGTGTGAGGAAGTGTTAGGGAGCAATAAGCTGGGGTGGAGGTGGGCCAGTGTTGGGCCAGCAGTCTGTGCTTGTTGCTACCAATATATTCTTGTGACTATCAGTGTTGGACTTCCAAGGGCGTATTTATGCCAGCATTTGCAATTTAAGCTGGTGGGACGTACAGATAAGTTCTCGTCCCCTGTGTTTTGAAGGTCAGTTTATACTCAGAGATGTATTTTGGGTATTTGTGTCAGTGGGCAGTGGTGCAGTTCCAGATCTAACCTAATCATATTAGTTCTGTGAGGATGACATTGTAGCGAGATGATTGTGGTGCAGGGGCCTTATCCTGGGGGAGCCACATCCGAAATGTGCCAAGGCCCAAGAGGCTTTCTGAACCTTTCCTTTGTCAAACCCGATGGCTTAGTCCTGTGGCTCTGGCACTGACTCATTTTATTTCCTTCTCCTTGGAAAATGGGAGACTATCAAGGAGAATCTTAAAAGTAGGTGTGAAATTGATAGTTCAAAATTAAAAACCACACTGAGTTTTGCTGGCGTTCCCTGCCCATGCTGTGGCTTGGCTGTAAATATGGCTCTTAAATATTGCATTAGTACATACAATATTCTTTGAAGTACTGATCTGTTCCATTAATCATATTCAGTCATGCTAGAACTATCCTCACAACCTTCTGGCAGCTGCTGCACTGTCTCCCCTGGGGAAGGAGCTTTTCCTGCAACTCCTGCAGGCATTGCTCACAACAGGTATCTTCTGCCACTTGTAGAGGCAGCCCTGTCTTGGAAGGGCTCGTCTTCCTTGGGTGCTGGGTGATTTGTCCCCTCTTTGTTGGGAGTCTCTGTTCAACGTTGTGCATGTTGACTAGGTGTTCCTCCCTCTATAAGATGCTCTGAGCTATTCCCACCCTGGAAGAGCACTTTTTTGGATTTTTTTTTTTTTTTTTCTTTTTTTCCATCTGGCCTACCACTTATTCTGCTGTTTCTTGCTAATGGTTGTAATGGGTAAATTCTACAGGGGAGATAGACAGCAGCAGACCTTGCTACCTAGTTCCTACTGCACGCTGGGTCTTGTAAGAGGTGCAGGAGGAGAGATGGGTTTGTATTTGTGCAGACATAGGCAAGCAAATGCCTCCTAGCCAGCTGCTTCGGCAGGAGGGTTGGACTAGATGACCCACAGAGGTCCCTTCCAACCCCTACTATTCTGTGATTCAGGACATTTTGTAATGGATGTAACCACATCCCCCCCTTCTCCCTGCAAGGGCAGAACAATTCCCAAATTGTGAGGAACCAAGCTCAAAAACAGAAAGAACTCCATTTAAAGCCTTTAAAAATAGCTGGATGAGGACTGGTGAAGTTTGATCCAAGTTCTAATTGATGATTTCCGTCAAGTACAGTAAGTGCTTGTAGAAAGGCATGCTTAGTGGGAACAGGAGGCTTCTGTAAGCTGCAGGGGTGATGGTCCATCCCGGGGTAGAAAGCCCACGTCCCATGTGGGACATCCTTGTGAGGAGAGGAAGGATGTGGGGTTCAGGTGGGGGTGACTTGATGGGTCTGGAACCCTGTCTGTTAGTGAAGTGCTGCTTCAGGGGAAGGGTTTGTGTTTTATCAACTAGCAGATGTTTAAGGGTCAGGAGGTGTATAGTTAAGCATTCTGAATGTCATTTTTGGTCACCTGAATTTGACAAACGTGGTTACCTTACAATGCTGGTGCTTTTTTAGCTGACTTCAGTATAAAAACACTTTGGCATTTGCAAGAAGTACAGAGAGCTTCAGTAGCTCTAATAAAAAACTTCAGAGAGAGGGGGAATGCAGATATGCTGGCAAGGGACAGAACGTGGTTCTGTCGATGAAAGGAGATGGGAAGGTTGTGCAGTGCTGTGGAGGGGTCCTTGCCGTTGCCATCCCACGTGGCAGGAGGCAGTTCTGGAGAACCTTAACTGGATGGAGTCAATCTGGCAATGTTCAGACACTGTGCTGGGCTACTGGGGTGACTCTCAGGGCTCACCTTGGATGTGCCCCTAGTCTCTTCTTGGGGCTCTGAGCCAGGCTGCACCACTGGGATGAGCATCTCTGGGTGCCTGGGCAAGGCGACCTGGCCCTGCTGTCAGGGGGAAGGGACCGTGCCTCTGCAGCACAGGCAAGCGGAGGAGCAGGAAATCACCCGTGAGGAAATGCTGCTGTTGGAGCTGCCATGACACAAAGCTTGGTTTGCTTCAGTTTTCCGGATGGATTTTCCTAAGCAGCTCCAGCAGATGAGCTGTGAGAGCTGGCAGTGCTGGGCTACGACTTCTCAGCGGGACAGCGGGCTGGGACAGTCCCTGGGACCGTGGTGGCATTTCATGTGGGACCACAGGAGCTGGGAGTGTCAGCTTGCCAGCGCACGTTGCTGGATTTCTGCAGAACACAGAATCACAGAATGGTCGGGGTTGGAAGGGACCTCTGTGGGTCATCTAGTCCAACCCCCCTGCTGAAGCAGGGTCACCTACAGCAGGCTGCACAGCACCGCGTCCAGGCGGGTCTGGAATATCTCCAGAGAAGGAGACTCCACAACCTCCCTGGGCAGCCTGGGCCAGGGCTCCGTCACCCTCAGAGGGAAGAAGTTCTTCCTCATCTTCAGACGGAACTTCCTGTGCCTCAGTTTGTGCCCATTGCCCCTTGTCCTGTCGCTGGGCACCACTGGAAAGAGTCTGGCCCCATCCTCCTGACCCCCACCCTGCAGATATTTGTAAGCATTTATTAGGTCCTCTCTCAGCCTTCTCTTCTCCAGGCTGAACAAGCCCAGCTCCCTCAGCTGTAGTGACTCCTGCAACCACCTACAGAGCTAAGACCTAGGAATCCCCTTTCTTTTGGGCTTCCTGTAGCCCAGAGCAGTGGAGGTGAAGGTCTGGTTGCTGGCTTCGAACGGTTATTATTCTGAGAGAGTTTGCTGGGTGAGTAATGCTATAGGAGTCCAGTGTTGAGGCAGAATTTGAGGAGACTGGCTGAAAGAGGGTGCTGACAGAGATGAAACACAGATGAGATGGGGTTGCTTTGTCATGTCTGGGGCATGTGAAGCTGCAAGCAGGTCACCATCTCGGGCCAAGCAGCGTGGCAGGTGATGAAGGTACTGGGCTAGCAGGGCTTCCTCCTGCTAACGCCTCGGAGCAGACAGCACCAGTGTCAAAGTGAGAAGAAACTCCTGGTGTTGGTGGAGCTGATTTCAGTGTGGCCTTGGCCTCCCATCTTCTGCTTGTCAGAAGTAGCAAGCAGTGGTCTGAACTGCAGGAGGCTGAGTGGGGACCAGGAGGAGGTTTTTGGGGTGGTGGAGGCGAGGATGCCGAGAGAGTCCTCAAGTCCTTGTGGATCCAGGGATAAGGAGTTTCTGGGGAGGGTTTGCTGGGGGGTTACTGTGTTGGGCTGTGCGGGTGCAGATGTGCCTCGGGTGTCTGCAGGGTGCTGTGAGCTTAAAGCAAATCCCGCTGGTGCATTTGGGTGGTGGGTGTGGTGTGGGTGGTCTCCCTCAGTGCAAGATCTACACGCAGCCCTTTTCCTTCAGCAGGGGCTGTGTTCGGCTTGTATTTACTCGTGTACCTTCCTCTGAGGCTCATGTCAGTCGCGATGGGATGTTGGATTAGACTAAATCTCCTAGGTTTAGCTGCAATGTTGTCTTGCTGTAGCATTTTTCTCCCTTGCTCTTTTCTCTAAGCCTTCCCCTCCAGACAGCTAATTCTCCCCTTCCCCCACATCCTGTCATACCCCAGAGCATGTCACAAGGAATTAACGGCTGAAAAGGCCCGGGAGAGGCTGCTCCTCTGGAACAGTCTCTCCTTTCTGTCACCGGGGTGGCCCCCTCTCTGTGTCCCTTTTGTGTCCCATCCAATTCCCCACCCCCTGGCCATTCAGTGCATGCCAGAGGAGACACCGGTGGCCCTGAGCCTTCCCCAGCCCCGCTCCGGCAGCGTGGCCCGATGCCATCCGCTCCGGCCGAGGGGTTCCCACACAGAGCTGGGGCTCTGGGACAAGCCCGAGTCGCTGCCACAGCTCTCCCAGTCCTGCTGGCTTCTCGACAGCGAGGGGGAAGGAGGTTTGTGCTGCCACGCTTGCTGCTGGAGGGCTTTCCTCCTCTCCTCTCTCTGCATCTCTGACAGCATCGCCCGCTCTCGCTCCCAGTCCTCCTTCCCACAATTCACATACAATCTCCTCAGAATAGGGATGATGTCACTTCCTTCCAGAGGGTGCTGGGGGTGTGGAAGGGGGGAGTCACGACCCCTGGCTCGGTGGCTCTCGGCAGCCCCGATGACTAAATGAGGTTGCTGTCTTGGAGGGGAGGGAGTTGCTCTGAAGATGATGCCCGGCTCTGTTGGCAGGCAGTCACCACGCCGTCCTTCCCTTTGCCGAGTGGGATTTTCAATGGCTGCGAGAAGAGTTTGCTGTTCCCTCCTTCGCTGGTGATGTCTGTCTCCGTGGATATGCACTTTTCCTGAAATACCCTTGTGGGAGAGAAGAATGTGCAGCGGCTGGACCACATGCCATGTAAGATTTCTGCTTCTGTAGAGCTTTCTCTGGTCTGAGGGTCAAGGGCTCGGGACTCCCTGCACACAAAGCTCGTGCCTGCGTGTGCTTCCCCCTAATTTCAGTGTTGGGAGCTTGGGGCTTCTTGTTTTGGGGTTCAGGTTTCAAGGTCCTGGGAATTTGTCGCTCTTTGGAGTGATTTTTAGGGGTAGCCCAAGGGGTTCCTGCTGTTGCAAAACTAGGGTCGGTGGTCTCAGGCCTGTTTGCACTCTGACCTTCCACTTCCCTCCCAATTCCTCTGCTAGATCGTATTTTCATAATCTTAAAATGTAAATCCTGGAATCTGCTGCCCTGGGAGGAAGCCAAATAGTCCTCACGTTGAGAGCTTTTTTGGTGGGGTTTTTTGTGGGCTTTACAGTCTCAGGCATGCTGTCATCTCCCTTCTTTCCAAGCTGGGGGGGCACGGCCCCGGACCTCATGGCTTAAGTTTTCAGTAGACAGTCTTTAAATCAACTGGGACTCTTTCTGCGGCGCACCGGGAGCCTGGTAAGCACACAGCTAGGAGTGACAGTCCCACGGTGAGTATTCTGGTGTGTGACAGCGAGCCACAGGCTGCTCTGCTCCGTCCCCATCTGTTGCTGTGGGTAAGGAATTCATGTTAGATGCTTGCTCTTGCCGCTACCCTGCCTCTTGGGTGGTGGAAGCAGGCAGAGCACGACTGCTCCCGCCTGGAGAGGTGGCAGAGTCGTGGAAAGCGCGTTGGCGGGACGCAGCCATGAGCTGAGGGATGGTGGGAGCCGAGGTCTGAGCTTGGCTGGGAGGTGCCACGGTGGCCAGAGGCAGAGTGAATGAGCGTGCTGAAAAGCGTGTCCACACGTACCGAGCAGGGTTAGAGATAGGCGGGTGTTCACGGCAAGGCTGGAAGGAGTTGCCAGATGGCCAGAGGAGCGAGCAGTTTGAAGGTAGAGCTGCACCGTACTGAGTGCGCTGATTATTATGCACGAAGCAAGCGTGGATCCAAATGGTGTTGTAATTTCACATTTGCTTTGTTTGTGGAATAGAGCATTTCCTTCACCCACGTGAGTAACGTGAAGCGCGTCAGCCAGTTAACGATGGAATCTCCCGGAAAGCGTGAAAGCCTTGTGTAGGTTTTCAGTACTTGGTGACTGAAATGGGTGGGAAGGTCTAGTCCACCGGCCGTGGGTGTCGGTACAGGAGGGGGACTCCTCTGTTTTGGGACGGTCTGCCCAGTAGGTAGGTGGTGGGGTGACCACCCCTGACTGGTGAATAGGTTTTAGGAGGACGAGGCCATGTCTATTATTGCAGCAGCAAGTGGTGCAGTCTGGGGTCTGTCGCAAAACCAGCACTTGTGTGACTTTGAAGGTTCAAAGTTCTGATCTTGTCACTCCTCCACTTTCTTTACCCAGAGCACTAAATTAGAGACATCATGTACAAATTTGATTTTTGTTTTTGCTTGGTGCATAAGCTATGACAGATGATATTCCCTCTGAAATGCTGCTGGAAGTCCTGACCACATCATAGGTGACAATTGTGGACGCTTTCATTTTTGCCTCTGAGCCTACCAGCAAGTTGTCAGGTCAGTACAAAGAGCAGTTATTACTGTGGAGATGCAGCTTTGGAGCAGCGTGGTCGCTGCGGGTCATGGATGGATCACTCCAACAGCAGCGTGTGAACATGAAGGTTGGGAGCTTAGCGGGCTTAGGGTAGAAGTGCTGTGGTTTGAGACTGGGATGCATCAGTTGGGAGAACTTGGCAGTCTTGAGATGGTGGCTTGGAGTGGAGAGGCACAGGCCAATGTGGGGTGTCCCCTGGCCTGTGGTAGGGCACAGGTAAGAAACGTGACGGGGTTTAGGGAGCGGAAGAGAGCGGGATGACCGCTGCAGCCGGGAGATCGCTGGTGCCTGTGGGCAGACTGCCTAGCCACGGTCTCAGAAACCAAAGACTGACAAAACCAAACGGAGGTCGTGGTTGCAGGTCATGGTTGAAGCGTGTTGTACAAGAAAAGTGGAAGGGAGGTCGGGTGTGCTGCAGGGAGGGACGGAGCCGCTCTGATGCGGTGGACTTGGACTGGAGCAGGCTGGAGTATGTACAGCAGAACTGGAATAGTGTGGGAGAGCTGTGCTGGGAGGAGGTGTCTGGATAGCCCTGTGGAGTCTCGTGACTTCTACCACTGCTGTTTCTGTTTTTAAAGGGTTTGTGAAGCTTTAAAAATAGGAGCACAAACAAAATGTGGGGAGGAACAGCCAGCCCCTCAATCTTCGACCTTTTCATTGTTGGTGCCTGTCAGGGCCAGTGTGAACACAAAGGAGATGTGGAGCTGGCAGGGTGCTTCTGTGCAACTGCTGGCTGAGTGAGAGGTCTCCTAGGAGCCTGCTCCCTCAGCTGTAAGTGCTTGCTGTTGTGAGCCAGTCAATAGCTTTCCTGAATGCTACTGCTAACTGCTAATGGGTATTTTGGCTTGCAGAGCCAAGTGAGGGATGGAACTGTTGGGACAACAAGAAGGGAGGCGGGCAGTAGGTGTGCCTGGGGAAGAACATGGCAATAGGGCCTGCTTTAGAGCTGAGGTCAGCATAACCTGTCCGGAGCACCCCGCAGCAACTGCTTCCCAACGTGCAGCCCTAACAGGATTCCAAGTAATCTTGTGAAGTGGAGCTGGGTGAGTGGTGACCACGTTCAGCGAGTTACACACCTGCTTCCCCTCATACTTCCCACTCTTTGAACTGCACTGTTCCTCTCCTGCGCTCTCCTCCTCGAGCGCGCCGTGCCCCCTGGTGCTGCGAGGAAGAAGCTCTGCCATCTTTGGTGTAAAATAGGATAGCTCCTGGGTGCAGCCATGCTGGCGTGGGGTTGTGGGGCTCTCCTGAGGTGGTTGAAGAGGGTCAGCAGCATCTTTGAATCTGTTCTCTTCCAGGAGGTGAGTGTCGTGCCTGCTGAACTTCCCCAGACCCGCTAGCCATGCCAGGGATTGTTGTGTTCCGCCGTCGCTGGTCTGTAGGCAGCGATGACCTGGTTTTGCCAGCCGTCTTCCTCTTCCTCCTGCATACCACCTGGTAAGTGAGAAAGGCAGAATGATGGTTTGAATTCTGCACAAAATCTTTTTGCTACTCCCGTTTCTTGCAGCTGTAATTCTTGCTGTGCTTATACATGCAGCTGGAAGGCTTGTTTGGGGCATTTGTGACAGACACCAAGGTATTTCCAGCTTCTGGTTCTCTGGAGAAGTTCTAGCCTAAGTTCTAGTTCCAGTTCCAAAGAGGGAGCCTGACCAGAGCTCCCCGCATCCTCCTGTGCTACCCACTGGAGTTTGGGGCTGTGTTTCTGTACAGAGGCTCAGGGAAAACAATTGGAGTGGCAGATCCTGTGGGATGATGTGACTTGATACAGATCATCAGATTGTTCTGACTGGGGCAGCAGGGCCTCTGGATGGCTTGTGGGGAGGAGATTTCCAGAACAAATGAATATTAACTGGAAGTAGCTGTGGGACACTGAGGCTCCTCAGTAGCTTTGTGAGGAGAGCAGGTGTGGGATATTACATGCAGCTTTCTTTGGCTTACTGCTGGTAACAAGCTGGTTTGTGACTGGCAGGTTTGTGATCCTCTCTGTGGTGCTCTTTGGGCTGGTGTACAACCCCAACGAGACCTGCTCGCTTAACCTGGTGGACCACGGCAGAGGCTACCTGGGCATCCTGCTCAGTTGTATGATCGCAGAGGTGGCAATCATCTGGCTCAGCATGCGAGGCAGTATCCTGTACACAGAGCCCCGGGACTCGATGCAGTATGTGCTCTATGTCAGACTGGGTAAGAGGCAGCGGCCTGAGGCCTCCTAATGACTCAGCCTCCACACTGCCATCTGCTATCGCAGAAGACTTCTCTCCCCACACCCTGACAAACACACAGCTTCTGAAAGACATCCAGATGGCCACTTGTATGTGATATGCATCTGAATACATCACATAGACTGCACCCTGTCGTTGCTGTAAGACTCTCATGCAATGCCCCAAATATCTTTCTAGCAAACCTTTAACTTGTCAACCTCATTGCCATGCAGGTACATCCTTTTCCTCTAACAAAATATGCTCCCCTTCTGTCTTGCCACGCAGATCTGCCACAGTGAGATGCATCTACACCTCTCCCCCACCTTTTTTCCACATGTTTTTCTCTGGTCCGGGCATATGTCTGTGTAAATCATGGCGGTTCTGACCCCGCGGCATGTGCGTGTCCCTGCCTGTCATACAGCCACTGAAGTCTACACCCACCTACCCTGAGACACGTACTTAACCTCTTGACTCAGAGGTGATGCATGTCTCCATCCAGCAACCTGCACTTTGACACTCCACCTCCAGGCACCGTGAGATAAATAGGCTTACCACCTGCTCGCTGGTTGTATCCGCTCTCTTGGAGTGCATATTTGTCTTCCTAAAAACACTTCCTATCACTCATCCACCGAGAGCTAGATCAGAAAAAAGATGGTTCCTTGATCTCTCGCTCAGGGCTTCCCTTTTAGCTCGTCTTCGCTCCTCTGTTCCGTTGTCTCCCAGATACAGAAACTTGGTTGGATTTTCCTGTGCCGAGTGAAGATTTTTAAGAGGAAAAATGTCGTGGAGATGCAGAGTTGAGCCCATTCCATCAAAGCATCTCATGGTTTTGCATCTCTTGTTTTTTGCTGGGTTGTTGTAATGCAGAATTTGCTAAAGTACGGGTAACCTTGGTTGAAAGCTCTGTCTGGGAGACATTTCCGCCTTTGAGTGCTAAGTGCAAATCGTTAGCAGGGATAGCAAACAAATTGTTCTCTGCAGTTTCCCAGACACACAGCAGTCTCCCTAGGGAAGCACACAGAGCCTGACAGTTTGAGAAACGCTGTTAAAACCAGGCTAAATGGGGCGAGGGAGGCAGAGAGAATCCAAAGAGCCGTTTTCCTACCCAAGAATCATCCACTTTTCTTCCCTGGCTGCCTTAAACTGTATGTGTCTTCAGGATTGTGTATTTATGTTGCATTTTGGGTCTTGTAGATGCTGATTTCATGGGGCTTTTTACTCTCAGTGGCTTCATCAGTTCTGATGATAGAAATAGGAGTGTGACCGTTGTGTGGGCAAGGTCCATGTGACTGTCCCATTTTAAGCATGTGCTGCTTAGTGCATGTGAATCTAGGGAAAGAGCTCCAGTATGAACTCAGGAAAGTCTCATCTGTGCTAACACTGCTCCTGTCATGCAGCAGGTAGTGTCGGAGGGGAGACAAGCCAAGGGGGGCAAAGCCTAGCCCAGTTTAAGAACATAGGCTGGGCTGATCAGGAGGCAAGTCCAGCCCTGGTTCCTTGCTCGCTGCTGCTGAGAGCTGTTTGCTATGTGGCTCCTGGAACTGGTCTTAACAGGGTAGTGAGAGTCTGTAGTAAGCTGCTTACAGAAAGAGACTGTGCCAACGAGTAGATAAGGAGGGTAGATGGTTAGCTGGCCTGGCTGGAACCTGGGTTTAGCCTTGGCTCCACCAAAGGCTTGCTAGGCATTACTGAGCAAGCCTTCTACTCTCTCCATACCTGATAGCTCACCTGTGCTTTCAGGTTGTGATATGTGGAGAAGGTGTGAGGATGGGCACTTTGGAGCGGTGTTTCCCAACTTTTCTGTCCCGCGGAGCCACTGTCAACCCCCAGTTCCTTGCTCATTACCAGGGTAGCGCGAAGAACTGAGGAGCTAGTAAACAGAATCACAGAATAGTAGGGGTTGGAAGGGACCTCTGTGGGTCATCTAGTCCAACCCCCCTGCCCAAGCAGGGTCACCCAGAGCAGGCTGCACAGGACCTTGTCCAGGGGGGTCTTGAATATCTCCAGAGAAGGAGACTCCACAGCCTCCCTGGGCAGCCTGGGCCAGGGCTCCATCACCCTCAGAGGGAAGAAGTTCTTCCTCGTGTTCAGACAGAACTTCCTGTGCCTCAGTTTGTGCCCATTGCCCCTTGTCCTGTCACTGGGCACCACTGAAAAGAGCTTGGCCCCATCCTCCTGACACCCACCCTGCAGATATTTGTAAGCATTTATTAGGTCCCCTTGCAGCCTTCTCTTCTTCAGGCTGAAGACTCCTTCAGGACTGTGTCCTGGGAACTGTTACTGGAAGGACTGCAAAGGGCGGAGGTGCTGGGAACATTTGCCAAGGGTAATAAGCAGGATTAATCCTGGATACACACTACTATATATTTCATATCTCTGAATCACGCCAGCTGTCTGAGGTGGCTGAGGCCTAGGTACTGTTACTTGGTGGTTCTTGTTACCTGAGGGAGTCTTTCCACTGTCGTGGGAGGAAGGTAGGGCTTGTCTGATTCACACCTCTGATACAGCCAAGGGCACTGACACAGCTCTGCACACATGTGCTCCTCGTGTCGCTTAGGAGCAGTTAGTAGTTAAGGACACATTACATTTTTGGTTCATTTTCTAGAATATCACTTTCCAAAGCATGGGGACTCAGTCCTGTGGTCACTTATTCTGTGCAACTGTCCTGCTAAAGAACCTATCTTTGGGTTTCCTCTCCAGAAGACGGGGAGAGGCGGTCCCTATTCCTCAGGGAGATGCTGCTACTCTCTGTTGTGTTCCTTTTGTTTCAGCTATCTTGGTGATTGAGTTTGTGTATGCTATTGTGGGCATCGTTTGGCTAACGCAGTACTACACTTCCTGCAATGATATCACAGCAAAGAGTGTCACTTTGGGTATGTATTTGGCACGTGGTTTGTGCGCGTTCCTGTGCTTGCACAGACATCCTCTTGCCTTGGAGAGCTAATTCATTCATGCTGGTGGGGATTGACTGTTGGAAGTGGATCGTAGCTGTAAATGTGGTGCTTGTTTTCCTGAGACATTCTTGCTCAGAACAGTCGTTCTATTCATTTGTTTGTGCTGTCTGCGCCGAGGCAAGAATTCACGTTCCCATGGAAGGGTCTGGCTGGGGAGCCTGTAAGACCTGGTTCCCTGCTTCAGTTCAGAATGGCTTCACTGTTTCCCTGGAAGGCCCTTTCAGCCCCAGCCAGTCTCCTGCGGGGTGATGCTAATGTTGCAATCCCCCTAGATACTCAGTGAGTACTTAATGACCTTCTGCATGGGCAAGCTCCTAAAACAGCTGGAAAACCTAGCCGTGGTTTAGAAGCCTTTCCAGAGGATTTGCTTTCGCTGCAGCTGGCTGTGAGAGTATTTGGGGTAACTCTGCCCTGTAGCCATGGAGAGGTGGGTGTGATGCGTGTGGGGAAAAGCGGGAAGCGATGCTGCCGAGACTTACGGGCAGAGCACCTGACTTCTCTTCTTTCCTTGCAGGAATGGTGGTGTGCAACTGGGTTGTCATCCTGAGCGTCTGCATCACGGTCCTGTGCGTCTTCGACCCGACGGGCCGGACCTTTGTCAAACTGCGCGCCACGAAGCGGAGACAGCGCAACCTGAGGACGTACAACCTGCGGTAAAGCGGCGTTTCTGGAAGCGTGCCCTGCTTTTCGTGGGTCTTGGCGTTCTCCTTGCCTTGCTTCAGGGAGCGTTCAGCTTCAGGCGTTGCTTCCCTTTGCTGGTGAGGGTGATTTTTGGAAGAATGCAGCTCAGGCTGTCAGGTGCTGCGTGTGGGCATCTGTAGCCAAAGGAGGCGAAGCGACACGGAATCTGGCTGGATTGGGAGTTAGTCACTGGATTTGTGAATCCTCACGAGCCCCTTGAGCCAGTGCTGACCACAACAGCTTGTTTGTCCGTCCTGTAGCTGGGTTTGGCCTGGTAACAGTGAGGCAGTGCTTAGATTTTGCTTAGGTTGAGGCAGCGTCTGCTTCCAGAGCCCCTTTCTTCCTTTATTTTTTGTCTTCAAAATACGACCTTTTGACCTGAAGCTGCTTGCATTTGGTCTTGGCCAAGAAGCAATTTCTTTTGTGTTGGCAGTCGGATCTTTTAATTAAGAATTGATTGCATCCTTGAGCTACTCGGATGGGGATATGAAAGCTTTTTTTCACCAAGCAAGGCATTTTTCAGAAGTTTTTTTCCCAGTAGCGGGACAGCACAAACAGGCTTTGTTTTCTTATGCAGTCTTGACATGTGTAACTGTCAACAAGGAATGTGGCTTTCTAGGACTGGAGGGCACTAGGTTTTGAATGCTAAGAAATGAGGCTTTTAAAAAATACTCTGCAATTTTTGTATTTCTCGTTGGGAGTGTGTATTCGAGGGGTGTTTTAAACACATGCTCTTCCAGTGCCTTCAAAGGGATCCCTCAGGTTGTCTTTTTGAGGAGGAAGCAGTCTTTTCTAAGGATGGTGCAGCAAGTTTTGTTTGAAGGAGCTTGGCTTTTTTTATTGCAGAATGTGCAAGACATTCTTCCTAACCTTTTCGATACGTTACTAGCACGAGCCTTGAGTATTTGGAGTCAGTGCCCTGTGAGCCTGGTGTGTAAGATTGCTGCGTTGTGGTGAGGACCTTCCCGGGGAGGTGGGGATGAGCAGCTCTGATGATGCTGTGGATCGAGTACCCCCCGCTACATCAAAGCCGTTTGGCTCTGTGAGTTACTTTTCCAAAGGGAAACAGTGTGCCACAGATGGCAAATTTTTTTTGCTGGAGAAGTTAATTTTTGGGTTTTGTTTAAGTTTGCTTTTATCTCCTCTGTGAGAAGTTTTGAGATCCCAGACAACTGAGCGAAGGTATTTGTCCCTCGGGCCGTGGCCAGGTTTTTCCCTCCAGGCCTGTAACATTTTCGGAGAGCTTGTGCCTGCTGTTAGCAGATTTCCACTCCAGAAAGGGAGCGTTAACAGATGTTAACAAGCAAAATGCTGTGGGCTATAAAGTGAAAGGGAAACATAAAATGTTACTGTGTGTTCACTACTGAAGCAATTGTTGTCAAAGAATATGTTTTGAAATTCTCTACTTGCTCAAAGCAATCCTTTCCAAAGAACATGTTATGAAATTCTCTGCCTGTTTCTGGACCGTGATCCTGTGAGGTGCCCAGCCATTCCTACCAAAATCCCTCTGTCTCTCTGCAGACGTGCCTTTGGCTGTACAGCAGTCATTTGACCTTTGTGTTATGCTTAACCTGAGTCCTTATTTCCTCTGTCTTGCCTCATGAAAAACCTTGGCTGGTTTGTCGCATTAAGGAGACGCGTCACTTTGGCTTCCTTTTTATGGTGCTCTGCTGTAGCTGTTGGACTCTGTTACACAGTGGTTTTCCTTTACTAGTGGCATCGTGATCTGTGTGGGCTTTTATGTTCTTGCAGAGCTAAGAAAATAGAACAACAAAACAAAAGGCTCAGCTCATTGTGCTGAGGCTTTTCGAAGAAACTTGCTTTAGAGCCCCTACTAAATGGGGAAGTTCAGTGTTAGGAAGGAAGAATTTGGGAAAAGTTGGAGTGAAAATAGCTCAGAGCGCGCTTTGTTCAACCCCCACGGTGAAGTTGTGAAGTTCTTTGCATTGCTGCCCGAGATCTTTGGCATTTGGTGGAGCAAGCGGAGTGCTGGCAGCTCTGTCTTGGGACACTCGTATTCCTGTTCCTCTTTCGGAGTCTTCCTTGGAGGTTATGGAAAGTTGTTTGGGAATGCTCAGGCGTGAGTGGATGGATTGCCCTGTGGGATCTGCTCCTGCTGTACCAGCACCTTTTTCTTCCAGGTGCAACCCACTTTCTGTGCTTGAGCTTTTCCTGATGTGATCACCTGCCAGAAAATAGAAGTGGTTTTTTTGATTGGTCTGACCTGTGCGGAGTTAGTCTGTGTTCGCATTAAGGAAAGACTTTGCAATAGGCTGTGGACTTTATTATATAGGTAGCGTGGTGCTCTGGCAAAGAATCACACAGTCACCCACTTCAGTGCCACTGAGCCTGACTTGATCTGAGGATTGTTTGCAGGTATGCCAGTCAAAAATAAGGGACTCTCACCCCGCAGAACATAGTAACTGGGACAAGCTCACAACAGTGGAGTGAACTCAGCTATAGTTCATTTCAAATGGGGTTGTCCAATTAGCTAATTTTGAAGCTGAAATTGAAATGTCATATAAACCAAATGTGGGTTGAACTAAGCCTTCTGTATTCAGCCTTTTTTAACCTTTTCTGAATTGAAAAAGCACTTGTAGCTTGCTTTCCTTTTTTTTGATTCAAGTTATGCACCATGCTTCAATAAAGAGTGCAAATTATTTCAGTTCTAGGACTGTATTATGTTTAATAAATATATTTTTCCAAATAAGCTATTTGGTGGAAAAAAATTTCACGGCTCCAAGTGCTCAGAGTCTTTTGTACCATTCCCACCCCCTCACCTGGAGGCAGGGTTTTCCTATGGAGTGGTGGCACATCCTAGCCCATGACACAGCTGCCAGTTTACCAGCAGACCCTCCATCCATCCAGAGCCCCCTTGGACACCCTGCTTCCAGCAGATACCACAACAGTCGCTTCATTATGGCCACCCCATTCGGGCAGGACACCGTGTATGTAAATACAGAGGCTTGGTTCTGGCCAGAACAGCTCGATTATTGACCTTCCTGTCCTCTAGAATGAGCTGAGCTGTTAATCTGTGTGTGGTCTCCTTCTCCCTGCTAGACCAGGGTGAATATAAGAACACAGTTCAGCACGTGTTTCACCAGTGATAGCGTAGGCTGTGTGACTTAATATTGGATCCTGCTATTTGCTTGTGGTCATGTTCTCCTGCCTGTCCTCACGTGCGTGCTCTACCTGTTCTTTATAGACACCGCCTGGAGGAAGGGCAAGCCAGCAGCTGGACACGCAGGCTCAAAGTTTTTCTCTGCTGCACGCGGACAAAAGACTCTCAGTCGGTAGGTACCAAATATCTCCCGTCAGAGCAAGCTCTGTGCGTGGCCGACGTTTCACTGTGAGTGTTCTTGGAGATTTGAGGCGCAGGGGGTCCGGTGAGCCTTGACAGTGGTGCATGCAAGGACTGGAAGTGCCTGCCAGAAGCAGCAGGCTCAGCTACCCTCAGAATGACCAGGCTGGGAACTCTGCTGTGCGGTGGTTCCTTTTCCTTCCTTGCAGCCCAGGTAGCCTGGAGGGGCACTTGCATTTCTGCAGGAGGGTGCCTGGGTGTTCCACGCAGAAACAGAAGCTGAGGTTTTCCTCTAGGTGCAGATGGAGCATTGCTGAGCAGGGCAGTTGTCTTTTCAAAATGGCTAGTCTTCACCCTCTGGTTTCGAGTGTTACAGGATTCTCTCTTCAGTGCTACTAACTTTACCTTCAAAGCAACGTTGTCAGTGTTAAACTCTTCTCCTTCACCTCGCTGTTGCAGTGAGCTAGGATATAACTTGAAGTGAAGATATCAGTGGAAGAAAGATATTTTCACTATGTTTAGGTTCAACATTTGACAGCACTTTGCAGTCAGCTTCAGTTTCCCTTTATCTGCCAGTTTGCTTAGGCAGTTTCCTGTTGTTTGAATCTGTCTTGTACACTTAAAAAGGAGAGAGACCTCTTCAAAAATGGGAAAATCTAAACCTGTCGGAGTCAGCGAAAGAATACTTCTGGATTACTAAATCAGAAGCTGCTACTTGATCCATAGATTCAGATGAAGATCGTTGCTTTGAAGTTTTCACATGTGCTGCAGTTGGGCTTTTCCTTTGCTGTTATCTGTCCAGCAGGGAAGGGTGAGGGGCTTTCCCAAAAATGACCAGTCCGTTCTTACTGGAAGCAGTGGGAGCAGGTTTGTGCCTTAGGGTGGTATTCAACAGGACTCCTGAGGACCTGCTGGGGAGGTGAGCAGGAGGGTGGAAAATCTTGTTGATGACTCGTAATATTTAAGTTGGTCAGAATTATGGGTGTTTGAGAACTCTTGAAGGACCAAGCAGAATCCGGGAATTGTTACCAAAGGCAGAAGAAAGTCATAAAGGCGAGGTGATGTGTGCACATCTGAAGAAACAGTTTAAATTACACTGGGCTCTGAATTAGTTACATCATCTCAGGAAAAGAGCTGGGAGTTATCAAGGACACTTCAGCAAAGACATATATGCACAGCAGTGGCCAAAAAAGTCAGAGAAACGTTTAGTTTTGGTGGAAGGGCATAGGAAATGACAGGGAGGACACCAAGGGACCGACCACATCAGTGATGTCCTCACTAAATATAGCTTGGTGTTTGGTCTCCTGAAAGATGGAGCAGAAAAAGGAGCGTATTGGAGGGGATATGAACTTGTATATGAAGAGAAATGAGAGTGGGATTTTAACCTCAAAGAGAAAAGGTGTAATAAGATGAAGAGCTGTGTGAGAATAACGGAGAGTCAGGTGGAGGCTACCTGAACATTTGTTCATCACAGATGGCAGCCGGTATGAATTAGATTAAAAGGGTTGGTTGGAAAGTGCTGTGCAGTTATCCGCAGGGCGCAGTTTCCAAAGTGTGCACGGCCACAGGAATTGTCACAGCCCTTCTGCACAAACCCAGCAACGTGGCCTGGCACGTTGACCCTCCCAGCTCCTGTGGTCCCACATGAAATGCCACCGCGCTCCCAGGGACTGTCCCAGCCCGCTGTCCCGCTGAGAAGTCGTAGCCCAGCACTGCCAGCTCTCACAGCTCATCTGCTGGAGCTGCTTGGGAAAATCCATCCAGAAAACTGAAGCAAACCAAGCTTTGTGTCATGGCAGCTCCAACAGCAGCATTTCCTCACGGGTGATTTCCTGCTCCTCCGCTTGCCTGTGCTGCAGAGGCACGGTCCCTTCCCCCTGACAGCAGGGCCAGGTCGCCTTGCCCAGGCACCCAGAGACGCTCGTCCCAGTGGTGCAGCCTGGGTGCTGCAGAGCCCTGAAAGGCATCTGCATGGCCTAGTTTCTGAACAACTCCATTTTATTCAGGAATGAAAAATATTTCACTTTGTATCAAGCTTTTTTAAGAAACTTTTCATTCTGCAGTGACTGTCTGTTTCTACTTTTTTTTTTTTTTTAGTTCAGGATAAAAGCAGATACCAGAATCTTCAAATTCCTTGTGCTATTGAATTTCCATTTTATATTCAGTTTGAGCAATTTCCAGGCTCTTTTCTTTGCAAAAACAAGCTCTGACTTTGTGTGTCCTGGCATGACAGCGTGTGGAATGAATGCGTATGTGATGGATGAGCAATGAATCCATTGCTGTCTCTCCCAGTCTTCATGGAAAAAACGTTCTAGCAGAGAATCCTCGTTCTCTGGGCTGGAAATCAGCTCTGCAGAGCGGAAATCAGTTCTGTTCTTATGGGTCTGAAGTGCTGAATCTGCCAGCCCCAGAGCCTGCAGGGGTTGTGGCAGGACATTACAATCGATCCTGCAATATAATATCAGGTGCTCCAGCAAAAACTCTTCCTTGGGAACGGAACACCCATGCTGAACTTCCCTGATGGCCCTGTACTCTGGGCAGAGTATGGAGGGGTGTTGCTGTCACTTTGGGTTCGTGGCTGTTTGTCATATTTTACTTCAAGGCTGTTTGCGTTTCTTATGCGCTTATAGGAGCGGTGCTAAGATTTATGGGGTCAGTACTTCAAGGATACTGCAGCTGTAACGTAGGAGAGGTTAATGCCAGTCCATTTGCTCTTCAAAGGCACAGCTGGCATGGAAACCTGCACAGTGGGCACCTGAAGCCCTGTTCTTAATGGTGATTTAACTTGCCTTTGTAGGCGAGTGAAAAATGATAGAAAGTAATCTTGCGCTCCAGGAGTTTGTCAGAGATAAAAGAATGTAGGTCACTTCCTGCAAGACTGCTGGGGAGAGCAGGGATTTGCTTTCTTGCCTGGCAAAGAAGAGAGAATCCTGTCCTGAAGACCAACCTTTCTTCAAGTGCGCGTCTCGGGCTTCCCGCAGACAAGACTGCGGTCGCATGGCTTTAGGTGCTGAGTGAAAGGTGCTGTGAAAATAGAGGCTAAAAGTTCAGGATAAGGCTGTGACAGACCTTGGTAGGAAAGGTTTAGTGATGGCAGGAGTCAAAACGCCGACCGTTTGTGTGCTACGGCGTCGCGCAGTCCTGCTTTGTCGGTCCAGCCTCTGGGTCTCCCTTGGCTTTGAGCTTGCTGGTCTGACCGATGGCCAGATCAGTGTTGTCTCACAGCCCAGCCAATCTTCAGCCTCCCAAGCCATTCTCATGTAGGGTCTTGGGGTTTTGTGTAGTGCAGGGCAAAAGGGAAGGAAATGTTTCTGCTCAAAACATCTCCATTTGTCCCTCTGCTTCAGAACCTTTCTTTGACTGTCCCAGGTCGCTTCCACTTCTGTCCCTCCCGTGATGTCTTCCTCTTTTGGGTTCAGTCACCTTCTCTGCTGGGAACTCTGCATTTAAGGACTCAGATCTTTTTCCAGGTTTTGCTTTTCAGGCCCTCTTGCTTGGGTGGAGCCAAAGATAAACCTGGAAAAGCCTGGTAACTTGGTCAGCTCCTTCAGTCCCAAGAGTTGCGACGTGTAACGCCTGCTTGTTGTGATTAACTCTTTGAAATCACGTAGCAAAGGCTGTGATGGTGAACAGCGAGCAGCTACAGAGCCTGTTCAGTGGCAGGATTCAGAAGCTGTCACTCTCTAGGTGGTGAGGTCTGGGTTAAGTATAGGCAAAGTGATCCCAGGGCAAAGTTACAGAACTGGAGAGGCTGTTGAATAGGACAAAATCAGTGGGTTTTTTGATTTCCTGAATAACCTTTGTTCAAATGAAATTGCTTTTGAGGAGAAAGGATGACTCTGAGATGACACTGGATTGGTTCTCATCTTACTTGCTCTGTCTTAGTTAAAGTAGAGATGAAAACATTTCCTTTCTCTCCCTTTGTGTCTGTTTTGATGTTGAGGTGGTTTGCTTGCCCACACATAAGCACCCAGCATAGTACAAATTCAGCCTTAGCTGAGGCCTCTGAGTGTGACTATGTAAAATAAATAAGAGATATTAATACGATTAGACCAGATTTGGTGTTCCCTGAAGGAATCTCGTGAATGTTTCGGAAAGCGCTGCAGAAATGAGGCCATTGCTGCCGCATTGGTTCTCATTCTGTGTCCTGTTTTGAGGCTCCCCACACCCAAACTCCTCCTCCTAAACTCTTCTCTCCCTGGATTTTGCAGGACGCCTACTCTGAAATCGCCTACCTTTTTGCCGAGTTCTTCCGAGACCTTGACATCGTCCCATCTGACATCATCGCCGGCCTGGTTCTCCTGCGCCAACGGCAGCGGGCAAAGCGCAATGCCGTGCTGGATGAGGTGGGTGGAGGGGGCACTGTGCACGGGGGCCAGTGGGCATCTCACTTGGCCTCTGACTTACCTGCTGCTCTCGTGACTCATCGTGTGAGCACTGCGTGACTCTGCCCACCTCGTTTCCCTTGTGTGATGGGCTATTGCCAGTCACTGAGCTGTAAAATGAAAAGACTAACTACTTGAGCAGCTTTTTCTGAGACTCCCAAAGGGCCCAAGCGACACTGAGTCACAGAATCACAGAATGGTCGGGGTTGGCAGGGACCTCTGTGGGTCGTCTAGTCCAACCCTCCTGCCGAAGCAGGGTCACCTACAGCAGGCTGCACAGGACCTTGTCCAGGCGGGGCTGGAATATCTCCAGAGAAGGAGACTCCCCAACCTCCCTGGGCAGCCTGTTCCAGTGCTCCGTCACCCTCAGAGGGAAGAAGTTCTTCCTCATGTTCAGACGGAACTTCCTGTGCCTCAGTTTGTGCCCATTGCCCCTTGTCCTGTCACTGGGCACCACTGAAAAGAGTCTGGCCCCATCCTCCTGACCCCCACCCTGCAGATATTTAGAGGCATTTCCAAGGTCCCCTCGCAGCCTTCTCTTCTTCAGGCTGAACAAGCCCAGCTCCCTCAGCCTCTCCTCGTAGGGGAGATGTTCCAGTCCCCTCATCATCCTCGTAGCCCTCCGCTGGACTGTCTCCAGTAGCTCTTCATCTTTCTTGAACTGGGGAGCCCAGAACTGGACACAGTACTCCAGATGAGGCCTCACTAGGGCAGTGTAGAGAGGAAGGAGAACCTCCATCGTCCTGCTGTCAAGCTTGTGAAACTTATCATTTTTTCTAGGCAGGTGATACAGACAGATTTAGCTCTTGACCCCAAATGGGCAACTGCCTTGAAGGAGGTGGTAGGCACTTGGAAGCGAGTGGGAAGGTTTCTCCTCCTATACAGTGAGGTGGAGAAGACTCCAGCATCTGGGTAAACTGCTGGAGGAACTTTAGGGAAAAATTCCTATGTTCCCAAGCCATTACTGGCATTGAGATTTTCAGATTGTCAACCCAGTAGAAAATTGGTTTGGCTTGGTTTTCTTTGCTCCCAGCAGTGGGGTTCAGATCAGGGAGAAATAAGAGCAGCAGGACTGGAACCAGTCGAAGAGACTGGTTGGGATGCTTGGAAGTATCTTGTCCCAGGTTACGTGGTGCTTTCTGTTTCTCAGGCGTAGATTTTTGTCTTGGTGTCACAGAGACTTTTCATGTATGTTTGTGACTTACAGGCAAACAATGACATTTTAGCTTTTCTGTCTGGGATGCCAGTGACCAGGAACACAAAGTATCTGGATCTGAAAAATGCGGTAAGTCACTGGACTGCGGTCTTGCAAACTCACCATGCTTCCCCATGTAGCCTGTTTGCTTTTTCTCAGTGGCTTATCTTACTCCTTTCTGCTCCTCTCTGGAATAATCAAAAAAATAAAAGATTAGTACAACAGAAAATAACAACAATGCTTGCCCCCTGGAGGTTTTTTGGCCTTTGGATCACTTTTAAAGCATTATCTGTCTCTGCCCTCCACTTTGTGGGAAGTAGTAGTATTTCCACTCAGATGGGGGAAGGCAGTGTGAGCTTTCTCCAAAGCCAGAGGTACAAGCTGAGAGCTGGAAGTACCATCAGCAGAGCTCATGGAGCCCGGCAGGCAGGGCTCCGTCTTGATAAGGGCAGGGAGCTGCCTGGAGTGCGGTGGAGCCTGCTTCCCTGGGGCTGAGTCAGCAGTTCTCAGGATGGAAATGGCTGCAGGCCGTTCTGTTCCGTGTGAATTAAGCTTGGCTTTTCTCCTGGCATGCTGCTAGTGCAGCCCTTCGTTGGGCAAACTCTGTTTACCCCCGCCTTGATTAGGTGATATTGCTGCAAGACAGGCAAGACCGACCCGTTCCCAGCATCTCTGATCAAGGCATTCTGGGATTAACCAGCTTGTGGCTGTGCTATAATGCGCTGTGTTTAATGCTGCCATCCTGCTCGTGCTCAGCCTGTCTCTCCTTCTGCGTAGGGGTGCGTGGGGAGGGATGTCAGCAGAGCTTATGGAAGACAGCACTGAGGCATGTGGCCCCAGGCTGGCTTTGTGGCTCCCTCTGGGCATCGTGACTACGTGGAAGCATCATATTTAGAGAGCTCATCTTCTTGGGACTTAAACTACTTTATCTTCCCATCAGCTAGGGTGGGGCAAAACCCAGAGGGGATGGCCAAAATAGGCGTAGCTATACTGAGCTGTGCTGGGGATGGGGAGGGTCTTGCTCAGCGTAATCAGCTTGCTGTCCTGCTGTCAACTGGAAATGCTGACAGTGCTGCTGTGGTGGTGCTGAGAGAAGGTTGATGCCCAGAAGGAAGGGTGCACGTGTCTAACTATGATGGGAAAAGGGATAAAGGTAGAAAAACTCACTGTCTAAAAGAGAGTAAGGCCTTTAGTGAGTCCCTTGTCTCTTTCAGCAAGAGATGCAGCGGTACAAGGAGGTGTGTTACTACATGCTGTTTGCCCTGGCTGCCTATGGCTGGCCCATATACCTGATGAGGAAGCCCACGTGTGGACTCTGTCGCCTGGCCCGATCCTGCTCGTGAGTGGCCGTCCTGTCTATCACTCGGCCTTCTCCTTCCCTTTTCCCTTCTGTTTTTCCCAGATTTAGAATTATCTTCTCTTTGATCAGTTTGCTCTCAATCACCTCTCTGTTTCTTCCTCTTCCTTTTCTCTTCTGCTTTTTTCCTCTTTCCCTTCTCATGGTTTTTCTTTCCATCTCTCAGTAACTCTGTGCCTTCATACTCTGATGTCTTTCTCCTCAGTCTCTTCCTTACAGTTGCTTGCCTGCTTACATGGTTAAATAAACCAGACTGTCCTATGCCCTGTCCTCTCTGGTGCGCTAAGGATGATGCCAGTCCTGTGCAGTTTGAACAGCCAGCAGAGAGAGAGCTCATCTGGCACACAACTGCTTTCCCACTGAGTCAAAATAGCCGTCTTGGAGCTCGGAAATCAGATTTATCTGTAAGCCCAGATATGCAGGGAGGTGACATTTGGGTCTTTATTAAAGCATCAGCAAGACTTGGCCGGAGTTTGTGCTGTGTTCTGACTAATTGTTTTTCTGCCGTGCTGTACAGGGCTCACCTCATGGTAGCAATGCTGTAGTTCAGTTCAGCAGTACAGTGTATGAAATGTTTGCCTTCAGCTGCCAGAATGCTGTCATCGGATTCTGTTAGGGGCCGAGCTTTTTGCACTCACACAGGCAACTTCTGTGCTGAACCTGCTGGGAGGAACATACTTCCTTTTGAATACTTGTGAAATGTCTCGTAAGGGAAAGAAGGAAAAAAAAAATCTGCACTTCTCTTTTGGTTCTGGGATGATTCTAGACCTGTTTTCTTTTTTAATGATAAGTAGATCCAGGTCTCAGTAAATGCTAGCTGCTTTGTGTGTTGAAGCGGTGTAGGACTGTGCTATGAAGCGTAGCATCCCTGGAGGAGAGATCCCAGCCCCACCGTGCAGCGATTCCCTGGGGACTGGTTGCACTGGAGCGCCCTCTGGTGCTCAGAAGGAAAACTACATCTGATCCTAGAGCCCCTTTATGGTGCTGAAACATGACTTGTGTGCTGTTTTGTGCAAGAGCTCCTGCAAGTGAAGGAAGTCACTGCTGTTGAAATGAGGCCAGTGTGGCATGCAGATCTGTCTTACCCTTATCTCTAGGCATTCCGCTCTAAAGCCAGTCTCTTCCACGTTCCCCTTTTCCTCAAGGCTACCTTTTTCTTCTGCAGATGTTGCTGTCTCTGCTCTTCACGTCCCCGCTACGCGCCTGGTGTCACCATTGAAGAGGACAATTGCTGTGGCTGCAACGCCATTGCCATCCGGCGCCACTTCTTGGATGAGAATATGACCTCGGTGGACATCGTTTACACATCTTGCCACGATGCAGTAAGGAGAATCTGCAACCCCTTCCATGCTTGGGGCGTGCTCCTAAGGCCCTACCTAATGGGATTTACGCAATTCCAGGTGCAGGGGTGCAAAGAAGGAAATGTAAGCCTTTTTCTGACCTGAGAGCTTCCCATCCTATCTCTCCATCAAGAAATTCTGCCACTTAGAAATATTTACTACTACCAAAAATCAGATCATCCAGATCTGTTTGAGGTCATTGATGGTTACCCATAAGATATAGCCTGATATGCTGCTCTGCCTCATTTTCCCTGAGCAGGAGAACGAGTAATTAGGAATGTCTTGCGTGACTGTTACAGTAGTGGGTCTTTTCCAGGTCTATGAAACGCCTTTCTATGTGGCTGTGGACCATGATAAGAAGAAGGTGGTCATTAGTATCCGAGGAACTCTGTCTCCAAAAGTAAGGGCGCTGTGCCGTGGCCTCCCACACCTTTGGCTGCCCTGGCAAACTTTGAGAAGGGTCTGAGACCTTCCTGACTCGCGCTTGGTGTTTTGTTTACCTGAAGCACGGTGACTGCTTCCCTTCCAGGATGCCCTGACGGACCTAACTGGGGATGCAGAGCGCCTTCCGGTTGAGGGTCACCATGGAACGTGGCTGGGACACAAGGTGTGTAACAGAAAACAAGCCCAAATAAAAAAAAAAACCAGCCCCCTTTTTCCATGTGTTTTGAATTTTTAATTATAGGCCAAAAAAAATGGTCTTAATTGCTTGAGGTGCTTTTAAGAAGGGTGTTACCGAATTGCAGTGAAATGGCTTGAAGATGGTAAAATGAAATCCTTAGTGTAACAGTTAAAAACACTGCCTGTTGTGTAAAAAAAAAAAAAAAACAAAAAAAAAAAAAAAACAAAAAAAAAAAAAAAAAAACAAAAAAAAACAGTTAATAAAAATCACATTGCAAAAGGATCTGCAGAGGCCTAGAACAAAATTACTGGAGTCATTCAATTACTTGTTCTTCCAGGGACCTTTTCAGAATTTGCAATCCAACCTTGCAAATGTGTTTAAAATTCCGTTGTAACGGGACAGGCGCTGAACCTCATAAAAGGGTACTGGCAGGGCTTGCATCTGTGTAATTAGACTGATGCTCAGTGCCTGTGGTGCTGAGCAGGGCTGGGCTGACTACATGGATTCACTGTAGACCTGCCCTTTGCCCCGGTCCAGCAAAGCAACGGCACTGCTGATGGCTGGGGTGCTGAGCTCAGAACTCCTTGGGAGTCAGGAGCTGGGAGCTCCTGCTCCGTTCGTGAGGTCCTGTCTGAATGGCAAACCTCTTCTCTGTGCTTGGATGCTCTGCTGTGGGACGTGGGGCTGTGGGACGTGGGGCATCAGTAGCTGAGAGAGAACTGCCCACTCAAACACTTAGCTGGAGGTGGGTCTGATAGAGAAGCAGATCCCTGAGAAAGTGGTGTTCAACCTTTCTAGGATCTCCATGTCTCCCAGAGCGGGGCTTTCTGAAAACACTGTTATCTGCCTGCTGTTTGGCTAGTGGGTACTTCCTTTGTTTCCCCCAAAATGATAAAATTAATCAACCTGGCAGTTACACAGGACGTGCTGTGGGAAGATAGATAAATGAGGTGGCATTTGTTCAGATAACTGATGTTCAGCCGGGTGGATCTTTACTCGTCACAACACTTCTGAAGCACGATGGCTGCTGCCAGCGATCGTGTCTCTTGGTTTTGTACCAATTCAGGTGGCTCAAAATGGCTTTGCCCCATCAGTGCGATCGGCGGTTCGTACAGAGAAAGAAAGGTAAAAGGAGACAAAAGGGGAATTTGGTCTGGTTTTAATGTGCAAAGAAGCTAGTGATAGGTTCTTGCAGAAGTTGGCTTTTCTTTTGATCTTTTTATGAAAATATTCATATGCCAGTGACTTATATGAAACATTATCAGATCAGTGCCCTTGTTCTATATTGAGTTTTTGTGGCCTTTATGTTATTTCTCTTTTGATTGTTACTGGTACAGGAATATAGCTTTATCTTAAATTATTATCAATATTAGTCTTCAGACTAGAATGTACTGTTGATTCCCGAGGGAAACTAATGGAGATAATAGAATTTAAAAATGTCTGTCTTAATGCATTTTTAATGTCCAGAAGTCAACTTTAATACAAAAATAAATCAAATATCTTGCTAACACATTTCATTTGGAGAGAAGTGCTTGGCTGTTCGGGAGCTTCCTGGAAGTTGTTTGATTTCTGTTATTTTTCTTGCCGATCCCGTCCCGTACCCCCAGCAGGCTGGCATGGCTTGCTATCTCCACCTGCAGAGCCCACCTCTCGCTGTGCCTCACGGGGTGTTGATCAGACGTCCTACAAATTAAAACTCTTGATGTTCCCATGAGCCTTCTTATCGCTCCACCGGTACCGCAGCTGAAAGTGTTTGATGGCTTCGGTTGTTGCGAACGTTGCTGTTCAAATATGTCTTGGGTCTCTAAGCTGTTTGGGATCAAAAAACATAGCTGGAAATAAGGTTTATGGGTTAGCATGCCAAAAAAAAAAAATAAGGATTGTGACAATCCCTGGGGGGAATTAACTACAAAAAAAAAAAAAAAATCTAGCGTCACTATTTTTGAAATAAAATCCACTGACTTTGTTATAAAGTTAATTTGGAAAACAATCATAAGTCAAGGGCATCAATCCATACTTAATTCTGTTAAACTTGTCGACCAAACCTACTAAAACGATATTCTGAAGGTTTGTTCCGTGGTGCTGAGCTAACCAGGATGACAAGAAGTAGCTGCTAGGAGCAGCCCTGAAAGCTCAGCCATAACAGCTCTCACCAGCTGGATAGAGCAGTCGCTAATGGCAATAACTTTCAAGCTCTTTTCTCTACCAGATAGATCCCCCTGGGGGTTTTCACACGCACACTTCAAATATCACAGAGCAGTTTTGTGCATTCGTACTGCAAAGCAATGCAGAAGGTTTTCATTTTGCTTTCCCTACATCTCCAACCTTGTTGGTTATTTACATGTGAGGTTTGAAAATTAAGCCCAGATAGGCATGTTCCTTTGAAACTTATGAAAGAGCGTTCACTTTAATGGAAAGCCTAAATGCAACTTCGCAGTGATAGAAGTCTCATTCCATTATATTAAAATCGCTGTCTATGTTAAAATATACTATAATTATCAAAAATATAGCTATAAGGCTGACTAACAGCCCATTAGCAATATCACCATGGATTTAGGTCGTGCTTTTCAGAAATAGAATCCTAAATTCATGTTATAAATTTATGTAAGTAGTCTGCTGTTCGCTTCTCATTAGAGTTGGAAACGGAGACTCCTCTGGATGCAGCGGAAGCGGGCTGGCTGCTGCGATCTGACCACAGGCAGGGAATATCATGGCATCTGCTTTTGGATAACGATGGCAGCGCTGCAGCTGTCCCATTTACAGGCTCAGCAGAATCACCTGTGTCCTGCTCTTCAGTAGTCAGATGGGTTTTGATGGTGTGTTTGATGTTGGGGACTTTGAAAATTCTACATCTCTTTGCTTTTTGAGAGGGCCACAAATTCTTTTATGTCTCTGAGATTAAATGGTGCTCAATAATGTTCACTTTGTGCTTAAACTGTTTTCAGGTAGGGGTGTAAAGGAAAATAGCAACAGAGATGATCATCCCTGGTTTGTGGCAAACCCAGGCAGTGGGAATTATTTGAGGTCTCATCACTGAATGAAAGTAGCTGATTCCTGCTTACCTGTGTTCACCCTGGAGACTACATCACTGGTTTTAGCATTTGCATTCAGGCTTGCTTATCACTGAATTAAACTCTAATAAAGGCATAACCAAGAATTTATGCAACAGACCAGATTCTAGTTGCTTGTTTTCAACAGATCAACTGCATTTGTAACTACTACACAGAGGGAGGAACGCTCTTCAGATGCAGCCGTCGGCAGAGAGCGTAAATGTTTAGAACCAGCCTATCAGCTTGTTTGCCATCTTCCAGCAGTTCTTGGCTTCTAGTGAATAAAAACATTTAATAATTTGTGATTAATGTCCCTTGATAGCTAAATCCTCTTAATAGTTGGTGCCTTCTCCAGTCTTCAATAACTCTTCCTGTACAGATAGTGCTGCCACTCTTCCCCCTGGTAGTATCTTGGTGGTGGTGGTGTTTTGCCCGTGAACTTGTTAGGGTCGTTGGTGCTTTCATTCACAGATCGAAATGGAAGAGTACAGATTTGCAGTGAAGGCACTGATATGCCGAAAATCAAAGTTTGCTTCTCCGTTCTACTGCAGGTCCTGATGTCTGCTGAGCTGGCAGATACACAGCCTGGTGCTGAAGTGGGTTGTTTTGTGCTGGTTGGTTGGTTATTGTATTTTTTCCCCTAGGCTTTGCACCGTGAGCCCAGGAATAGGGCCTTTGAGTATTATCTTAATTTAAGAACTGCCATTACTTCTAAACAGTTTGTGGCTTTCTTAATCAGTGAGCCAAGACATGTGCCTAATGAAGCCTGTTCCTAGACGTGGAGTGGAGTCGGTGTTCTTCCTCCACCCCGACACGTGCCGTGTGGCACTCCGGAGCTTGCGCAGCGTTCGGGGCGGTGTAGTGTCTGCTGCAAGTTTAGATCAGGGCTGATGTGCAACCATTTATATCCTGTTCTGTCTTCTTGTTTCCCTCAGGGAATGGTGCTATCTGCTGAGTACATCAAGAAGAAACTGGAGCAAGAAATGGTGCTTTCTCAAGCTTTTGGACGAGACTTAGTGAGTATTGGTTTCCCCTCTCCCCTTGCAGGCCACACAGAAGATATTTCCCTAAAACACTGGTTTTTGGGGAAACCTCCATGTCCCTGAATCTGTGGTACTAATTTCTCAAATCTTCTTTCTATTCCTGTTCATCTGGATTGGCAGACAGGCAGCCAGTTACTCATTCTCCTGAGGCTTTTTTACTTTGAAACCACCAATACTGTAGAGCTCCTGATTTTCATTCTTTTCCTCAAGCAAAGCTAAGGCAGGAAGTCCCATTTGGTGGCAATGGAGGACAGGGAACATTAAAAACAAATCAACAGGAACTAAAATCCCATCTCCGTGGAGATTCTCTTCGGAGATAGCAATGGGATGCCATGCTGACGCTGTGTGTGTGCACATCTCCTGTGATAGCTATCGCAGAGCCCAAGAGAGGTGTTGTGAAGCAGCCTGCCTTAGTTTATGTGTCAGCAATAGCACAGTCTATGTCCCTGTTGGGGAGGGAACTTCTGAACTGCCTGGTTCCCTGCTGTCACACAGCTGTCCTGCGCCTGAGCGCTGCCCGTGGGGAAATTAGCAATAGCTCAAGGGAGAAAGAAGAGGGGAATAAAAGCCTCAATGGTTCCCTGAAACTTGTCACACCAGTCGATGCTGAAGTGTCTGCCTCGTGATCTGTGGTAGATACAGGGAGAGCTACGCAGGCATCTGACTTCCTTATACGGTGCTTTATTCCCCTCTGCCCAGAAAGTGACAATTGGTCTTGTAAAGTCATGAGGATTTTTTTCCTGATGTCCTATGGAGCTCAATTGCTACCTGACTGGTAAGGATGCGGTGGCATTCAGAGCTCTATACTTTGCTTGTCTCCTGTGCGTGATAAGAAGTATCAAATTCTGTTCTGTTGGAAGCTGGCTTTATGCATGGTGAGTCCACATTCTAACTGATGAAAAATAGCGTAGCTAGCTGGAGCTGGCCCACAAGGACGGAGAGAACTCAATTAATATGAGCTGGAGCAGCTGGCTTGTGTGTAGAAAATGAAGTACTGTCTGAAGCTGAATGCTGAAGAATATCTGAAAAAGCCCTATGGCCAGAACATAAATGCCATCCCAGGTCCTACCAAAGGTTCCTTTAGCCCAGTACTTTGTCTCTGACAGTTGCCAGCAACAGATATTCAGGTAAAAAGTATAGCAAGTGAGGAGCATAAAGTCTGAGTTCTCCCCCAGCGTTCACCCACTGGCTGTAACAGGCATGGTGGTGGCTTAGAGGTGGTCTTGAGAGGGAAAATGACACAAAGATCTTTCTTTCTTGTGGTCTGGTCTTACGTTCTATGTGTGTTTTCTCATCTTATGCAGAAGCCCAACTATAGCCACCACTGTGGTGACCTGGGGCTGTGGAGTCGGGTGCGGGATTCTCTCTCCCTGTGCAAAGCCTGAAGGGCTCCACAGAAAAACAAGACTGAAGCTTCTCAATCATCATCTTGGTGAAGCTCTAGGTTCCGAGCCATGCCTAGCGCTCTAGCCTCTGAATAACAACAACAGTGCAAAATGGGACAGAGTAGTTGGCAGCTGTTGAGAGCACCTAGACCTGAAAGACTACTGTTCAAACTGCTAGCTAGGATTTCTGGTTTTCAGCCTGCACAAGTGGTGGAGTTAATGAAAGCAAGTAAGTTCTAGAACGAAGGAGACCTCAGATGTGTGAGCCTGGACTCGGGTGTTACCAGGTGGCTGTCAGATTTGAGGAGGAGCAAAAGGCTCGGATCAAATCCTAAATAACTCCCAACAGCTTGTGTATGTTTTCTTTTTCTTCCTGCTTTTTTCTTTTAGGGAAGACCCAGTAGGTCAAACAGACTGATGGAGATGTAGGAGAGAATACCAGAAGAGAATGATTCCTAGCATCTGCTCAGAACAAGCAGCGTTGTGGGGCAGGAGTGTGCTTAGACTAAGCAGTGTAAAGCAGAACTCTGCTTCCATTTCAAAATCTAACATACCCTCACTGGTTCCCGTTGGTGGAGGAGCTGCTTAGCTGGAGCGCTCACGTATAGGAAAGGCTCACAGCTGGGGGTTGTGGACTTACCTTTCAGCCTGACCTCAATTTCTTGTCTTGTGTTTTGTTTTCAGGGGAGAGGAACAAAGCACTATGGCCTGATTGTGGTTGGTCATTCCCTAGGGGCTGGCACAGCTGCCATCCTGTCCTTCCTCTTGCGTCCGCAGTACCCATCGCTGAAGTGCTTTGCCTATTCTCCCCCGGGCGGGCTGCTGAGGTAGGTGCTGGGGCAGGAGGACCGGTGAGAGACAGAGAAAGGGGGTGTAGTTGTAGCTGGATCAGATCCTGTTTGTGATGCTCTGAGGAGCAGTGAAAGAGAAGTCTCTGCCCTGAGAAGAATGCAGAAAAATGGAGAGGCAGTTTATAGGAGCTGAGGGTTGTTGGCACCCTTTGCTCTGTGTTAGCTTGGAGCTTAGGTTATGATAGCAGGTGGCCACTCTTTCCAATAATCTGGTTTATGATTTAGTTGCCTGGGGCTATAGCTCTCATTTCACCCTGAATAGTGGAAAATGCAGGTTGCGTGGACGGGGTGCAATTTCTTTATTCTCTGCACAGTGCCAGCGTGTCCTCTCCTCATCTGCTGTGAAGAGATGTGCAGTATGGGGGATATTTGACTGAATGTAGACGTCTGCATCAGTTGGTCTAGGTGTCTGGACTCCTTTTTCAGCTGACAAAGAGATTGGCTCTGCTGAGGTGTGATTTCTGCCCTTCTAGAGTGGGTGCCTAAAATAGGTCAGAGGGATTGCGCTGCTTGGGTGCCTGTTTCTCTCCCTTGGCTACAGGGGGAATCTAGGGTGGCTGCCTTGGATGTTTGGAGAGAGGTAGGTTGAATTCCTCCCACTGTAAATCAGGACAGACCTGCTGATCATGTTATTTACACGGTAGCCAAACAAAACCATCACACTTAATTGCTGCAAAGTGAGATATGGTCTTTCTAGTCGTGATAGACACCATGGGGGCATTTGAAAGCAGCTGTCGACTATCAGAAGCTTCGAGTGATAGTTACTGCATCGTGTTCCAGGAGCAGCCAGGGGTTTTAAACAATCCCACTAAAGAATCTCGACATTAGTGTGCCTTGTCATGGTATTAATCCCTGGTCTTCTGCAGCTGTAGATTAACTGCTCTGCAGAATGTTTCAGGAGAGTTTTGTAGCTTTCTGCTCAGAGTTTCCACTCCTGAGATCTGTTGATAGCTTGGGGCGTGATGTGCTGTGTCACCTCATCGGTCTCAGTTCAGGGAGGTGCCTGTGCCTTGCCACGCTTCTGTTGCAGCGTATGTCATCCCAAGGATCGTATGTGGATCAACAAGGTGGCATCTGTCTGTGGTGACTGATTCAGAAGATGGTTTGTTGGAAGCTAGCTGATTGCAGAGCCAGCTTATAGAGTGGAAGCCTTAATTCCCTCTCATCTTGGTGCTCAGGTTGCTGCAGAAAGTGGCTGTCTTGGTTCTACACCGTGTTTTTAGAGTAGTGTCGGGAGTACAGAATATCTTCTCCTTCCTTTCTGCTGTCAGGCACTGAGTTAGAGTACTTCCTTCTCCAAGTATATGCAGAACCATACACAGGTAAGGACGAAGGAGCTGCTCTGTATGAGCTATACCATTACAGAATAAGTTGCTTGGGGCATGGGATGTGAATACCGGGCTTTTCTTTAGCGGGATGTAAGTCCCAAAAGCCTTGAGCAGCTTGGGTGGTGGTTTTTATGACTCTGATTCACTATTTGGTAACTTCTTTGATACCAGTGGCAAACTGGGCATGAAGTGTGGTTTGCTGCTAGTGAAACACTGTTTGCTTCTTGATCCCGTTTCTCTTCCAGTGAGGATGCCATGGAGTATTCAAAAGAATTTGTGACTGCAGTCGTGCTTGGCAAAGATCTAGTGCCCAGGCAAGTTAAGAAGTGTCTGAATTTCTTGATGAGTACCTGCTGTTCTATACCAAAGTCACCTGTTTCCTAGCAGAAACACCTAGAATCATATCTGCCTCCACTTTCCTCATTTACCTGTCCCTGTAGGCTTCTTGCTGGTCTTCCTAGTTGTCTGTATTGCTGTGTCTTTTACCTGGACACCTGTATCGGTGTTTCACACACCTTTTTACAGGCATATCCCTCCCTGTCCTTCAGCTGCCTGTATGAAAGAAAGGGGTGAATGTCCTGTCTCTGTAATTATGCTCCTCGTGTTATCTGACATGTCAATGCTATCTTCCTGGTTGCCTGTGTTATCTCGCACCTCTTTACACTCTGCCCTGAACTAGATGTGCTGTCATCTCATTTTCTACTGTCTTCCCCTGGATACCCGTTCCATATCATCTCACATCGCTGAACCAGCTCCCTCATTCCTTGTGTCTTGGCATTTCTCTCCTCTTGTCATCTCCTGGGACTTGTTCTGCTGAACAGGGCGTTGGACTAGGAGCCCGACAGCCTGCGTTTGACTCTTGTTTCCACCCGCTTGTGTGACCTCAGATAAATGGTGGTGTTTCTGTCTGTACAATATGAGGCATGTAGAACTCAGTAGAGGGAAAGTACTAAAAGGTACAGAATGTGCCTTTTGGGAACCTGCATGACAAAATCTTGTGCATCCTGTGATCTGTTTAGTGGTGTCATATAGCTCTGTGCCACCTCTCTAATCTACTTATTCTGTGTCATCCTATACTTGTTTCTGTGAATGCATCTTCTCTCTCCTTACCTGTTCATTGACCTCTCTCTGTGTTCACTGATCTGATTCTGCTATTACACTTCATACCTGTTTATTATCACAATGGTTTCCTGTGGCCTCTTAACCCTGGTCCTGGATGATGCCACAACCCACCTCTGAAATGGTCTGCGTTACGGCAGTGAGTTCTGCAGTACCTTTTGTAGCACAGTTTCTTCTTCTGTGCTGCGTGTCCCTGCCACCCTGTTGCCTGCTGTTCCCTGCCCAACTGTCATAACCACGCCTTCCTCTTTTCCAGAATCGGCCTCTCGCAGCTGGAGGGCTTTCGCCGGCAGCTGCTGGATGTTCTGCAAAGAAGTAACAAACCAAAGGTAAGAGCAAAGATTAGCAGATACCTGAAGGTGAGACTCTGAGCAGTAAGGGTAAACTTCTAGCATCACACAGCAATTCTGCAGACTTCTGCCTTCCAGGTCTCCTCGGGTCCACTGTGGCCACTATTTAGGTACCCAGAGGAGCGATGGCAGGAGCTGGAAGGCAGCTAGAGATGTCAGGGCAAAGGGCCGTGCTCTGTTTGCAGGTAGTGTGATAATTCGGGCTCACGTACTGTCAGTTCACCGTCGCAGGTCTAAAATAATTGAGCAGGAAACTTCCTCATCTGAGCCTGCTTTGAAGTTTGTGTTCCAGCTGTGGCTTTTCTTGCCTGGTAACGAATGGTAACAGGCTAGGAAGCACAGCAGTTGTCTGCTTCCAGATGCTGCTGCCTGCTGTCTGGGTGGTCCTGTTCTAGGATAAGCGGTCTGTTAATGTTTTGGAGATGGGAAATGGGGAAAGTTGTTCCTCCCCAGGCTGCTTTACCGTTACACTGAGATGGAAAAAACACAAGACATAAGATTTTTAGAGGTAAAACATTACAGAGATTACCTGTAGAGGGAGAAAACTGAGCTTACATTTCTTTTTCTTGTTAGCATTCTGTGGTTTTTGCGTTTTGGCTTATGGTTTTTTGGTGAATTTCTGTTTTTTAGGATTTCTTCTAGTGCATAAAGAAAGGCCTTAACAAATTTTTGTCTGTTTGTTGTATAGTCTTTTGCTTATTTTTGTACATGAAAAATTGAGATTCCATCTACCTTGTTTATCCTGGCAATGTGAAGTTACCAGCTGGTGGACAAATTGGTGCTTGCTCTAGATCCTTAACTCGCAAAAACTTCCACGAAAAAAGGAAGGGTGAGATGTTGCCACTCCTGCGGTTAAAATTGGGAGAGGAAGAAACAGCTTTAGGTCTCCTGTTTAAGCAATCAGGGCACAAGACCTGTTTTTGCTGTATTAGGTGTTTCTTTGTATTAGATATTTGTTAGGGATTTTAAAAATTATTTTAGGTATTTTTTTCAGTATTAGGTATTCAGTTTAAACCTCTCAATAGCATCTTGTGAGGGGGCTCTACTTTTCTTTGATGTTTTTCTCAATATTCTCCCTCCTTTCTCTCGTGTTCAACAGTGGCGAATCATTGTGGGTGCTACAAAGTGCATACCCAAGTCGGAGCTCCCCGAAGAGACCGAAGAAAATTCGGTGACGAGTAATCGCCTCTGGACCCATCCCAGTGACCTGACCATCGCCCTGTCCGCGAGCACGCCGCTCTACCCACCTGGCCGCATCATCCACGTGGTGCACAACCACCCCGCGGAGCAGTGCTGGTGAGTACGCGCAGAGCTGTGCAGCCCACCCGTAGGTTGGGGGGGGGGGAGTTTTTTTTTTGGAAAAGACTCCCTAAGACAGGAACCCATCTATAAAGGAAGCGATTTTTCTTCTCCCCACTGTTTTAGAGTGGCAGTGATTGTGTCTGTGCTGTCAGAATAGAAAGATAACCACGTCACTGTTGGCTAGTGCAGAATTTTGCATGTGTACTTTAATATCTTCTCCCTTTGTTTTTTCCCCCCTGTCGCTGCAACCTGCTGTTTCTTTTGCCTGCCAAAATATTGGCCTGCTCTTTCCTCTGCTGCTCCCTGTTTTTCCCCTCGGTTTGGATCCCAACTCCTCTTCCAGTTGCTGCGAGCAAGAAGATCCCACTTACTTTGCTATCTGGGGTGACAATAAGGCGTTTAATGAAGTGATCATCTCGCCGGCGATGCTGCACGAACACCTCCCGTATGTGGTCATGGAAGGGCTCAACAAGGTAACGTGGCGTTAGGATCAAGGGGCCGTTAGGTGCCCTCGTGACAGGAGTGCCTTGTCGTGGGCCTTGATGTGCACGGGACAGGTAGTCCTTGCCCAGGAGAGCTGGCTGTTTGAATACACAAGACCATTTGCTTTGGAGGGGAGGAGGAAAAAAGATTGTGCTCTGGGCCAGTCATGCCCAGGCTGTTAGAGTTGAAAAATGGTTGGAAATGGAACGTAGATCTCCATCCCAATACCCAGAGTCCCAGGCTAGGTCCTCTTTCCAGATTTAATGTTATAAAAAGGTGAGGTTGGGTATTGTTTGGTTCCTTCTCTCAGAAGCTGCCCGTTGCAGGCTGCGGTTCAGGTGAAATCCAAGCTGTGACCCAAGTCCTCCACGCTGCAGCCCCTCTGTGAGTCTGAAGGGGGATCGAGCTTAAGTGTAGTGGTTGCAGACTGGGTCTGTGCCACTAAGCTGTGGTTCCTAGCCATGCAGTTCTACTGTGGAGACTTAGCCCAGTCTCATCTGCTCTGCTGGTCTGAAAGCTGCTCCGGCCAGCGTCCTGCCCGTCACCTCCCTAGCGCTGGATGCCCGGATTCCCAGCAGGGCATCCTGGTGGGATGGAGTATGTCAGAATTCCTGATTTATCTTTGTCTCAAGACCTTGCCCTGTGCTTGTGGAAGGTGTTGGTAAGAAGCAGAGGCAAACCCAGCCATTTGAAGGTCTTGGGCTGAGAACGGCAGAGCTGCCATCGCCAGTAAAACCCTGCTGTTCCTTTGCTTGCCTTGAATAGGTCTTGGAGAATTACAACAAGGGGAAAACAGCTTTACTTTCTGCAGCCAAAGTAATGGTGAGTCCTACAGAAGTGGATCTCACCCCAGAGTTGATCTTCCAGAGTCAGCCCTTGCCTAGCGGACCCTCGGTGCAGATCGGGACTGGAGCCATAACAGTGGACAGGAGGAACAGCAGCACTAAGTAAGGATGGATCTTTGATTTCTTTGAAGTGTTGTTGGCTTTAGGTGTTGGGTCCTCTTTCTCTTGGAGTGTTGTGATCAATGTTTGAGGGAAGGACAGACGCAAAGGCTGCCTTGGTGGGATTTTTTGCTTGGCTTCAGTATGCCTTGTCATGTTAGGGAAGAAAAAAACCCTTTGTGTTGCTCAAGAATCTGTGAGTGCAGCAAGGTCAGGAGAGTCTAGAAGTTGAGGGTGTGGAAGAAACTTCCATTTTCTCCTTATCCAGACAAATGGGATTTTCCCCAGAACCATAAAGGCAAAGCTTGCGGTCTTGCAGGCAAATTTCTGTTTTCATGTGTGATTTATGTGCCCAAAGATTGCCTGTATGGTGATTCTCCAAAGCTGAGAAGTAGCAGAAGCCATGGGCTTACCAGAACATATGCATTTAAAGCTATTTTCTGATGTGACTTGTGTGATATTATAAATAAGGCAATCTGGGAACATGGGTACAGGTGAGGGGAGAGCGGTTGGTGGCCTGTTTGTGAAGGATGAGAGCAGAGAGCTCGGTCCAGTGGAAAGCAGGCGAGGAGAAAAGGTGTGTTCTGAGTGCTGAAGGTGTTCCTCCAGGGGCTGTTCTCTGAAAGCCGGCCCATCGCTGAGCGCTGACATCGGTGGCCTGGCAAAGGCCGGGAGGTGGAGAAGGTGTACAAAGGAGTGGTTTGGGGAAGAGCTTGCTCTTTGTGGCGTGTGTAAACAGCTTTCCTCCAGGAGCAAATGGCAGAGTAACTCCTTGCAGGTTTTCAGAGAACACTTGAGGCATTGTGGGACCACAGACTTGTGAGAAAATAAATATAAAAATGTGGGCAAAGACTTATTTCAAAGCTGGAACATGCGACTTCCATCACAGAATCGCATTTTATAGGGCAAGTTTGCAGGCAAAACAGGGAAAATGAGAGAAGGGAGATGGCCTGTAGTCAGAGGTAGCGAATGGAGTTGTGAGTGGAAACAGAAGGCAGCACTGCGGGTGGGAGAGGATGATTTCTTTGCAAGGGACGTAATTCTGGGGAGATTTTGGGTGGAGAGACCCAACAAGAAGCTCTGTGTGTGTGTGGGTGGAAGCAGGGTGAGATGGTCTGTGCTGAGTGATGGACAGCTGAGCATCCTTGAGATAACGTGAGTGAGATTTTAAATTTAGAAGAAAGAGAAGACAGCAAATAATATGAAAACAGTCAGGTTCTTCTCACAGAGAGACTGAAGGGTCAGAGACAGTGAAGGAGAGCTTAGAAGCAGACCCACAGCAATGATGAAACAGCAGGAACGGCGAGTGGCCCACGTTTGAAGGCTGCAGTAAGACTGAGAAGATGAGCTAGGTCAAGCGGCAGGGAGAGGAGCGGTGGTTTCTGTGCCGTGGCCAGAGCAGACCCAAGGAGCTGCTTCCCTTTGAGGTGAGTTGAAAGCAGAGGGGGAATTCTGAGGTGTGAAAGGGGAAGGAGCGGGGCAGAGGGCAGAGAGGCTGAAGGGAGGTGCTAGAGCAGAAACAGTTGTCGGCTGGGTGTGTTTTAATTCGAGGTCAGAGCCAGCTTACTGTGTCAGGCTCCCTCTTTTGGGGTTTTTGAAACCTTTTCTCAGATCATTATTACTCTATTGAAGTTACAAATGGATCAAATCCTGGCCTAACTTCTAAGCCTTTCCCTATGTATCATGTCCTTTGAGCAGGTGCAGCAGTCCTCTCCCAAGCTCAGGCTCTCTTCCCAGACATTTCCTTAAGTTCATGTTTTAGGGCTGCTGCTTTGGCTGCAGGGAATCCCAGGCTTTGTGCGTGCTTGGTGTGGGGAGCTCCTTCCCTGCATCTTTGACACAGCGTCTTTCTGGAGGAGCCAGCCTGATGCTTTGTAGTCTTAGTGTGACTGGAGCCTTTCTAAAGATCTTTACTTCTCTTAAGCCGAGTAAATTGCTTTTTATACCTGTTTAAAAGTCTGCTACCTGAAATGGTAATTAAATTGGTCATGGGTGATGCCTTAACAGCCTGCTGGCATTTGTGATAAGAAGGTAGGGGTTGCCAGCATGGAGAAGGAGGGGAAGGCGTGGGCCTGGAGTGGTTCCAGAGTGTGAGAAGAAAGAAAGTAGTAGGATAACCGTAGGCTGAGCCTTCGTCCTCTCTTGCCTCAATCCTCTCTAATACAGAGGTGTTGGGCGAGAGAGGGGTTCGTCTGCATGTGTGGAGACTGCACCATGGTTTTGGGTGCTTGTTAGAAGAGCTGCAAGTTTCACTGGGAGCAGAACCGTGGTTCTAAGTGAAAATGGTGCTGGAGAGGGAAGACCTTAGCCAGGAGAAAAGGGAGAAGGGCAAGAACCAGAGGGTAGAAACTACCTAATATTTTCAGCTGGGAGGACAGAGAGAGAAGAGGTTCCTTGCAGATGTGGAGAGCTCTGGTTTGAGCAAGGCTGTGTGCCCTCAGCGTGTATGAGGAACTCTGTCCCCAAGACTTGGTTCCTCTGGCTGCTCTGGCAGCTTGCGGTTCTGTGGAGCCACGCAGCCTCACGTGCTCTGTTTCTCATTGCAGGAGCAAGTCCCATTCTGAAATTAGCTTGGAGGGGTTTTATGAGACAAAGCCGCTTTCTCCTGTGCAGAAAGACCCTGTGGAGCTGCTTCTCCTGGATACAAAGGAACGCCTGTCTGTGGAGCTGCAGGACCGTCGTGCCCCTCTCGCCACCATGGAGAGCCTCTCGGACAATGAATCCATCTACAGCTTTGATTCCAGGCGCTCCTCTGGTTTTCGGAGCATCCGGGGCTCCCCCAGCCTCCATGCTGTCATGGAGAAGGATGAGACGCACTGCTTTTATATAGACCCTGCTATCCCTGAGGAGAACCCCTCCCTCAGCTCGAGGACAGAGCTGCTGGCTGCCGATAGCCTCTCCAAGCACTCCCAGGAGACGCAGCCCCCCGACAATGCGCTCAACAGCGGTGGCACGACCCCCCAGCGACGCTGCAGCGAGGAGGGGGCCAGCAGCGAGGGGGACCGCGTTTCTTTAGCCCCTCGGGAGGAGCTGTCCCTCCAGAACGGACGGCTCACGGATGTTCCCAGTCCCCAAGTGCTGGAGTTTGCTGAGTTCATAGACAGCCTCTTTAATTTGGATAGCAAAAGCAGCTCCTTCCAGGACATCTACTGCATGATGGTGTCAGACAGCTCCAGTGACTTTGCAGAGATGCCCAAGTCTGTCAGCGATCAGGAGATCCTGTTGAGGGCACAATATGAACCCAACCTAGTCCCAAAGCCCCCGAGGTTGTTTGCAGGCTCAACAGATCCTTCGTCGGGCATCTCTGTCTCACCCTCTTTCCCCCTTAGTTCATCTGGAGAACTCATGGACATCACTCCCACAGGTGTGAGCAGCCAGGAGTGCCTGGCCACTGACAAAATCCGGACTTCCACTCCCTCTGGGCACGTAACCAGCCCTGCCAAGCAGGACGACCTCATGATTTCAGCCCTCTAGTGCAGGGTAAAGGGGTGCGGCTCCGAGAGCTGATCCCGTAGGCTGAGTGCTGGGATAATACTTGGAGGAGGTGGTCATTGGGCAGTTTGGATCAGAGGAGATGGCTGGAAACATTCCTTCTGGGGTGACCCAGTGGTGGCACGCTGGTGTCTGCAGGATGGATTGAGCTCGAGTCCTGTGCTTGCTGCTGGGGGAAGCAGCGTTGCCTCACGAGGCCTGCAACGCTAAGAGGGTCTGAGTCCCGAAAGGTAGATGCCAGTTCCCTACCTCAGCCTGCCACGTTTCATTTCAGAGGCAGATCCCTTGCCCCGGGGCACCTGCTGAGCTTGGGAGTGAGATACCTCGCTTCAGGGAATCCTCGGGGGCGAAGGGGTGGGTTCTCTGAAGCTCGAGGACTGGGATAGACAGAAGCAAGGGGGGGCCAGGCCAGATCACCCCCTTGGTACCGTGTCAGTGGTTTTGGAAATGAGCGGATTGAGACTTTGGGCCTTATTGCACTACCAGGTCGGATCTGGCCCGAGATCCAATTCGCCACCCTTCCGCGGGGAGTGCTTTTGTAGGACGCTCTCCTGTCTTAAAGCCATTGGGGCTGTATTCTCCCCAAATGCAGTCTCCCCTCCCCCGGCCAGGCACAGAAAGAGTGGGGCTGGCGCAGTGTTTTCTCTCCCCTGAGTGCTGCTGTGTTCAGTGACCACCAGGCTGCTGCTGAGAGGGAAGGATGCTGTTCTGAAGAGCCAAAGCCCTCCTTTGCCAGAAAGAGTTCTCCTGGATTGCCACCATCGTCACTTCCCGGTTCCCTGGACCACTCTGAGCTGGCGGCGACACTCTTGCAGGACTGACAGGATTCTCATCTCAGAGCTGCATGGATGGATCAACTTCAAAATTTAGCAGGCTTCTTCACACCCAGCATTATTTGCCAGGAGCCTTGCGGAGCCTGGGGGCCTCTCCTGGGCTCCGCTGGGTCCTCACACCACCCATATGCAGCAATCACAGACCAGTGCCAGCCTCTGTCATTGGGAGTTCAGGGAAAAGATGAACTTTCACTGAGTATTGAAATCTCTTGTATGTTTACAGAGCTGCTAAGCTTTTTGGAAGGTATTTATTAAGCAAACAGGGAGGCTTTCCCTAAGCAAAAAGCATGTCCATTCTCTCCTTCCTGTGCTTGTCCCCTCTGGGGACTGAGGGGAGAGAGGACGGGCATGGTTGCGAGTCCCCTGCTTTTAAAGTGGAGTCTGGGGGAAGCTGCGTGTGACCCTCATCTGCCTCTCAGTTGCACAACACCGCGTTGCAAAGCTTGACCAAGCTGCTAGTAAAACTACCTGAGCACTGCAGTGCAGAGCCTCGGTGCCCAGAGGAGCCTGCTAGACCGATCTAGGCAGGTGCTTTCCGATGGTGGGAGCAGGAGGGAAACCACCTGTCTACAAAATTAATCATACTGTGACCTCTAGAAGGCCTTTGACAAAACACCTTCATTGAAAAGCTCAGCAGAGCTACCAGTCGGTCTCACTGGAGCTCTGTCCTCCCTCACTGGAAAAGAAACTCCTGTTTTAACTTCCTTCTAATCACAGAGGTGTTATTGCCCTCCTTTGCCCTCCTTAGCTGCGACGTTTCCGCTGTGGGAGGATGCTGTGCTTCCCGAGAGCTTAGCTCGTGGCGGATCCCCAGGCTCCAGCTATCCCTAGCCTCTAAGCCGTGGTCACCGAGTAGTCCCTGGAAGCCACAGGCGTGGGTCGGGGCTGTGCTGTCCCGGGTGCCACGCACCCAGAGCACGAGGGGTGTCGAATGCCATCGAGTGGGAACCGGAGCACTTCGTAGCCAGTGTGCGTTGGTGGAAATCACTTCGGGTGCACAGAAGCAAACTGGGCTTTGTGTCCAAGTGCCGATCTCCCACTCAACAATTTAGTGTGGGGTGCTGTGTCCTCTCTTCCTTAAAAATTTGCAGGGGCTTTGTTAAATGGGCAGTAAAATATTGTCCCTGTGGTTTAGGTTCCAAAGGTGACTTTTTCTATACTGTCTTGAACTGGAGGGAAGAAGCCCCTCTGAAATAATTTGTAAAAGAAAAATGCTTTCATTTTGAGCAACCAGAAGTTACTTTTTTCTTTGTAGGTCCTTCAGAAAAGAGCAGTGTTGTTCCCCTCGCTGAGAGCTCGTATGGTTCAGGAGCTCATAGAGATCAGCTGTGTAAGTGCCATCAGATCATCCACTATTGCAGACCGCAGGGTAAGGCTGAATTGCTGCACACCCCCAAGCCACGCTGCAAAGGTGGTGTCCAGGAATACGCACAATAAACTGGATAATTTTGAGGGGGAAAGGAGAGCTGAGGCGGAGGGAGGCTGAGGCTAGCAGGCTAGCTCACCTCCTGACACGTGGTGATCAAATGGGGGAGGAGGAGTTCACTTCTGCCTTTTAATTGTTGGCAGAAGGTGGGTAGTAATAACACTTAGCACTTAGGCAGAGCTTTATCTCTGCAAAGCACTTTACAAACATTAATGAAAGAATCATCTCTGTCCCTGGCAGGGAGGTATGAGGAGATGGCTGTCTCTGAGACTAGGTGGAACTACTGGTGCCCTACCTGAGGGTGGTGGGGAGATGACTCGAGGAAGGTGGATTATCTCCCTCCTAAGAAAAAAATTGTTGTTTGAGTTGTGACCCCATGATGTTTAATGGGTCGCAATATTGCACTAAAAGGTCACTTTTGATCTGGGTGTACCTCTGCTGTGTCCTGGAACACACGATCCCTGTGTGTGACTGTTTCCTCCTCTGTGCCATTGGAACTGTGTCCCGGGGGAACGGGGTTACCTCGCCCTGACCAGCTGTAGCAGGAGACAGCCTGGCATGCTGCATTTTTAGCTTTGTGCTCTGTGACTACTGGGCTTCTTCTGAAAAGCCTGGAAATACCTAATGCTTGTGACCTGGGCTTGCCATAGATCAAGGCAGTAAAGGTGCAAAAGAGTCCGTTTAGTTAAGGTTCTTATTGCATCATATTATGGGTAACACCTGTTTTCCATTGATCTCTTGACAAACAGATATGTTCAGTCCTCACAAAGTAAATCCACTTTCTTTGCATTATATCTGCTTTAAATGTCTCTCTGTGTCTTGATTCTCATCACTCCTTTGCTCTAAGGGCGTTTGGACAGGCTGAGCTCCGATTTCATCCTGGAAGAGCGTAGCTGGAGAGTTAAAATAGATGCTAAGCCCGTAGCTACCTCCTTCGTTTGTACTGCACGCTGTTGCCTACTTCCTCTGCCCTCACTCCACTCTGATGCGCAGCTGTCTTCGGAATCATGAAGCATCTTCAGATTTCTTAATCTCTTCGCTTCTGGTTCCTACTCCTTGAGCTTCGTGCCTTCTAACCTTTGTACTCTCCCGTGATGTTTCAATGGGATGTTCCACCCCGCGTGGAGGCAGTGCTGGAAGTGCGGTTCCCAGTGCCTGACGCCCGAGAGCCCAGCTGAGCAGCCAGCCCTTCGCCCAGTTGAGTGGCACATCCGTAAAATCCCTTCTGAGAGCTTTTTGGTAGAGGAACAGAGCTGGGGCCACGCAGTTCCTGGAGAGCAGAGCGGGCTTTGTGCCCCCTCAAAGCGCAGTGAGTGAAACCCTCAACACCGATGCAGCTCTGCCAAAGATTCTAGTGGGGTTCTCTGCCCTTTCCACGATCCTCTGGCGCAGCGGGTTTGGGCTGACTGTGTCACTGGCCCTTGTGTTGCGTGCTTGCTCGTGATATTCCCAGCAGACTGTGGTGGAGCGTAATCCTGAAGCCTGGAAGCGTTCGGGGTGCAACATGGGAGGCCTTCAACTAGATGGTTGTTGAACTCCATCCAGCAGCTCAGCCGCTGACCCCGCTGCGAATGCGCTCGCAGGGTGTGAAGGATTTGCTGCTGCTGTCCGTTTTTGGTATCTATAAACTGCACTCTGACCCTTTTGGGTATGTCCAAGGTGGAATAAAATAATCCTGTTGGTGATATCCCAGGGAATTTTGGTTGTCAAACCCTTAGCTTGTAACGTTGGCTGGCTGTGGTTTGGGAGGCTCTTCTGCATCGATAATAATTGCTTTTATTGTTGCTTTAATTGTAGCAGTGCCAAGAACGTAGACAAGATCCTGCTGTGCTGAATACGTGCAAGCGCTGAGCAGAAAGCGAGCCCTTCTCCAGTACTTCCTGTTATCCCCTTCTCTTCTCCGGGGAGCTGCCCTCTCCACTTGGAACGTGCATTTTCTCCTAGAAGTGCAACTCTAATGCTTCCTCTTATCTTTGCTCCCTGTTCCTGTCACCTAACCAGGAGCCACCTTACTCTCCTCTTGGTTACTCAGTCTCAGGATCTCAGCCCACATCCTCCATAGTACCACTTATGTATGGGAAAGCTTTTCCCCACGGTCTCCTGATGAGCCAGAACAGTTGAACGGGATTCCTGTCTTGATTTGCTTGAGAGAGCTGCTGCTCTCTCTGGCAGGTAAGCCTATCTGGAAAGGTCAAAGCACTGTCAACACCGAGAGCTTCTTTAGCTACCTCTAGCTTTTGCTTACCTGGTCTGTGGTCAGTATTTTCAGCATTCATAATTTCTGCAGCTTTTGAAGAACTTTATTCAAGGTAAACAGGAGTTGTATGAGATATTTTGCTCTCTACAGAGGACTGAGATGGCAAAGCTGATGGTGAGGGTAGATATACAAATCCACTGACTCCCATTCTGTACTTTTAGGACACGGCTGCTTAGATTGCAAGAACAGCTGAAGGTCCTGAACAGGATTTAGGTGGGAAGCAGGTGTTGCTGGCAATGAGCAATGGAGAGAAGGAAAAGCACCAAGCATGGGGATGGAGGATCAGCGTGTGCTCCTTGGAGCTGCTTCTGCTGCGGGAGTCTGACTTGTTGCCGTGTCCTGTCGCTGTCAAAAGAAGCAGAACAGGGCTGATCTGCATCGGGCGCAGCAAGCTGGATGAATATGGCATTACTTTTTCAATTATCTTCTAATAAGCTTCCCCTCTACTCAGTTTCACTGTTTATAATCTGGGCTTAATTGGTTTTTAAATCTTCCCTTAATACCTTAAGTGATTTTGGTTTTGTCAGGTGTGTCTTTGACTCTTCACTGCTCTAGGTTAATGTGGGGCCCAGTCTTAGTGCTCTCTCTATAAAACTCTTCCATGTTTCTGGTTACTACTGCTTCCCACTTCCAAATTCATTTTAATCCTTCCCGTATCCAGCTTTTAGACCGGGTGATGAGATCTGTACGTGTTTGAGAGCATCCTGTTGGTTTGTAAAGTGGCCTCTTCCAATATGTTCTTTATGCACTTAAATGTTTATTTTTCAGCTTTATCTGCCTGCGCCAATATTTCCATTGAATTGCCCGTGTAGATACCCAGTTTAATTTACAGCTTGGGACATATGAATAACCAGAATTATTCCTTGCAGGGGTGATTAGTTGGGGTTAATCATTGCTGAAATGCATGTGTTGGTGTGTTTAAGTTTGTCTTTTGTGGCTAGATCCCTCCAGGGGAGACTGGGAGAAGGAGCCCCAGTTCTAGCTAGCCCAAAATATGCACACTTTGTTGTCTGCAGTTGTATTGGCACCCCTCTCCCTTTTTTTAGGATAGCTGTTAGATCTTTCTCGTAGCAAAACAGGATACGTATTACCTATGCAAAAACTGCCCTTGGGTTCCTTTATACATTTTACAATCTGAAGGAGTGGATTTCTAGACGTAGTGAAATTTGGAGCGTCTTAAAGTTTAGCTACTGAGCTACGATCTCCTCCTCGTTTCTGCTGGCGAGGGGACGTCCTGTGCCCGCAAGCAGCGCGCGCGCTCATCGACGCGGCCGGCGCCGAAACCCCGGCAGAGCGGAGCGGTGATGCTGGAGGACATCCCGGCCTGCCCCGCTGCCCTTCCAGTCGGCAGCAGCACTGCCACGTTTGCCTTGGGAAGCAGCTGGGCTGGAGCCCTGCTCGCTGCGGGGTTCGCTCTGTGCCCGTGCCTGCCCGCCGCCGAGATGTGCTCTTCCCTCGGCAGCGGGAGGACGCGCGGCTGCAGCAGCTTTTCTCTATTTGCAGTAGCATTTGCTTTCAACTTTTTTTAGGGATGGTGGTTGCAACTACTGCCTGCAGCACGTATGAAGCCACACAGGTCAGTAATTTCCTGGTGAAGTGGTTTAGAAGTCTTTAAATGTAATGCAGAAACACTGGCAAAGGTGTAAAATAACCTCTGGCCCTGGACGTACCGAGCAGCTCTGCTTTTTGCTCAAAAGCTCCTTCAGCGTTCCTCCGATCCGTAGTGTTACCCCTGTCCCTTTCTGCTTAGACCACTGAAGTCGGAGATGGCTTTTGCTGAGAATCCTTCTGTGCTGTCACTCATTTGTTGTCCCTGCTGTTTAATTTAAACCCAGTAAAGCTGGATTTTTGCTGGGAGCTGTTATTTAGTCATGCTGCTGCCCACAGCCTCTTAGAGCTTCTCTGCACTTTGGGAAGCGTTGAGACAATCTCTGCGATCCTCTTTCTAGTTGGAAAAGCACAGGGTGAGTAGGTACTTGTTGGCCAAGTGCTCCCTCGTTAGTCCTGTGGTAGCAAAACTAATGAGTTACAGAAGGACAGGGCAGTGAAAGGGAAATGGGTCACATACCTAATGCACTGGGCCTGAAAGCTCGGTGTGAAAACCCAAGACAGATTTAACATGGATGGTTATTCCTTAGCTGTGAAATGTCAGCTTCTTCCCTGCTTGCAGTGTGCCTGGTGCCTCTTTAGCCTGCCCAAGGAAAGGGGAAGGTTGGGAGTTCAGCAGCGCTTTTGCACGGACTCCTCTGAGGCTCTGAATGAAGGAATGTATTGCTCTGAAGCACTGGAGAGCGCTGGCTCGGTCAGGCTTGGTGCACGTTCTTCTCGGGGCCCGCGCCGTGCTGAGCTGCAGCGCTGGGTTTAGGGGAGAGCTGCATCTCTTGTGCCAAGGCTCCCTCTCATGGTGCTGCTGCGTGGAGGAGGCGATGCTCCGTGTCGAGGCAAACCCTACCCAGGCTTGGCAGCCATGGGAAGGCCGAGAGGAAGATCACAGCAGGGTGGTGGGACTTGGGCTGGGAGTTCCTTGCTCTCCAGTCAGATGGTCACACTGGTGTTACGGGTCATATCCGAGAGGTGCATGGTATAGATTGTACCACCATTCACAGAATCACAGAATAGTAGGGGTTGGAAGGGACCTCTGTGGGTCATCTAGTCCAACCCCCCTGCCGAAGCAGGGTCACCTACAGCAGGCTGCACAGGACCTTGTCCAGGCGGGTCTTGAATATCTCCAGAGAAGGAGACTCCACAACCTCCCTGGGCAGCCTGTTCCAGTGCTCCGTCACCCTCATTCATCGTTTCTTCCCTTGCCTGCTCCGGAGTGGGCTGTGGGCCTGCTCTGTTCCCTTCAAGGGAGGAGCCACTGTCTCTTGCAGCGAGATCTGGTGAGAACAAGCCGCGGGGTCTGTGATTTATTTTCTTCAGCGTTTTATATTCCAGGTCAGCTGGGCCTTTCACTGCAAGATGGGTGGGTGTTAGATCTGTGGCAGACAGAGCCCAAAACCTAAACCACATTAATTTATACTCGCTCTCGTTAGAGTGGAGAAATATTTTAGGAAGGAGATCTTTGGCAGTAACGGTAGCCCGCTGCGTGGAGGGCAGCGGGTTCTGCAGAGCAGCAAGGCTGCGGGCTTCCTAGCGTGGCAGGACCACCTCAAACGCCCAAACTTCTGCGGCCCTTCTGTCTTCCCCACCTCCCCTCTGCGTCTGCGCCCGGCGCTTCCCCGAGAGCTGTCCCGCTCCGCGCGGGAGGGTGCTGCTAGCCAGACCTCGGGCTGCTTGAGGGCACGCACCCTGGCAATTCCGCTGAGGAGAGAACGATTCCTTGCGTTGTCGTAGGGACTTGGAGTCTGAAAAAGCATCCCCTGCTTCCGAGCACTTTGCTGTCTCCGTTACTGTTGTTTTCTTTTCTGCTTCTTTTCTGGAGTTCATACCTGTTGTGCCTTTGTTTCCGTTGGCTTGAGGTCCAAACCTGCTTGGGACCAGGTGTCTGCCAGCTTCCTTTCCCCCTCCTGTACGTTATTTCTTCTCCGGGTGTATAGAAGGGAGCGTAGCGTGGCCGAGGACTGGTTCAGAGTTGCCCTTGCTGCCGGGCCCTCCCTTCCTGCCTCAGCTAGGACTTGCCAGATTTCCCCCTTCTCTCCTGCTGCCTCAGGTCGTCTCCAAGTGCCGATAGCAAAGCCGGACCTGAGGCCGGCTGTTTCCTCGAACCCACACCGTGGTTACCCTGCCAGCCCCCTCCGATCCGGAACCTCATCTTGGGCAAAGCGAGTGTTTTCTGTGCGGCAGGAAGGGACCGCTTCCTGCCGCTTCTTACCTTGGGGGTACGAGACCTCAGTCAGTGTTTAACAGGTCTGTCGGAGTGAAACTTCCTCTCAGGTCTATTCTTGAGTAAAACTCTTCCTGCTCTTCAAGATCTGACTCTCTTTTTGCAAGAACCTACGCTGAAAGGGACTGGACATGCTCTGAAGTGTCCGCTGCAGCTTTGCTTTGCTGACTTTTCTCTCACTGGCTGTGGAACAGCCATCTTCCAAAGGTAAGCTCTCTTTTTAGAGAGCCGGGCATTTTTGCCGCTTCCGTTGCTGTGTTTGAGACCTCTGACCTCACCGCGTTATCCTGCGCTCTGCTTTTCGTTTGCTGAAGTTTTCTACCTGCCCAGCATTTCTGCATGATGGGGGGGACCTCTGTCTGGCTACTCAACTTCTGCACGATCATTAAACCCGGAGCAGGGCAGGAACAAGCCTGCCTTTTGGTTTTTATTGGGTTTCCACTGCCCTGCTTTCCATCATGGGCTTTGTGCAGTTCTGATGGCTCAGTCGGAGGCACCCGGTGCGTGTGGCGGTGCCGGGACGAGGGAGCGCGCGGAAGCAGCGCGTGCGTCGCTCGGGCTGGCATGGCGGACGTGCTTGTGCCGTCTGTCCTGCCGTGACGCGCTGCTTTGGGGACGGTGTGTGCGAAGCCATCGCGTCACGCCATGTTTCCTAGACCGCTGCCGCGCACCTTTTTGGGTCCTGACTCCTTTAGCAGCATGTCCACGGTGCTGGCTGGTGGCCAGGTGGCATCATCTGCAGCTCCTGAGGCTCCAGCTTCCCAGCTTTCCCTCCCCGAAGGCTGCAGCTGGCTGAAGAGGTGATGTCCAGGGAATAGTCTCAAGCTCCTGTCTTAGTGATAACCCTAATTACTAATGTCAACGGGAGGATTATTGGTGATGGGTTGTGCTGATGGGTTGTGCCTCCCCGCCTGTGCGTGTGGGGCAGCAGGAGAGGAGCATTCTGCCCTGTCAGACCCTTTCCTATGGCTGAGCTGTCTGCTCTGCTGTCCTGCCGTGACAGCCACCGGTCTGGCCCATCCTCCCTTATGGCTGGGAACGAGCAGAGACAGCAAGACCAGAGGAGCTGATGGAAACTATTTCCTTTCTCATCTTTTTGTGTGTTTTAGTGCCGGCTGTGCTGGGTGGAGCCCAGCTGGATGGCCCCTGTGGACAGGAGCTGTCTGCTGGTGGGGGGCTCCACGCAGCAATGGCACACACCAAGTCCCTTGCCTCCCGCTTCTCTCTCTGTCAGCAGAATCACAGAATAGTAGGGGTTGGAAGGGACCTCTGTGGGTCATCTAGTCCAACCCCCCTGCCGAAGCAGGGTCACCCAGAGCAGGCTGCACAGGATCTTGTCCAGGCGGGGCTGGAATATCTCCAGAGAAGGAGACTCCACAACCTCCCTGGGCAGCCTGGGCCAGGGCTCCGTCACCCTCAGAGGGAAGAAGGCAGACACCAATGCCTCCGTGGAAAAGCCCTTCTGCCCATTTCGGTCACCTATCTCACGTCGTCGTGTGCTGGGGCAGCTCAGACTAAGGGTAGCTAGGAGTTAACTCTTCAACCCCAATTGCCTCGTTATAGCTGAAGCCTTTTGCGCTGGTGGGAGAAAAACAAGTCCTAGCTGGTGGGAGAAAAACAAGTCCTAGGGAGCTCTGAGCTGCTCCGACTGCCTCTTGCAGGGCTGAGAGCGCTTGCATATGCAATCAGGGGGGGAAATGGCACAGGAACCTGTGTCCCCACACTCAACCAAGAGGTCGCTGCCCGTCCCGGGAATGCTGCCCTCCAAATCCCTGCTCCGAGCTGCCCCAGCATGAAGACTACAAGGAAACTAAAGCACTCCTCGTGTGCCATTCTCATGTGACTTTTTGTACCTATGTATGAAAGATCCAAACTAATAATTGCTGTAAAGAAAGATACAGATTAATATAGCATATTATATAAAGATCTATGTATATAAAAGTTTCTGTATATTGTATGGCACTGTGTATAAAATGGATGTAGAAGCATGACTGGTGTATGTGACTGTTCCCAAGTCTGACCTGGAGAATGCTGGTTGTGATTTGCCTGAGGTTACGTCCTAAAGGATTGTGAGTGAGTTTGAGAGTCGGAAGAAACTGCACTGGGGTCTCTTTGCAGAGGGACGAGGAATACGGTGTTGGTGCGTCGCTGCAGCTCTCTGGCAGGCTCTGGGGAGCAGGTTAGCTGCCCCTGGGGCTGATCCATCGCCTCGCTAGCTGTCTGTTGTGGCCTTTGGAGTGGGAAAAATGCTTTGCGGAACACCTCTGTCCCTTGAGATCACCTTGACACTTCTGTGCCCTGCCTTTCTGTGCAGCACTCGCTAGCTCCAGCTTGGCCCTGTGCAGCCAAGGGTGGAAGCTGCAGGAGACTCGGCTCTAGCAACCTCTCTTCTTCAGTGGACAAGAGAGTGGAGTAAGAAACTTGATGCTTTGAGTTACTGAGTACTTGAATTCAACACACCATTCAAAAATTACCTTCGTGCAAAGGCAGTTGATTACAAGGGACTCTTTGGAAGGGTAGGAGAAGGTGGCAGGGAGAGAAGAGGAGGACTGAGTGCAAGCAAAGGATAGCATAGGAGTTCACCCCGTGGAAACGTCGCCAGGTGCTGGGATCCTGCTGCAGAGGAGGTGAGCTCAGAGTGGTGAGCAGGAGCTTCACAGGAGCCTGGCACCGAGTGCCCTGCAGAGCAAGGGACGCGTCTTTGTCTGGGTTTGTAAAGCAGAATCTCAATTCCTCGTGCTGTTCGTGCTACAGATGAATAATGGCTATAGTAATTCATATTCTGGAAAAGGGAAAGCAGTAATTGTGGCTTACAGGGTCAGAGAGAGAGGGAGAAGGGGAGCTGGTGGAACAGCTTCTGGAGAGGAACGGGAGCTTTCTGACCAGCCGTGAGAAATACAGGCAGGAGAAGGAATGCCTGGAAGAAAGTAATCCTATTAATGGCTGCATGGCATAGTTTTTATGGTTGGTCCTGAAGAGACTGAGTGCTATCAGGGAATTAAGAGCTCAGAGGTGGCTGAACTACTGAGTTCCTATAAAAATGCCTATAAAAAGTGCCGGTATGTAGAAGCGTCTGCCTGATGCTTTGGTTTGGTTTTGTGGGTTTTTTCCTACCCATTACTGTATCAGCCTCATAAAAGGATATTGCCTCTTCTGTAAACACTTCCTCTCGTGGGGAAAGAAAAACATCAAGCTCTGGATACTACCCTTGTATAAACATAAAATAATCCCTGCTTAGGGGTGACTGTTTTAATACAGTTACTAAGGAGAAAAATATACGGATGTGTACACAGCAGGCATGGTGGATGTTGCTTTAAAACCTGTTTTACTATTAAAAACATTAGCTATTGGATGGAGCTAGGGATGTAGTTGCTATTTCCAAGAAGAATCTCTGGCTGGGTGGTGTGTGGTGGCTGTAGGAGAAATTTCTAGCTTATTGAGGAAAGCGGTTTTCAACCCGTTGGCCAGAAAGCACCCAGAACTACACCAGAAAACAATTTTTCCAACAGTTTGTAAGCCAGACTGATACATTCCCAAGCAAGCAAAGGAAATGAGTGACAACTAATGGAAATATGTAAGTAGTTAAAGCTGTGGTCTAATTGCTAATCACTTGTAAATGGAAACCAGCATTGTGCAAACTAGTTAATGAGGTTTTTTTAAGGATGCTAGGTTGTACTTCAGTTAGAAACAAGAAAAAAAAGAAGTTAAACAGCGATGTGAAGGTGATTGTACAGAAAGCATATTTAAACAATCATGCTGTGAAAGGTTATTTAATTAGCCTGTACTTTTCAGAAGAGGTAATGGTCTGGTCAGTTGTATTACACAAAACCTTACTTGACAAACTGATTATTTGTGTTAAGGGAGATAAAACCAATGTACGGATGGAAGGATTTCTAGCTGCCTGGTGTCCCTAGCTCTCAGTGCTTTGGTGCAGGTTAACTTTGTGCTTTTAATTAGCAGTGCAGTAGAGAAAATAGGGGGGCTACTTGCAGTTACAGGGTGATGCTCACCTGTCTTATCAGCCCAGTTTAGTACAAAGAGGTCAGGAGCCAGGCCAGTCTGCCTCAGAGTAAGGGAAAACTTGGAAAACTGTACAAGTGGAAGAGCGGCACGTTGGGATACAGGAGAGGAAGAGTGTGGGTAAGAGCTCGCACCATGCCCCAGCTGCAGAGCTGGTGTGTCTGGAAGGATGCAGCTCGTGCAGCAGAGGCCCAGGGAGCTGCATGGGAGCCCAGGTGAGAATATGCCGGCTCTTCTGGCAGCATTTGAATTTCCCTGCCTTTTTGGCATGGAAACGCTGCTCTCTGCCCGCTCCCGGCGCTCGCTCCGCGGCTGGCAGGCGTGGGGAATAGCGATGGTAGATGTGAGGGGCTGGCCTCCGAGGAGGAGGAGGAAAAGGAGCTCCTTTCCAACCTACCCAAAAAGGTCTTATTGTGCAAATGCTCCCGTAGCGTTTCTGAATCCCGGCGGTGCTGGTTTGAGCCCCCGTGCTTCTGACTGTACCGCTCTCCCAGGATGGAGAGGTTTCCCGGAACGGGTGTCCCTCGTCCTTTATTCTTGTTTTTGAATAGATGGCGGTGTTCTCTCCATCTTGGGAACGAACCTCTTGCAGTTAATAAATAACCAGCGAGAGATTTATCAGCGTAGTTCTCTTGCCAAGAGGAGATAACAAAATGAGCCCGCAGCGGTCTGCTTCCGCCTCCAGCAGCGTGGGAGCTACCTTGGGCGTGTACAGAGCCCCGGAGAAGGGCAGGATTGCATCCTCTGCCATCTTCCCCTGTCCCTGGGCTGGCACCGAAGCAGGCCACCTCTGAGAGACTCTGAGGGCAGATCTCCTTGGGTTGACCAAGCTCTGCCGGCCCAGTCTGTCTGCGTTGGCCCTTGCGGTTTTGGGTCACCTCTGGAAGACCGAGGTGCTTCACAGAATCACAGAATAGTAGGGGTTGGAAGGGACCTCTGTGGGTCATCTAGTCCAACCCCCCTGCCCAAGCAGGGTCACCCAGAGCAGGCTGCACAGGACCTTGTCCAGGTGGGGCTTGAATATCTCCAGAGAAGGAGACTCCACAGCCTCCCTGGGCAGCCTGGGCCAGGGCTCCGTCACCCTCAGAGGGAAGAAGTTCTTCCTCGGGTTCAGCTGGAACTTCCTGTGCTTCTGGGATGTGTTCTTGTATGAGCATGTGCTCTTGCATTGGTGCTGATGATGGAATGGTGGAATGGTTTGGGTTGGAAGGCACCATATAGATCATCCAGTTCCAACCCTTTGCCATGGGCAGGGACCCCTTCCACCAGCCCAGGGTGCTCCAAGCCCTATCCAACCTGGCCTTGAGCACTGCCAGGGAGGGGGCAGCCACAGCTTCTCTGGGCAACATGTGCCAGGGCCTCACCACCCTGTGATGGGAGAGTACTGATCTGTGGGGGCTTCGCTGAGGACATCTTCCTCAACTTTGATAGTCCAACATGTCCACAAAGGTCTCTGTGCCCATCCCTTTGACACTTCTGTGCTGCGTGACAGCGGTCGTTTGCCAGCAGAGCCAAACTGGGCTCCTGCTGCAGCTGTGGGTTGATTTGAGATATTTTGCCCCAAAATTATAGGGGGGGTACCACTGCTTGGCTTCTCACTGTGGTTTGGATACAAACAGAGCTCCTGGAAGTGGAGGCTCTTCACCGAGCGGTTTTTTGTACTCCAGGCTGAGGAGGTGGCTCCCAGCACGGCCCCCCCGGAGTCCCAGTTTGCCTGGAAACTGGCAGGAGCTGCCTGAATCACGAGTGAGCAGCAGCCCAAGCAAGCAGCGTTTTGTTTAGGTGGCTGCACAACCTCCCCTATGGAACCCCACTGGCAGGGGGGGTCCCAGAATAACCACCCTTGCTGACGAGGGCAAGAATTGCAGCAGTGTTTGGGGCGAGGAGATGCCGTAGCACAAAGATGAAAGCTTTCAGGAGGGAGAGACCTACAGAGAGGAGGGGAGATGTGTGAGGAGGGCTGGGGGAAGAATTAAATGTACCGTGATTTCGCAGGGTCGCATGCTGATCGCTGTGCTGGCTGCCTCGCAGAGCACCGTGGAGAAGGATACTTGCTGTGTAAGGCCAAAGGAGGATGGAGGGTAAGGAGAAAGGTTCTTCGAGGTGGGAATATTGAAGTGGAAAGCTAGGGGAAGAAATCAACTGGCTGGACTTGGGGTACAAGCCCTGGCTCTTTGGCTGGACTGTGTTTAGGCTTGCTCGATCCACTTAGAATCATAGAATTGTAGAATCATAGAAAGTTTTGGGTCGGAAGGGACCTCCAGAGGTCACCTAGTCCAACCCCCCCGCAGCGAGCAGGGACACCGCTAACGAGATCAGGGTGCTCAGAGCCCTGTCCAACCTGGTCTTGAATGTTTCCAGGGATGGGGCCTCCACTACCTCTCTGGGCAACCCGTTCCAGTGTTTCACCACCCTCATTGTCAAGAATTTCTTCCTTCTATCCAGCCTAAACCTACCCTGTTTTAGTTTAAAACCGTCACCCCTCGCCCTGTCACTGCTGTCCCTACTAAAAAGATTGTCCCCATCTTTCCTATAGGCTCCCTTTAAGTGCTGAAAGGCTGCAATCAGGTCTCCCTGCAGCCTTCTCCAGGCTGAACAAGCCCAGCTCTCTCAGCCTGTCCTCATAGCAGAGGTGCTCCAGCCCTCGGATCATTTTTGTAGCCCTCCTTTGGACCTGCTCCAACAGCTCCATGTCCTTCTTGTGCTGAGGGCTCCAGAGCTGAACGCAGGACTCCAGGTGAGGTCTCACCAGAGCAGAGTAGAGGTGCAGAATCACCTCTCTCGCCCTGCTGACCACCCTTCTGATGCAGCCCAGGACACGGTTGGCCCTCAAGGGGCCATCAGCAGCATTGAGGGGAGCGCGAGTTGGAGGTGTCGGGGAGTACGGAGAGGTGCCTGCACCCACCAGCCCTTCGTGCAGCGTCACCTCGCTGGGAGCAGGGAGGGCTCGCCCAAGCGGGGAAGGGCCAGCGGCGTGGCAGAGGGCATCTCACAACAGAGAGAGCAAAGCCCCTGTGCCCGGGGGTGGGTGCCCTCCCGAGGCTGGGCAGGGACGGGGTTTGCTGCCACGTTCGGGCTCTTCCCGGGACGCAGGCAGAGCCGTTGGGGACGTACCTGACACGTCCCCGATAACGGCGCCGGTGATGTCGAAGGGAACAAGGCCAATGACCCCGGAGTAACTGACACTCTCGTTTGTGCTGTGCTAACGTTATCTCTCACCGGTGTCTGCGCTCCCTCTGCCTTTCTGTGTCCTCAGGCAAAGCCCGGTTACGAGAACAGGAGGAAAGCCCTGAATTCAGCAAAGGGGACTTTGGTAGAGCGTGGTAACGAGCAGCAGTAAGGCTCTCATCCCTCATGTCCCCAGCTCAGCAGAGGTGTCTCAAACATCCCTTCATTTGTCTGTTTGAGCCACGCAGACCGCAGCACTCCTGAGACCATCAGGTGAGGTAGGAAGGGGGTGGAATAACCAGCATCCAAAACCCTCGCCGTAACCTCCTGCCAGCTAGCTCGCTCCCCGGGCCACGCGTCCTCTGCTCTGCTGTATGCCACCTGCGGTGTCTCACTGGCAGGTGCCACAGTGTAGGACAAAATCTGACTCTCCTCTCACCTGCCTTCTACTGCTGAGACCACAAAATAAGCCGCTTCTCAGCTGTGCTGATCACAGAGATTACGCGTCAGCCTTTGGCTGCGAGCCCCGGGGTGCTGCGTCCCGTCTCGGGGAGATTTCCCAACAGATTTTCCCCATCCTGGCATCCTTCCTCTCCGTGTGCCACTACGCTGCACGCTGCCTGAAGGGGTTTCACTCATAGATGCTGGCTGAAGGGGTTCAAGGTCTTGGTTTTCCCCACACAGGTTAAATTTAGTGGTAAGCTAGACTGCCCTGTGGTAATTTTTACTGAAGCAGAGGAAGCTCCAGCTGAAGATGAGGAAGAACTTCTTCCCTCTGAGGGTGACGGAGCCCTGGCCCAGGCTGCCCAGGGAGGCTGTGGAGTCGCCTTCTCTGGAGATATTCAAGCCCCGCCTGGAAAAGGTCCTCTACAGCCTACTGTAGGTGACCCTGCTTCGGCAGGAGGGTTGGACTGGGTGACCCACAGAGGTCCCTTCCAACCCCCACCATTCTGTGATTCTCTAAAGGGTGGCACAGAGACACATTCACCCTCAGATTCAGTGGGACCTGAAGCAGACTCTGTTCCAAATTCAATTCAGAATGAGGAAACACGGCTGAGGTGAGAGCCCTCGCTCTGCGACGTATGGCGGGCCCGGACCGTGGTACGTACGTGGTGCAGTCCTGGTGGCACGACCTGCTCAGCCTGCGAGGACAGGTGGAGGAGAACTTGGCTCTGTGGGCACAGACCCTGATGAGCTCTGGCAGAGGGGCTCTGCTGAGGTGCACAGCCTTAGGAAGCGGTTTAGATCCTTGCTGTGGTGGCATTCTGCTGGTGCTCTCCTCTGGTTTCCAGGTTTGATTTCTTCAAAGGCACAAGGAGCAGTTGAGCACTCAGGTCTTGCTTAAAACTGATAGGGGTTGATTCCCAGCTCCTCTTGGCACCTGAGAAATTTCATCCTCACGTATATGTGAAGAGGGAGAACATTTTAGAAGGAGGGATAAAGTTGGAGAGCACCGTGTAGAACAGCAGTTGGGTTTTCCAGACCAGGAAAGTAGGTGCTTTCTCTGGTGCTCTAGGAAGGAGGGAATCCTGACTCTTCAGAGTCCTAAATTCACTCTTCCTGCTTGGCCAAATCAAGAAATACTGCACTTTAATTGCTGCCGTGTTCCAGCTTTAAAATCTGTTGGTGTCTCTACAGGCTTCTTCTGTTGGAACAAAAGCTGAAGCTGTCGATAGCTGTTCAGTGACCTACGACAGGGCTTGAGGACTGGTTTATGTGGCGGTGGCATCTCGGAGGAGCAGCGTGCTGGGTGGAGTGCGTCCTGCACGCTTTGCAAGTTCGAAGCCTTGGTCTGCAGGGTCTTTCCTAAACGCTGACACTTGCCTTGCAAGCCCTAGGAATTCCCCTCTGGGCTTTATAAATTCTTTAACAATCTGATGAGCTCTTCCTGTGCTTGTGTGAGGATTTTCCCAAAGTGCCTTGAACCAGTCAGAGAGCTTCTAAGACTCGCGAGCTCCCCAGCTCTGCCCGGCAGCACCGTCTGGTGAATGAAGCGTTGTAGAGCAAACCCAGAGAATCCCAGACCTGAGCTCAGTTCTGACACTTTCTGACCCTCCGGAAATCAATCACAAAAGGATTCATTCCCAAATGCAGGCTCTGGTTTGGGCTCTCTGGCTTTCCATACCAGCGGACCTGATGGTCAGTAAATGTTGTGTTTCAGTTGTACTTGGTGGAAGTGAGCCAGAAGTGCAGGAGCCGCTGTGAATGCGGAAGGTGGTTTGGAAGAGGTCTGAGCTTGAGTTGAAGGCCACCTCTGGAAAGCAGGGCCCTCAGCTCTGCCAGCTCTCGCTGTACAAGCGCTGCTCACCTACCTCCTTGCAGCAGACCGGAGTGTCACTGCTAGACATGCGTCCCCGCTCCTGAGGAAGAGATTCCTCTCCGTACCTCAGCCCGGCTGCGTCGTGACTATAGCAGTCCATGAGTAGCAATGGTTTCTTGTTGCTCCTGCTGCTTGGTGGTGTAGGGGACCTGCCTTTCTGGTGGCCTTGGTCAGCGTAGAAGAAGGGTGTGCGGTTTGGCAGCAGGGTTCTGGGCAGCGGTGAGCGGGAGGTGGAAGCCTGGAGAGCGATGACCATGGGAGAGCGGAGTTGTCCAAGCTCATCAGCGTGGTGTGAGAGGCAGCTTCGTTGCCAGCTTGCTGGCTCCCGTCATTGACTGCATTCCCACGGCGTTACTCATCAGAGCCATGGTCTTCACTCTAGGGTTTTTGATCTCTGTTTGCAGGCTCAATTCGCTGGCTGGCTCAAAGAAGCGTTGTTGTCGCACCGGATAAGAGCAACAGCTCTTCGGGAGGGAAGTCAGGTGGGGTCAAGGAGAGAAGCTTCTCTGTCCTCGTAGGCAGCCAAATAACCACGGGAAACACAAGTTCTGCACCGTCCCCGAGGCTGAGCTGACGCGAGCCCTGAGCAGACATCGACTCTGTAGAGCACAGATGAGGCTGCACGGACCCATCCCCAAATAAAGTCTTTACACAGCAGACTCCTCGCCCAAACACCCTGATGCTGGCACTTGTAACACCTGTAGGAGCCTTGGCTGCTCCTGTAGTAGCTGGGTTGTTCTCCCCGTCACCTACGCAGTCTCGCACGTTGCCCCAGCGCTGACCCCGAGGCCAAGTCCAGAGACCCTCGCTGCCACGTGCCGGGTGGCCCTCGCCCCTCGGTGACTCCCGGGGCTCGTGGAAGGGGGCCGTGGGACCTCGGCGAGGGAACTGCTGGAACGTGCTCCTGAAGTGCAGCTCTCTCAACCCTCCCGGTGTCAGTGGAGAGCAGAGTTCTGTGCAGTAGGCAGGAATTAGTAATATTTGTTACAATAGTGCCTTCTTTCTGCAGCCTTCCAGTGTTGCAGTAGATTGGTCACATTACGGTTTCTCCGCTTTTTAAACCCTGATGAGCTCTTCCCGTGCTTGTGTGAGGATTTTTCCAAAGTGCCTTGTTCACAGCAACCTGTGAAAAATTGCAGGGGCGATGCGTGCTGTCTTCTCGTCATCTTCAACCGTGTGAAACCACGACGGAATTTGGAGCGTTTATTTTGCTTACGATTTTCTTATTTGCTTCTGCTTGCCTGTAGGCATGGTTTAAGGAAAATAACCCCCCAAAACCCCAAATATATTTATGGGTTGGATACCAGTGTACTGTAACCTGGTGGAGGAGCGCTGCTGTCGCTTGCAAGTCCTCGTGGTTGTTCCACCGCTCACCCTGGACACGTGGAGACCCCGTCCGAGGATCAAATCCACGGGGCGTTGGTGCTGTCTAAGCTAATGGGTGATTTTAGGGTGTAGCCACTGCCACATCCTGCCTGATGTGTTCAAAAAAACTCCGGATGGAGGAGGAGGTCCTCTACAACCTGCTCTGGGTGACCCTGCTTCGGCAGGGGGTGGGACTGGGTGACCCACAGAGGTCCCTTCCAACCCCAAATATTCTGTGATTCTGTAAATCCAGTTCGCGTGGTCCAGGTGGAAGTTTCAGTGCGTCCCATTTCACGTAGTACAAAAAAAAATATACAATATCACCTAATTATCCCTCTCTGAAATGTCAGTGAGGCCGATGAGCGCAGACTGAAGTCTGGGGAGGCACAGCCGCACGTGCAGTGTGATTTTTATTTTTATTTTTGGTTGTTTGCAAGCCGGCTTCCCCCAGGGAGGACAAACCCAGGGACAGCAGAGGGAAGACTGCCGGTGCGCCCGCGCCACAGCCCCGCTGCCCCTCGTGTTTTGCTGTAGTGAAGCTCCACAAGGTTGCGAGCTACTCGAGCGGTCTTTAGATGGGAACCAAAACTGCCGTGGCCTGAATCTGCCGAGCAAACGGGTACATACACACTCTGAGTAAGTAACGCGTAAACCCTGAGGAGGAGCGGCCGAGCGTTCCCACGTCTCCGGTGACGGCTCGGTTGGCATCTGGTGGCACAGTCGCCTCGGGAGCGAGCTGACAGCTCTGGATCCAAGCGCCCTGCTCGGCTGAACCTCGGGTGGGTGGTCCTGCCGCCCGTCGGGCACGCGCCTGCCGGCCTCGCAGGTGTCTGTCCACGCTCAGCGCTGAGGAGGGAAGATAAAAAGAGACTAAAAAGCCTTCTAGCCGTGCCTGAGAAACCCAACAGGGAGCGGTGGGGTGCGGGAGCCGCTGAATTACTTTTTTGTTTTAAGCTGGACTTTGAAATTTAGCGTTGGACGGAGCCACGGCCACACCTTCCATGAGTAACACCCCTCCACCCCCTGCTTGGCTCGCGGTCCCGAGCAGCCCCACGGGACGGGGACAGCAGCGTTCACGGAGAGCGTGACCCGGAGGAGACGAGGCAGGGAGCGTGCGTGTATCCAAGGGGGAGAGATGCGGGGACCGGGGAGGACGAGGGCTGGCGGGGAGGAAGAGTGGCAGAAAGGAAAGCAGGTGACACGCCGTGACGGGGACTGGATTTCTGTCCCCGGGCGCTGCGATAGCAGATCCAAGTGAAGCCTTTGAAGTTCTCTGGGTTCAGATCTCTCCAGCGGCTGGGGTTGGACTAGATGACCCGCAGAGGTCCCTTCCAACCCCGAACGTTCTGTGATCTCTTGGGGATCGCCCAAGCACAGCCCTGAGATGCTGGATTCCCAGCTCCCGGCAGTGAGGGACCGGCTGCTCTTTCCCCTTGCGGGAAGGGGTGAGGTTGGGTGCGTACCCCAGTGCCATCAGAGCGCGTGCCCACCCTGTCTTCTCCCTTTAATTAGGTCCAGGAAGGGAGAGAGCAGCACTCCTGGGGACAGAGAGCTGGGCAGTGCGGAGAGACAAACACGCACGGAGAAAAAGAAGGTGAGAAGGACAGAGACCACCAACACCTCGCTCGATTCGGACCCCGGGCAGGGAGCGAAGCTGGGTGAGCCAGCCCGAGGGAGGCAGCTGGGCCCGCGTGGCTTGGGATCAGGAGACACAGCTGCCTGCTTGGGCTGGGGTGAGCGCAGCCACGCTAACCTCTGCCCTCCCAGCGCCAAGCAGGAGTAACGTTTCCTAATCACCGACAGATCTTACTCCTACCATAATGCAGCGCATAGAATCACAGAATCACAGAATCACAGAATAGTAGGGGTTGGAAGGCACCTCTGTGGGTCATCTAGTCCAACCCCCCTGCCCAAGCAGGGTCACCTACAGCAGGCTGCACAGCACCGCGTCCAGGCGGGGCTGGAATATCTCCAGAGAAGGAGACTCCACAGCCTCCCTGGGCAGCCTGGGCCAGGGCTCCGTCACCCTCAGAGGGAAGAAGTTCTTCCTCATCTTCAGCTGGAGCTTCCTCTGCTTCAGTTTGTGCCCGTTGCCCCTTGTCCTGTCGCTGGGCACCACTGAAAAGAGCTTGGCCCCATCCTCCTGACCCCCATCCTTCAGATATTTGTAGGCATGATACTGGGCTGATGGTACCACGCGGGGGAAACGTGGCTCGCTTAAGGCTGCTGCCCAGAGGCACCAGGTTACTGCAGAAATGATTTCTGCGCCGTTGGCCTCCCTGTTCTCACGATGACTTTGTAGGGTGGATGACAGAACCCAGCATTTTGTCTCTCCTGCTCCCCTGAGGTGTGTAGAGGGGTTTGCTGGGGGTGGGAGCTGCACCGCTGCAGTCTGCATCGTTAGCGGGTTGCTCGCAAAGGTCTCGTTAGTGGGGCATGTGGCACTCTGGGGCTGGGCAGGCTGGCGGGTCTGCGCTGGGTTATGGGATGGGCGTGCTGCGGGGCCAGCCACGTGGCTGCCGAGGAGAGGAGAGAGGGGTCACAGCTTTATTTTAACCGAGTTACTGTCCGGGGGTCTCCATCTTGGCAGCGGGGAATCCCAGGCTGATGCAGTCGCAGAATCCCAGAATGTTTGGGGTTGGAAGGGACCTCTGGGGTCCCCCAGCCCAACCCCCTGCCCAAGCAGGGTCACCCAGAGCAGGCTGCACAGCACCGCGTCCAGGCGGGGCTGGAATATCTCCAGAGAAGGAGACTCCACAGCCTCCCTGGGCAGCCTGGGCCAGGGCTCCGTCACCCTCAGAGGGAAGAAGTTCTTCCTCATCTTCAGCTGCAGCTTCCTCTGCTTCAGTTTGTGCCTGCTGCCACTTGTCCTGTCGCTGGAGGTCCGGAGGGTTACGAATCCAAGGAAGATCGGTCTCGGGGTCATTTGCCTTTCAAATCTTTTGGTCATCTTTGGACCTAGCTTTAGGGTCCAATGCTATAACAGGCAGGAACTTGTCCTTCTGCCAGCTTGGCCAGTTTACAGGTTCTCTTGCTGGTTTTGACAGCCACCGGTGAAGTGACCCAGAACAGCCTTGGCCTTCCCTTGTTGTTTTATTATGCTTGAGCAGCTGAAGCTCCAGCTCCCTCCTGCCACTCCTGTAATTTATTAGCCGTCTCCGAGAGATGTGTAGGTGATGCACCAGAGGCCTGATGGCTCCAGATAAGACTTACGGGTGGGCAACGTCATGGTGAACCATCACCAGGCACGAGGGAGGACCCGACCGGGGGCGAGCAGCGACTCGAAGCGGGACGCTTTCCCGCGGGCTAGTAGCTCCGAGCTGGCTGCTCGGGCTCTGTATGCACCCAGGAACGTCTTCTGCTGTGTTCTGGCGTGAAACTGGGAGGTGTGGTGGATACACCAGCAGGCCGTGCTGCCATTCAGCGTGACCTGGATAGGCTGGAGAGCTGGGCAGAGAGGAACCTGATGAGGTTCAACAAAGCCAAATGCAGGGTCCTGCACCTGGGGAGGAACAACCTCATGCACCAGTACAGGCTTGGGGTGGACCTGCTGGAGAGCAGCTCTGCGGAGAGGGACCTGGGTGTCCTGGTGGACGACAGGGTGACCATGAGCCAGCAGTGTGCCCTGGCTGCCAAGAAAGCCAATGGGATCCTGGGGTGCATCAAGAAGAGTGTGGCCAGCAGGACGAGGGAGGTTCTCCTTCCCCTCTGCACTGCCCTGGGGAGGCCTCATCTGGAGTACTGTGTCCAGTTCTGCGCTCCCCAGTTCCAGAAAGATGAAGAGCTACTGGAGAGAGTCCAGCGGAGGGCTACGAGGATGAGGAGGGGACTGGAGCATCTCCCCTACGAGGAGAGGCTGAGGGAGCTGGGCTTGTTCAGCCTGGAGAAGAGAAGGCTGAGAGGGGACCTTAGAAATGCCTCTAAATATCTGCAGGGTGGGTGTCAGGAGGATGGGGCCAAGCTCTTTCCAGTGGTGCCCAGCGACAGGACAAGGGGCAATGGGCACAAACTGGAGCAGAGGAAGCTCCAGCTGAAGATGAGGAAGAACTTCTTCCCTCTGAGGGTGACGGAGCACTGGAACAGGCTGCCCAGGGAGGTTGTGGAGTCTCCTTCTCTGGAGATATTCAAGACCCGCCTGGACGTGGTGCTGTGCAGCCTGCTCTGGGTGACCCTGCTTGGGCAGGAGGGTTGGGCTGGGTGACCCACAGAGGTCCCTTCCAACCCCTTCCATTCTGTGATTCTGTGATCGCTGAGCAGAGGGAACGGGGCTCGGGGGCTCCGGGCTTGAATCCTCCATGGGAGAGCGTTTCGTTCTGGGGTCGGATCTATCACAGCCCGACATCAAACCCGGCACCTGGGCTGGCACTCGGGCTCCGCCACGAAAATAAATTTTTGCTTCCTTCCCACGCGGCTGAAGAGGGGGGAGGCGAGCGTGTGCGCAGGAACAAGGGGCGCGGGGGAACAGAGAATAACAATTGTCTTAACGGCAAGAGAGAGGGAGAGGGAGAAGAAAAAAGGGCTGTTGAGCTCTTTCTCTCCATCCCCCGAAATAATAGACCTATTACTAGCCCCAAACCTCAGCCCCCTCTCCCCTCCCCAGAGAAGAATTGGTCACCGCACAGCTGTGCGAGCGAGAAAAATATATTTATATATATAAGAGAATCTGCCCTTCTGAATTGGTTTGTGGGGCCGGACAAAACCTCATTGTGCGCTTTATCTGCCCGGGAGAGAATGGTCCCACAGTGCCGGGCTGGCAGGGGCTCTGCCTTTGGTGAACTGTGGGCAGATCACTGTAACTTCATTTAGATACTGGACTGGGGTGGGGTTTTTTTTGGGGGGGGTTGGGTTTTTGAATTTTTTTTTATTTTTTTGAGGCATTATTATTGATTGTGGGCACATCTGGGGGAGAACACACAGCTGGCCCTCTGTGCTGGGGGGGTATTTTTTTTTTCCCCCTATTTTTTGGGGTGATTTATGGTGGTTTGGAGAGCAGGGTTGAGTGAGGGCTCTTAAGGGGGGGATTTTTTTTCCCCCCCCCCTATTTTTTGGGGTGATTTATGGGTGGTTTAGAGAGTGAGGTTGAGTGAGGGCGCTTAAAGGGGGCATTTTATTCCCCCCTATTTTTTGGGGTGATTTATGGGTGGTTTGCAGAGTGAGGTTGAGTGAGGATTCTTAAGGGGGGGATTTCCCCCCCCCCCCTATTTTTTGGGGTGATGGGGTGATTTATGGGTGGTTTGGAGAGTGAAGTTGAGTGAGGGCTCTTAAAGGGGGGGGATATTTTTTTTCCCCCCCTGTTTTTTGGGGTGATTTATGGATGGTTTGGAGAGCGGGGTTGAGTGAGGGCTCTTAAGGGGGGGATTTTTCCCCCCCCCCCCTGTTTTTTGGGGTGATTTATGGGTGGTTTGGAGAGTGAGGTTGAGTGAGGTCTCCTAAGGGGGGGGGTATTTTTTTTCCCCCCCTGTTTTTTGGGGTGATTTATGGGTGGTTTGGAGAGCGGGGTTGAGTGAGGATTCTTAAGGGGGGGATTTCCCCCCCCCCATTTTTGGGGGTGATTTATGGGTAGTTTAGAGAGTGAGGGCTGTTAAGGGGGGGATATTTTTTTTCCCCCTATTTTTTGGGGTGATTTATCGGTGGTTTGGAGAGCGGGGTTGAGTGAGGGCTCTTAAGGGGGGGATTTCCCCCCCCCCCCCTATTTTTTGGGGTGATGGGGTGATTTATGGGTGGTTTGGAGAGTGAAGTTGAGTGAGGGCTCTTAAAGGGGGGGATAGTTTTTTTCCCCCCCTATTTTTTGGGGTGATTTATGGGTGGTTTGGAGAGCAGGGTTGAGTGAGGGCTCTTAAGGGGGGGATATTTTTTTTTTCCCCCTATTTTTGGGGTGATTTATGGGTGGTTTGGAGAGTGAGGTTGAGTGAGGTCTCTTAAGGGGGGGATGTTTTCCCCCCCCCCCCTATTTTTTGGGATGATGGGGTGATTTGTGGGTGGTTTGGAGAGTGAGGTTGAGTGAGCTCTCCTAAGGGGGGGGGTATTTTTTCCCCCCTGTTTTTTGGGGTGATTTATGGGTGGTTTGGAGAGTGAGGTTGAGTGAGGGCTCTTAAGGGGGGGGGGTATTTTTTTTCCCCCCCTGTTTTTTGGGGTGATTTATGGGTGGTTTGGAGAGCGGGGTTGAGTGAGGATTCTTAAGGGGGGGATTTCCCCCCCCCCCCCCCCCATTTTTGGGGGTGATTTATGTGTGGTTTAGAGAGTGAGGGCTGTTAAGGGGGGGATATTTTTTTTCCCCCTATTTTTTGGGGTGATTTATGCGTGGTTTAGAGAGTGAGGTTCAGTGAGGGCTCTTAAGGGGGAGATATTTTCCCCCCCCCCCCTATTTTTTGGGGTGATTTGTGGGTGGTTTGGGGAGTGGGATTGAGTGAGGGCTCTTAAGGGGGGGACCCCGGGTCTGTGGAGGTGCCTTCTCCCGGGGGGGGGGGGGAGGACCCCGGGTCGGGCCGGGCTCTCCCATCGCCGGGAGGAGGAGGAGGAGGAGGAGGAGGAGGAGGAGCGGAGGGCGGGGAGGGAGGCAGGGAGGAAGGAGGAGCCCCGGAGTTGGGGCCAGCGCTCGGCGGAGGCCGATGGGCAGCGGGCGGCCGCGCTCGGCGCCGGGACCGGCTCCGGGACCCCCCCGGGGCGGCGGCGCGGGGCTCTGAGGAGGAGGAGGAGGAAGCAGCGGGGCTCGGAGCGGGGTCCCCCGGCCAGCCCCGGGGCGATGCCCCCCTGCAGGCACCGACTTTAGCCCTGCCGCCCCGGTGCATGGCACAGCTATGGAGGTGGTGGACGAGACGGAGGCCCTGCAGCGGTTTTTCGAAGGTAAGGGGTGCCCCGCTGAGCCCCGACCTTCTCCCCCCCGGGCTCGGCGTGGCCCTGACCCCGGCCAAAGGCACAGCGGCAGCGATCGCCTCGCCCGGCGTCGAAGCGGCAGCGGGTGCCCGCTCTCGGACAGAGCACGGGTGCGTGTCCCCCAGCGCGCCGCGGTCACGTCACGGGTCCCAGACTGGGGGTCCCGACACCCCGAGGGCTGGGGAACGCGTGGCATCGTACCTACCCACCCCACCAAGGACCACGGTGCGGCCCTCGGAGCACGCGCCGGCTTCGGACGGTGGCTCTGGCGTACGGGGTCAAACCCTTGGCCGCCGTCCCCGCTCGCCATGGGACCGGTGGCCTCTCTGCCCGTCCCCCGAGCCGCGGCCGCTGGGCGCAGCGTGTCGGAAGCAGGCTCGGCGCTGGGTGCTTCGCTGGGGAGATCGCTCTGCTTTGGGCTGGAAGGTAGCTGATCCTACAGCAGCGAACCCCACGCCGTCGCGTAGTCGGTATCCGGAGGGCAGCGCGGTCCGGCCGGAGCCCGGACCCCTTCGGGCACCGTGTGTCCTCGGAGCAGGGTCTCCTTCCCATCAGCGCAAACCAAAGGCGGCTTTTATGGAAAACAATGGCGGAAAAGGGATTGTAAAGAGAATTTGGCCCCTCCGTGACGCAGGGGTGAAGCGTGGTCCTGTGCACCCTGCTGTGGGTGACCCTGCTTCGGCAGGGGGTTGGGCTGGGTGACCCACGGAGGTCCCCTCCAACCCCGACCATGCTGGGATTCTATGGTCGCTGATGGCAACTTGGTGGGGCTGAACTGTGCGGCTGGGGAGGCGTTGGGACCCCGATGGCCTTTGTTGTTCCTCGGCTCGGTGTTTCTTCTGCCCGCTCTGGCTTTGTTGGCACGCTCCACCCTTCCCTGGTGACCGTACCGCTGCTTCTCGCTCGTTGTCTTTGCTTCTCTCTGGTGCTGCGCCCCGCACCGCGTGCCCCTTGTTCTCTGCTGGGCCGTTTGCTAGGCGGAGGTTTCGCTTACGTGGGGTTTACACCTTGGTGTGAGCCCCTGGCACGTGGCTGCACCGGTCGTGGGGGGAGCAACGTGCCCGTCCTGCCCCGGCTGTGTGGGGTGGACAGGTCCTGTCGCCGGTGGCAGGGCTGGGGTCTGCTGCGGTGGACCCTGGTCCACGGAGAGCAGGATGTGTGCCCGGGTCAGCTCTGGAGCTCGGATCCGCTCCGGAGTCCTCGTGCTGTGGTGGGGTCAGGCAGCGTGTGCTGCCCTGAGCTACTCGCTCAGCGTCGTCTGGGGTGGCTGGGCTGGGAGGACCACGTCCTTGCTGGTTCTGTGGCTGGTGGAAGGATGTGGCCCGGGGTGGCTGGGCTGGGAGGACCACATCCCTGCTGGTTCTGTGGCTGGTGGAAGGATGTGGCCCGGGGTGGCTGGGCTGGGAGGACCACATCCCTGCTGGTTCTGTGGCTGGTGGAAGGACGTGGCCCGGGGTGGCTGGGCTGGGAGGACCACGTCCCTGCTGGTTTTGTGGCTGATGGAAGGATGTGGCCCAGGGTGGCTGGGCTGGGAGGACCACGTCCCTGCTGGTTTTGTGGCTGGTGGAAGGACGTGGCCCGGGGTGGCTGGGCTGGGAGGACCACGTCCCTGCTGGTTCTGCAGCTGGTGGAAGGACATAGCCCGGGGAGGAAAGCGAAGGTGCACCACAAACAGAAGATGCTCTCAGGAGGGAACAGAGGCTCAAGCTACTTCTCGCTTTCCTCTCTTCTGGCACCCGGGTGATGCCTCAGTAATGCATCTCTTCTTTTACAAAGGGAAAAGCATCCCATGTTTGTTCCAGCCATGATTCTGGAGTCCCGGGAGCAAGAGGATTAGCGAGGATGGGAAGCCTCGCCAAGCGGGCTCTTATCGTGTGCTCCCAGCCTGTGTTCTCTTCAGCCTTCAGCGGCCTTGGTTTGGTTTTGGGGTTTCACTTGAACCAGTCTCCGAAACCCTGCCCACCCACCTCTGGTCCTCTGGGCACCGAGCACCTCCCCGGCGTCCCGCGCAGCCCTTGCTCAGCACCCCGACGTTATTTACAGGCTTTAGGCTTCAACTCTCTGTCTCTTCATTTGTGGAATTTCTCTCTCTCTCCCCCAGAGCATCTTTTTATGGGGTGGAAGCTTTCGTTCTGTTTCTGTCTTGTTCATTCTGGGTGCTGCGGGTGACGCTGCTTGAGCAAGGTGACCTCAGGAGGTCCCTGCCAGCCTCAGCCATTCGGGGATTCTTTTTCTGGTTTTGTTTCTTTCGCTTTCCCTCTTTATCTTTTTATCTTTGTCTCTTCTTGTTTCTTTCTATCTCTCTCTCTCTTTCTGTCTTTTGAATTAAAACCATCTTGTCTCTAAAAACTGAGAGCGAGGGAAACTGGGGCTGGAAGGTCCTGCTTAGCCTCTGCTGTTTGCTTACTGGTGTGACTTCCTTCTTAGAACTTCCCTGAGCTTGATTTTTTTTTTTTTTGCAGAGCCCAACAGGGCTGCTGATTTCATTTGGGCAGCCAGACCCCCTTGGTGGTGTTATTAAAGAGCTTTTTTTTTTACAACACAGCGCTTGAGGGCGAGAGGGGAAGGGCAGAAAGTTTTCTGCTGCTCGGTTCGGTTCGTGAAGCGAGCGGAGAAAGAAGATTCTTTCCTTCAGCGCAGGCGCTGATCGTGGCGCTGCGAAGGAGCTCGCAGCCGGACTGAGGGTTCCTTGGAAGGGAAGGTCAGAGCCTGAAGTTGCAGCACGGGGTCAGGTTTGCCCTGGAATCTCACTGTCCCGAAGAATTAATGGTTTCAGGAAGCGTAGTGTAGCGGGGGAGCAATAGGTCTGTTAGGGTTTATTAATTTACAGGAATAAATTCGTTAGTCGAGCCCATTCCTGACGAGCCCATCGCTGCTTCAAGAGCTGCCTGCTGATTCTCTTCCAGGAGGCAACGCGTGTTCGCATTTCTCCCTTCCGTTGAGGTATTTTTCCTTCTCACACATCATCTTCTCGCCAAGTGGAGATGTTACACTAAGGGGATTTCTTCCTGTACGCTGAAAACCCTGAAATAATTTGGGAATTACCTTCCCTTTGCCTGACTCTGATTTGCACAGGATCTGAGCCTGCTGGAAGCAATCCCGCCGTGTTTGAGAGCAATCCTTCAGCGCCTGTAGAGCGCTCGGTATCTCAAAGCATCAGATGGGGATTAACTGGTCTCTTCTTGTGGACTTTTGGGGAGCAGGGGCTGTGCTGGCCGAGGGGTGGCAGAGAGCTGGTGCCTGTGCCGATTCCGAATCCCGGCGCTTGGCTGGCTCCAGCGGCGGTGTGGCAGGTCCCGTCGCGGGGCGAGCGATCCCAAGATCTCGGGCTCGGTTGCCTGGCTTTGCTTTTCTCAGCTGCAAGAGGAGGACCTGTGAAGCATAGGAAGTTCTGTCTGAAGATGAGGAAGAACTTCTTCCCTCTGAGGGTGAAGGAGCCCTGGCCCAGGCTGCACAGGGAGGTTGTGGAGTCTCCTTCTCTGGAGATATTCAAGGTCCTCTACAACCTACTGTAGGTGACCCTGCTTGGGCAGGAAGGTTGGACTAGGTGACCCACAGAGGTCCCTTCCAACCCCGACCGTTCTGGGATTCTGTGACCTCTCTTTTCACAAAGAGGGCTCTCCATATGTCCTTGTGCGGGATGTCCTTGTCTCCCTGGAATGCCGTTGACCGCTCTTCGAGGCACGCGAGGACGGAGAAGCAGAAGAGCGATGTGAAAAGTCTGGAGCTTTGCTCTCACGTTTGGGAAGGGGTTAGGGACAAACGTGTACGCAGGCTCCGAGAGATGGATTGGGCAGAACTTTGCACCCTCCTGGGACGAAGCCACCGTGAGCTCGAGGCTGGCTGGCAGCACGGCCTCTGAGCGTTCTCGAGGTGGGCCTGCCCCGTGCGAGGAGGATCGTCGCTGGCCTGGTTTGTGTTAGCCCCGCTGGTAAACGTCTTTGGGGGTGCCCGGGACCGTCCTGCCGAGGAGAGCTTGGGCAGACGGCTGGGAAAGCTGGGAGGCAGAGAGCGTGGGACGCCGGGCGTTCTGGCAGCGGAGGTGAAGGAGCTCGGTTTGGGCTTTCCATGGGATTGGGAGTGTTTATCCAGAGCATTTGTATTTTGTATCAAAGGAAAAGTAGGGAGTTGAAAGCGTCTGACCCTTGGCTGGCATCCTGCTAGAAACCTTACCTTCCTCCCTGCCTACCACTGGCGTAAGGGAAACAGTTACGACAGAGCTCAGCTATTCGGGATCCCTCTCTCTCTCGGCTAATTTATGAGATAAGAGGTTGTTAAAGAATGTACAGCGAGAACGATGTGCAGAGCAGGGCTTGGGGGGCAGGGGAGCGGGCGGTTTGGCAGACGGCCGAACGGGGATGGGGCAAGAAATGGCGAAAGAACAGCGAAAACGCTCAAAATTTGGAGGATTTTGGGTTGAACCGCAGCGGGGAAAGACACGGAAAAGGCTTGGTGATTTTTCTCCTTGCTTGGTGATTTTTGTTGGGTGCTGCGGAGCACTTCGTGTCCGTGAGTAGGCAACGCCGCCGTGCAGCCCTGCAGGAAGAGGTCTAGGCCGTTGCCTGGTTTTCTTTCGATGAATAAATATAAAATGGTGGGGCTGAGGCGGAGAGCTGGACCCCGGCGCCTTGTCCGCCGCGCTGGGTCTCTGCGTGCTGCGTGCCCGCAGGAGGATTTGGAGGTGGACGGCAACAAGCGGAGAAGGACCGCGCTGGTAAAGCTTTCCCTGATGTCAAAGAGCGAAGCCGTGAGCGTGAGGGAAGGGGAGTAACGGGTTATCTTCAGAGCTGGGCAGCGCCTCGCGGTGCGGTGACGCGTCCCTGAGCTGGAAGGGCTCTGGGTGCTGGCCCCGCCGGTGGGTTACAGCTCGTGGGGGGGTTCGCCGGGTCACGGGGGCTGTTTCGCTTTCTGCCAGACCAGAGGTTGGAGGATTGCAAAGAAGTCATGGAGAAACAAGGGACTGTTTCCTTCCTGGTTGCTTAGGGGTGCAGAGGGGAAGAGCGGTGGTTTCTGGAGGCTGAAAACCCTGGGAGCAGAGGGGCAGGAGGACGTCGGACCCCACGTGGTGTCCGTCCTGGTGCTGGCTGGCAGGCAGAAGCCGAGCACGCAGACCAGAACTGGCCCCATGTACGTTTTTAGGCACCTGGGCTCGACGTAGCGACGCAACCACAGCGGATCAGAGCATCTAGTTCCTTCGAATTCTAGGAAAGAACGGCTTTTTTGGGAGCTGGGCTTCACGAAGCTCGCTGTTCACCCTCTGCCCAGCCAGTGGCTCTCTGGCCCTTAGCCTCTGCGTCCCTCGGATGTCCCCAAGCTCTGACGCTGCGCTGGAGAGCAGCTTTCCTGCGCCGCTTGCATTGGAGCCGTTGGCTGTGGCGAGGGTAAGGGCAGAGGGAAAGCACCGGGGAAAGGCCGTGGAGAATCACAGGCTCCGTGCAAAAAGCACAACGTGATCGTTGCTGGCGGGCGCTTTGCTCCAGGACCCAGCTCTTGGGAGGAGCGGGCTCGGGGACGCGGTGGCTTTGCAGTGTGACAGTCTCTCCGGGGCCTGGCTGGCGCGGCGGGGAAGGTAAGAGGCTTTGCGTGGAGCGCTTTGCCGGGCGGCGTTAGCCCGTGACAGAATGGTCCTGGGGAACCTGGTACAGCACAAACACATGACCATCCCTCCTGGTAATCCCCTCGCAGCCCCAAATCCCCGCGTGTGGCAGCAGCCTCCTCCCTGGCCCTCCCACTCTTCCCTGGGGGGAACAGAAAGACCGGCGGGCAGCGGCCCCAGGACCTGGACGAGCTGAGCTAGGTGGCACGATGACAGAGGGGGAGAGCAGGGACGCGGCGGGAGCTTGACGTCTGCTCCCACCATGCTCACGATGCACTGGATCCGAGCAGGTAACAGCCCGGATCCCCCAGCCCTGCCATGGCTCAGCTTGCTTTCCCCTCTGCCTCTCCATCTCCCTTTCCAGGGTGTCTCTTTCCTGGTCCTCCTCTCTCTGCCCGCTGTTTCGAGCTTCTCCTGCCCACCCAGCTCGGTGTCTGCCTCCGGTTGGCATCTGCCCTCACCAAGAGGAGGTAACGGGAGGCTGCTGGTGAACCCAGCTCCATCCTAGGGCCTAAGCAGAGGAGGGAAGAGAGGAGAACGTTCCCTCGAGCTCGTCCCCAGCAGTCTGCAGCGCTTGGCTGTGGCCATTCCTGGGCACGGGGGGAAGCTGCCACCTGCATCCCAGCAGGACCAGCAGCAGGAGGTTCCCAGAGACTTCGGCCAAAGCACTTGTCCTCGTCCCGCTCCTCAGGGCAAGGCTAGCGCAGAAGGGTCTGCCGCTTCCAGCGTGGTCTTGCTGGGACTTCTCTGGGGTCTGTCTTCTCTCCCCAGCCTCCCCAAAACGCCTTTTCCCCAGATGGGTGAAGGAAAGGAGATGTCCAGGTGGAGTGAGGCCAGAGAGCTGTTGGTAGGAGGGTGGATCCCTTCAGATGTCTGATAAGGGGTGGCTGTGCTGGGACTTCTCTGGGGTCTGTCTTCTCTCTCCAGCCTCCCCAAAACTCCTTTTCCCCAGATGGGTGAAGGAAAGGAGATGTCCAGGTGGAGTGAGGCCAGAGAGCTGTTGGTAGGAGGGTGGATCCCTTCAGATGCCTGATAAGGGGTGGCTATGCTGGGACTTCTCTGGGGTCTGTCTTCTCTCCCCAGCCTCCCCAAAACTCCTTTTCCCCAGATGGGTGAAGGAAAGGAGATGTCCAGGTGGAGTGAGGCCAGAGAGCTGTTGGTAGGAGGGTGGATCCTGTAAGACGTCTGATAAGAGCTGGCTGTGCTAGGACTTCTCTGGGGTCTGTCTTCTCTCCCCAGCCTCCCCAAATCTCCTTTTCCCCAGATGGGTGAAGGAAAGGAGATGTCCAGGTGGAGTGAGGCCAGAGAGCTGTTGGTAGGAGGGTGGATCCCTTCAGATGTCTGATAAGGGGTGGCTGTGCTGGGACTTCTCTGGGGTCTGTCTTCTCTCCCCAGCCTCCCCAAAACTCCTTTTCCCCAGATGGCTGAGGGAAAGGAGATGTCCAGGTGGAGTGAGGCCAGAGAGCTGTTGGTAGGAGGGTGGATCCCGTAAGACGTCTGATAAGGGGTGGCTTGTGATTCAGAGAGCGCGACGCGTGCACACGCCCGCAGAGGCTCCGTCGGGGACGGAGAGAGGTACTTTGCCCGTGTTCTGGTTAATGTATCTTCCGCAGGTTGTGTCCCGGGAGCGATGCCTGGACACCACCAGGCCGGTGCTGGGAGGAGGAGGAGGGAGCTGGGCGAGGTGACCGCCGGGGCAGATTAGCAGGGAGCTGTGCTGGAGGTGGGACCAGGCGGATGGAAACGGGAACGTTGGTGACTCAGAGATCGGGCTGGCCCACGCCGCTCCGTCGGGTTGCGCAAGGGCTGGGGCGTGCGGCGGGTATGGGACAGAGATGCTGGTCGAGGAGGAGCCTGGGGTGCTGGGTAGGAAGGGTTTCCCTCCGCTCCCTCACCCTTTGCTGCTGGAGCAAAGCGTTCGCAAGCGCTGGCTTTCTGGGGCCGGAGTCGTCCCAGCTTCCATGTTGGTGGCTGCGATAATTTGGAATAAAACGGCTGCCGGGCACGGTTAACCCGGGGAGAGCTGAGCGTTGCCTGGAGATGTGCAACCCCACCTGATGGTGCGTAGGGATGTTGCTGTCCCCATGGGCTTGCTGCCTCCAGCCATGGTTCAGCAATGCTCTTTTCACTTTCTGCTTTCACCCCGTTTTCGTTCCTGCTGTCGTTCTCTGCCCACGGTCACGTAGTGAGAAATCGAACCAGAAGAGGCCTTTCGAAGAAGGAATAGAGATGGGGCCCTGCTGTACTTGCCCTCTTCTGCTTAGCGGCCTTGTGGATTCCTCCTGCTGGGACAAGACCTGAGTGATCTGGAGCTGGGAGCCGTGCCAGGACGTGGCCAACGAACCCCTGGCCCATGTCTGCCCTTGCTCCGCGCTGCCCGGACAGGGTCCTGGACCACGGCTTGGCATCCCTCCAGCGTGTCTCTGCCTGGGGCTTCCCTGCCTGGGGATGGCGTGGCTCCGGCAGAGCTTGCCGGGTAACCCCCTCGCTTCCTCCCAGTAGTGACTGGAGGTTCGACTTTGCACCTTCTGATAAGAACCCCGGTAAGCTAAATGTGCCTGAGGAATGATTAACTAGAGCGCACGTTGCCAGAGGACAGGGGAGCAGCTGCCACCGGGGACACGAACGGGGACAGGCGTGCGGCTTTTGGGCCTGAGCTGGTGCTCGCCGGGTGCCCTTCCCACACGCCCGCTGGTGGGGTGGCCTCCCTTGGCAGAGAGAACCCGCAGCGTGGCTGCCGTGGTGCTGTCACAGAATGGTAGGGGTTGGAAGGGACCTAGGGATGGACGGAGAGGGATGAGACTCCGTCAGATCGGCGGGGGAGGCGCAGAGTCCGAGGGAGGACGCTGCTGCTGGGTGGGGGAGAGGGACCCTCTTGGAAGCAGAGAGGGGATTGCACTGGGTGCCACGCTTGGCTACCTGGTGGTCCCAGTGACGGTTTCATGGATATGCCCTCTTGTCCCTACTAACTGGCACACTTTGGCATAGCCTAACTTATCCTCCAGCCCTTCCTTCTCCCCTTGGCACCGCTCGCCCTGCACAGCGGGGACAGAGGACTTCTCCTCTCCGAGGTGGTGGTGGTGGGTGGTCTGATCAGCCCAGGACCCTGCGCTCCCCGCCATCTTCCAGCACGCCCTGGAGCGCGTTGAAGGCTCCTTTCAGTGAAAGGCTTCCTTCCCGAGGGAAAACGTAACGTGCTACTCAGGGTCCACCACTTATCTCGTTGAACTTTGTCTGCGTGGATGCAGTTTCTCAAAATGGCGAAAGGGAGGACTGGGAGCAGGGCTGCGGAGAGCGGCCAGCCCCGGCTGCGAAACGGAGACGTCGGCTTCGTCGTGGAACGAGGGCGAACGCTGGAGGATTTTGCCGGCTCTTGGGGCGGTGGGGAGAAAGGGCTGGCTGGAAAGGCCAAGGCTGGGGTTTTAAATAGCCTTGGTGTGCTCAGATCCCGGAGCTGAGGGCGCGGAGGCTGGGGTGAAGCAGGAGGAGCAGTCCTGGGAGTGCCGCGTGGCCGTGACTGTAATCCCGTGGCACGTGCAGGGCTGCAGGCAGAGGTGGGAGTCGGTTCCTCTGGTGCAGCGCGGCATCAACGCTTCTCTTTCACATCCCAGTTGCCGTGACGGACCGGCTTGGTCGTAGGAAAGCTGGCATCAGTCTCTGCAGTCGTTGAAGTTTGCTTAACCTCTCTGCCTTATCCCTGACTCTTCGCCTTCCCCATCCCTCATCCCTTTTGCTCTGTCCGGTCTTCTTCAGCTGCTCTCATCATTTGTGGGCAGTGCGTTGAAGGAGATGTACTGAATTATACCCAAAGTAATTGCAGGCTGGTAGGAAGCTCAAAAAAAAGCGGGGCTGTGATGGCAGACCAGTGAGTGGTGTGAACAGAGACTGGGCGGGCTGGCCGCAGCGGTGGGGGGTGGGACCCGGAGGGAATACGGAGCTGGTGGGCACGAGCAACGCCAGCAGCCGTGGTCTGGCTTTGGTGAGATCTCTGCTGTTTTCAAAAACAGTCGTTAAAGCCATTTTTGCTGGGACTGATGTTTTTTCTTTATTTCTGTAGAGTCTTGTGTCGTCCCCCCCAACATTGCAGCAGTGCGTTATCTCGGGAGGCTCGGGGTGCCAAGCTGGTCTGGTTTTCTTACCCAAGGATAAGAAGATGGGGGAGGAGGCAATGCAGAGGGCACGGGGGTGGGCGTGGGACAGGACTTGTGGAAGACACGGGTGGGTTCCCAATAGAGCTGGAGGCCCAGTTCCTACAAGCTGTAGGAATTGGCTTTGGTGGCCAGGACCACAGAGCACGTCGCGCCGCTCTTGCTTGCCGCCTGGAGAAGTGGATGTTACACAAAGAGTCCATTCAACTTAATTTGGAATGTGAAGATTCCCTTAATTTGCGTCCGACGACACTTATTAATCAACAACTGGCATCGATGACTTTTAATCCCCTGTGCTGATTACAGCTGCCTGGTAGAAATCTCGATAAACAGGAAACCAAACAACTTATCAGCCTGCTTGATCTTGGCTTATCTCTTCTGTTATGACAAGCAATGGTTATGGACATTGATTCAGTAGAGCACTTAAAGGTGCGCTTGGACTTTATTGGAGGTGAAACACCTGCTTAAGCAAAGCAAAAGCTTAAAACCTGTGCATTATAAGGGCCATCAAGCCATTTCCTCGTTGGCTGCTTGCTGATAATATACTCAGTGCTCTGCTCAGTGTAGGAACAGAATCGTTCTTTTCCCATCCAAATCAAAATCCGAGGTCAGTGAGGAGTTCTGGGTAGGGGAACAGGAGGACTTCTGTCCATCTGCCCTCCCTCCCATCCGTTTTATTTCGGGAAAGGGGTGTTGGAATGGAGAGGTGGATGGTGATGAGTTTTCACATGCAGCATAGTGGCATGCGTAGTGAAGAGAAGAGGGGTGATAAATGAGGTTTCAAAACTCATCTCGCCGGTGTTCAGGGGCTGAAGGGACACAAGGAACAGCAATGTGGGGACCTGCAGGCTGGGGACGGGCTCCACAGCCCAGAATGAGAAGTTTGGGTGCTGGAGGTGGTGCTGGTGTTCGGGGGCTTGGGAAGAGGAACGGGTCAAAAGTCAACCAACAGGATGGTCTTGTGGAACATCAGGGTAGGGACCTTTGCTACTGCTCTGCTTTTAGACACAGGTGCTGTGGCTCTGTGACACCCAGGAGGCATCTGTGGATGCAGTAGATCATGGATGGTCACTGATTTTCCAGAATTTTTGCCAAGTTGGCTTGAAAGAGATGAGAATAATACCGCTGACAGTGAGCTGTGATGTGTAGTAAAGCTGGTACCAGACACCACAAATATTTGCCACCACTGGTTGCAGAGCAAGGCCTTGTCAGGAGGAGGTAATGCGTAGGCTGGAACGCTTTCACGTGGCTCTCCGAAGGAGAGAGAAGTAGTGAAGTTTACTGGGCTTTTTTTTGTTTAAACCATCTTTTCTGCAGGTTTGGAGACCAAACTACACTGAGAGCGAGCTTGGAGAACGAGGTGGTAGGGATGGGATGGAGAAAGTTGGTCTAATGTGTCCTCATTTGTGTTTTAAGATGCGGGTTGATCAGCCAGTGAGCAATCAACGTTGGCAAGCGAAAAGGGGACGTGAGTTTTAGGAGCGCGGGCAGTCCTGGGCGTAGTCACCGCCTGAAGGAGACTTCTGGAGGTCTCTGGTTTTGCAGAACTACACCCCAGGTTTTGCAGAAGCTGTTTCTGCGTTGATCAGCCTGGTGTTTAAATGGGTCAGGGTGGTGTTTGTTGGTTGAAGGCTTTTGTCAATGCGAGAAAGCCGTGCTAAATCCTTTTTTTTGCCATTTCACAAACTTCGCAGCGCTCCGTCAACCCGGCGGCTTGCTGTCAGTCAGCGGTTGGGACGTCTCCTGTTGTGGAGGTGTTTGTCCTCGTTGCTGGTTGCGTTGCAGCAGGGGTGAGACAGGCCTTGGCTTGACGTCTTCGTGGTCCAGGTGAAGTGTGGAAGAGCAGGGAGATGAACCATCCCCCTCACAGAGGCCGCTAGGGACCACCTGGGATCAAGACCTCTCATCCCTGTTCTTACCCTGTTTGCTCCTCCTAATTTCATAAGGCCCAGGCATTTTGATGAAATTACCTTCTGATTTTCCCTGCTTTGGAAGCATCCTTTCTTAAAATAAGGATGCTCAGCTGAGTTTCAGGTTAGAAGGAACTATCCGATCTTCTAGCCTGGCCCATGTAACGGCTTTGAGCGACGCAGCCTCCAGCTGGAACTGTGGAGGAAGAGCAGGTTTGGTGAGTTTTTACTGCCCCAGAGAATTTATCTGTGAGATTGGGGTTAACATCCTAGCTTTGCCAGGAGAACCATGGGGCTTCTCATAAGGTGTGGTTGTGGGTTTGCGTTTCATCTATGAAAAAACCCCAACCGACCAACCATAAACCCCGTAGCTCTGGTTTGGGGCTTTTACGGGAAGGAGTATGTCCTGTTGAACTGGGAGGAACTGGTCAGCCTTTGCCCTTGGCACAGCCCTGAGAGTCTCTGTGGGCTGAGGGACTGGAGAAGTCAGAGAGACTTAGTGCAGAGGGTCAGAAATGGTCAGAAATTCGTTTGCTTCTGCAGTAAGCTTTTATTAAAAAGCAAAGAAACAGAATCACAGAATAGTAGGGGTTGGAAGGGACCTCTGTGGGTCATCCAGTCCAACCCTCCTGCTGAAGCAGGGTCACCCAGAGCAGGCTGCACAGGACCACGTCCAGGCGGGTCTTGAATATCTCCAGAGAAGGAGACTCCACAAACTCCCTGGGCAGCCTGGGCCAGGGCTCCATCACCCTCAGAGGGAAGAAGTTCTTCCTCATCTTCAGCTGGAGCTTCCTCTGCTTCAGTTTGTGCCCGTTGCCCCTTGTCCTGTCGCTGGGCACCACTGAAAAGAGCTTGGCCCCATCCTCCTGACACCCACCCTGCAGATATTTATAAGCATTTATTAGGTCCCCTCGCAGCCTTCTCTTCTCCAGGCTGAACAAGCCCAGCTCCCTCAGCCTCTCCTCGTAGGAGAGAAGCTCCAGTCCCCTCCTCATCCTTGTAGCCCTCCGCTGGACTCTCTCCAGTAGCTCCTCACCTTTCTTGAACTGGGGAGCCCAGAACTGGACACAGTACTCTAGATGAGGCCTCACCAGGGCAGTGTAGAGGAGAAGGAGAACCTCCCTCATCCTGCTGGCCACACTCTTCTTGATGCACCCCAGGATTCCATAAATAAAACATAAATAAAACAACAGAAGTATCCAACAAGAGCGCAGCTCGCAGGTCGATTCGCCCATGGGTCTGTCCTGCTGGCTGGTCTCAAGACAGGTCTCTCTAAAAGCAAGGTTGGTGCCTGTCCTGGCAGAGAGCAGGGCTGTGGGCATCTTCCTGCAGCCCCTCAGGTCTGCGAAGGGACAAGCAGGGGTCTCTGCTGGACAACGTGGCGGGCACGTCTGCGGGTGTGTTTTTCTGTTCTGGGGCACAGCACGAATGCAGGCGGCTCCCCGTTGCCCTGCCTGTGTCAGCCCTTTGTCTAGCAGATTTGTGCAATTTTGGGGCAGCTCTTCCTTTCTTGTGTCCCTTGCACAAGCAGCTCCACAGAAACGAGGGGTGGGTAATTTTGGGACTTTTATTTGCCTCGCGTGGGCGGAGATGTCACCGGGATCAGAGCTCCAGACATGGGCACTGCGACCGTAACCGATGGAGGCTGCCGTGGTTGCTCATGAAGTGTGGGCTGTCCTGCTGGGATGAGTCTGCTCGGTTCTCCAGTGCCTTGGACAGCGGTGCTGGCCTGGCAACGCTGCTCAGCACCCTTCGGCCGGGTCGGCTCCAGCCCTGGGGAGAGCAGGATGGACAGCCATGGCAGGACAGACAGCCTTGCTGGGATAGTTCCATCCATCTCCCATGTGTGGACGCAACTGGGTGGCAGAGCAGAAGGTTCACCGAGAGGGAGGTGCGTGCAGCTGAAAGTCCTGCTTAACTCAGCTCTAGACCTAAGGCGTCAGCGCTCACAAACATCGCTGGTGGCGTTGGCGTTGCTCTTCCCAAGCCTCACGTGTGTGAGCGGGCTGCTAGGAGAGACCTGGGAATCTGCAGAAGGGGGAAGGGACTTTTTTCGCATGACAGGTCCCAATCCACACAGTCAGCCTCCAGAAGAAGCGGGATGGGGGTCTGGCAGGGTATCCCACCTGCAGGGTACATTCGTGCTGTTCCAAACGCACACCACAGAATCACCGAATGGTCAGGGTTGGAAGGGACCTCTGGGGTCACCCAGCCCAACCCCCTGCCCAAGCAGGGTCACCCAGAGCAGGCTGCACAGCACCACGTCCAGGCGGGGCTTGAAGATCTCCAGAGAGAACAGAAAGTGGAGAAACAAAGCTCAGAAAACGTCAGCAAAGTGGGTGCGCTGGCTTAGGTGGCTGCAACTCTTGTTATTTATTTTCTTGGCTCAACTTTCGCCCCCAAAACTGGTCCCAGTCACCACCACAGCCATTCCAGCCTTTTAGATCCCCTTCCATTCGTAGCTCGCGGTGTTGTTCGTGGGTAGTGAGGGTTTGCCCTTCAGCCTTGGGACGGAGGTTGGCTCCGGAATGGACGTCAACGCTTCTCTTCTGAGGTTAAGGAATGGTTTATCACTCCAGGGAATGGAGTTTAATGGTTTATCACTTCCAGGGAATGGAGTTTAATGGTTTATCACTTCCAGGGAAGCTCCCTTTGCAGCTGGGGACTGGCTGAGAGACCTGGGGCAAGGGATGAGCCCGGCGCGCTGTGCCAGAAGTAGATGTCTGGGGGGAGCGGGGTGAAGTTGGTGCTCTCCCTGCTCCCCTTCCATGGACCAGGCGTGATTTGTGGAGCTGCTGTAACGTGTGCTGTGAATGAATTTGGCCAAGAGAACTCCTTTGGGAGGATCGGTGAACTGCAGTGGGGACAAGGAAGGAGGAAAATGTTGTTAAAAGCGTTCCTGAACGGCTGGAATTCCTAAATCCACTGCAAATCGCTGAGTTACCTCTGAAACCTTTGCCCACACCCCAGTGATGGGGAGAAGCTGAAGGACAGTCGAACAGTGAGTGGGCCATGGTTGTGCTGAGAAACCTCAGTTTGTCTCCCTGAGCTCCTGGGGTCTCTTGAGACGTCGTCTGCCGCCTCTGTGTTGTGTTAGATTCAGGGCACGGTGAGGTCTACAGCTGGGAGGGGCCTCGGAGAGGTACCCGAGAGGTGGAATCGCTCCTGGAGCGTCTCTTTGAGAGTAATTTTGTGTGGTTTCCAAAAGTTGGTAACCTTAAAGTGAATATTTGTATTTATTGCAGTCAGATGGGAGGGCCCTGAGCCTGCTGTGGCCGTGCTTTGCGAGCACGGTGGAGCAGATGGTCCCTGCCCTGCGTGTTTTACCCCTCCCTGCTAGGAGCAAGATCTGATTTCATGACTGGCGCTGTCAAATCTTGCACTACAGCTGCCGTATCCTCCTCAGAAGACTGAAACTCCCTCCCAGCAGGCTGCTTTCCCCACTATGAGTTCGGATACGGGAGGGTTCAACCACTGCTCAGCCTCCTGGTAATAAACAGACCGGGCAGGGGCTTTTGTAAAGCTCTTTGTGCATCCCCAGCAGCGTTATTTTGACCTTTTCCAAAGTTTCTCCGGTATTTCCATGCCCTCTTCCAGACAAACAGAGGTGGACCACACGGAAAAGCCGGGACCGTTTCTCCGTCGTCCGCTCAATAGTCCCCTTGCGCAGGGAGCACGCTGCGGGCGCCGTCGGAGCCGGGCCGTTGTGTCGAGGGCTTGGTGGCCATGGGCAGTCCTGAAAGCTGGAGCCTTTCACTGAGCTGGTTTTTTCCCAGCGGTTTCCCAGCCTGGCCGTGCTACCTTCAGGTGATGGTCTTGCCTCCTGCGTTGTTGTTAAGCAGGAGATGGGTTGCTGTCGCTTCCCGGGTGATTCAAGACGGTGGGTTTCTTCCTTTCTTTGCTGTCCCACCTATCTGTGTGCCACCTTCACAGAATCACAGACTGGGAGGGGTTGGAAGGGACCTCTGTGGGTCTTCTAGTCCAACCCCCTGCCCAAGCAGGGTCACCCAGAGCAGGCTGCACAGCACCGCGTCCAGGTGGGGCTTGAAGATCTCCAGAGAAGGAGACTCCACAGCCTCCCTGGGCAGCCTGGGCCAGGGCTCCGTCACCCTCAGAGGGAAGAAGTTCTTCCTCACCTTCAGCTGGAGCTTCCTCTGCTTCAGTTTGTGCCCATTGCCCCTTGTCCTGTCGCTGGGCACCACTGGAAAGAGTCTGGCCCCATCGTCCTGACACCCACCCTGCAGATACTTATAAACATTGATTAGGTCCCCTCTCAGCCTTCTCTTCTCCAGGTTGAACAAGCCCAGCTCCCTCAGCCTCTCCTCGTAGGAGAGATGCTCCAGTCCCCTCCTCATCCTCGCAGCCCTCCGCTGGACTCTCTCCAGCAGCTCCTCATCTTTCTTGAACTGGGGAGCCCAGCACTGGACACAGCACTGCAGATGGGGCCTCACCAGGGCAGTGTAGAGGGGGAGGAGAACCTCCCTCGCCCTGCTGCCCACACTCCTCACCATGCACCCCAGGATCCCATCGGCCTTCTTGGCAGCCAGGGCACACTGCTGGCTCATGGTCACCCTGTCGTCCCCCAGCACACCCAGGTCCCTCTCCACAGAGCTGCTCTCCAGCAGGGCCACCCCAAGCCTGTACCTTCAAACTTTGCTGGTGGAGAACAGCAATAAGAAATGCCGAATGGCTTTGGCCCGGGTGCCAGTGCCCGGGGGTCTCTGCTAGTGACCCCTCCGCTCTGTGATGTCTGTGTACTCACAGCTGCGTTTTAGCTCTGTTGGCGACGCAGCGTTTGGTCTCTCTCGTGCTCTCCCTCTCAGTTCCACGCCGGGGGAAGTTTCCAATCGTGTCGTTCGGCACGAAGCGAAATGCAGTGGAGGAATTCGAGACCGGGGGGGGGCTGTCTGGCTAGTATTTGAGTTGACAACACCAACCCAGCAGACCTCAAGAGTCGACAACACCAACCCAGCAGACCTCAAGAGTCGACAACACCAACCCAGCAGACCTCAAGAGTCGACAACACCAACCCAGCAGACCTCAAGAGTCGACAACACCAACCCAGCAGACCTCAAGAGTCGACAACACCAACCCAGCAGACCTCAAGAGTCGACAACACCAGCCCAGCAGACCTCAAGAGTCGACAACACCAGCCCAGCAGACCTCAAGAGTCGACAACACCAACCCAGCAGACCTCAAGAGTTGACAACACCAACCCAGCAGACCTCAAGAGTCGACAACACCAACCCAGCAGACCTCAAGAGTCGACAACACCAACCCAGCAGACCTCAAGAGTCGACAACACCAACCCAGCAGACCTCAAGAGTCGACAACACCAACCCAGCAGACCTCAAGAGTCGACAACACCAACCCAGCAGACCTCAAGAGTCGACAACACCAGCCCAGCAGACCTCAAGAGTCGACAACACCAACCCAGCAGACCTCAAGAGTCGACAACACCAACCCAGCAGCCCTCAAGAGTTGACAACACCAACCCAGCAGACCTCAAGAGTCGACAACACCAACCCAGCAGACCTCACGAGTCGACAACACCAGCCCAGCAGACCTCACGAGTCGACAACACCAGCCCAGCAGACCTCAAGAGTCGACAACACCAACCCAGCAGACCTCACGAGTCGACAACACCAACCCAGCAGACCTCAAGAGTCGACAACACCAACCCAGCAGACCTCAAGAGTTGACAACACCAACCCAGCAGACCTCAAGAGTTGACAACACCAACCCAGCAGACCTCAAGAGTTGACAACACCAACCCAGCAGACCTCAAGAGTCGACAACACCAACCCAGCAGACCTCAAGAGTCGACAACACCAACCCAGCAGACCTCAAGAGTCGACAACACCAACCCAGCAGACCTCAAGAGTTGACAACACCAACCCAGCAGACCTCAAGAGCTCGTCGTTACAGAGGCGCCTCGATAACGAGCTCGTTTAGCAATCTGAAGACGCTGCCGGTACCACAAGCGTTGGGTGGGAAGATGAAAAGTGGACTTTGCAGGAGGGCCAGGCTTGCGTCTCTGTTTCCGAGGAACTCAGCCCAGCCGGAGCTGTGGCCCTCGTTTTTGGGGAAAGCAAAAGAAGATGCATATGGGGGAAAATAATTCCGGACGTGGATATTCCAAGGGAGAGAGGCAGCCTCCCTGCTCCCGGCTGCAGCAGATGCCGGGGTGGCAGCGGGAAGCCGTAGCGTGGGGGTGGTTGTGCACAGGCTGGGGACAGCCACGGGAGACGGCTCGTGTCGGGCTGATGGCATTCGGGACCGGAGGGGCTGGCCTGGGAGCAGTTGTGGTTAGAAGATGGTGAATGGCCCAGCTGCGAAGCCCTGGTGCTGTTTAGGGGCACTGGCAGTGAGCGGGGAGAAGAAAGGGAGCATTCAGGTCGGGCTCCGAGGAGGGCGGCCGGGCTTGGAGGAGCGTGGGGCTGCAGCATCAGCTCTCGAATGGAAGCGATGGAAGTCCAGGCACACGGGGCAGAGCCCCAAGGAGCAAGCTGGGGATGAATGACCCTATGCTGGCCTGGACAGAAGGCTCTCAGAGGTCTTTTCATCTATTGATCTAATGACTCACGCAATTTGTGTAATTTCCTTGCCTTCCCACTCCTCCCTCCTAACTCGGCTCTTTGTCCCAGTTCTGGCTGGCAGCGAGACAGAGTCGTTCGCTCGGGACCTCCACGCTGCTTTCCCCAGCAGGTGCTTCAGAACAGCAGCAGCGTGTGATGTCCGCTCCGGTGGAAGGAGCTGGGCGAGCGGTGCCGGGAAGCAGCAGCAGTTACTGCGCTGGGGGGGATGCAGGGAGCAGAGGAGGGATCGTTCCCGGATGGCTGCCCAGGCCACGTGCCGGGAGAGGGTTCTCGATTTAGTTCGCAGGTCCCTGACCTTCCTCATGTGTCTCTTCCGCGCTCGGTTCTTCATGAGAAGGTCTCACCCGTCGTCATCTGTCCCTTGTTGCTTCTGCTGCCGTGGGGTTCGGCTCGCCCTGGGCACGTCTCACCCTTACTTCAGTCCCGGTGTTCTCCTCCGCTTGCCTGACGCGTGGAGACGACTCGCTCTGCGCGTCGAGAGCCCGAGGAGCCCTTCCACCCACGGGAATGTGGGCAGTCAGTGCCTCCCACCTCGCCGAGCCCGGGGGGACCTCCTCACCCTCCCCACGCAGCGTCCTGGAGCAGCGTGCCAGGCACCTTCCTGCTTGGTCCGTCCCGCTCCAGACAGCGAGCTGCTGCCAAGGGAGACGCGGAACGCACAGCGAGCGTGCGGGGTGGATGGGATCCAAGCGGCACGTTCGGGATCTGATTTGTATTGTCTGGTAACTGTTTGCTAAATCCCTGGTGTAGGAACTGTGTTCCGGGGCAGCAGACAGCTCACAGTTAGTCAGAAAATGCAAACAACAATTTTTTTTTTAAAAAAAAAACCCCTTGATTTCAGTCTGAAAGCCTATGTGGAAATAGCCAGCGTGGCAGTAATCCCTAGGGATTTTTATTTTTAAATAATTATTTTAGTTACATCGTTACTTGTGATTTATTGTGGGTGGCTAGAGAAGCTTAGCTCAGCTCAGGAGAAGGCAAAGCATGAAGGTGACCGAGCTAGTCCACAAACACCGTGTTGAAGAGGAAGAACTTCCCTCTGAGGGTGATGGAGCCCTGGCCCAGGCTGCCCAGGGAGGCTGTGGAGTCTCCTTCTCTGGAGATCTTCCAGCCCCGCCTGGACAAGGTCCTCTACAGCCTGCTGTAGGTGACCCTGCTTTGGCAGGAGGGTTGGACTAGATGATTCCCAGAGGTCCCTTCCAACCCTGAACATTCTGTGATTCCTTGGAGCAGGGGCCTCTTTAGTCTGGTAGTTAAGGGTGTGGAGATACAGCGTGCCAACTCAGATGAGGAACGGAAGGGTAGAAAAGGATTAGTGCAGCCCCTTCCTCAGGAGCGGAATTAATCAACTGAAGCCTAATTTGGAGTTGCATCTGTCCAAAGGATGTGTCCTCTACATTGAGAAACTCTGGGTTTGGTGGGGGACGCCCGGAGTAAAATTCTGTGGTCTGTGTCTTGTGTCCAGTGCTGGGCTCCCCAGTTCCAGAAAGATGAGGAGCTACTGGAGAGAGTCCAGCGCAGGCTACGAGGATGAGGAGGGGACTGGAGCATCTCTCCTCCGAGGAGAGGCTGAGGGAGCTGGGCTTGTTCAGCCTGGAGAAGAGAAGGCTGAGAGGGGACCTTAGAAATGCCTCTAAATATCTGCAGGGTGGGTGTCAGGAGGACGGGGCCAGACTCTTTCCAGTGGTGCCCAGCGACAGGACAAGGGGCAGCGGGCACAAACTGAAGCAGAGGAAGTTCCAGCTGAAGATGAGGAAGAACTTCTTCACTCTGAGGGTGATGGAGCCCTGGCCCAGGCTGCCCAGGGAGGCTGTGGAGTCTCCTTCTCTGGAGATCTTCAAGTCCTGCCTGGACAAGGTCCTGTGCAGCCTGCTGTGGGTGACCCTGCTTGGGCAGGGGGTGGGACTGGGTGACCCCAAGGTCCCTTCCAACCCCGAACATTCTGTGATTCTGGGATATAACGGTCGGTATTGGCTTAAGATGGATGAAATCAGAGAGAAATAGTGTCCGCTTTGTCCTTCGGTCCATCCCTCTCTCGGGAGCACCAGAGCTCCCAAGCAGGGCACCTCAGCTCGCGAATCAACCCTGAACAGAAGCCAAGTGGCCAAGCAGGGGGGTTCTCACCAGACCATTGACACAACCCCAGCGCTGCTGTCCGGCCCAGTGTGTCCCGGCCGCGGGAGGACCCACAGCCACACCACCGATGCTCCACAGCTGCCGGGTAAGACTTGGACCACCAAAGCGGGATCTGTGGAATCTCCTCCTTGGGAGAAGGACTGGCTGCCCCGTACCTGTGCGCCCGACCGCTCCGCTTCTCTTGGTCGCGTTGCTCTCGGACCCTGGGAAGCGGCGCTGGGTCTTGGGAAGTTTGTGCCACGTGTGCAGCAGAGGTGGATGAGGGTTTACTGCCCTGATGGTAGAGGAAACCCAACGATAGAAGAAGCTTTTGGTGCCCTTTGTGATTTTCTCAGGAGTCGATGCTGGAGCAAACGCTGCCGGAGCGTCGCGCTGGGAGCAGGCGCTGCGTGGTTGCGCGTCCCAGCTGTGCGAGAAGAAGGAAGAGCCTGGTGACCTGACCCTCCTGCTTGTGAAAGTTTGAACGTAGTGATGGCCCTCCCCGAGCCCTGGCAGAAGTCCCATCGAGATAAATCGCTCTGCCTCCTTTCACTCGGTCTCCTCTGGAGGCTGTCCAAGGTGGACAGGAGAGACCTTGTTGCCTCCCAGTTAGAAGGGAGGAACGAGACGCCCGATCTGGACGTGGTGTTCCAGGCGATGCTTGGCTGCCTGTGGGCTCATATTCTGTTGCTGTTTGATTATTAATCTTCCTGCCTGAGGATTGTTCTGTGCTGGGGGGTTTCCAGGAGAGGCAGCGCAGCTCCAGGTCCCGAGTGTCCCATGTGCGTGGTGGGCACGTCTTCGGAATTGGGCTGGAAGTGGTCTTCAGTGGCTCCTGGATCTCCAAGCTTCCAGGAGCCGCAAGCCCGTCAGCGTTGGTGGCCCTGGAGCTAGGTCAGTGTCCGGGAACTGTGTCCCTGGGCTCTCTCCCTGGCAGTGGCAGAGCAGCAGTGACATTGCCATCTGCCATCAGCCTTGTCAAGTCCCTTTGCCTCTCCGAGTCTTCCTTGCCTCTCCTGGTCACTGCCAAGCGTGGCACGGCTCTGGGCAGCGGGGTCGTGGTGTCTGCTTGATGCTACGTAGCTGGTAATAAATACTATTAATTTTTTTTCTTGTATTGCTGATATGCTCTGGTAATAATTCCCGCTGAAGAAAGTTTAGGCTGAGAAGAGCGGTGCTGGGCCTTCGCTGTCACCGTGGTGGCAGGGAGCTCATGCACACCCTACAGAAAAAGGTCACTCCTGTCCCCCAAAGCTTCCAGTCTGGGTGAAGTTAGGGGCTGTAGAGAGGACACACAAGCTCTGCCGCAGCAGAAGCGTTGCCTTAGGGCTCCTTTTTTCCTGCCCAGTCCAGCCCAGTAAAGCCTGGTGCAGCGGAGCAGCCGTGCCCTCATCCTGCTCGGGGCATGGCGTGGTGCTGCTCTGCCACGGGCCGGGCGAGCCCGCCAGCACGAAGGGCTCCGGAGGCCGTGCTGGAATGCCTTGCCCCCATTCCTGTCTTCCTCCTGGAAGGGGGAACGGAGGTGTGAGGGTGGCAGAGCCGGCCTCGTGCAGTGGTCCCTCCTCGCTGGTCCTGAGCTCGCGAGACGCCCGATCAGAATCACAGAATCACAGAATGGTAGAGGTTGGAAGGGACCTCTGGGGTCACCCAGTCCAACTCCCTGCCGAAGCAGGGTCACCCAGAGCAGGCTGCAGAGGACCTTGTCCAGGTGGGTCTTGAATATCTCCAGAGAAGGAGACTCCACAGCCTCCCTGGGCAGCCTGGGCCAGGGCTCCATCACCCTCAGAGGGAAGAAGTTCTTCCTCATCTTCAGCTGGAGCTTCCTCTGCTTCAGTTTGTGCCCGTTGCCCCTTGTCCTGTCGCTGGGCACCACTGAAAAGAGCTTGGCCCCATCCTCCTGACCCCCACCCTGCAGATATTTGTAGGCATTTCTAAGGTCCCCTCGCAGCCTTCTCTTCTCCAGGCTGAACAAGCCCAGCTCCCTCAGCCTCTCCTCGCAGGAGAGATGCTCCAGTCCCCTCCTCATCCTCATAGCCCTCCGCTGGACTCTCTCCAGTAGCTCCTCATCCTTCTTGTACTGGGGAGCCCAGAACTGGACACAGCACTGCAGATGGGGCCTCACCAGGGCAGTGTAGAGGGGCAGGAGAACCTCCCTCGCCCTGCTGCCCACACTCCTCTTGATGCACCCCAGGATCCCATTGGCTTTCTTGGCAGCCAGATGAAGTGACCTTCTTGGTCCCACTGTCCCCCCTGCCAGCCCTCCGACACCCTCAGTCCAGAGAGGGAGATAAAGGCGTTGTCTTCTGCCTCTGTGGGTCTCGGAACAAACGGGGCAATGTGCCCCCCTGGGCAGGCACCTTGGACCCCGCCAAATGGCGACGCTTGTGTGGGTGCTGCTGTTCCTGCCATCTTAGAGCATGAATGGACAAGCAGGGCATTGACGGCTGCGGGGACACGCACAAACGCTCCACTGTGTCCCCTCTCACACCTTCCCCTCCTCCTCCTCGGCCCCGATGCCCGGAGGACAATGGCTCTATCCATGCCAAGGTTCACAGCTGGCAAGGGCGGAGGAGAGGCCGGGACATGGGTGGAGAGGCGGAAGGAGAAGGGACTCGGGAGGGTCCCGAGGGATAACGGCTTGGGGAGGGAAGGGACGATGGGCAGTGGGGAAGTTCGAGAGGGGCTGGAAGAGGAGAAGGTGCTGAGGGGTGGCTGGCAGAGAGGGCAGTAGGAAGGGGGGAGAAGGAAGAGTAGGGCTCAGGAAGGTTTGGGAGGAAGGACAAGGCACGGCGAGAGGGTTTCCTCTGGCTCCTCACGCCTCTTCTGTCTTGGGATGTCCTGCACCACGCACCTTGTCCTCCTGGAAGCCTGGGAGATGCGGAGAGGGTGTCGTATCTCTAGATATGCACCTATGTGAGGTAGACGTACTGGCTCGTAGCCCCTTCCTGCTGGTAGGTCAGGAGCAGCAACGCTGCGCAGCAGGTATGGGTGCTCCAGGACACCTTCAATGGCTGGGGACACTTTCCAGCTTATCCAAAGGTGCTTTTGGCAGATATATTCTTGTGTGCGTGTGAGCTGAGGAGTCGTGGGCCTGTGTGAGAGCAGAAGGAGCTTTGCAGGGGACGTGGAGAGGCTGCTGGAATGGTGCTACGGGCTCTGGGTGCCAGGCTTGCGGGATGGTGATGGTTTGGTTGTAGCTTGTACCAGTGTGGTTCATTCTCTTGCCACTGGAACTGGTTTGCTGTTAAGCCAGGTTGTTGCTCCAGGGGCTTCCTGGCCACTGGAGACCCTGTAATGCTTTTTACTCATGATAGTAAATCTGGGGTCTTGGCTAAACCCTGTACGCGAGCTGCCCCGTGGCTTTGGAGGGACAGGGATGTTCTCGGTGATGGGCTGACAGGGGAATGTCCCCAGGATGGGACAGAGGGGGGTGGCTGTACCTCTGCATTGCCTGGGACAGCCCTGCCTGTTGTGATGGGAAGGGACACGCGCTGGGTTTGCGCGTGTGTGGAGGAAGGGTGCCCCGTTGCAACTGGAACTGCTCAAGGAGAGCTTTTAGGAGCGAGTAACCAGCTGGTGTAGCTCAGCGTGGCTCCATCAGCGCTGGATCAAGTCGGGGTCCCTGAATCACAGAATCCCAGCATGGTCGGGGCTGGAAGGGACCTCTGGGGTCACCCAGCCCAACCCCCTGCCCAAGCAGGGTCACCCAGAGCAGACTGCACAGCACCGCGTCCAGGTGGGGCTTGAAGATCTCCAGAGAAGGAGACTCCACAGCCTCCCTGGGCAGCCTGGGCCAGGGCTCCGTCACCCTCAGAGGGAAGAAGTTCTTCCTCACCTTCAGCTGGAGCTTCCTCTGCTTCCATTTGTGCCCATTGCCCCTTGTCCTGTCGCTGGGCACCACTGGAAAGAGTCTGGCCCCGTCCTCCTGACCCCCACCCTGCAGATATTTAGAGGCATTTCGAAGGTCCCCTCTCAGCCTTCTCTTCTCCAGGCTGAACAAGCCCAGCTCCCTCAGCCTCTCCTCGCAGCAGAGATGCTCCAGTCCCCTCCTCATCCTCGCAGCCCTAAAGTCGAGCAGTTGCGTGCATCGACACCCCGTGAAGGTTTCCCCCGCTGGCAGCCCCTGCAGACCCCAGCAGGCTGTCCTGGAGGGGCCGAAGGACGATGACAGAGGGGCTGGCATGCGGAGGGGCTCACCCCACGGAGGAACCGTGCTGCAGGTCAAGGAGGGGGCCTGGGGGCCCCTTTCTGTGCCCCGGGAAGCCGGGGCTCCGCACTGGGGTGGTCCCAAGATGGGAGATGGAGGAGTGATCTGGCTTGGCGTCCCGCTCGGGTTACAGGAGCCACTTCTGCTGGGAGTGACTGGTTATCGTTACAGTCAGGTAATAAAGAGCATTAATTAAGGAGGAATGCTGGGCCGGTGTCTGGGGGGAGGCAGGGGCAGTGGGGTTGCAGTCGCTCCCACTGGAGGGGACGTTTCCACCCCTCTCGGCAGCCCCGGGTGGGCACGCGGAGCCATGGGGACATCGTCCTGCTGTCCCCTACCTAAGGGGACGCGTAGCCCGGGTCTCTGGGCAGGGACAGGATTTTGCTGCTGCCCCTTGCTGTGTCCCAGTCCGGGTGGGACAGGCACAGGGGGGATGCTGTCCCCAGCCGGTGCGGAGCAGGGCCATCACGCTGGGTGCTCCTCAGGCTTTGCCAGGTTCCTGCTGATGGAGAAGCGGGTCCAAAGCCGAGCTCCAGCCCCGCAGCTCGCCGGGCTCAGGCGGTGTTTGGTTAGCCAGCCACGGCACGGATTCCAGCCAATCCTCCAGGATAAACAGGGGAGGAAGCAGAAGGGGGGTTCTGAGCAGCGTGAGGCCCCGGGAATGTGCCGATGCGGCAGCCCAGCCCGCCGATTGCACAACCCCCGCGCGCCCACGGCCACGGGAACGCGCTCAGCACCGCACCGGGGCTCGCTCGGCACCTCGCTGCGGCACCGGCCGTCCCGGCGTGCCGTGCCATGCCGGGTGGTGGCTGGGGGGCTTTCGTGCCCGGTTGCGTTTGTCCTGCTCGGCCGTGTGTCCCACCAGCGCTCAGCACCCGCTCCAGCCTGCTGGAGAGCTGCTGGGAGAGGGGACGCTGCACCGGGCCGTGTGGGACCATCAGCCAGGAGCTCCTGGGGTCTCCTGGTCCTGTTCCACTCTGCACCCGCTGGATATTTTGTTGTGGCCTGGCTGCTCAGCGGTGGTTTTGTCAGCAGGGTGCTCCGTGCCTCAGTTTCCCCATGAGCGCCGTGCTCTAACGTGCTTCGTGTAGGGAGGGCACCAAGCCGAGGTCCTTGGGCAGGTCCATGCGCTTTGCTGGTTGCATCTGAAGGACCTTCCCAAAAGCTGCGGGCTCTCCAGCGTGCTCCAGGTGCCTGCTCCGTCCCGCCAGCACCGCATCCGCAGGCCTGCTCCCTCCACCGTGCCATGTCTGACGGCTCCCCAGCCCACTGTGGACGATGTCCCCATCGCTCCACGTCCACTACAGCCGGGGACGTCGGCAGAGCTTCAGGCAAGCGTTTTGGAGACACAGCCGGACTTTCAGAGCATGCCATGGTGGAGACCATCGCTTGTACCTGTCGGTTTTGGGCACCAGGCAGGGCTGAGATGGCAGAGGAGGGAAAAATGTGGCAGGCAGGCTTACCAGGGTCTATGGCTTTTCGTTTGTCTTAATTACAGTCCTCTTCTCACCACCTTTTTATCAGCACTCAGGTCCGAGCACGGCGCTTCGTTTGTCCTTCAAGCCTGGGAACCCCCAGTGGGTCCCTGAAACCCAGAGCAAAAATTCACCCCCCGGAACGTGGCTTCAGTGCCACGGGGAGGCTCCAGGCTTGGCACAGCCTCTCCTCTTCCCCCTGGACGCTGGTGTCCCCCCCACCCTTCGCTGACGATCCCCAGCCCCTGAAACCGGTTGACCTGATTGTCATCTCCAGGTTCCCACATCTGGTTCTCGTTAGCAGAGCCCAGGATGAAGTTCTTCAGCCCTCTCCCTTCCTCCCACCCCCAGGTGACCCAGGGGGGATTACGGGTGATTAGAAGACAGGCAGCAGAGCAAGAAGGAGTGGGGGAGGGACTGTTATAAATAGAAATACCATCAACTTATCAGCCTATCACTCGAGGTAAATTCTGGTTTTAATCTCTCAGACCTGTAAATATGACGACTCGCAGGGGCCAGGCGCCGTTAACTCTTTCAGAGCCCCGTGGGCCGCGTGTCCGTCTCTGGTGGGAAGCGGGACGCGGCGGAGGACCTGAAAACGGGACAGGGAGTGAGTTCCTGAGCTGAGAAGATGCCACCAGGAGGGACGAGCTGGCAGAGCCCTGCCATCGGAGCAGGGACCCCGGAGGAGACGGCAGCGTGGGAAGCGGCTCCGTTTGGATGTTGATCGTGTTTGGAGGTTTGGGGAAGGCAGAGAAAACCAGTCCAAACATTGGGATTCCTGACATTCTCACACGTACGGGGGCCTCTGCTCGCCCGGCTCTGCTCACGAGGAGGGTGCTGCGGGGTTGACATCTTCTCGTTCTTCAGGCAAAGTTTACTTTTGGGGGGATCTTCTCGACCCTTTTGCGAGAGAGGAGGCAGAAAGCGGAGCAGGTGGGAGGGGTGACATGGTGTGAGAGCCGGGTGGCAACGCAGGGGCCAAGAGGGAGCCAGGACATAGGGACCTGGCAGGTTTGGGAGGTTTTTGCAGCAGCACCAACTGCTGGAACCGTGAAACAGAAGGTTGGCCTGGAAGAGTCTGCCCTGAGGAGTCTCCACGTCTGTACTGGGAGGGCAGCACGCTGGAAGCGGCTGAGTTCCATGGTCCTGGTTCCCTCCTGCTCTGGGAGGTTCGTGGTGTGCAGAGAGCAGTAATAAGCGGGTTTGCAAGGCAGTGCTCTTCAGGTGGCTCTGCAGGCACCTCTCCTGGCTTGCAGCTCTGGGGTGGAAGGCAGAACTTGTCCTGCTGAGCTTCGGGGACACCCAAGGCGTTTTGAGGGACGAGAGCTCTTGCGTGCTCTTTGGAGCGGGCGCTGGTGCGGAGGCAGGAGCTGCTACGTGGGGATTGCTGCCGTTCTTCCCGCAGTGAGAGCGTGAGCGCCGGCAGCACGGGGGAGCTCAGAGCTGCCCTGGGCTTCCCCGTCTCTTTTGGTGGGATGAGGAGACGCGGGAGTCCGTCTCGAGCGGAGCCGTGGGGGTGTTGAGCTTCCCAGGGTCCCTCCTCAGTGGCTTCCTCCTAATCCCCGCTCTGGAGGGGGAGGGAGCGTTGTTAGCGTCGTGAGGAGCTCGTGACTCTGCGGAGAAGTATTAGCTTTTAATTAGTCACCTAAGCTGGCTTTTGGTAAGAGCCCGGCATGCGTGGAAGCTGTGGGGATCACAGAATCACAGAATAGTAGGGGTTGGAAGGGACCTCTGTGGGTCATCTAGTCCAACCCCCCTGCCGAAGCAGGGTCACCCAGAGCAGGCTGCACAGGATCTTGTCCAGGTGGGTCTTGAATATCTCCAGAGAAGGAGACTCCACAGCCTCCCTGGGCAGCCTGGGCCAGGGCTCCGTCACCCTCAGAGGGAAGAAGTTCTTCCTCATCTTCAGATGGAGCTTCCTCTGCTCCAGTTTGTGCCCATTGCCCCTTGTCCTGTCACTGGGCACCACTGAAAAGAGCTTGGCCCCATCCTCCTGACACCCACCCTGCAGATATTTGTAGGCATTTATAAGGTCCCCTCGCAGCCTTCTCTTCTCCAGGCTGAAGCAGCCCAGCTCCCTCAGCCTCTCCTCGCAGGAGAGATGCTCCTGTCCCCTCCTCATCCTCGTAGCCCTCCGCTGGACTCTCTCCAGTAGCTCTTCATCTTTCTGGAACTGGGGAGCCCAGCACTGGACACAGCACTCCAGATGAGGCCTCACCAGGGCAGTGTAGAGAGGAAGGAGAACCTCCCTCGTCCTGCTGCCCACACTCTTCTTGATGCCTTGTGAGGGTTTGCCAGTGCGACCCACTGCCCTGACATCCCCGTTTCAGCCCGGCTGGCACAAGTGCCTCTGTCCCCAAAGCAAAAAGTCCTTTATTTCCAGCGGGCAGCCCCTGCCCGTCGCGCAGGCGGACCCCGCCACGGCTGTTATCACGTCGCACCTCCCCGGCAGCGCGTCACCGTGCTTATCTCACCCTTCGCTTGGGCCTCACCTGAGGGCTCCTCAAGGTGACTTTTGAAGACAAGGTAGCAAAGAAATAGGAAAGCCCAGCACACCCCTGTTGAGGGCCTCCTCTCCATCCTGCAGAGGTCCTGGGCTCCTCTTCTACCATAGAGAAGCTCCTGGAGTTCGGAGGTGTGAAGGAAACCCCCTGGGGTCAGACTTTTCTCGGTCAGTAGTTCGTGAAAAGGCAGCGAAGTTGGTAAAGTGCCTTTGTTGCTGCTTTGAAGCTGGGTCCCAACCCTTGAACTTGGGATGAAGACTGGTTTTCTGGTAGCTTTCGCGGTGGACGTTTGCCAAACGCCTCGTGTGAGGTACAGCGCGGTCTCCTTGGCCAAGAGTGAGGCGGCGGGGAGGGGGGAGTCCTCACCCCCAGGCAGAAGGGTTTCAGCCCATGTGAAGGGGTCACAGCGGCCGAGGAGCGTGGTGGAGTGTCGGGAGCAGGCTACGACAGAGCTCCTTGGGGATGAGCGAGGAACATTAGCACCCATGGTGCTGGCCATCCCTGAGCTCTTCCACTCAACCGTAACCCAAAGCAGGACAGCGGCACGGTTGCTACCACGTCACTGCAACTTCAGGAGAGGACATGGCTGTCCCAGAGGAGTACCCCCGTGCTAACCTGGGGTCTGCAACCATCGAAGCGAGATGCTGGCACATCTGGGGACCTCACAGGCTCTACCTGCCTCCGCCGTGCCAGCCTGGCAGCAGCAGCGTGTGTCCCTGCGCCGGATGCGTCCTTCCACGGCAAGAGCTCGCGTGGGAGAGCGTTGCCACCTTCTCGCCCGAGTCCCCAGGCTCTGCTGCGCAGGCACGTGGTGCACGAAGGGTTAGGTGTCTCATGGGAGAACAGCTACCCGGGTTTTTTCCCCCTCTAGCCAGGGTTACTAAGGGAGAGAGGAAGTTACTAAGACGAGGGAGGTTCTCCTTCCCCTCTACACTGCCCTGGTGAGGCCTCATCTGGAGTACTGTGTCCAGTTCTGGGCTCCCCAGTTCAAGAAAGATGAGGAGCTGCTGGAGAGAGTCCAGTGGAGGGCTGCGAGGATGAGGAGGGGACTGGAGCATCTCTCCTACGAGGAGAGGCTGAGGGAGCTGGGCTTGTTCAGCCTGGAGAAGAGAAGGCTGCGAGGGGACCTTGGAAATGCCTCTAAATATCTGCAGGGTGGGGGTCAGGAGGACAGGGCCAGACTCTTTGCAGTGGTGCCCAGCAACAGGACAAGGGGCAACGGGCACAAACTGAAGCAGAGGAAGCTCCAGCTGAAGATGAGGAAGAACTTCTTCCCTCTGAGGGTGACGGAGCCCTGGCCCAGGCTGCCCAGGGAGGCTGTGGAGTCTCCTTCTCTGGAGATCTTCAAGCTCCGCCTGGACGCGGTCCCGTGCAGCCTGCTCTGGGTGACCCTGCTTGGGCAGGGGGTTGGGCTGGGTGACCCCAGAGGGCCCTTCCAACCCCGACCATTCTGTGATTCTGTGACCCCCCCCTCCCCGTCCGCGCACACACCCTGCCCGTTTGGCAGAATTCCTGGCTGGATTTATTTCTGCCGATTCGCTTGTCTTGGTATGAAAGGGATTTGCAGCGGGGAGAGCTGCGATCGGCCGGGGGTGGGCTGAAACCCCCCCGTTCTGGGGTTTTGCGGTTCAGCAGCTGACCTTGCCCCGGGCACGTGGTCTGCAGGGGGGGAACATGGGGGGGGTCGGGGTCTTCTCCTGGGCGAGGGACGTCGTGCTTTGGCGTGGAGTTGAGGGGTCTTTCAGGAAGGGTCGTCCTCGTTATCTGAGCTCGAGGAGGTGGGGGGAGCTGGGCCTCCTCTTCCACTTTCTTGGCAGTGGCTTTGGCACCGAGGGCTGGCACCGACCCCGGAGGGCTGCGGACTCCCACTTCACAGAGACAGATAAAGAAAGCACTTTCTGTCAACAAAACCCTGCCCAGCTTCCCCAGAACAGGAGAGGGGAGGAGAAGCTCTCCAGGAGAAAGGAGAGAGACGTCCACCGCTTGCCCGTGGAGGAGAGGAGAGGGAGGAGGGCTCCTGCGGGGTCGGGAGCTGATCCAGAGCTGTCATGGCAGCAGCGGGAGAAATTCCAGCGCGTTCTGCGAAGAGGAGGCAAGGGTCTGAAGGGAAGGACACCAGCTTTCCCAGCGCACCCCTGGAGCCCACGCTCACCACCCTGCTCTCTGCAAAGGGGAGCCCCTCCATCGGCCCCGCAAAGGCCGGCGGCTCCGGTCCCCTCCTCATCCTCGTAGCCCTCCGCTGACAAAGCTGTTGCACCAAGGTGGTGGTGGTGGTTGGGCAAGACCTGGCTCTCGTGGTCCGTGGAGCCGTGTGTCTCGCAAAGCTCGTGAGCTCCCTGCTCCCACGTGTGCTGAGCGTGGCCCCAGGAAGCTCGTGTGTCCCACAGCCGGAGCGTGGAGACAAACCCCACCTGCATGTGTCCAGCTTCCCAGGTAGTGTCACCACCCTGCCGTGTCCCAGCTCCGTCTGGTTTGACGCTGGGATGCAGATGGGTATGGACGGGTGGCAGTCCTCAAACTGAAGGATCTGCTGATCTTCTCGGCTCGGTTTCTTGGCTCTGCAAAGGTCTGGTGGTGTTTCTGACCTGCAAAACGAGAGCCTTTCGTGTCCTCCTCATGGCTCATGTTTCCACCTTCTCTCCCCTCGCAGGCCACGACATTAACGGAGCTCTGGAACCATCCAACATCGACACCAGCATCCTGGAAGAGTACATCAGCAAGGAGGACTCACCAGATATGTAAGTGCTTCCCTTGCTCTGCTTCAGGGATGGTGTTCACTCTTGTTTTCTCTGGTGAGATGCTGAGCAACTTCCAGCCCTGCAATTCAAGGAATCATTTAGAAATCACTGTGCACCCTGGCTGCGCCTCGGTCCCTCCTGGAGTCCTCCTTTATTGCTCTTCACTCATTTCCAGTTCCTCCTCCTGTCTCTGCCTGCCATCTTGCCTTTGTATCTCCCCAGCCTCTTCTGTCCCCTCTCTTCACCCTCTCAAGGGCACTGGAAAAGACTTTTCCTTGACTTGAGCAATGGAAAAGCAAGCACCAGGAGCTCGGTGTGAAAGATGAAATCCTCAGCGCAACAGGAGGGTGCAGAAGGGAAGGGTCTCCCTGTGGGCACCAACGTTGGCGAAGGAGCGGGGAGCAGACCTGGACAGCAGCCGAGGCGATCTGAGCCACGGGGTGGGAGCAGGATCTTTGGGGCTGAGGTGACAAAGCAGCTTCTCTCTGCTAGTGTGGAAGCTGGAGCATGGTGAGCAGCTCCTGCTGCCTTCACGAGCTTTGGGGTTGGTGTCCTGGGCACTTCTGGCCTTTACAGCTCCACCGGTGGATTTTGCACCCTTGGGGTCACACCACTCCCACCAGCCCTGGTGACTGACCTGCCTCCCTGTATGCTCCTGTTGGGGCCACCACAATGCTGACTGGTTTTTCTGGGTGTCCCAGAGCACCTGAGTGGCTCCGTCCCCTTTGCCGGATGGCTGGTGAGGGGAGGGGTGGGCAGAAAGTCCCTCTGCTGAGGTTGTCCTCTTCTCTCTCTCTCAGCTGTTTCCCTGACATCCCTGCTTCAGCCAGCTATGCACACCCCCAACCCTCCAGCTCAACCACCATCAACGCGCCCGTTGCCAGCTCCATCGCCAGTGTGACCAACCCCGCTTCCAGCGGTTCCCTCCACCTTCCTCCCCCGGGCAACCAGATCCCAATCCGGCATGGTCCTCTCCTGGCCAACCCTTGCGGCCCCGGCTACGGTGCTCACCTCAACTGCAATAACAACAATGGCATGGTGGTGCCCAAGGGCTACCTTGGTGGCCACTGCCTAAACAACGTGGTCCCTCCAATCAAATCAGAGCCCAAGGCCTCCTACGCACCTGGGTAAGTGGGGTTGGGGTGGCAGAACAAGGGCAGATGGTGGGACAAGTGCTCCTCCAGGCTTGGGGAGGGCCTGGAGGGGTGGTGTGGTTTGTCCCATGGTACCTTCACTGCTGGCAGCATCAGTCTGTGCTAAGCCCTCGCTTCATAGAGAGAGGCTTTTTTACAAGCCTAGGTCCTGACGTTTCCTGAAAGGTTCTTTGGTGGGTCTTGTCTGTATGTGTTGAGTGAGAGAGGATGGGTAACGTCCCCCCTGTCTGCAGGTGGTGGTGGAGCCGTTGGCTCTGGGTGACCAGGATATCCATGCTGCACATCTACAGGTGTGTGAGGGGAGAATATTGTAGCGTTGTGGGTTTTCTAAGAAGGAAGAGACACGGAATAAATTGGAACAACGTTGGGTCTCCAGGATGTTCCCATGACTGTCCCAGGGGAAGATGTTAGCTAAACTGGGCAGAGATGTGCTTCTCTTGGCCTGACATTGTCGATTCTCCTCTCAAGAGAAGAAAAAGATGACATCTGAACTGGATTTGTACTCCTTTGCAACGAGCTCTGGGTGCAGACCTGGTGAAGGGGAAGAGGATGACCGGGTATTGCTGAGGGACTCAACTGGACAATGAGTCCTGGGAGGAGAAAAGATGTGGTTCCTGCTCTCTGGGACGGCCTCGCCTGGACCAGGCAGGAGGGGAACGACCCTGGGAGAGCGTCGTGACATGGCAGCTGCCATCTGCGGTGGCCAAAGGGGCCAGACAGAGTCCGCATTGGTAGAGGGCACTTTGGGAGGCATGGCATGCTGCGAGGGTACGGCCCTGCAGTGGTATCTGGGGTAGGAACTGACGTCCTCAAAGCTTTACTGCCTGGAGACCCAATGGGAAGAACATGTCTGGTCTCTTCCTCCTCACGCACCTCTCTGGTCCATGCTGCTCCGCCCCAGTCACAGGGGAGGGAAACGGGAAGGTGATCTGAAGCTGGGCAGATGAAAACCGAAGCGTGCAGCGGCGTGTTCATCAGCAGGAGGCCTTGGCAGTTGGCAACAGTCACGCCACGAGGAGCTGTGCCGTGGTCCAACCCATCTCTGGAGTGCGGGTGATGGGTGGCTGTGACGCCCTGCCAGTCTCTGTGCCTTCTCCAGTGGAGACGGTGGATGTGAGGGACAAGGAGGCCGGGATGGCCCCAGGACTGCTCATGTCTGCAAGCTTCTCTCCCTCTGCCTCGTGCCTTCTAGTGTCACCAGCAAGCACGGTGCGGCCGTTCCCAGATTGGGAAGCCTCCAGCACGCTGAACTGATGATTCGGCCGTAATGCAGCTCCGTTGGGATGACTTTGGCTCTTTGGATGAACCTGGAAAGGTCTTCCAGAAAGGGACAAGCTAAACAAAACCTGCCCTTATTTTATTCCCAGAGCAGGGAGCTCTCCCTTGCTGTGTGAGCAGAAGGCTACACGCAGCTTTGTCTTGCCGTGTTCCTTTCTTCTGCGTGTATCTGGCACTCTCCAGGGTGTGAGAGGTCATGAGTAAGGATCATAGCTTGCTCTTGGAGGTGGAGACCTTGCTTTGGATGTAGACGGATTGGGTGAGCTATGATGGCAGTGTTTCTTCAGCATCCCAGCGTGACTCTTCTCTGTTGTCTTTCCCAGAGGAGCAACATCTCGTGTGTTGGATACCAACAAGCCCTTCCCTTGGACTGGGCACATCCACACTGCCTCCCTACGTGACTTCGGCAGCATCCACCTTTCTACTGCAAGGCCTTTTCCAGTCTCCAGGACTCCCTCAATTGTCCCGGGCCCTTTTGTTTGGGCCAAAATTTGGCTTGGTGGGGCACAAATCCTGACGAACTCATAGGAAGTATAGTACGAAGTCGTGGCCAGCGTGGTGAGGAGCCTGGAAGTAAGCCTGGTGACAGACGCTGCAGACCAGGCGTAGGAGGGGAGTGGTGGAAAGGTGCTACAAGTGAAGGTGGAGGATGAGGGAAGTATGGTGAGGGCTCTTTGTTGGGGTTACCCAACCTCATCCCTCTCCAGCTACTGCTGGAAACCCGTTTACTGGGTCTTGGGCTCCTCTGGTGCTGGAAGGTCCTGGTGGGTGTCCTGGTTCGCAGCTGTAGTTGTGGGTGCCATCAGGAGCAGGGTTTGAGAGGGGTGTGTGTGGTGTGCTGCACCTTTGCTCCTCGCAGCCCTGAGGGCCTCGCTTGCTTGGTGGCCAGCTTTCATCCAAGAAGCACTGGTTTGTCTGGGATTATTTTGCAGTCACAAAGCTAACGGTGTAAGATGGGGGAATGGAAAAGGATCCCCAGTGAAAATCCACTTGTGGTGAGGAACGAGACGTCGGGAGATGGGAAGGAGAACAGCCGTGTTTGAGATGGAGCAGGCTTTGCCGAGGTACCGGGCTGGTGGAACCTGCTGGGGCTTGCTGAGGCCGTGGTCACCAGCGATGGAGCAGATATGAGGGGGCAGGCAAGATATCTCCCTGCCATGGATCTCCACCAGCCAGAGCATACTGCAGACACTCAGATGAAGTGAGCCTTTCTCTAGAGCTTGGGCAACGACTGCTCCAGACACCAGAGCCACCATCTCCCTTTCCGTTTCTGCTGCGGCTTTGGCTTGCGGTGACCATGGCTCAGTCTAGCCGGGAGCAGGGCCTCGACTTTTTCCGTGCCCTTGAGCTCCAAAATGTTGTGGGAGAAGAACCATTGCCTGAGACAAGTGAGTCCTTTACTTCTGCACCAGGGTGGTGGAAATTTTCCCCTGGCCTGAAGATGTGTTCGGCCCAAGGTTCCGCTGCAGCGACTGCGTGCTGAGGAGGGGCTGCGAAAAGAAAAAAGAAAAAAAATCAGTTCAGATGCGTTTCCAAGGGAGGTGCTTTGGAAATGGCTGAAGACCCCGGGTGCTTGGGGTCTGCGGTGACTCCAGGTGAAGGAAGGAAGGATGCAGGAGCTAAGCGGGTCCCTGCGGTGGGTCTGTGCAGGGCTGCTCCTCCGTCCCCGAGCCACGGGTCTGCTGGAGGAGGCAGCTGAGAGTTCCCCCTTTTATTTGGTTGCGTTCTGCAGTCGGGGCCGCATCCTGCTCCTGGTGACGCTGGAGCAGAGCCAGGGTGACGCAGCCGTGGTGGTGCTCAGGTTGGTACAGGTCACAAGGCGGAATCCATCCCGTGGGCTCCCCAGCCTTCGCTTCGGTCCATCAGGTCCCAGCCCAGCTCCCCCAGAGCCTCCCAGTCACCCACGGTGAAGCACACGGGGGACGGGTAAGCTCCTGTTGGCTTCTTTTAACCAGAGGTCTCCTTGGCAAGTCAACAACATGTCTGTCCCCACTCCGGAGGTCCAGGGAACTGCTGTGGGGAGCAGGGCAGCAGTGGCAGCTGTGGCAGCCCCAGGCTGGTCAGCCGGCCACGCTCCGGGTGACGGGGATCCGCCGCGGGCGCAGCTGGGATTTCCACCCGGCGCCTGGAGGGTGCTGGACCTGTGGGTTGTGCTGGGAGCTGGTTGAAAATGACCTTCCCTTCTCTTGCCCCGTTGCTCTGCAGCACTTTACCTGACTCTCCCCCGGACTCTGGATCGGAAGCCTACTCCCCTCAGCAGGTGAATGGTAAGTTTTTAAAAAGGGAGGGGGTAAAAATAACCCAAACCCAACGTCCTCCCCCTTTTTTGTGCTGTGGAGGGGGTTGGCTCCGCAGTCTTTATCAGACGGGCGAAAACAGGCGGCTGCAATACGTGGGGAGATTATCAGTTAGCAAATATCCCTCGACTTTCGCCTATTGTTCGGCTCCTGCTCTCTGCCAGGGGGGAGAGCGAGCGCGGGAGGGAAGGGGAGAGAAGGCGAGGTGGGAATCCGCTGCGAGCTGGGAATCCGCTGCCGCGGGGAGAGATCGGCGGTGTCCCCGGGCGGGGTGGGATGCGGAGCCTGCGAGCCTCCCCGTCCTGCCCTCCGCCTCGGGGGAGCGAAAGGCAAGCGGCGCGAGCGCGTCCCTGACATGGAGCCCGGCTCGGGGAGACAGAAATGAACCCACCGTTCAGCAGTAAGTTCCTTCCCAGCCCTTCTTTCCCCTCCAGCTGAGCTTGGGGGTCTTCTGCACCCCCCTGCAAAGGGCAGAGAGAGCTGAGTCCCCCTGCCCAAGCTCTCCTTGCTCCCCCTGGGGAAGCCACCGAGCGTTACTTGGTTCCTCTGGTGACCTTCATTGCTCTTTGGTGGAAGAAACTCCTTGGTGAGGAAGGCTGCTTCTGGTCTCCCTTCCCCCTCGGCAGCAGCACCCTCTTCCCCAGGCTCCAGCCCAGTCCCCACCAGGAACAGCGCCTGCTCGCTCTTTCTTCTTTTTTTTTTTTGATGGAAGAGGTCAAGAGTTCTGTTTATCTTGCTAAAAAAAATCCCTGGAATTCCTCCTGGCCCTTCCTTAAATATAACAAAGGGGCCGGGTTGCTCACCATGGGGAGAGCTGCTTTGGCGTGCTGGAGGAGCAGCAGCACCTCTGCTTGGGGAGGAGAAGACGCTCCGGAGAGCACCTGCGAAGCAGCTCCCTCCTCGCCAGGGAAGGATCCCATTCCCAGACCTGGTTTTGCCCTGGAGCTGGGAGCCCGGAGCGGGGGTCCTGCATTTGGCAAACGAATTCAGCCCCTGTCTCCACCCTGCGTAGAGGCCTGGGGGAATTGCAGCGTGCTGTGACACGGTGAAGACGCAGCGGGCACGTCCTCAGACACTCGCGCTTGGGTTGTCCCTTGAAAGCTGCAGAAGATCTCCCAGCTTGCACCCAAGCCACCAGGGCCAAGGCCGAGCGCGCCGCAGGGTCAGGGTGTTCACCTAAGATGTCCTAAAGATGCGTTTCTTGCAGTGTTTTCACGGAATCACAGAACTTTAGGGGTTGGAAGGGACCTCTGGGGTCACCCAGCCCAACCTCCTGCTGAAGCAGGGTCATCCAGAGCAGGCTGTGGAGGACCATGTCCAGGCGGGTCGGCTGTCCTTCTGTGCGGGCTTGGTCTCCAAGGGTTGTGCCGAGGTCGTTGCGGTTGTGTTGGTGAATGTTGAGTGCTGGGCAGGATGGCAGGAGCAGAGCTGGGTAAGGGGGGTGCTGTGCCCGGTGCCGTCGCTACCTGGCTGAGAAGCAGAGATGCTCTGTCCCAGGGACGTCATCTGTCAGCCCCAGCCGTTGCATGAGAGCAAGGCTGCTCTTTGGTCTTCATCTCCAAACTCCTGAGGATGGAGAGCTCCTCTCCTCCTCTCCCTGGAGCGCGAGGCCGTCCCTGAGATGGCTCCAGAAGGCAGCTGGCCTGGGAGCAGGACCCTGCCTGCGAGCACGGGCAGAGGGATCCAGTCCGATGGGAGCTGGAAACGTGGCAGAAAGCCGTGGAAGGGAGCAGGTGGAGGTGGCCCTGCCCCAGCAGCCTGCAGCAGGAGAGCTCAGCGTAAATACGTGTCACTTCTCCACACCTTGCAACGGGAGGAGTTTTCTGATTCCTCATCAAGTGCTTTGGCCTAATTAGTCAGCCACCGACTGGTTGCTCTGAGACCAAAGTCCATCCAACCCCGTGTCCGGCGCAGGGCTGGCTGGTGGCACCTGCTTAGGGGAGCAGCCTGGCGCAGACCCAGCAGATCTCTTCCCTGCTGTCCCCCTCCGTGTCCCCATGGCCTGTAACAGGCTTGGCCGGTCCCTGGGTGTGTTTTCTGCCTCCTGCGATTTGCTGGTGCTTAGCTTAATCAGATGTCCACAGCGGGGTGCGAAGAAGCTTCGTGTCCCACGCGAGACACCTGCGAAGTCGCTGTCCCTTCCCACTCCTTGGGTTCCTGAGCCCCCAGGAGTCTGTCCCCCATTTCTGCAGGGACCTTGGTCCCCTGTGGGGACCATGAGCCAGCAGTGTGCCCTGGCTGCCAAGAAAGCCGATGGAATCCTGGGGTGCATCAAGAGGAGTGTGGCCAGCAGGACGAGGGAGGTTCTCCTTCTCCTCTACACTGCCCTGGTGAGGCCTCATCTGGAGTACTGTGTCCAGTTCTGGGCTCCCCAGTTCAAGAAAGATGAGGAGCTACTGGAGAGAGTCCAGCGGAGGGCTACGAGGATGAGGAGGGGACTGGAGCATCTCCCCTACGAGGAGAGGCTGAGGGAGCTGGGCTTGTTCAGCCTGGAGAAGAGAAGGCTGCGAGGGGACCTTCGAAATGCCTCTAAATATCTGCAGGGTGGGGGTCAGGAGGACGGGGCCAGACTCTTTTCAGTGGTGCCCAGTGACAGGACAAGGGGCAACGGGCACAAACTGAAGCCTGGGAAGTTCCATCTGAACATGAGGAAGAACTTCTTCCCTCTGAGGGTGACGGAGCACTGGCCCAGGCTGCCCAGGGAGGCTGTGGAGTCTCCTTCTCTGGAGATATTCAAGCCCCGCCTGGACAAGGTCCTGTGCAGCCTGCTGTAGGTGACCCTGCTTCAGCAGGAGGGTTGGACTGGATGACCCACAGTGGTCCCTTCCAACCCCTACTATTCTGTGTGATTCTGTGTGACACCTGAACGTGGCAAGCCAGCGCAGACCCACCTTCAGCCATCAGGCAGAGGCTGTGAAAACAGATCAGCTTTGTCCTCTTGAAGAAAAGGTGGGTGGAGGCTGCTTTGTGGAGCTGGGGACCAGGCTGCGCGTTTCCCACAGGCAGGGCCACCCAGCGAAGAGCTCCTCTTCCGAGGCCAGGGCTCTGCTGCGTGGTTTTGCCACCGCCTGGGCCTTGCTGTTCCAGTTTGGCTTGGGTGATGGGCTTCAGGTGGGTGGCACCAGACCTCTCCGAGCGTGCTTTGGCGGCGCGGATTTGGCGCGCGGGATTCTGCGGAGGTCTCAGGACGGTAGCGTGAGTTCACCTGATCTCTTTGCTCTTGTTTGAAGGACCATGCTGTCAAGCACGGGCTTCTGGAGTGGTGTGGAGATCTTTGGGTTGAACGCTGGGATGGGAGGGAAGCACTTCCATGCGGGAGAGATGTTGAACTTCTCCACGGGGCTTCTGTTCCCCGCTTCTCCAGGAGCTGCCTGTTGATGCCTCGCATTCCCACTCACCTCCGTCCAGGACGTTCACTTGCGTTTTCCCAGGAGATTTTCCTGGGAACATCTGTACATTCCTTCAGGTCACATTTTTCTCAGCGTGACACCTTCAGCATGCGCTGCTTGGAGATGTTTCCATCATGTGTAAAACCTTGAGCACTGAGATCTTTCGGCGCGCTGATTTTCTGGTGCCGATCTACTCGCAGTCTTGGTCAGCTCATTTTTCTTGCACGAGGGTTGGTGATCGTTCTTTCCATGTTCCTGTATTTTTTCACTGCGCTTCTTCACTTGCAGGATCTAGCTGTTTAATTTTGCTAAAGAAGCGTGCTCCAGGTGAAAAGTTTCCTCTTTGGTTTCTTCCTCCTCTTCGCAAATTCTGCGGTGAGAACAGAGAAGCTGGCGTCGGAGGTCGTTGCAGCTCATCAGGCTCAGATCTTGGCCTTCCGCTTGCTTGTGGCACAACCTCCCTCGCTTTTAGGGTGCGTTGAAACGTGAAAAGGAGCTGCTGAAATGATGCCAGCACTGACTGTCCCCAGAAAGTTTGGTGCGTGTCGTTAGGGCTGAGTTCTGGTGAGCGCGGTGTTCAGACCTCACCGGTGCGGTCCCCAGCGTGCCCAGCCCTTCAGCGCTGCAGGCAGCGTCGTACAGACACCGGCGTTCGGAGAAGACAGAAATCCTGTCCTGCTCCATCTGTGCTGAGCCTGCTCAAGTCACAGAATCACAGAATGGTTGGGGTTGGAAGGGACCTCTGGGGTCACCCAGCCCAACCCCCTGCCCAAGCAGGGTCACCCAGAGCAGGCTGCACAGCACCGCGTCCAGGCGGGGCTTGAAGATCTCCAGAGAAGGAGACTCCACAGCCTCCCTGGGCAGCCTGGGCCAGGGCTCCGTCACCCTCAGAGGGAAGAAGTTCTTCCTCATCTTCAGCTGGAGCTTCCTCTGCTCCAGTTTGTGCCCGCTGCCCCTTGTCCTGGCGCTGGGCACCACTGGAAAGAGTCTGGCCCCGTCCTCCTGACCCCCACCCTGCAGATATTTAGAGGCATTTCTAAGGTCCCCTCGCAGCCTTCTCTTCTCCAGGCTGAACAAGCCCAGCTCCCTCAGCCTCTCCTCGTAGGGGAGATGCTCCAGTCCCCTCCTCATCCTCGCAGCCCTCCGCTGGACTCTCTCCAGTAGCTCCTCATCTTTCTGGAACTGGGGAGCCCAGCACTGGACACAGCACTGCAGATGGGGCCTCACTGGGGCAGAGCAGAGGGGGAGGAGAACCTCCCTCGTCCTGCTGCCCACACTCCTCTTGATGCACCCCAGGATCCCATTGGCTTTCTTGGCAGCCAGGGCACGCTGCTGGCTCATGGTCACCCTGTCGTCCACCAGGACACCAACTTTCTCACCTACACGTGTGGTTTTCTGCAGTAAGATTACTCATATTATTTCCTTTGGACAAATCACTCATTTCTAGTCATTCTTGAGGCAGTTGGGTGAGATTCAACCACGTTGCTTTACTTTACGCACTTTATTTTCGGCTCTTAGCCTCCGAAAGTGTTTTGGTTCTAGTTGGAAGCCCTCGGCCGAGCCCTGGCATCGCTGCACGTTGAGCTTATGGCTAGCGGGAGGCCTGAGGAGCTGCAGAAAGGGAGATGGATTTGCATGCCCCCCCCCCCCCCCCCAAGCATTTCTTTTCATGGTGATGTCATCAAATAAATGGCTTTAGCATCCAGTTCCAAACAGAGGAGGAGAAAGGTAGGATCACATTTGAATGTCCCTTTTTGTTTATTTAAATTTAGTGATCAAAGTCTCCTTCTGGTTTAAATTTAAAAAGAAAAAAAACAAGCAAGTACCCCCCCCCCCCGAAATCCTCACTGGTGGTGCTGATGAGCTGGAGGTGTTGGGGTCATTCGGCTGACTCTTCGTTTCTCTAGCTCTTGCCATGCCTGTCTCTGCTCCCGTTGGAGAACCCAGCCGGTGTCCTTGCATGGTGGCACTCTAACCCAGTGACCAGGCTCCTTCGGTGCCTCTGGCCCCAACTGGGTGTGGGTGTCCTTGGGACGTCTCTCTGCTGGGACTGTGGAGGGGACCAGGCAACGCGGCGAGCTGGGACCCCGAGCTCTCAGCTGACCGGTGCCCCGTGGGATGAATCCGACCCTCGGCTTCTCAAGGCTGTGTCAGCGGGTGTGAGGCTGGTTCCTTGGGTTCCTTCCACAGCTCTGAGGAGAAGGCATCATGAAGTGGGTCTTCTCTGCCATGCGAGCCTGTTGCTGGGTATTTTCCTTGGGCCATGCCCAGAATTGGTAAAATTAGGCAAAGTTCAGGTGCTTTCTCTCCAGCTCTGCGGTTCCAGGGCTTCAGACCCTGTTGCTGACTGTTGGACCTTTGCCCCCAAGTGGGTTTTCTTGGGCCATTCAGTTCCTTGGTGGTACAGGAATGTTGTGGTTGGTGGATCTTCTGTTTGAAGGGAAATCTAAAGCAAAAAAAGGGAAACATAAGACAGAAGCTGCCTGGGAATTCCTAAAGACATGCTTTCACTGCAGAGCATCCTTGCGAGATACCTCGGTTTAGCAAATATTGGGAACGTTTGTGGGAATCTTCCCTGTTGTCCCTCAGCCCGAGGACCTGGTTGCCCTTTGAGTTTTGGTTCTTTGAGCTTCAAGGCGCTGGGCCTTGCCTGCCCACTTTGTGCTTACCCCTTCCAGTCTCACCTCCTCTCAGAAGAAGTACGGTGCGAGGCAGCTGGTTTCGTAGTGTTGCGTGTCCCTTTCTCAGCTGCCCAGCCAGGACCTTGCTGTGTCCACGCGCTGTAGATGCCACTTGGACAGACCGTGCCTGAAGTTGCCAGCCAAGGCTGCTGACGTGAGAAGGGAAGCACTGCTCTGGTTCTCACCCTGGGGAACCCCAGAGATGTCTGTGGGACGATGGGGCTGTTAAGGAACCTGGGAGGAGAAGTCAAGGTGGCCATTGCAAGGCGGGTGTGGTGGCTGAGGGGACACGGCCGTGCTGAGTCTAGGCAGAAGAGGCAGGGAGGCATGGGTTCATGAAGATAACCAGGACTGGGATGGTGACCCTGCTTCAGGAGGAGGGTTGGACTAGATGACCCCCAGAGGTCCCTTCCAACCCCGACCATTCTGTGATTCTGTGGTTGAGGGGGAGAGGGGTGCCATGTCCATGCTGGACACGCAGCGCGTGGCCGTGCCTGCTGATCTAACACCTATTCCTCCCTCTTCTTGCAAGATCCTCACCTTCTCCGGACCATGACCCCCGAAAACATGTGCCACATGACTCCCCCTTCTCGCCTGGAGCACCCTCCTCCGCCGCCACCTCCTCCACCCCCCCACCTCCAGGGTCCCCCGCCGCCGCACCCGCACACCCCCCACTACCCCGGCCTGCAGCGGGACATGTACATGAAGGCCGAGCCCCTGATGCCACCCTACAGCATCGGGCAGGGCATGGCACCTGCCGACCTCCACCACGCCCAGCAGTCGCAGATGCTGCACCAGCTACTCCAGCAGCACGGAGCAGAGTAAGGCCTGGGGCTTCTCGGCGTTGTCCGGGTGGTTTGAGGGAGATTGGAGCTGGAGGCTCGCAGAACGCGTGAGCAAAGTTGTTGGGTTTAGCTGCAAGTGAAGGAGCGTGCCCAGGTTCTGCATCCAGGGGTGGCATCGAGGTGGAGGTGACCAAATGCATGGCTCGGAGTTGGGTGGTGGGGATGGACAGGAGGAAAGCAAAGGTGTGGCTCAGAGCTCGGCGGTCACGGGATGGGTGGCCAGAGCCTGGTGGGAGAAGGTGGCGATGGCGCTGCAAGACCCTGTGGGTCCCTGCGTGGAGGTTTGGGTTTTCAGGTGAGATCCCAGCTTTTGCCTGGTCCCAGGCTGTTCCCTCCCCACCTCTTTCTCTCCCGCTCAGCCTTTGCTCTCCCGTGGGTCTCTGCAGCCTCCCAGTGCACCCCGCCAAGAAGCGGAAACACTCCGAGTCGCCCCCCAACACCCTCAACGCACAGATGCTCAACGGGCTGATAAAGCAGGAGCCGGGTATGGGGACCGTGCCACTCAACCCTGACAGAGTCCAAACCCCTCCCTGGCACCAGCCGGGACCGCTCTCACCAGGTACGTGGTTTTTGTCCCTCGTATCCCCCTCCCCTTAATACCCCCCAGCATGCAAACCCCCGCTGCGGCCCAGGAGGGAAGCTTCAGGCTGGCCGCACGGGCAACGCCAGCCGCTTCCTTCTGCTCTTACCCCGCTGGACGCTGTCGGAGGGATTATAATAAATCCATATTTTCCCCTGGCCGCAGGCCTGATTCAAGATAACGACAGCTTGAACGGCTCCTACTTGGATCCCAACTACCAGTCTATAAAGTGGCAGCCACATCAACAGAACAAGTGGGCAACTCTGTACGATGCCAACTACAAAGAGCTGTGAGTCCTTCACCCGCCTTGGAAGAAAGTCGGGTTCGCCTTTCGTGTGTTGGTGTCGAGGGACTGGGCTTTGGGGTACCGTACTCCCAAGGTGGGCTGAGGATCTCCCTGGGCTGCCCCTTGTCGTCTCCTGTCACCTGCTGATCTCTGTTTGCTTGCGCTGTGGTGGAGATGCTCTCTCTGCTGTAGCTGTGCCACTGGGACGGTGACTGCTCTGCCCTTCCCTCTGAGGGTGACGGAGCCCTGGCCCAGGCTGCCCAGGGAGGTTGTGGAGTCTCCTTCTCTGGAGATCTTCAAGCCCCGCCTGGACAAGGTCCTGTGCAGCCTGCTGTGGGTGACCCTGCTTGGGCAGGGGGGTTGGACTAGATGACCCACAGAGGTCCCTTCCAGCCCCTACTATTCTGTGATTCTGTGATTCCGCAGGGCTGGTGGGGGGTTAAGGAATGGGGCTGGCGCTGTAGGAGCCGGCAGAAGGCAGCTTGGACCAGCAGCGCCCAGGCTTACCTGGATTTTACAGAATCACAGACTGGGAGGGGTTGGAAGGGACCTCTGGGGTCACCCAGCCCAACCCCCTGCCCAAGCAGGGTCACCCAGAGCAGGGGGCACAGCACCGTGTCCAGGCAGGTCTGGAATATCTCCAGAGAAGGAGACTCCACAGCCTCCCTGGGCAGCCTGGGCCAGGGCTCCGTCACCCTCAGAGGGAAGAAGTTCTTCCTCGGGTTCAGCTGGAGCTTCCTCTGCTCCAGTTTGTGCCCGTTGCCCCTTGTCCTGTCGCTGGGCACCACTGGAAAGAGTCTGGCCCCGTCCTCCTGACCCCCACCCTGCAGATATTTAGAGGCATTTCTAAGGTCCCCTCGCAGCCTTCTCTTCTCCAGGCTGGACAAGAAGGAATTAAAAGAAGTCTTAGGATTTCCTAGGCAGTGCATAGCACGGATGGCTGGAGGTCATCTAGAGCCACTTCAGCACAGCTTGAGAGCAGCGTAAAAAGGAGCCTGAGGAGGAGGAGTGGGAGTGGTTGATGGGCAGAGGAGGAAAGGAGGAGAGAAAGAAAGGAAGAGGGAAGGGGTTGAGGAAAGCTGGGAAGCCGGGAGGGACAGCGAGCCAGCGGAGAAGCAAGGGGAGTGGGTGGAGAGGAGAGCTGGGGTGGGCGAGGTGGGTGGGGGAGCGGAGAGCAGCTGGGTGGGAAGGTGGGCTGGGGGGGCTGCGCGGGGCTGGGCGCTGGAGGGAGAGGATGAGGCAGAGGAGGGTGGAGGCAGCTGCGCAGGGAAAGAGGAGTGCTCAGGAGGAAACCGCTCTGGATCCTCCCTGCATTCCTCGGAGGTGACAGGGATCTGGCAAGCAGCAAGCTGGGTTCCAGGAACCGCTCGCTGAGCAAACGAACCCCCCTCCCCGTTTCTCCTCCTCCTCTGTCTGCACAGCCAGTGGCTGGTGGGGGTCCCCGCAGGGGGACGTGGAGGAGGGGGTGCTTTCTTGTCCAAGGCCACGATCGCACCTTGCCTGGATGGTGCTCAGGATGAGGAGCCAGGGACGGCAGGCGAGGGCGGTCGTGGAGACAGGGTGGGATCTGGGACACGGAGGGAAGCTGCCGCTGATCTGCTCAGCCCAGCCCTAGTCCTTGTGTTTCCTCCAGCGCAGACCTGGTGGTGACTGGGGGAGAAGTGGCTGTTGGCCTTGGTTACTTCTTTGGTGACATTTGCAAAGACTCTGTGGCTGTTTCCCCAACCACAGCAGGAGAGGCGTAACTTGGGGAGGTGGTTACTTCTGTTTTACTAAACTGTTTCCACAAAGGAAGCATCTCCCACCTTCAGGTGGAACATCAGCTGCTTCTGGGAACCCGTGAGCAGCTCCAAAGTCCAGTCCTGCAGCCCTGCCCCTGCTCTCCACCATCAGTTGGCTTTTCTGTGGGCTGGGGGACAGGGGAAGCCGACCATCTCTCCCTGACCTTGCACACACCGTGGTCCCCAACTCCTGCTTTCCCACACGGGGCAGAGCTTGTGTTCAGCTCCCGCCTCTTCGGAGCGTCTGGGCACGTCATCTCCATCGCTCGGTTTTCAGCCGGCGCCTGGGCGTCACTGGGCAGTTGCGACGCTGCCGTTGTCCCATCTGACAAAGCCACCTTTGGCTTTTGGTGCTGTGCTTGCTTCTCCCAGACTCTGTGTTTGTGCCATTGCTGCCTCCAGCTCCGAGCCTCGGCATCTTTGCCCCATGTCACAGAATCACAGAATGGTGGGGGTTGGAAGGGACGTCTGTGGGTCACCCAGTCCAACCCCCTGCCGAAGCAGGGTCACCTGGAGTAGGTTGTAGAGGACCTTGTCCAGGCAGGTCTGGAATATCTCCAGAGAAGGAGACTCCACAGCCTCCCTGGGCAGCCTGTTCCAGTGCTTCGTCACCCTTAGAGGGAAGAAGTTCTTCCTCATCTTCAGCTGGAGCTTCCTCTGCTTCAGTTTGTGCCCATTGCCCCTTGTCCTGTCGCTGGGCACCACTGCAAAGAGTCTGGCCCCGTCCTCCTGACCCCCACCCTGCAGATATTTGTAGGCATTTCTAAGGTCCCCTCGCAGCCTTCTCTTCTCCAGGCTGAACAAGCCCAGCTCCCTCAGCCTCTCCTCGTAGGAGGGATGCTCCACTCCCCTCCTCATCCTCGCAGCCCTCTGCTGGACTCTCTCCAGTAGCTCCTCATTTTTCTCTTCTTCAGGCTGAACAAGCCCAGCTCCCTCAGCCTCTCCTTGGAGGAGAGGTGCTCCACTCCCCTCCTCATCCTCGCAGCCCTCTGCTGGACTCTCTCCAGCAGCTCCTCATCTTTCTGGAACTGGGGAGCCCAGAACTGGACAGAGTACTCCAGATGAGGCCTCACCAGGGCAGTGTCAGAGGGCTTCTGAGAAGTGGAGACACCAGGAGCAGCGAACCTCCCTCCTCGAACTTGGGCGACGCTTGGTCGCAGCCTGTCAGTCCCTGGAGCGGCTTCTCTTCCACCATCAATCTCCGCAGGGCTTTCTCTGTGGGGCAGAAGCTCAAACGCACCTCGTGTAGTCAGGCTCCAAAGAGCTCTGCGTGTCGTAGGAGCAGACCTTTGGCACGGCCCCGCTTTTCTCCTGGGCGTGCTGAGTCCCCCTTTCCCTCTTGTCTCGCTGTTTACCTGCGCTGGGTACACGGTCCCTCGTCCGAGACGCGTCACGGCTCTTCCAGCTTGGCACGGAGCCTTCGCAGGTGTCACGGTCCCCGTCCCGGAGATTCGCCATGCGTGCCCCGGTGTGGTACAGGCAGGATGGCAGAGCCCGACTGCTCAACGTTTTCTGCTGGGAGCAGAGAAGGTGCTGGAGCGCTGCAAATCACAGCTTTTAACTTGGGCAAACCCAGCCCTGCTGTGCCGTGTTCTTTATGGCTGTGCTTGGGGTCACTTGCCTCATGCCTGCTTTTAGGGTTTAGGGCGAAAGCCGGGGCAAAACCTGCTCGTGTGGCATTTAGGTCATCGTCCCATTGTGTAATGAAGAAATTCCTTTTAAATGACTTCATGGAGATTGTAGGAACCCACGTGCAGTTTGTTGTGGCGCTGGGTTTGACCAGATTTCAGGGTTAAGGGCAAGGGTTGATCGGTTAATTTTTGGGTACGCACTACCTCGGTGAACTCTTCCTCCTGTTCACAGAATCACAGAATCATCACAGAATCCCAGCATGGCAGGGGTTGGAAGGGCCCTCTGGGGTCACCCAGTCCAACCCCTCTTCCGAAGCAGGGTCACCCAGAGCAGGCTGCACAGGACGTCATCCAGGCGGGGCTTGAAGATCTCCAGAGAAGGAGACTCCACAACCTCCCTGGGCAGCCTGGGCCAGGGCTCCGTCACCCTCAGAGGGAAGAAGTTCTTCTTCATCTTCAGCTGCAGCTTCAGTTTGTGCTCATTGCCCCTTGTCCTGTCGCTGGGCACCACTGGAAAGAGTCTGGCCGAAAGAGCCTGGGTTCAAGGCCAGGTAGCTCTAGGAGAGCCTGTGCAAGCTGAACCAATGTCTCTTTCTAGATGGAAGAGCACTTAGTCCTCCTGGTACAGCACTGCACCAGACTACATCAGTGAGAAACTCCAGAAGCTCCATCTTCCCTTCCTTCTTCTAGAACGGCCTTTTCTTAGGTTGAGCAGTTGGTGTTGTGGCAGGTAGGAGCCTTCTCCTTCCTCCTGCCCTTTGGGTGTGCTCAGCAGACGAGCAGGCATCGGTGTCGCTTTGAGATCCACGAGTTCTTCAACCATTTAGTTTCCTCGGAGGTCATAAAGCACAGACCAGCCATTCCCACTCTGTTTTCTGCTGGAGCTGTCCTCCAGTTTTTGGATGGCCGTTAAGAGTTTCCCACCCCTACAGGGAACATATTTTTTAATCCCTTGTGATCCAGGTGCCCGCAACCTATCCGCAGCCCCAGGAATTTGAATCATCCCAATCATCTGATTTTTTTTTTTCCTACTCTTGCCCTTAAGAGAAGAGACCAGAAAGGGAGGTTAAGGAGGGAGACCGAGGTTACTGCTGCGCAGGAGAGCTCCAGCTCTGCTCCCCCATCTAGGTGCGACGCTTTCCCTTGGGCTAGTGGAATAATTGCTTGGTCAGCACTTTAATATATTTTTGAACCTGTACAGAATAGTTTAGGCTGTTGTCTGTGGATTTGTGTGTAACGTTCCATTGTAAGTATGATCTCACAGGGCAAAATACACAGTGAGGTTATATCCCCTGTCCTCCTCCTCTTGCACAGGCAAAATTAAGAATCAGTTAGGTTGGAAAGACCCTCAAGACCGTCGAGTCCACTAGTAACCATCGCTGAGAGGCGGTTGTTCCTCGGAAGAGTTTCTCACTGTGGTTTGTGATGATCAATAGCCCGGCGAGAGTTTGTTCCAGCTTCTCTCAGCGCCCTTCCAGCCCCCTTAGCAGCTCCCTTTCCTTGTGCAGTGAGCGTAGCTCTCGCGTCAGCTCGTGTTTGCGTCTCGTGCCTGTGGAGAAGTGGGAGATTTCATCTCCGTTCCGTCGTTCTCCCGGCAGAAAGCTGCAGAGCAGGGCACCTTCAGCCTGCAGCTCTTGTGCTGTTGTGGGCTGTAGCTTGGAGCCAGGCTCCTTCTCAGCCGTTGCCGTGGCGTGATGAGATGGGGACGGCGCAGGGGCGAGCTGAACTCACTTGGTAGCTCCTGAGTAGCTTTTCTGCCTGCAAAGAGAGCTGTACAGTGGATTTTGTTGTGTGACTGGCAGCAGATTCCCCGTCCCCAGGCCGCTGTGGAGCAGCCCTCTCTGCCAGGAGGAGAGCGAAGGGAAGCCAGGCTCCTGCCAACTACACGGGTTTCGTTTTGCCACAGATTCCTAGAAGTTGGCTGGATTAAGGAAATGAGGGAGAGGAAGGAAGGGAGAGCTGCTGCGTGGACTCGAGTGGAGGTGCCTGGGGATCTGTGTCTTGGCTGGCTGGGCTTGTGTCTCCGGCTTTGCTGATGTGGGCTGAGGAATCTGCATTGGCCGAGGGAGATCGAAGTCCCTGGATTGGTTTTATTGATAAGATATTTCTTTTTGGCCTTTTTGTACTGGGTTTGTGGTCTCAGACTCAGTGAACCTTCAAAAGGGTTAGCTGGTTTCCACCGGCGGGGCCGAAGAGGCCTGGAACCGGGCAGTTTGCTGATTTACTCCTGGGAGCAGGGGTAATTCATCTCCCTGACAGCGCGCTCCGATAAACGCCAGCAGGCTCCCTCCTCCCTCTCCCCGTGTGTTGGCGGCTTGAGGTAAGGCAGCTGGCGAAGGGTAGAAACCTCAGCGCTCAGCAGAAACCTTGCACAGCATCCCAGAATGGTCAGGGTTGGAAGGGACCTCTGTGGGTCACCCAGTCCAACCCCCCTGCCGAAGCAGGGTCACCTACAGTAGGTTGTAGAGGACCTTGTCCAGGCAGGTCTTGAAGATCTCCAGAGAAGGACTTTCCACGCTGAGACCAGAGCCTCTCTGCTCTGACCCTGGGAACTGGGCTGGTGCCGTGCTCTTCCCATTAAGCAAACTGGTGCTCTCCCTGCGCTCTCCGCTGAAGCTCAGGGCTGCGGGTTCAACCGGAGCTTTCAGGCTTGCACCCCTTGGTTGGAAGAAGCGTCCTTATAAACGGCAGCAAACCTGGCCTTGCTGCAGATCCTGGATCTCGCTGAGGGCACGGAGACCGGTGTGACGTGGTCCAGTCCTCCTGGGAGTGGTTTGGGTTAGGTGGCAAAGAGTGTCTTGGGCAAAGCCTTGGCTAATTCCGCGGTGACGGAGCGCTGAGGTCTCTCTCGTGCCATGAGTGTCACTCAGGCAGTGGAAGGGACCACGTACGGTGCTGAGCTGTGGACACGCTGGTGGGGTTGTGTCGGTCTGACGTGGGCTGGGTGAGACGGCAGCGTCACGCCACGCAGCTCTGGGTTCCTGTCCTCCATCCTGGTGTTTGTGTCCTGGAAAAGAAGGCTGGGACTGCATGGAATTAGTGAGCGGTCCTGGAATTAGGAGGTCTCCAGGCATTATGTCTCAGGAGTGGCTGAGATGTTAGGGAACCTGGAAGGAAGGAGGAGAGGAATAGGGGAGATTTTTCTTCCAGAGAGGAAACATCTGAGGCGTGTGAGCATCCCTGTGACAGTCCTGCTCCCGGCCACGGATCCCAGAATCACAGAATCACAGAATAGTAGGGGTTGGAAGGGACCTCTGTGGGTCATCTAGTCCAACCCCCCTGCCGAAGCAGGGTCACCCAGAGCAGGCTGCACAGGACCTTGTCCAGGCAGGTCTTGAATATCTCCAGAGAAGGAGACTCCACAACCTCCCTGGGCAGCCTGGGCCAGGGCTCCGTCACCCTCAGAGGGAAGAAGTTCTTCCTCATCTTCAGCTGGAGCTTCCTCTGCTTCAGTTTGTGCCCGTTGCCCCTTGTCCTGTCACTGGGCACCACTGGAAAGAGCTTGGCCCCATCCTCCTGACCCCCACCCTGCAGATATTTGTAGGCATTTCTAAGGTCCCCTCGCAGCCTTCTCTTCTTCAGGCTGAACAAGCCCAGTTCCCTCAACCTCTCCTCGTAGGGGAGATGCTCCAGTCCCCTCACATCCGGGGACAGTTCCCTCTGCAGCAGACACACGTTTCTCCTCGCGGTGCCTTTCCCTTCGCTTTGCACGTCGATGCGGAGGGCGAGGGTGCTCCCTGCTCCTCGAAGCGTGGATGCCGGCGGTGGCTGCGGGGAGTCTGTAACCTCTCAGCCTCGCTGGGATTGGGAGAAATCTCCCCCCCTCTGATCCCAGCCTGCTGAGTCCTGCCGTAATCTGCTTTTGCCGGGGGTGGGGGCATTTTGGCTAAAATAATCCATTTGACCCCAGACCTTTGATTCCTGAGGCTTTGCCCTCTGACCCCAGCACTTTCCCTGGGAAAAGCCAGCGTGGCTTTGGCTGCCCCCAGCCCGTTGACTTGTCAGCAGCTGGCGTCACCCCTAATCCCAGGAACCGCTTCTGCCTCGGGGTCTCCTGCCCTTCCTTCTCCTGCCACCCCGTTCCCGGCCGGAGAGCACGGCTCCAGAGGGCCACGCTGCCAGCCTGCTGCTGGGGCCCGGGTCCGTGGCTCGAAGGTCTCCGTGGGTAAAGATGAAGGGGAGAATGGTTTTTTTTGTTTTATAAGTATCACCAGAGTCCTTACAGGCAGTGATGTCCCCATACCATGTGGCAGCAGGGGTGTGGATTTGCTGCTTCCAGGTGGGATTTAGAACGTGGGAGTGGAAAAAGCGCCGGCGTGGGAGATCCGGGGGATCCCCTGCCCTGTGCGCTGTCTGCAGTGGGGGTGATCTGAGAGCAGCTCCTTGGCCCAGCTGGAGGTGGTGGGCTGAGGAGATCCACAGCCTCTCTGGGTACCTGGAAAGCAGCTTCTCCTCTCCAGCCTGCCCCAGCGCAGGGATCCCGCTTTGGGGGATGACACCGGCCACCGCCGTCGGGAAAACTCAGAGGAAAGGAGCCTCTGAGTGGGGGACTCTGGAGGGACCAGGCTTTTCTAGAAGACCGAGGAAGGAGAGCCTGACTGTCTCCCTTCTCTCAACACGTGTGTTTAGCAGCCCTCAGCTTGAGTGACGTTAACCAGAGCGTGTTTTGGAAGCATCCATGGGTTGGAAGTTCAGCCAGCCCCTCCCTCCCCTCTGCTTTCTCTGTTGAAAACCAGTGGGGCAGGTGGTGGGTGCTCGGGGGTCCTGGGCAGATGGAGGCAGAGGGAATTTTGGTGGAAGGCATCAGGAAAGGCTCCAGCACCCCTGGGGTGAGCACGGAGGGTGCTCGGGCCAGCCCAAGCCATGGCTCCCCATCCAGCAGAGCCAGACGGAGAATTGGGGGCCAAGGCTGGGAGACGGGCGAGAGCGGAGGAGAATTCCTCTCGTGCTTCTGGGCTAAGGGAGTGCTCTGCTCCCTCCGTCTGGTTTGTGCTGGGGACACGGTACGGCAGCCCCAGGTCCCTCGGGTGCAAGCTTTGCTCGAGGTGGGTCTGCTGTGCCAGCATTATTTATGGCTGCCTGGAAGCACCCACAGGTTTCGTCCACGTTAACCCCTCGAGCGTGCGTGTGGGGAGGATGGCTTGCTTCCCAGAAGAAAGGAAGGGACACCAGGGGAGCAGGAGTGACCTTTCCATATCTCCTGCTTCCCAGAGTCTGCTGAGGTCTGTCTCATCCGCTGCTGTCAGTCTGTCCAGCTCCCCTCCCACCGCCTGCCCGGCTGCATCAAGAGCCGGAGGTGGAAGTTCAGAAGTGGTTTGCTTTTGTGGAAGCGTGGCGTCAAAGGCTGGGCTGAGCTCCCCTTTACCTCACCCATAATTCTTTAATTAAAAACCATGGGATTTGGGTGTTCTGCTAGAACTGCTTGGTGGGGAGGTGGGGTGAGAGGCATCTCCTTCCCCCGGCGTAGGGCGGGCAGCGCCCCGGGGGCCCACCAGCCCAGGGCTGGGTTTTTGGATGGTGAGGGAAAGGAGGACTTGCTGCAAAGGCCACATATTTCCCTCGTTCCCATGGTAACCAGCCCATTAAGGAGATGTAGATTAAACCTCCCCAGCTGGTGCGTGTTCATCGGGCAGCCAGGGCCCCTTCTTCCTCCTCGGGACCTGCCTGCTGGGAGCTTTTCGCAGCGGCCGGAGGAGGTGGTTGTGATAAAATATCTGCAGGGTGGGTGTCAGGAGGATGGGGCCAAGCTCTTTTCAGTGGTGCCCAGTGACAGGACAAGGGGCAATGGGCACAAACTGAGGCACAGGAAGTTCCGTCTGAACATGAGGAAGAACTTCTTCCCTCTGAGGGTGACGGAGCCCTGGCCCAGGCTGCCCAGGGAGGTTGTGGAGTCTCCTTCTCTGGAGATATTCAAGACCTGCCTGGACAAGGTCCTGTGCAGCCTGCTGTAGGTGACCCTGCTTCGGCAGGAGGGTTGGACTAGATGACCCACAGAGGTCCCTTCCAACCCCTACTATTCTGTGATTTTGGCCGGAATCCGGCACGCGGGTGGCACCGCCTGGCAGCAGGGCCAGCGCAGGCGACGTCGGGAATGCGGCGGGTGAAGCGAGCGGAGGTGTGGGTCCCCTCCAGGTCTGGGCTGCTTCTCCCAGCGAGCAGCGTTCGGGGGTCTGCTCCGGGCTTTGGGCGGGCTGTGGACCTCGGTATCTCCAGGGTGTGTTGAGGCAGGGCTAAGCAGCGGCGCTTCTTAGGAGCAGCGCTCCGGAGGGAGATGCTAGGCTGTTCCTCGTAGTATACTACGTTTATGGTGTTAGTACTACAGAGTAGCACGTAGAGGGGTGGTTGCCCCAGCATCCTCACCAAATCCCACTCGCAGGAACCCCATTCCTTCCCAGCTGCACGGAGCCCTGGCCCAGGCTGCCCAGGGACGCTGTGGAGTCTCCTTCTCTGGAGATATTCAAGCCCCGCCTGGCCAAGGTCCTCTACAGCCTGCTGTAGGTGACCCTGCTTGGGCAGGGGGTTGGGCTGGGTGACCCACAGAGGTCCCTTCCAACCCCGACCATTCTGTGATTGTGTGAAAACTTGCAGCTTCAAGGAGGGATGGACCTTCTCCAAGCTCTCATCCCCGCACAGCAGGATGGGTTGCTGCCAGGGGCTTAGGTGAGGTGTTGGGTTCATGTTGGGTTCACGTCAGGCAGCGCCTACCGGTGCCGGCCGGCCCTGCGGGCACCCGAGAGCGGCATCGGTGCGGGGCTTGAGGAACAGCATCAGAGGCTGTCTCTGTTGCCCCAGCACAGCTCTCCTTCCCCTCCCATGTGCCAGCGGTGTGTTACGGCTGTATGTGTGCGTAGAGGTGGCCTTCACAGCGTGCGGTGAGGTGGGACAAGGGGCAACGGGCACAAACTGAAGCAGAGGAAGCTCCAGCTGAACATGAGGAAGAACTTCTTCCCTCTGAGGGTGATGGAGCCCTGGCCCAGGCTGCCCAGGGAGGTTGTGGAGTCTCCTTCTCTGGAGATATTCAAGACCATCCTGGACAAGGTCCTCTACAACCTACTGTAGGTGACCCTGCTTCGGCAGGAGGGTTGGACTAGATGACCCACAGAGGTCCCTTCCAACCCCAACCATTCTGTGATTCTGTGGGACTGCTCACGATGCAGTCGCTGTTCACGCGTGGTGGGACGTGGAGGTGACCTGGCCCCCCAGCCCTGCCCAACAGACCCCCCGCTGCCTCTGCTCCTGGGCGTGTGGCTCGTCCTTCCCCCCCACACGCGTGAACCTCTCGTGGTGGACACGGGGCTCCGGTCTAACGCCTGCTGCCTTCTCCACAGCCCGATGCTCACGTACCGCGTAGACGCTGACAAGGGCTTCAACTTCTCAGTCGGTGACGACGCCTTTGTGTGCCAGAAGAAGAATCACTTCCAGGTCACGGTCTACATCGGCATGCTTGGAGATCCCAAGTATGTGAAGACCCCCGAGGGCCTGAAACCCTTAGAGTGCTTCTACCTGAAGCTGCACGGAGTGAAGGCAAGCGGGAGCTGAGGGCCCGTAGTGAAGGAGAAGGGGTGCTTGGCAGATGGCTGGGGTCAGGCGACGCCGTGTCTTGACGTGCTAGGTTGTAGGGGAGCATCTAGGAGAGTGCTGAAGGCCAGAACAAGGCAGATCTTGAAATACGAGTCCTGAGATGGACTCCATTACTGCCTCGGTGTCTTCAGGGCTGCCTCTCGCTCGCCTTGGACTCTGGAGGTACACAGGCACTTTGGGAAGAGCCTTTCACCCTCAGCTACCCCCCCCGCCGAGGGAGGCACCCGTCCTTGGGCAACGGCCACGCTCAAGTTGGGTGTTGCCAGTCGGTCGTGCTGGGCAGACAGCTGGCCTGTGCTGGGGAGCGGGAGGTGGGAAGGGAAGGTCTCAGCTCGCCGCTCTTTCTCACACCCCCAAATCTTTCTCTCCAGCTAGAGGCCTTGAACCAGTCGATCAATATAGAGCAGTCGCAGTCCGACCGCAGCAAGCGGCCCTTCAACCCCGTCACGTGAGTATTGCCCGGGGTGTGTTCGCGTGGGGAAGTGCCACCAGGGAATAAGCAACAGCAAGATATTGCTAATAGATCTTTTATTGATAGAATATGTCTATTGTATTGTTATAGTAGGCTCAGGATAGTGCTGTGGGCGTCACACTCTCCAGTTTTCTCTGTTTCCCGCAGCAAAGTTTTCCTCTCCTTACGTTCCCCACTCTGCTCTGTGCCTGGTTCATAGACCTGCCTTGGTGGAGCGCGCCAGGAGATGGCCGTTCCCCAGAGAACCTCCTTTTGAGCAGTGTCCTCACTCGTTCCTCTGCTTTCCTTGCCTCAGGGTCAACCTGCCTCCGGAGCAGGTCACCAAGGTCACCGTGGGGCGGCTGCACTTCAGCGAGACCACAGCCAACAACATGCGGAAGAAGGGCAAGCCCAACCCAGACCAGAGGTGAGGAGCACGGGTGCCTTCTCCAAGCTGCTCTGAGCACTCGAGGCCTGTGGATGTGCTAGTCCCTCGGCTGAGGAGTGTGGCTGGAGGGAGGGGGACGTGTGGGGACAGGTCCTGAATTGGCCATCCTTGTCTATGTGGAGGGAGGTGTCTGTTTTGGCCGCAAGAAGGGGTTCCTCAACTCTGTGAGGGGTTTGCCCGACAGCACGAGGAGAGGGGATGTGCCAAGCTTGGTGGAAGCAGGGTCAGCAGGTCCCAGCGCCGGGTGGTGGCCTGACCCCTCTGCCCTCTTGGCAGGTATTTCATGCTCGTGGTAGCCTTGCAGGCGCATGCGCAGAACCAGAACTACACGCTGGCAGCCCACATCTCGGAGCGCATCATCGTCAGAGTAAGTCCCTCTCTCCTCCCTCAGCCCTTGCAGGTGCCCCGCAGGCCTTTGCCGCATGGCGCGGGCAATCCGCCCACCTTCTTCTGGGGTGCTTTCCCCACCCAGCCCTTTCCCACCTTCTCCAAACTCTTAGTGCCTTGCTTGTCACTGTCCCTTTCACAGAATCACAGGATGGTCGGGGTTGGAAGGGACCTCTGTGGGTCATCTGGTCCAACCCCCGGCCGAAGCAGGGGCACCTACAGTAGGTTGTAGAGGACCTTGTCCAGGCAGGGCTTGAAGATCTCCAGAGAAGGAGACTCCACAGCCTCCCTGGGCAGCCTGGGCCAGGGTTCCGTCACCCTCAGAGGGAAGAAGTTCTTCCTCGGGTTCAGCTGGAGCTTCCTGTGCCTCAGTTTGTGCCCATTGCCCCTTGTCCTGTCGCTGGGCACCACTGAAAAGAGCTTGGCCCCATCCCCATGGCTGGGTTCTGGCTCCAGCCTTTCCACCACTGCTTAGAGTGGCCTCAGGGTGTGCAAGAACCTGTTGCAGGACAGGGAAGGCGTCCCGTTCTCCCAAGGTTGGACCAATGTCCAAGGTAGAGCTGTTGGGAGCGAGGGAGCAGACTCTAGAGCAGGGACAAGGCCTCCAGGTGCAGGAGGACTGGAGACCTTCCCCAGGGCAGCACCTTTGGCGTGTGCCAAGGCAGCAGAGCTCAAACGTGGAGGAGCGGGGAGAGAGAGGCACCGTGCCCCGGCTCTTCCGGGGCTCTGCCGGAGCACTCAGCTCCGAGACGTGGAGGTGGGGGGTAAAACACAAACGGAGGAACCTCGGAGTCTGCACACAAGTCCACGATGAATTACGCAGCCTCCAGGATGCCCAGCCCAGAAATGAAGGGATTTGCAGGCAGTCTGGGCTGCCCCGTCTCAACAGAACCACGGCCCAGAACCCCAGGGTTTGGGACCCAGGAGCAACAACCAGGTCACTGGGTCTCCTGCTGTCCTGCGTGGTTCCCGTTGGGGTTGTTGGAGCAGCTCTGATAGCTGAGAGAACAGACAGCTCCAGAAAGCAAGGATATTCCTTTCGGGAGAGGAGCAGAGCAGACACGGCCTTGGTTCCTGCAGGGCCAGCAGATGAACGCCAAGGCTGCCTCTGCTGGCAGGGCAGGCCGGGATCCGTTCTGGATCCCTGCCCCTGCCACTTCGCCTTGGGCAGCTGCAAAGCTCCGTCTCGCACCTCCGTGGCCTTGCTTGTCCTCTGCTGGCTCTGTCCCTCCCGTGAGGCTGGGGCTGCAGCACCTCAGCCTCGAGGTCTTCCTAGGGCTGGGATTGGGTGCGCTGCGGGCTTGGAGAGGGCACCCGTGCCAGGATCTCACGACCTGTTCTGTTCATTCCCAAAAGGCCCCTCCAGCTTCTCAGGGTACCTGGAAGAACATGCCCCAGTTTCAGCCAAGATCTTCCCCATCTGTTTCCCTGCTGTGGAGCAAGGACACCCTTGCTCCTGGGTGCTTCTGCCAGGGTTTGGTTGGCAGCTGCTTCCCACTCCTACGAACGGGGATGGCACAGATGCTGCTGCCGTAGGGTGCCTGGCACTGCCCAGGCCACCACAGCAACGTGGGGCTCTCTGAAGTCCGTCGGTCACCCGTGGGCTGTCCTGCTGTCCGGTCCTTCTGCAGTGTGCGTAGTGGGATGGGTCTGTGGGCTCTGCTGGCATCCTCGCTCTGTCTACACCTCCGAGTGCCTCTGCCCAGCAGCACTGCAGTGTTTCTCTCCCTGGTTTTGCCCCGTGCTGCTTTTCAGCCCCCTCTTCCCTGTCTCTCCACAGGCCTCCAACCCTGGCCAGTTTGAGAGCGACAGCGACGTGCTCTGGCAGCGGGCGCAGCTCCCTGACACCGTTTTTCACCACGGCCGGGTTGGCATCAACACGGACCGCCCCGATGAAGCCCTGGTGGTCCATGGCAATGTGAAGGTCATGGGTTCGCTGATGCACCCCTCAGACGTCCGAGTGAAGGAGGACATCCAGGAGGTAAGAGCCAGGCAAACCAGGGTAGGCTTGGGGGGATCGGGGATCTGGAGAGGCACCGCAGAGAGTGGCCCTGTGAGCCTGTTTGAGCTGCTGCTTTGGCACTGTCCTTATGGACAAGCTGAGCTCCTGCTCCTTAGAAGCCTTTCTGTCCCTGTCTGTCCCAAACACCGCCTGTCCACCGTGTCTTAGGGGACACTGACTCTTCCACTGTTTGCCAGAACTAGCAAACCCAGAAGGTACAAGCAGGTGAGCGTAGCAGATAGCACACTGGGGCGTGCCGGAGCCTGGCTGGGAGGCTCAGCTCTGCTCTGAAGTCACAGAATCACAGAATCACAGAATAGTAGGGGTTGGAAGGGACCTCTGTGGGTCACCCAGTCCAACCCCCTGCCCAAGCAGGGTCACCCAGAGCAGGGGGCACAGGACCTTGTCCAGGCGGGGCTGGAATATCTCCAGAGAAGGAGACTCCACAGCCTCCCTGGGCAGCCTGGGCCAGGGCTCCGTCACCCTCAGAGGGAAGAAGTTCTTCCTCGGGTTCAGCTGGAGCTTCCTCTGCTTCAGTTTGTGCCCGTTGCCCCTTGTCCTGTCACTGGGCACCACTGGAAAGAGTCTGGCCCCATCATCCTGACCCCCACCCTGCAGACATTTCGAGGCATTTCCAAGGTCCCCTCTCAGCCTTCTCTTCTCCAGGCTGAACAAGCCCAGCTCCCTCAGCCTCTCCTCGTAGGGGAGATGTTCCAGTCCCCTCATCATCCTCGTAGCCCTCCACTGGACTCTCTCCAGTAGCTCCTCATCTTTCTTGAACTGGGGAGCCCAGAACTGGACACAGTACTCCAGATGGGGCCTCCCCAGGGCAGAGCAGAGGGGGAGGAGAACCTCCCTCGTCCTGCTGGCCACACTCTTCTTGATGCAGCCCAGGATCCCATTGGCTTTCTTGGCAGCCAGGGCACACTGCTGGCTCATGGTTAACCTGTCGTCCACCAGGACACCCAGGTCCCTGTCCAGAAAAGCTGGCTGCAATCACGTCTCGTATTTGTGAGAGCTGCCTGGGGCCTGGCTGTGCAGCGGGACTCGGTCTCCTCCTGGCTCCACTACCCAGGGAACTTGCTCAGTGACAAGAACCGGAGATTAACCCCAGTGCTAATTAGCTGCTTGTGCTGATGGCTGATCCGAGCAGGGTTCAGGGCTGTCTCACAAAGGTGTTCCCCTCTTCACTGCCCTGGTGAGGCCCCATCTGGAGTACTGTGTCCAGTTCTGGGCTCCCCAGCTCAAGAAAGATGAGGAGCTACTGGAGAGAGTCCAGCGCAGGGCTACGAGGATGATGAGGGGACTGGAACATCTCCCCTATGAGGAGAGGCTGAGGGAGCTGGGCTTGTTCAGCCTGGAGAAGAGAAGGCTGCGAGGGGACCTTAGAAATGCCTCTAAATATCTCCAGGGTGGGGGTCAGGAGGATGGGGCCAAGCTCTTTTCAGTGGTGCCCAGAGACAGGACAAGGGGCAATGGGCACAAACTGAAGCAGAGGAAGCTCCAGCTGAACATGAGGAAGAACTTCTTCCCTCTGAGGGTGACGGAGCCCTGGCCCAGGCTGCCCAGGGAGGTTTTGGAGTCTCCTTCTCTGGAGATCTTCAAGCCCTGCCTGGACAAGGTCCTGTGCAGCCTGCTGTAGGTGACCCTGCTTGGGCAGGGGGTTGGACTGGGTGACCCACAGAGGGCCCTGCCAACCCCTGCCATGGTGGGATTCTGTGTTACCACGAGCACAGCGGGTTTTGCTGCCTGGCATCAGGGTCACGGGAACTTCAGAAGCAGCACCCCGCTTAGGAGTCGCGTGTGTCTGTTTTGTCCCAGGTGGACACCACAGAGCAGCTGAAGAGGATCTCCCGTATGCGGCTAGTACACTACAACTACAAGCCCGAGTTTGCGGCCACGGTGGGCATTGACAACACCTCCGAGACAGGTACGGGCCCCGCGGCACGGCACGGTGACCTGCACGCGGCCGTGTGGCCGTTAGGGAGTGGGAGAGGAGGTGGCACTTCTCACAGGTGGCTTGTAGCGCTTCTGTGATAAGGCTTCTCCAAGGACCCACCTCTCTCCAGGGGTAGAGCTACGCACCGCGGTGGGGTGACGCAAATACCCCGTCCATGTAACCTGGGAACCAGCCTTGTCTGAGCAGCCTCTGCTCTTCTGCTGAGCCTGTGTGGGCTGCGCGGGCCACAGGGCCTCCAAGGAGCTCCTTGGCCTGGGTGAGGGGACGGCAGCCCTGGTGTCGTCCCCAGTGAGCAGGGTTCCTGCCAGCGGCTGCATGGGCCAGGGAAAGAGCTGTGGCAGGAGGAGCTCTGCCCCACCATGTTGACCCACTGTGGTGTTTCCATGCAGGTGTCATTGCTCAGGAGGTAAAGGAGATCCTCCCTGAAGCTGTGAAGGACACCGGGGACCTGGTCTTTTCCAATGGGAAGACCCTTGAGAACTTCCTGGTGGTGAACAAGGTTGGTGGGCAGCCAGAAGGGGCAAGGAGGTTGGGGAAGCTGTTGAACGTGGCTCAGGGGAGTTGTGGAGCTGGAAGTGGAGGAGGGAAACTGCGATGCCCGGGAAATGCTTCTAGGCAAACATCACCCGTATGAGTTTCAGACCTGGCTGGTCTTTCAGATGTCAGGAGCAGCCCTGGGTGGACGGCAGACATCAGCAGGGAGGAACTAGCCTGACGCTGGTGAGAGTTGGCAGCATCTCCCTCAGGAAGGGCTCCTTGTTGGCAGCCTCCTGGAGGGAGGCTCTTAGTCATAATCTCTCCTTCCGAGATAAGATAAGGTGCTTATGTCAAGATAACCCAGAGCACCTGGCTGCCTGACCTCTCTGTAACCTGTGGCCGCCTGTTTGCTGCTCTGGGCGTCAAGGGGACAGCCTCCCGTAGCACACATGGAAGGGACAGCCTCCCGAGGCTGCCAGCTCTCTCCTGCATCGCTCTGCCCAGCGTAGGAGCGGCCAGGACCCACCTTAGTGCCTTGTTGCTCCTTTGTGGAAGCCTCGATCCCTGCAGTTACCTCCCCAGCTCGCAGCAGGTAGGAGCGTGACCTTTTCTGTCCCGTCTGCCCGTGGCCAGGCCATTGCTGTCCTTAGTTTCTGCATACGGCCCTCGTCCCTGCTCTACCTGAGCTCTCCAACGGGGCATCTACCTGCTGCTACAAATAGTCCAAGATCTTCTGAACGTAGTGCTGGACCAGCAGGCCAGGGAGGTCTTTGGCCTAGGGGAGCTCCATCTGGGGCAGCGGAGTGGCACAGCCCGAGGAGGGGTAAGGGGCAGGGGTGATGGCACAGCGGCGGCAGCAGGACGTGGGACGTGGCTGCGGATGTGCCGGAGAGAAATGGTTGTGCTGGAGCACCCTGCCTTTATGAGAGGGGCTGCAGGAGGAAGGTTGCTCTCCAGAGGCTTCTGGATTTGGGCTCTCTGTTGGTCTGTTGGATGGTGCTGCAGAGCAACGCCAACAGCTCGTGCTGTAGAGCAAGAGACAGACTTGGAGGGCTGGGGAGGGGCAGAGAAAAAGGGGTAGAGGGGGAGCCCCCTCTGTTCTGCCCTGGTGAGGCCCCATCTGGAGCACTGCGTGGTGTTCTGGGCTCCCCAGTTCAAGAAAGATGAGGAGCTGCTGGAGAGAGTCCAGCGGAGGGCTATGAGGATGAGGAGGGGACTGGAGCATCTCCCCTACGAGGAGAGGCTGAGGGAGCTGGGCTTGTTCAGCCTGGAGAAGAGAAGGCTGAGAGGGGACCTTAGAAATGCCTCTAAATATCTGCAGGGTGGGGGTCAGGAGGACGGGGCCAGACTCTTTCCAGTGGTGCCCAGCGACAGGACAAGGGGCACCGGGCACAAACTGGAGCAAAGGAAGCTCCAGCTGAAGATGAGGAAGAACTTCTTCCCTCTGAGGGTGACGGAGCCCTGGCCCAGGCTGCCCAGGGAGGCTGTGGAGTCTCCTTCTCTGGAGATCTTCAAGCCCCGCCTGGCCGCGGTGCTGTGCCCCCTGCTCTGGGTGACCCTGCTTGGGCAGGGGGTGGGACTGGGTGACCCCAGAGGTCCCTGCCAACCCCGACCATTCTGTGAGCATTGCTCACTTGGTTTGACCAAGGGCTCCTGATTGAAGGTGGAGACTTTGTGTCTGTCCTTCGGACTGAGAAGAATTCTGGATTAGCACCAGTAGAAGACAGAGTTCTCGGGGATCCTGCACCAACATTTATTGTTTTGGTTGGGTTTGAAGAGATATTGTCTCTTGGTCTTGCGTGCAGGGGCTGTAGAGACCCAGATGTGCCGTGCTGGGTGATTCCCTGCCCCAGAGCTGGGTGTGGGGCGTAGGAGAGCAGGCAGGGTGGCCAGACCCAGGACGGGGAAGCAGGAGTGCCTCCGCGTGCCAGGCCACTCAGACTGCCCACCTGTTCCCTGGCAGGAGCGCATCTTCATGGAGAACGTGGGAGCCGTGAAGGAGCTGTGCAAACTGACAGACAACCTGGAGACCCGCATCGATGAGCTGGAGAGGTGGAGTCACAAGCTGGCCAAGCTCAAGCGGCTGGACAGCATGAAGTCAACTGTGAGCTCTGGGGCATTCAGGTACGGGCGTACTGAGGGCACGGGAGCCAGAAGCGAGGTCTCCTTTGGAGCCCAGGCAGCCCCAAGTGACAGCTCGGTTTGGGAAAGGGGAGATGGGGAGGAGTGGTGGGGTCTTGGCAGTTGTCATTTGGTCTGGGGTGGATTCAAGGAGCTGAGATTGGTGGGATGGAGCCCTGGCCCGGGCTGCCCAGGGAGGCTGTGGAGTCTCCTTCTCTGGAGATCTTCAAGCCCCGCCTGGACAAGGTCCTGTGCAGCCTGCTCTGGGTGACCCTGCTTGGGCAGGGGGTTGGACTGGGTGACCCCAGAGGTCCCTTCCAACCCCAAACATTCTGGGATTCTGTGGGACAGGTCTGGCATACACATGCCAACAGCCTGCTCTTAGACCAGCCCAGAAACCCCGGTATGAAATTGTCTCCACGTTTCCCTAGAGTCAGTGAGCAGCTTTCTCAGGGCAAAGAGTTTCTCGTGCTTCCAAAATGGTCCCGCTGACCCTGGACAGCTTCTGCAGGTTTGGGGGCAGAATTCAGGCTCTCTGGGCAACGGACCAGCACTGCACCTACCCCCGAGCAGATGAAGTGATGAGGGGCTGTGACTGTCGTGCCACAGGGAGATTTCTCCCCTCCTAAAGTATCACCTTTCAGCCCCGGCATCGCTTCAAGTGCTGTCACGGCGCAGCTCAGCTCCGTTCCTCCTCTCTCCTTGCAGCCAAACTGGAAGCCAGTTCAGCCGAGCGGGGAGTGTGCCCCACAAAAAGAGGCCCCACAAGGTAGCCAGCAAGGTAAGGGACTGCTCCCAAAGGAGAAGGTGGTCTGAGAACAGTCACCTGCGTGGTCCTCCTGTGTTTTCTGACACGTGCTGCACAGGGAGAGACCCTGTCTGCTCCCATTTCCATAACCTCTCCTTCCTTTCTGTCCGTCCCTAATGAAGGCGTTATCCAGCTTCTGCTTTGCGGTGGTTCAGGGCTTGAACCAAGAGAGCTTGGGATGGGCTGGGTGGGATCCGTGCAAGGACCAGAGCAGTAAGGAGCCCTGAGCTGATCTTGGGGTTTTTTTCCCTCTTGCAGTCACCGTCAGTTGTGCCAGAACAGGCCTGCATCAGCCAGCGCTTCCTGCAAGGCACCATCATTGCCCTGGTCATCATCATGGCGTTCAGGTGAGGCCACGCAGCCGGGCTGCTGCTTCTCCGCGGTCTCTCTCCAGCTCGCCGGTACGGCCCGTGCCATCCGTGGGGTGCTGTGGCCCTGGGGCTCCTTTGCTGGGCTGAAATCCCTCGGAAGCACGTCAGCACCGGGACGTGTCCCTCACCCTCAGCCTCTACCCCTCGCTTTCTTTCCAGTGTGGTGTCCATGTCCACGCTGTACGTGCTGAGCTTGCGCAGCGAAGAGGACCTCGTGGATATGGATGGGTAGGTACCTCTGGGCTCGGGGGGAGGGGGGTTTGTGGTGACTGGGGGGGCTCTGAAGCACAAAAAGCAGCCGCTGTGGGGTTATTGAGCGTGGTTCCAGTGAGCCAAGCCATAACACCAACCAAAGGCATCCACACATCCCAGTCTGGTGTCAGTTAAATTATCTGGAGCAAGAAGCGAGGAACAGAGAAGAAGAAAATACCCCGTGGCTTGCCTGCTCACATACCCACTCGTGGCCGGTCTGAAAGTGCTTTGGATGCTTCTCCAGTCGTCCCACTGGTGGCACTGGGGCTGGACCAGTCTGCACTAGGCAAGAGTTGCCCTCTGCAAGCAGTGTCCTTGGCGTGGAGAGAGCCTGGAGGGACGGTCCCCAGCCCGGCAAGCGCGCGCACGGGCAGCCTGTGCTGGGCATGCAGGTTTTGGCACACCTCGCTCCTTCGGGAGCTCGTGTCACCAGATAATGAGTCTCTTTTTCTCTCTCTCTCTTCCCCCTCTCCTATTTCTCTCCCTCCTGTTCTGGTTACGTCTCTCATCCAACCCATTTTCTCCAATTTTCCCGTTCTTGTCCTTGCATCTCCGTTATCCTCCACGTCCTCTTCCATTCCCCCCATCCTCCTCATCTTCTACCGCCCTGCCTTGTCGTCCCGTCTCCCTTCGCTGTCCTGTAGCTCTTTCGCTGTGCCCACTGCCTGTCTCCTGGCCCTCTTTCGGCACAGGGGTCCTGGGGTCCCGGTCGCTCTGTGCCCACGGTATGTTACTGTTTTGTTATATTATTATTGAATTGCTGCATCCCTTCTCTCAGTTCCGCTGCTTTCTTCCATCTCTGCCACAGAAGACCAAGAACCTTAAGGCAAATTGAAAGCAAAGAAAGGGATGTGAAGATGCTTCAGCAAGGGGGACTCCACGAGGATTAGGAATCCCATCAGGAAGGGGAAATTAGGATTAGGAGATTGAAGAAGCAATTAATCGAAGGTTAAATAAAGAAATTACATGCTACAGGTAGAGCAGGAGCAGACAGTTTGAAAGGGGTGGAGGGAGTGTGTAAAAAGGATGAAGGCTTTGAAGAATGAGCCAAAAAGCTGTTCCTACCCTCTCTTCAGATGTGAGTGGCTTTGTTGTGGAGGGTCGCTCTCAAGTACGGGACAGCTTACGGTGCAAAAGGACCGAAAAAGCCCTAAATTATTTCTTTTTATGAGCTGTCACCACTGGGAATGTTTGGAAAGGTACTGACACAGGGCGAGCTGGCGGATTTTCTCGTTGGGGACAGACCTGTCAAGCCACCTCAGTTAGTGGGGTCTGCAGGGCTGCTGCGAAATCCTTCCCGTAAGAGGAAAACAGAAGGAACAATTCATTTGTTCTTTAAGAACTCCCCAGAGTGTTTCCCAGGAAGCTGTTAAAAAGGTAATTGCTGGCGGGATGCGATATTAAGCCACGCCTGGAAAGCGCTGACGAGGCGGTGGAGGAAGACGAGGGGCGAGGGCAGGTTTTTGGCTGGGATGAAGGTTAGCTCCAGAGGCCGGTGGCCACGTCCTCTCCAGGAGGCCGGCGTTGCGTCTCCTTTCACCAGGAAAAAAAAGATGCACAGTGAGTAAAGTCTTGCAGGTTTCTCTAAACGAGCGAAAGCTCCGTTTATCTTTGAGAAACCTTGAGTGACGCTGAGGGGACAGGCAAGACGGGGGTAGAGGACAAAGCAGAAGGTGGAACAGGTAAATCTGAACGGCTCCCACGCTTGGGCAGGGTCTGCACCATAAAATCTGGAACATCTTTGTTAGGAGCTCAGTAAAAATTTCGGCTCCGTGGGCAGCTACAGAAGGCGTTTTGGTTTATCCCACGTCTCTTTTCAGTGGTGCCCAGTGACAGGACAAGGGGCAATGGGCACAAACTGAGGCACAGGAAGTTCCGTCTGAACCCGAGGAAGAACTTCTTCCCTCTGAGGGTGACGGAGCCCTGGCCCAGGCTGCCCAGGGAGGCTGTGGAGTCTCCTTCTCTGGAGATATTCCAGACCCGCCTGGACAAGGTCCTGTGCAGCCTGCTCTGGGTGACCCTGCTTCGGCAGGGGGGTTGGACTAGATGACCCACAGAGGTCCCTTCCAACCCCTACTATTCTGTGATTCTGTGATTCTGTCTCTGTGGGCGGTAGCTGGTGCCCAGAAGTGGTGTTGCTCCAGGCTCCTGGGAAGCCGTGGGAGAAAACCCGCCCGAGGCAGCAGTTCGTGCCCTGTCGCGTCTGCCTTACCCTCAGGAGATGCCTGTGGTGTCCTCAGGTCTCGGGAGCCTCAGTGAAACAACTCAAATTACGTGGGGTGAATCCCAGTGGGATTGTCTGTATTTCTAGAAAACAAGGTGAGGAACAGTCATGTTTCTGAGAGGTAAGGGGCACCTCCCTTAGGGAATGGGGAGTGCTTGAAGCTGTTGTGGCCCTAACTGGGAGGTGTGGTAGATACACCAGAAGGCTGTGCTGCCATTCAGCGTGACCTGGATAGGCTGGAAAGCTGGGCAGAGAGGAACCTGATGAGGTTCAACAAAGCCAAATGCAGGGTCCTGCACCTGGGGAGGAACAACCTCATGCACCAGTACAGGCTTGGGGTGGACCTGCTGGAGAGCAGCTCTGCGGAGAGGGACCTGGGTGTCCTGGTGGACGACAGGTTAACCATGAGCCAGCAGCATGCCCTGGCTGCCAAGAAGGCCAATGGGATCCTGGGGTGCATCAAGAAGAGTGTGGCCAGCAGGGCGAGGGAGGTTCTCCTTCCCCTCTACACTGCCCTAGTGAGGCCTCATCTGGAGTACTGTGTCCAGTTCTGGGCTCCCCAGTTCAAGAAAGATGAGGAGCTACTGGAGAGAGTCCAGCAGAGGGCTACAAGGATGATGAGGGGACTGGAACATCTCTCCTACGAGGAGAGGCTGAGGGAGCTGGGCTTGTTCAGCCTGGAGAAGAGAAGGCTGAGAGGGGACCTTAGAAATGCCTCTAAATATCTGCAGGGTGGGGGTCAGGAGGACGGGGCCAGACTCTTTCCAGTGGTGCCCAGCGACAGGACAAGGGGCAACGGGCACAAACTGAAGCAGAGGAAGCTCCAGCTGAAGATGAGGAAGAACTTCTTCCGTCTGAGGGTGACGGAGCCCTGGCCCAGGCTGCCCAGGGAGGCTGTGGAGTCTCCTTCTCTGGAGATCTTCAAGCCCCGCCTGGACAAGGTCCTGTGCAGCCTGCTCTGGGTGACCCTGCTTCGGCAGGAGGGTTGGACTGGGTGACCCCAGAGGTCCCTTCCAACCCCGACCATGCTGTGATTCTGTGATTCTGTAACGTGTTGAGACCCGAGCACGTAAATCCACCCCAGAGACCGCCGTTGGAAGTCGAGTCCTCTGAGGACACCGTGTTCCAGAGTGAGCATCAAGGGAGCACTGGCGTCCTCTGAGCCAGCTGGAACTTGTCCCTGCCCCACGATCTGCTGTGGCATTCCCTAGCTCTCCTCGCTGTCTTCCCGGCTTGCGTGCCTCTGTCCTGCTTTTCCTTTCCCAGCTCCACCTCAGCCTGCGCTTCTCCTCACCCTTGCGCTCTCCCCGTCTGTTCTTGCTCCGTGTACCTGGTCCCGTCGCCCTCGTGCTAACCGCCGCTTCTTCACGTAGAAGTGACACCGTTGTCCCCCGTGGCAGAGGTTTTTCACCGTATTTTCCTGCGTTTCAGGGCAAGCCAGAACTTTGACAAAACGCAGACGGTGCGATCCACAGCTGCGTCGGACGGAGCCAGCAGCAGGACCCCCACGCACCACGGTAGGTCGCAGCGGGGCAGAGAGCCTGGCAGACGGACACCTGGATGGGTCCTGGTGCAGAGCGAGGAACGTGGCTGCTCCTCCGTGCCGGGGGCTTGCTGGGACTGTGCTGTCCTCGTACTGGGAGGTCCTGGGGCTGTGGTTTCGTGGGAGGGATGCTGGTCCCGTTAGATGCCTCTCCCCTTGACTGACTTCGCGTGTCCCTGCTGCTTGCTCTGCAGCTGCGGTGGACACGCGTGACTTAGTCTTCAGTTTACCTGGGCACAGTGTGCAAGCATGCTTCAGCCCACCGTGTTTCTCCACCTGCTGTTCTCCTGCTCCCACCAATGCCTCCTCCGTTGCCCTCTCTGAGACCGGCCCCACTCACGCCACTAACCGGACAGGTGAGTACCAGCCCAGGCACCCCGGAGCTGCTGGAGCAACGCCGAGGTCTGCCTGTCCCACCGTTGCATCACCTCGTGTCCCCAGATCCCTCTCACCTCGTGTCCTACCTCGGCACGTTCTGAAAAGGACCTGCAGCCCGCCCTTCAGAACGTGCGTGGTGTCCTCCCCACCCGCTGTCTGGGTCGAGACCCACTCCGGCAGGCAGCTGGGGGACACAGTGGGACTGCCAGGCCGAGCAGCCCTCCTTCTGGCGTGGTTCATAGAATCACAGAACATTAGGGGTTGGAAGGGACCTCTGGGGTCACCCAGTGCCACCCCCTGCCCAAGCAGGGTCACCCAGAGCAGGCTGCACAGCACCGTGTCCAGGCGGGGCTTGAATATCTCCAGAGAAGGAGACTCCACAGCCCCTCTGGGCAGCCTGGGCCAGGGCTCCGTCACCCTCAGAGGGAAGAAGTTCTTCCTCATCTTCAGCTGGAGCTTCCTCTGCTTCAGTTTGTGCCCGTTGCCCCTTGTCCTGTCGCTGGGCACCACTGGAAAGAGTCTGGCCCCGTCCTCCTGACCCCCACCCTGCAGATATTTAGAGGCATTTCTAAGGTCCCCTCGCAGCCTTCTCTTCTCCAGGCTGAACAAGCCCAGCTCCCTCAGCCTCTCCTCACAGGAGAGATGCTCCAGTCCCCTCCTCATCCTCACAGCCCTGCGCTGGACTCTCTCCAGTAGCTCCTCATCTTTCTTGAACTGGGGAGCCCAGAGCTGGACACAGCACTGCAGATGGGGCCTCACCAGGGCAGAGCAGAGGGGGAGGAGAACCTCCCTCACCCTGCTGCCCACACTCCTCTTGATGCACCCCAGGATCCCATCGCCCTTCTTGGCACCCAGGGCACGCTGCTGGCTCATGGTCACCCTGTCATCCCCCAGCACTCCCAGTCCCTCTCCCCAGCGCTGCTCTCCAGCCCGGCAGGCGCAGAGGCTGGGAAGCCTCAGCTCCTCACAGCGGGGGCGAGACGGGAGGTGACGTGGGGACGGGACCAACGCAGCGCTGGGAGCGGTCCTCTCTGCCCTGGCCTCGGAGGTCGGGAGCGCTGCCGGCCGCTCGCTGCCTCTCAGCACAACTCTTCTCTCCCTTTTCTTCGCAGACCAAAGTCAGACCTCGCTGCTGCCGGCGACAAATATCAAAGCCAAATCCAGGGGCACCATCAGCGGGAAAGGGATCTCCTACACCAAGTGGCCAAAGACGCCTGACAGGTCTCAGAGCTTCGGCAGCCCCAATGCCAGCCCCTCCTCCCCCTTCACCCACCTCCAGGGCAAATCCAAGTCCACCTCCAACCTCTCGCTCTCCCGCAGCAACTCCCCGCTGGGGCAGGCCCGGCAGCAGCGCAGCGTCCAGCAGCCGGTGAGCGAGTGGCCCCGCACGGAGGGTCCCGGCGCGGATGGTAGGTGGACCCCTGTCTCCTTTCCCTCCCTGCAGCAGCACCGTGCTCCCGCGTTCTCCCCTGGGGTATCCCCAACCAGCTGGGTCTCATCCGTCCTGCACAGCTCTCGTGGTGTCCCCGTTCTGCGGCTTGTTTGCCCCCAGTTCTCCCAGTGCAGCCAGAATCACAGAATCACAGCATGGTCGGGGTTGGAAGGGACCTCTGTGGGTCACCCAGCCCAACCCCCTGCCCAAGCAGGGTCACCCAGAGCAGGCTGCACAGCACCATGCCCAGGCAGGGCTTGAAGATCTCCAGAGAAGGAGACTCCACAGCCTCCCTGGGCAGCCTGGGCCAGGGCTCCATCACCCTCAGAGGGAAGAAGTTCTTCCTCGGGTTCAGCTGGAGCTTCCTCTGCTTCAGTTTGTGCCCGTTGCCGCTTGTCCTGTCGCTGGGCACCACTGAAAAGAGCTTGGCCCCGTCCTCCTGACACCCACCCTGCAGATATTTATAAGCATTTATAAGGTCCCCTCGCAGCCTTCTCTTCTCCAGGCTGAACAAGCCCAGCTCCCTCAGCCTCTCCTCGTAGGGGAGATGCTCCAGTCCCCTCCTCATCCTCGCAGCCCTCCGCTGGACTCTCTCCAGTAGCTCCTCATCTTTCTTGAACTGGGGAGCCCAGCACTGGACACAGCACTGCAGATGGGGCCTCACCAGGGCAGTGTAGAGGGGAAGGAGAACCTCCCTCGTCCTGATGGCCACACTCTTCTTGATGCACCTCCAGCCCTGCCCTTCCTCTCCACGCTGCCCTACGCTTTCAGGCCATGTTAGCCAGTTGCTGGGTCCCTTCGGAGGCTGCCGTACCGGCGTCTCCGTTCTCACCCCCGTCTTGGCTTGCTCAGCCATTTCCAAATCAGATCTAGAGGAAGAAATGCACGGGCTCAGCCATGCTGGCAGCAGAGAGAAAGGAGTGTGGATGACCAGCCATGGGCATGGTCTGGGGCACCCCTTCTTATATGCTTATAAATATCTGCAGGGTGGGTGTCAGGAGGACGGGGCCAAGCTCTTTCCAGTGGTGCCCAGCGACAGGACAAGGGGCAATGGGCACAAACTGAGGCAGAGGAAGCTCCAGCTGAACCCGAGGAAGAACTTCTTCCCTCTGAGGGTGACGGAGCCCTGGCCCAGGCTGCCCAGGGAGGCTGTGGAGTCTCCTTCTCTGGAGATCTTCAAGCCCCGCCTGGACAAGGTCCTGTGCAGCCTGCTCTGGGTGACCCTGCTTGGGCAGGGGGTTGGGCTGGGTGACCCCAGAGGTCCCTTCCAACCTCTACCATTCTGTGATTCTGTGATTCTGCTGGCTCTCCGTGCCTGGACACGGTGTCAGCCCAGCCCTGCAGCAACCTGACCCCTCTCTGATGAGGTGGTCTCAGTGCCAGGCGTCCCTTCCAGCCCTTCCTGCTCAGAGAACCCCAGCTGCCATCCCTTGGCTGTTCCTAACCAGCCTGTTCTCCCACCCGCAGGGCCAAGCCCAGTGCTGCGCTCCGTCCGCATCGTGGAGCTCGACATGGCCATCCAGTCCCAGTACTGCGCAGCGGCCGACGCGTGCAGGTGAGCCAGGCGAGGTGGGCTGGCAGCACCTTGGTGGCGGCAGCGCTGCGGGAGCTCCGGGGGAAGAAGCAAACAGGCAGCTCCTGGAGCCTTGGGCCGTTTTCTGCCATCACCCCGCAGCAGCAACGTGGGCAGAGGGGCTGGGGCTCCGGTTCCTTCCCGCAGAGCGCAGGAACATTGAGCTTGGTGATCAGCTTGACTTTGGGAGCTAGCCTGGGAAGCTTCCCCCTCCGAAGTCTCAGCCCAGCAGAGATTTTGGGTCCTGGCCTGGCCATCTCCCGGCCGCCTGAAACGCTGTGGTGAGACCTGATGCTCTCTCTGTGTCCCTAGGACTGGAAACTTCACCTACCGCATCCCTGTCAACCAGCTCACGGCGGTGAACACCAACCTGACCCTGGAGATGAAGTGAGTGGGCAGGGCTCGTCCTTTGGGCGTTTCGGTACCCCCCAAGTCGGCTGGGTGCTGTGCCTGAGCTGGGGAAGAGTCAGCAGGGTCTCTGGGTGTCTTCTCTCCCCAGCTCCTCCTCGGCTGTGTCCATCTCCCTCTGTGGCCTTGTCTCCAGCGATCCCTGCCAGGACACTGCCAGCGGGAACGGCTCCGCCGATGCCACAGACGCGCAGGTAGGGAGGCTCACGAGATCCACACGCCTTGTGTCACCCCGGCACAGCGCACGTCCCCCCGGAAGGGACCGCGGCAGCCTGGCTGGGCAGCACGGGAGCTGCTGGGGGGAATCACAGAATCACAGAATGGTTGGGGTTGGCAGGGACCTCTGGGGTCACCCAGCCCAACCCCCTGCCCAAGCAGGGTCACCCAGAGCAGGCTGCACAGCACCGCGTCCAGGCGGGGCTGGAATATCTCCAGAGAAGGAGACTCCACAGCCCCTCTGGGCAGCCTGGGCCAGGGCTCCGTCACCCTCAGAGGGAAGAAGTTCTTCCTCATCTTCAGCTGGAGCTTCCTCTGCTCCAGTTTGTGCCCATTGCCCCTTGTCCTGTCGCTGGGCACCACTGAAAAGAGCTTGGCCCCATCCTCCTGACCCCCACCCTGCAGATATTTATAAGCATTTATTAGGTCCCCTCTCAGCCTTCTCTTCTCCAGGCTGAACAAGCCCAGCTCCCTCAGCCTCTCCTCGTAGGAGAGATGCTCAAGTCCCCTCCTCATCCTCGTAGCCCTCTGCTGGACTCTCTCCAGTAGCTCTTCATCTTTCTTGAACTGGGGAGCCCAGCACTGGACACAGCACTGCAGATGGGGCCTCACCAGGGCAGTGTAGAGGGGAAGGAGAACCTCCCTCGTCCTGCTGGCCACACTCTTCTTGATGCACCCCAGGATCCCATTGGCTTTCTGGGCACCCAGGGCACACTGCTGGCTCATGGTCACCCTGTCGTCCACCAGGACACCCAGGTCCCTCTCCGCAGAGCTGCTCTCCAGCAGGTCTGTCCCAAGCCTGTACAAGCGTGCAGACATAGCTGTGCTCCGTGCTGGCTCACGTCAGTGACCCCCAGACAACCACAGCCCCAACAGGGAGGTGTCTGAGAACCTGAGACGTGGTCACTCGTAGGAAATCATCCCACCCGACCCCTCGGCGCGCACCCCTCGAGTGCCTCCTCGCCCCTCTTAGCACAGCCCCATCGCTGACCTCGGAGAGGCGGCTCCTCCGCTCGACAGCGCGGGGTTGGGTGGTTCCTCGCCAGCCTGGCCTCGGAGAACATCCCCTGATGCTCAGCCCTGGTCTCATCCCAGCTGGTCCGTTTTCTTCCCCAGGAAACGACGCACCGTTGGCCTCTCGTGATGATGGCTTTCCGGGAGTTCACCTACCACTTCCGAGTAGCGCAGCCTGTGAGTACCAGCAGCTGCTCTGTCTTTCCTCTTGCCCCGGGCTGAGCAGCAACAGGACCGTGGCAGGTTTACAGAATCACAGAAAGTTTGGGGTTGGAAGGGACCTCTGAGGTCCCCCAGCCCAACCCCCTGCCCAAGCAGGGTCACCCAGAGCAGGCTGCACAGCACCGTGTCCAGGTGGGGCTTGAATATCTCCAGAGAAGGAGACTCCACAGCCTCCCTGGGCAGCCTGGGCCAGGGCTCCGTCACCCTCAGAGGGAAGAAGTTCTTCCTCGGGTTCAGCTGGAGCTTCCTCTGCTTCAGTTTGTGCCCGTTGCCCCTTGTCCTGGCGCTGGGCACCACTGGAAAGAGTCTGGCCCCGTCCTCCTGACCCCCACCCTGCAGATATTTAGAGGCATTTCTAAGGTCCCCTCTCAGCCTTCTCTTCTCCAGGCTGAACAAGCCCAGCTCCCTCAGCCTCTCCTCATAGGAGAGATGCTCCAGTCCCCTCCTCATCCTCGTAGCCCTGCGCTGGACTCTCTCCAGCAGCTCCTCATCTTTCTCTTCTCCAGGCTGAACAAGCGGGGAGCAGGGGGGTGATTTCTCTCTGCCTCAGCGTGTATCTGGTGCACAGTTCCCCTGCGGAGCACCCATCCTGCCCCTGTCTGTAAGCTCTTTTTCTCGCTCTCTCCCAGGGCCGAGCCAACTGCAGCACTGCTCCCGAGCAGCTGGGCCACCTTTTCACTGACTATTATTTTCAGTTTTACTGGCTCTGTGAGTGAGTCCTGGCAGCACCAGTGCCCTCTGGTTGGAGAGAGGAGGGAGACTGGTGACACTACACTGGGGAGCCTCCGGAACGCCCTCCTCCGCTAGCCCCCAGCCCCCCCTCGCCCCGTGTCCGGCGTGGGGCTGGTTTGGCCGTGGCTGGTGACGCGGGCACCGAAGCACAGCACACGCAGAACGCAGGACCCACCTAAGCCACAGAAACACAGCCAGCCCCGGCGTATCTCCCGGGCTCACCTCGCACCCCACACCACCCTGAACTCACCTCTCCTTCCTTCACGGGGACGCTCGCGTCCTCCATCGCTTCTCCCTCCCCTTCCAACACTGGATTTGAAAGCACGACACCGGGGACTGGATGTGGACGGGTCTGCCCCAGCCCAGCACGCAGATGGCAGCTCCATCCCGTACTGGGCCAGCGGTCCCCGCCGCGCCGCGTCCGTTCTTCACAACACTGGAATTGCTCGACACTGGAGCCCTTTCCAAGAGCTGGAGCTTGGCCTGGAAAGGGAGGCTGTGCCTGGACGTACTGGAAGTCGTACACTGGAGTTGCTGTTCCTTCTGGCTCCACAGACCCCCGGGGACCCCCGGCCCCGCGAGCGGACTGTCCTCTGTGGGCAACAAGAGAAGGTGCAGCTTCAACGCTAGCCCCGTCTGTCCCCCCTCCTCGCTCTGCCCTAACTTTCACCGTGCCCAGGTCCGGATGGATAAACTCAAGAACCCCTCTAAAGATGCTGCTGAGGCTGTGCCCGGGCCAAACCACGCGTGGGGACACTTGCCACCAACCCACGGGCGAAAAATGACCGTGGGTCACCTGCACGAAGTGTCGTGGGACCCGTCTTCTTCTCATTTGGCAGCAGCGTGCGGCGTGCGTGGAGCTGCCCGGTCGGTCCTCGAGGCGATGCAGCCCCGGCTCTGCCCAGATGCACCAAAGAGAGACCACTGGCAAAGCCCGGCGCAGCGAGGCCGGGTCGCCGGGGGTGCGTGACGTGGCTTCACCGCATCCCCCGCTAGCGGAGCTCTGCCAGGCACCCAAGAGGCTGCTCCTCTCCCACAAGGCAGGGAATGGCAGCGACTGCGGGCCCCTGCTGCCACTGCTCTCGGAAAGCAGTGATGCTGAGCGTATTTGGGGTATTTTACTGTTACAAGTTCTTAACTTGCTAAACTACTGAAGTTTTGGGGGTTTTTTTAAGCCGTATAAAAATGGGTCTCTTAATTCTGTCCCTCTTGAGCTACGCGTGTCTCGCCTAGGAAACCAAAAGGGGCCACTGCCGAGCTCCACGGTAAAGCCGCGGTGCTGGGACCCGTCAGACTGCCTGCCCGGCTGCGCGTCCCCCTCCCCGTCCTGCTCCGGACCCCCCCTTGCTCGAGGAGACGCCCGCCAGCTTCCCGTGTCCGAGACGCGGCGTTTCTCTAGGGGGAACGCCACTCGCCTGTCCTGAGGCACGCTGAAGCTGGCTTCGGAGAAGAGCACGCCTTGCAGCCCCCTCACTGGGCAACTGGAACCAAACTGGTTTGGGGAAACGGCGTCAGGCCCTGGCCGCTGCCTTCTGTTGGCTTCCGCGGAGCCGGGTGCCGCAGTCCCTCCCTTTGCCAGCTGCTGGCCGGGGTGGTTCCAGCACCGAGGAGCCCGTGGCCGTGCCGGAGAAACAAGCTGCAAAGACATGGTTTTCATCCAGACAGAGAGATGGTTCCTGTCACCCAGCGCGTGGGACCCTGCCCGGCCTTCTCCTCCCAGTCCGGGGAGCAGCTTCATCTCCTGTCACCCAGCGCGTGGGACCCTGCCCGGCCTCCTCTCCCCAGTCCGGGGAGCAGCTTCATCTCCTGTCACCCAGCGCGTGGGACCCTGCCCGGCCTCCTCTCCCCAGTCCGGGGAGCAGCTTCATCTCCTGTCACCCATCGCGTGGGACCCTGCCCGGCCTCCTCTCCCCAGTCCGGGGAGCAGCTTCATCTCCTGTCACCCATCGCGTGGGACCCTGCCCGGCCTCCTCTCCCCAGTCCGGGGAGCAGCTTCATCTCCTGTCACCCATCGCGTGGGACCCTGCCTGGCCTTCTCCTCCGAGTCCAGGGAGCAGCTTCATCTCGTGTCACCCATCGCGTGGGACCCTGCCTGGCCTTCTCCTCCCAATCCAGGGAGCAGCTTCATCTCCTGTCACCCATCGCGTGGGACCCTGCCTGGCCTTCTCCTCCCAGTCCAGGGAGCAGCTTCATCTCCTGTCACCCATCGCGTGGGACCCTGCCTGGCCTCCTCTCCCCAGTCCAGGGAGCAGCTTCATCTCCTGTCACCCAGCGCGTGGGACCCTGCCCGGCCTCCTCTCCCCAGTCCGGGGAGCAGCTTCATCTCCTGTCACCCATCGCGTGGGACCCTGCCTGGCCTCCTCTCCCCCCAATCCAGGGAGCAGCTTCATCTCCTGTCACCCATCGCGTGGGACCCTGCCTGGCCTTCTCCTCCCAGTCCAGGGAGCAGCTTCATCTCCTGTCACCCATGCCGTGGGACCCTGCCTGGCCTTCTCCTCCCAGTCCAGGGAGCAGCTTCATCTCCTGTCACCCATGGCGTGGGACCCTGCCTGGCCTCCTCTCCCCAGTCCAGGGAGCAGCTTCACCTCCTGTCACCCATCGCGTGGGACCCTGCCCAGCCTTCTCCTCCCAGTCCAGGGAGCAGCTTCATCTCCTGTCACCCATCGCGTGGGACCCTGCCTGGCCTCCTCTCCCCAGTCCGGGGAGCAGCTTCACCTCCTGTCACCCATCTCAGAACTTTCTGAGCTTGTCCCAGCAGAGCAGCCAGAGCATCTGCCACCAAAGGACCTGGCTCTTTATTTGTAGGGCAGTTTCAGGTCAGGTCTTCCTTCCCGCTGCACACCTACGGGCAGCAAACACCTAACTACACCTTGGCGATGCTCTCCAGTTACTAAAGTGCACTGAAGCCTGGGCAGGCAGGAACCCGAGGGCGAGCAGGGAGGCCCGGGCAGCCAAGGAGCCAAGCCAGGGGACTGCCCTGAAGAAAGCTAGAGGTCCCAGGGCTTGGGATGGGTCAGCTCCGCGCTCTGGATTCCCTGCTTCTGCCTGCGGCTGGGGAGGAAACCCTCGGACGCAGCGCTCTTCCCTCACCCCACCCCAAGCTTTTTCGCTTGGCCTTAAACTGGGAAGTTACTTTCTTGGCAGCTTTTATTCTCCGCTTGGCAATCAGTGGCCCGGGCTGGCAAGTCCTCATCGAGGTGAGTGAAGCCACGCGCTCTTCGACGGCTGCGCAGCCGAGCGGTGGCCTGCTCCGAGCCGCTGTTTCCCCTTGCGCTGGCGAGCTGGGGCTGAAGCGTGTTCCTTTCACCCCTGGAGAGGTGACGGGCGGCGTGGCGAGGGCCGGCGCTGCCCAAGGTCACCAGCACCCAGCCACCGCCTCGCCGGTGGGCCTGGCTGAGCTCAGACCCACGAGCGCATCGCACGCCGCCGCGGGGAAAGCCGCTCCTGGGGCCGGGGGGGAATCAAGCAATCACTAGAAACGTGGCCCGAGGGAGATGGAGTCTCTCGGGTGTCCCTGCCACGGAGGGGTATGAGGGCCCCCTGCAAACCAAGTGCCTAAGGGCTACAGGAACATCCCTAGTGCCTTTTTCTGCTCCCAGGACAGCACGAGGGAACAGCCTAAAATGCTCCGTGCTGCAAAAATGGTGGCAGGTTAGCATCAGAACGGAGATGAGGCAACACCTGAAGCGCAAAGGCCGGCCCTTGCCCCACGTTTCGCAGCGGAGCAGCACCGGGCTGAGAGGAGAGGGAGCCAGAATGCAGGTTTTAGCATCTTATATCCCAAATCCCATCTGTTGCCTTAAAGTAGATCACAAAGCGCGTGCCGGTTCCACCAGCGAGGCAGAACCGAGCTCAGCAGGGTCTTGTTGTTATTAAAGGGTCACAGGATTGCTTCAGGGCCTGCAGAAACGGCTGTCGGCGTAGCCTCCCCCCACCCCCCCATCCCCAATCAGTAACGAGGGAGTTAACAATCAGTCGGGCCTTTCCCCGCGGGTGCAGCCCGGGCCGAACCCTCTCCTCCTGCGGCAACGCTCGCCAAAGCTCGGCCGTGGCGGAGTTTGTTTCAAAAAGCAAATTTTCACCAACGTTCTGTCCTACCGTTAGAGCTTAAAGCCTGTAAATAGAGACGACGCCACCACTGCAAGAATTAAGAAAAAAAAAAAAACAACAAAAAAAACAAGTAAAGCACTAATTTGTTCGGTTTAAACGTTGCTGTCACAGCTTTAATCACTGTATATTGCCAGCGAGTTTGTAGAGTTGCGTTCTTAGCAGGTATTATTGATTATCGGTTTTTATTTGTGGGGAACAAGCGTGGTTTCCCTCCTTTCTTTCCGGTTTATATTTATATTTTGCTGAATTTGAGTGCCGAGTCTCCGGTTTCCCCACTTTTTTTTTTTTTTGTTTGGCTTATTTAGACTTTGTTTTATGCTGGAGGTAAATATGCCCGTATAAATAAATATATAAATACTGCTTTGTATCCAAGGTCGGCTCCCGGCGCATTCCTCCCTTGCTATGAAATCAGTCTGACAGCTGTAAAACCGCTTCCTGAAAGACAGAGGAACCCCGGGGTCATTAATTAGCAGGAGGCCCCAGGCATGTCCCGTCAGGGGGTCCCGGCCACGGAGCGTGCTTTGCAAAAGGTACAAAAAAACAGAAATAAAGAGCTCTCACTGCTCACACCTTCAGAGGTCGGAGCGTCCACAGAGGGAAAGCTTCCCTCCCAAGCAGCAAACGAGCGCTTTCAACCTGCAAGCTACCTGCCAAACTTCTGCCTTTGCGATCCAGTCGCTGTGAAAGCTGGGCTACAGATCCAAAACCGCCTGTAAAAATATAGTTATGGATGCCACAAACTCCTCTTCTCTAGGCGAGGCCGTTAATTGACCGCTAATTAATCCCCCACAAGGTTATTCTGTCCCCTACTTCTCAAGCGTGCCTCCCAGGCCCTCGCTTCCCACCAGGCAAGCAGGATTCTCGCCGTGCGTCCGAGGAGCCCCACCAGCGCATCACCCGGGAACGCTGTCTCACCCAGGGCAGACGGTCCGGCCACCTGGCGCCTCCGGAGCACGGAGCCTGGCCCAAGAGCGGGACCGGGCGTTCCCGTCGGCTCCGTTCCCGGCACAGGAGAGCCCCAGCGCGCGCTGCTGGGGGTCAGTGAAGCACCTCGGGGCAGTCCCTGCCTCTCCACTGAGCCACCAAGCTGCTGGCTCGGGATGGGAACGGGCAGAGCCCTCTGGAAAAAGAGCGATGGGACACACCGATAACGAACACTGAGGGATATAAAAGCAGGAAGAAGCGGGAAGTGCTTATTTTCTGGAGTCTGGCTGCACCGAAACGCTTCTGGGCACACACAGCTCTGCGACCGACACGGGGCGCATCCCGAGGATCTTTGTGCCGATACCGAAACGGGTTGGAAAAGCTGGGTGAAAAAAGAAAAGGTATCTAAAAGACAAAGCAGGAGACCAAAGGCGGGTGCATCACGGGGCCGGTTTTATTCAGGTTTGGTTTGTCGGGCTGGCGGGAGCACAGTCCGTGCCCGAGACGGGCTTCGTTGTTGAAGTACAAAAGAAATACAAAAAGAGCTTCTGCAGGGCTTCCCACCTAGACCCGAAGGAGAGAGGGAGGCCGGTGAGGCAGCGTTCCGCACCGGGCTCCGCTGCCATCCCAGCCCCAGAGCAAAGGCCAAGCCGGGCACAGGCAGTCCCTCGCTGCCTGGAAGCGGGGGGCCGCAGGTTCTGCCTGCAGTTCGCTCTCCAGCTAAACCCACTCGACGGTGCAGCTGCCGGGCTCCCACTGGGCTGAGGGCACAGCTTTGGGGCACTCTGCCTATATCCCCCCCCAGAAAAGCAGCTTTTTCTAAAAAACAGCTGGCGCAGGGGTGCATTTCCACCCCCCCTGAACACTTACAGCTGCGGGGCAGCGACGAGGCGGCACCGGCGCTCCTCCGCCCGGGCCTCAGACGTAGATACCGACCCACAGCAGGAGGAAGAGGACGCCGAAGCCCATGAAGAGCGAGGCCACCAGCGAGATCAGCAGCTCCTTGTAGATGTCCCGCGTGTACTTGGTAGAAGTCACCTCGTAGCTGCGGGCCCACGGGTTAAGGCGGTAACGGAGGCGGAGGAAGGTGAGGGGACCCCCCGTCCGCCCGCCCCCCGGCTCCCGCCCCGGGGATACACGAAGAACCAGGCGGTGAAGAACATGCCGATGGCCAGCAGCACCACGGTCAGGTGCGGGAAGACAGCCGGGTTCACCGGGCTGGTGTATCTGCTCATGGCCTCCAGCTCCTGCGGGGACGCGGCGGCGGTGAGCGGCACCGCCGGGAAACGGGACGTGGCCTGGGCCTGCCCCTGCCTGCGGACCAGTCCCCGGCCCCAGCCCCTGCCCACGGCCCACGGCCCAGTCTCCCAGTCCCCCTGGCCCCCAGTCTCCCGGTCTCCCGGTCCCTCGGTCCCCCGGCCCAGTCCCCGGTCTCGGCCCCCGGCCCAGTCCCCAATCCCTCCCCAAGGCCCCCCGGCCCTCACCATGCCGCCGCCGTCCCGCTCCCCGCCCCGACACGTCTCCCTCCGCTCCCGCCGCCGCCGGAAACGGAAGTGGAGAGCGGGGCATGCCGGGACGGGTGGGCGGGGCCAGCGGGAGCAGCTCGCTATTGGCTGTTCCGGCTCCCGGCAGGCGTTGCGGCAGGAGCGCGGGAGCGAGCTGCGGGGTAATGGCGGCTGAGGCGGGACGGGGGGGGATAATGGCGGCTGGAGAGGCTGGGGGGGGCCCGGGGGGAGGGATAATGGCGGCTGGAGAAGCCGAGGCGGGCTCGGGGGGGGGATAATGGCGGCTGGAGAGGCCGAGGGAGGCCCGGGGGGAGGGTAATGGCGGCTGGAGAAGCCGGTGGAGGCCCGGGAGGGGGATTATGGCGGCTGGAGAGGCTGAGGCGGGCCTGGGGGGGAATAATGGCGGCTGGAGCGGGCTCGGGGGGGGATAATGGCGGCTGGAAAGGCTGAGGCGGGTATCTGCGGGCCTGGAGAGGCCACAGCGGGAAGGGGGGGGAGGATAACGGTGAGGTTGTATCGAGGAGAGAGCGATAACGGCAGGCCCTGAGAGCTGGGGGAGGGGGGGATCCTCGGGCGGCAGAGGCTAAGGCGGGAAGAGGTGGGCGATGGAAGGGGTAATGGCGTGCTGGGGGGGCGGAAAGCGGGGCTGACGGCAGCCCTGGGGAGCCTGCAGCAGGGAGAAGGAATAGCAGGGAGGGGGGAATGGGGGCTGGAGGCATGATGGGGAGAGGCTGAGGTAGGAAGGGGGGTGACAGTGTGGGGAGGCTGAGGTGGGGGCAGGATGGTGGGTAGGGGGAGAACGGTGGGCCGGGGGAGGCTGAGGCTGGAAGCGGGGTGATGGCAGCCAGTGGGGTGATGGTTTGCAGGGGAGGCAGCTTTGATCCCCCCTGCTTAGGGGGTGCAGCAGCCCCACAGCCCAGCTGTCAACCCATAGCTGCCCCCGGCACCGTGTGCATGCAGAGGCTGTTCCCAAAGTCCCCTTTTCCACTCCCAATGTCCCCTTTTCCGTTCCCCAGGATGGGAATCCATGGCCTGGCCAAGCTCATCGCCGACGTGGCTCCTGGTGCCATCCGGGAGAACGACATCAAGTCTTACTTCGGCCGGAAGGTCGCTATCGACGCCTCCATGAGCATCTACCAGTTCCTGATCGCCGTGCGGCAGGGAGCCGAGGTCCTGCAGAACGAGGAGGGCGAGACCACGAGCCACCTGATGGGCATGTTCTACCGGACCATCCGCATGGTGGAGAACGGGATCAAACCGGTTTACGTCTTCGACGGCAAGCCCCCGCAGCTGAAATCGGGGGAGCTGGCGAAGCGGACGGAGCGCCGGGCCGAGGCCGAGAAACACCTGCAGGAGGCTCAGGAAGCCGGAGAAGAGAACAACATTGAGAAGTACAGCAAGAGGCTGGTCAAGGTGACCCAGCAGCACACCGACGAGTGCAAGAAGTTGCTGACGCTGATGGGCATCCCCTACGTGGAGGCGCCGGGGGAGGCCGAAGCCAGCTGCGCTACCTTGGTGAAGGCTGGGAAGGTCTACGCCGCTGCCACGGAGGATATGGATTGCCTGACCTTTGGCAGTCCCGTCCTGATGCGGCACCTCACTGCCAGCGAGACGAAGAAGCTGCCCATCCAGGAGTTCCACCTGAACCGTATTCTGCAGGACCTACAGCTGACCTGGGAGCAGTTTGTGGATCTGTGTATCCTCCTGGGCTGCGACTACTGCGAGAGCATCCGCGGCATCGGGCCCAAGCGCGCTGTCGATCTCATCAGGGAGCACAAAACCATCGAGAGGATCGTTCAGCAGCTAGACACCAAGAAGTACCCCCTGCCTGAGAACTGGTTGCACAAAGAGGCCCAGAAGCTCTTTCTAGAGCCTGACGTCGTCAACCCCGACGCCGTCGAGCTGAAGTGGACCGAGCCGAACGAAGAGCAGCTCGTCCAGTTCATGTGCGGGGAGAAGCAGTTCAACGAAGAGCGGATCCGCAACGGGGTCAAGCGGCTGAGCAAGAGCCGGCAGGGCAGCACGCAGGGCCGGCTGGACGACTTCTTCAAGGTGACAGGCTCCATCACCTCGGCCAAGCGCAAGGAGCCCGAGACCAAGGGGTCAGCAAAGAAGAAAGCCAAGACCAGCACCGCCGCGGCCGCGAAGGCCAAGAAGGGGAAATAGCCAGACTGGCCGACCGCAGCCCCCTGCGACTGGTTTTTGGGCTCGGCCAGGGATTTTAGGCTAACGACAAACGGTCAGCGTTCTGTCCTGCGTGTCGGCGCTCGGAAGGATGCTGCTGCGGCGCTTCCCAGCGAGGCTAGGTTAGTGAAGGTTAGTGAACCAGACCAGCGTCTTCCCGTGCAGCGGTGGTAACGTGTGAGGAGAGGAGCGAGCGGAACCAGCCGCCGCGGGGTGGGGGTGGGGGGAACAGGGGGGCTGCGTCCTGCAGTTCAGCCGCGGCGTTTGTCGGTTTGAGGGTTTAGGGGGAGGAGTTTTGGCTGGTCACAGTCACCCTCTCTGGTTTAAGAAGTTAAAGGTTGAATAGGTAGAGCGAGCTGGGTGCAGATGACCGAGGGATTGCTGCCTGGCTGGAGCTGGAGGAGAAGCTGGAGAGGTGTGAGCTGGAAGCAGGCTGGAGCTGGGGAGGAGACTGGAAATAACGAGGTAAACGCCTCCCTTTAACGAGGGCTGGGTACAGGTTCTTTCTTCCCTTCTTGTGGTCACTTTTCTGTGTTTAGAAAGAAAAATCCAAAGTTGTAATCCCAATTCCAGCCAAGGTCTGGCCCGCTGTTAGTGGATAAACCGAGGACGCGCTGAGCTGAGGGTGCAGCTCTCCGAGCTGGGATTTTGCTGCTGGGTTCTGTTTTGTGTTCGTAAAGAAAAACGTCGAGAAGCCTAGAAGGGAAGCCTGCTCACTCGCTGGTTCCATGAGGCATCCTTCCGCGCTGTACACGCAGAGGCAGGGCCCAGGCTAAAGAAAAAAGAGAGCGCTTTTTTTTTTTTCCTCCTCTTATTTTATTCTGTATTTTGTGTAGTCTTTTGCTTGTCAAAGCGATGTGCTGGGGTTTGTTTTCAGAATAAAATTTGTACACAACTACAGTGTTTGTCATTCTCTGGAGAGGTGGCTGAAACCTTGTTGCCAAAGGCTGCACGGGTGAAGAAAACTCCCAGTTTTAGAGGGAAACCTCTTGGTGACAGCAGCCAACAAGTCGAGCACAGGCCTGAATGCAGCAGATCTGAGTTGGAAGCGTTTGGTTATCAAAGATCTGCAGGTCAGCTCTCCGCCAAGCTGTGAAATAGGAAGCTGGGCTGGTTTCACAGGGGAATTCCACTAATATTGCTTCAAAGAAAAAAAAAATCCTCATTTTTAAGCCACCTCAGAAATTTTCTGAAACTTGGCGTGAAGGAGAGCGGCAGGGGGTGGGTGGGGAGGGGCACCCAACACGTGGGAGCAGTGGACTCATATCGGGTGCCTCTCAGGGCTGAGCCTGAACATCTCCAGCGTGGGGCCTGGGGGTTTGGCGAGGGGCAGCCGTGGCCGGTGTGCTTGGAGATCGACGCCCGCGCTCTCCGCAAGCGTCCCCGCCGCGTGTCCCGTCACGTCGCTTGCAGAACAGCAAAAGCCAGCAAAGCACTGCAGGGAAAATCAGGTTTTCAAATCAGTGCGGACGGTGATGTGTTCTCACCCGGTGTATTTCTGTGTTTAACAGGGCTGCTCTGTGCGCATTTGTGCTTCCAGCCCTGAGCCCTTGTCACCTCTTGCCACTCTGAGCCACAAGCTTTCTTCCTTCAGCTGGAAAAATGGGCTCAGGCAGGTTAAGCACCTTCTGACCATCCCTTCTCTTGTGTTTCTAATGGGGAGGTGGAGCCCAGGCTGAGTTCTCTGTGCCGCTTTCCCAGGAGGCTTCACCGGGCAGCTTAGCGTGGAAGTCTGGCTCTTCTGGGAGGTTTCGGTGCCCATCACATCCCACTCCCTCTGTCCTCCTCCCTCCACCCCCTGTTACCTTCTGTCCAGACTGACTTGGTCACCAGGGCACGTTACCCCTGCGCTGTCACACCACCTGGCAGGCTGGACTACTGGTGTGGCACCTAGATATGGCATGGAGTAGGCTGGCTGGTATATTATATGGTAGTCGACTGTGTATCCTAGTAGTGTGTAGCCTGTCTTTGAGTTTCAGATGATGATGAAGATGCCTTTGGAAACGTTTAGTGTGTGCAGAAAGCTCTTGGTGAAAACACAAATACGAATTTCCTATGACGTTGCTGAAACTTCTGTTATCCTGAGCATCTCTGCCAGGGTGCTCTGCTCACCTGGTGGTCGTGGTGGCTCGGACATTTTGTCTGCTCAGACTGAATCGTGTTATTTCATTTCAGAATGCAGTATGGGGAAAAAAAAAAACCTTGTGCTGTGTTGTCTTGGTCTGTATTCTCTTAAGTGTTTCAATCCGCAGTTTGTCCTAACAGGAGCTGCTTTGTTAAATATTCCTGCTTTGTCTGTGAATATCTTCGTTGTGACCACGTGGAAAGGTACAGTGAAATTGTTTCATGGTGAGGGAAGGAAAGATGGTTTTAAAAAAAAAATTAATATTTGAAAGTAAGAGCCAGGAAAATGCTTATAGTGAGGAAATAAACTTGAAAACCAGGAAAAAAACCTGCAGACTGACTGTCTTCAGCCTGACCCCGGTGTCTGGGGCTGGGTGCTGAGCCCATCCTGCCCGCTGCTTACTGGCCTGAACAGGACTTAGGTCATCACGTTATGTATCGTGTTATTATATATAAATTGTTCTGGGAATGAGACAGAAACGATGAAACAGCTCCAAGAAAGCTTAACTGCCTTTTCACATACTTTTGGTTGGCTTAAAGGAACCACATTAGAGCTTGCTGCCTACCCTGTGTCAAGGGATGCACTAAGAAAGCAACTTTTAAGCAAATCTAATTTTTCTAATGAACCTCAGGTAAGGTACAGGCGTGGTTACAGAAACACAGCTTGGCCTTCGGACGCTTGGCTCGTGCTGTGCCGCTGAAGTGCGCGTTACGCTTTGTACCTGGGGCTGGAAGTGCCTCTGCTCTGCCTCCATGGTTCTCCTTGGGGTGCCCTCTGCAGGGCGCAGCTGCCCTGGTGATCTCCAGGCGTGGAAGCCATCAGCTGGAGAAATCAGATTTGTCTAAGTCCAAGCCGTGAAAAACACATGCAGGGAGGGCAAGCGGTGTGTGTGCACGCCTGGCTTTGGCTACATCCCTCACGCCTGAGTAGCAGTGAAGCTCTGAACTACGCAGTCCGAGCAGCAGGATAAATTCCGACGCCTGGCACCCCATCAGGCGTTGCTTAGCACGCTCTTGTGGTTTCTGCTTTCCAGCTGTGGCTCGGGTGAAAACCCCCCCTCCACACGGCGCCGAGCAGAGACGGGCTGACGAGCCTCGTGCGGGTAGCTGGGGGGGCCGGGACCCGAGCCCAAAGTTTTCCCAGACTCTTCTGAGAGTTTCTAATGATCCCCTCTGCAGCGAAGCTCTGCTCAGCGAAGATTTACTGCAGGGATTTTATCGCTGAGGGCCAAAGAAGTAAACAAACCCCGAAGGTGCCCCCGCCGCGCGAGCCCGTGGGGACGGCGTCATCGCCTGCTGGGCTCTAAAGGCCGGGCCATGCTGCCGCTCGCGGACGGAGCTGCGGCCGCGCTCGGTCTCGCTCCACGTGTCACATCCACCGACAGCCGCTCCCCTCCTCCTGCAGCCTCAGAGCGATTCGAAGGAGGGAGGGAAAACATCGCGCTGCTTTCTGCCCGGAGTCCAGGAGTCGATGCGCACGTGTGGGCTGCGAAGTGCGGGGAGATGCGGCCGCGTGGTGGGTGAGTCCGCGGTGTCACGCGGGAGGGAGGACGGCAGGCGCCGGCTGCAGGCGCCGAGCGAGATTAAACCCCACCGCCTTCGAGCTGGCCAGCTCACCGACTCAGAGCAGAAGCTCTTTAGCAGAATACACCTGGGCTGTGTATTTTCCACATATCTGAATTTCTGGGTGTTATCTGCAGGCTTTCTAAGTAAGCGTCGCCATCTTACTGCGATAAAACCTCTCGGGGAACATTTGAGAAGCCGCTCTTCTGCCCGGAGCCGTGCGGGGAAGACGAGAGCAGGGCTGTGCTGCACTGACAGACCCATGGCCTGGGGGCGTTACGCAGGGCTCAGCCCCTGAGGAAATCCACAAGATTTTTCTCTAGGAAGAATTAAAATATTACACAGAGCGGGGAGCAGCCTTCTGCTGCCGAGCGAGCCCTCCCTTGCAGAGGGAGAAGTCCCAGCAGCGGGGCTGGGTCCTTGATGGATTTTTGCATATAAGGATGCTCGAGTGTTCCGTCTGAACATGAGGAAGAACTTCTTCCCTCTGAGGGTGACGGAGCACTGGAACAGGCTGCCCAGGGAGGTTGTGGAGTCTCCTTCTCTGGAGATATTCAAGCCCCGCCTGGACAAGATCCTGTGCAGCCTACTATAGGTGACCCTGCTTCGGCAGGGGGTTGGACTAGATGACCCACAGAGGTCCCTTCCAACCCCTACTATTCTGTGATTCTGTGATTCTGTGATTCTCCAAAAATGCTCATTTAGTGGAAGGGAAAAGCAGCCTCAGCCAAAAACCTAGAAATACCCCGCCCGCTATTTCTGGTGTGTGGGAACCCCACAAATCCTTGTTGTGTGAGGGAAAAGTAAGAATCCGGTTTTGTACCAGAAAAGCGGAGCGCGGCGATGTGTCTCAAACGCGAGATGAGCTGATGGGAAGCGCTAAAACCCGGGAGGCAGATGAAGGAACACGCTTGCTGATGAAGGAACACGCTCGCTGATGAAGGAACATGCTCACCAGTGAAGGAACACGCTTGCTGATGAAGGAACACGCTCGCTGATGAAGGAACACGCTCGCTGATGAAGGAACACGCTCGCTGATGAAGGAACACGCTCACCAGTGAAGGAACACGCTTGCTGATGAAGGAACACGCTTGCTGATGAAGGAACACGCTCACCGATGAAGGAACACGCTCACCGATGAAGGAACACGCTCACCGATGAAGGAACACACTCACCAGTGAAGGAACACGCTTGCTGATGAAGGAACACGCTCACCAGTGAAGGAACACGCTTGCTGATGAAGGAACACGCTCACCAGTGAAGGAACACGCTCGCTGATGAAGGAACACGCTCACCAGTGAAGGAACACGCTCACCAAAGCCCGGTGCGTGAGCGGAGCTGCCAGGCATCGCCCCGGGACGGCGTGCTGCGAGAGAAACAGCCTCTGGGTACCGCAAGCACCGTTGAAAGCCAGGAGACGGCCGAGCATCCGGCCTCTCTCCTTGCTGGAGGGGGGGAATTGCGGGGATGCTCCGTGTGGAAGAGGTTTTACGGATGCGGTGGCACGCGGGTTTGCCTTGTGTAGCTCCAGCTCAGCTCCTCTCTCCCTGCAATCCATCTCGGGTACCGCGCCATCGCCTGCCCGCCGCGTAGGTCGCGTGCTTTTCACTCCTGGGCTTTTTTCCTTCCGTTTTCCCTTCGAAACAAAGACGCCCGCTGCAGCTGGTCACGCCAACGCTGTCGTTCCGTGGTAGCAGCACCGCTGTTTATACCAGAAGCGGGTCCTTCAGGCGCACGAGGGATTCACCCGCTAGAAAGAGGGGGGGGTCATTGGGGCTGGAGGGGCTTGGAGAGGAAAAATACCGTGTGCGTGGTTGGAAAATGAAGGCACCACTTTTCTCTCTGCTTTGCGGAGCCTGCTGAGAAGTGAGGAGCTTTTTTTCTTTCTCCTCCGCTCCGGAACTCCGATGAATGTGGCTGACAGTTTTAATTACAGACATAACGCATGCTGCACGGCTCATTTCTCAGCCTCACAACTGTAAGGAGCAGCCTGGAAACACCTGCCTGCCTTCCTGAGTGGAGAAAAAAGTGTAAATAACAATAATAGAGCTGGAGCAGAGGCAAAAACGGAGTGTAACAAAGCCCTGTTGCGTGAGGGTTTGCAGCGCCGGGGGGAACGTTCCCCTCCGTGCTGGAACCTGGCTGAGATTTATCAAAGGGGCAGCCCAGCGAGAGCAGGGGACCTGGGAGGGGGGTTCCCATCCCAGGCTGCCGAGGGACCCTCGTGAGTCGCTGGCAGCTCGCTTGGGGTGTGGGTGGGGGGAGCTGGGGGTGCAGTGACGCTGAGCGGAGAGGGCACGGGGGGGACTTGGGGTTCCCGGGGTGGTCACAGCTCACCTGCGTCCAGTCTGCTCATGGGGAAAACAAAATGTATTCCCCCTTTCTGCCTCCTGTTCTAACAAAACCAGGTGAGAAGCTGAAAAATTCTTCACCACTTCTCTAGTTTTCAAATAATTCAATACTGGGGATTCCTTTTTAAAAGGAAAAAAACCTGATTTTTTTGATTCAGCCTCAAAGCAGTGAGGACAAAATGCGGTTTCTGAAAGGTTTGGGATGGGTTGCTCTGCCTGCGGGGTTTGCTGAAGACCTGAGCAGGGTTAGGTGCTCTCAAGCATCAAGCTTTGTGCTTTTACTGAGCAGCCTAAGGGAGTACTTGCTGGTGGTGGCATCGTCCCGCTGCTCTTTCCCATGTCACTCTGTCCCTCCTCCTGCCAACAGGCACATGGCTGCGCAGCACGGCGATACGGCTCCGGGCAACCGCACCGCGGTCACCCACTTCGTCCTCCTAGGACTGACGAGTGAGCCCAAGCTGCGGACTCCTCTCTTCCTCATCGTCTTCACGATTTATCTCCTCACCCTGATGGGCAACGCTGGGCTGATCACCTTGATCAAGGCAACCCCCCGGCTGCACACTCCCATGTACTTCTTCCTCTGCAACCTGTCGGTTGTTGACCTTTGCTACTCCTCCGTCTTCTCTCCAAAGCTGCTTGCTTGCTTCTTGGCGGAGCAGAAGACCATTTCGTACTCTGCCTGCTTTGCCCAGCATTTCTTTTTCCTTGTCTTCGTGACCACAGAGGTGCTCTTGCTGGCCGTGATGGCATACGACCGCTACGTAGCCATCTGCCACCCGCTGCTCTACACCGTCGCTATGCCCAAGAGGGTCTGCCTTCGGCTGGTGGCCGGCTCGTACGTCGGGGGGCTTTTGAACTCACTAATCCAAACGTGTTGCTTGCTACCATTGCCTTTCTGCGGCCCCAATGTCATCAACCATTACTTCTGCGACACCAACCCTCTGCTGAAGCTCTCCTGCTCCCACGACCGCCTCAATGAGCTTTTGCTTGTAACCTTCAACGGGACCATTTCCATGTCCGTGCTCCTCCTCATCATCATCTCGTACGTGTCCATCCTCTTCTCCATCCTAAGGATTAGGTCCAGCCAAGGAAGGCGCAAAGCCTTCTCCACCTGCACCTCCCACCTCCTGACCGTTGCCGCCTTCTACGTGCCGGCGGGGCTGAGCCACATGCAGCCGGCCTCCAAGTACTCGCTGGAGGTGGAGAAGGTCACCGCCGTGTTTTACACCCTGATGGTCCCTATGCTCAACCCTCTGATCTACAGCTTGAGGAACAAGGAGGTCAAGGACGCGCTTAGGAGAGCCACAAACCAGATTTTTGCAAGCTGCCTGGTGACCAAACTGACCCCAACCAGCTGACGAAGCTCCCGCTGCTTCCCCGCTGATGTCGGCTGGAGGAGGAGGAGGAGGAGGAGGAGCCGCATGTGTTTGCAGAAGCAGGTACAGCGAATTGTGAGCGTGCTTTAAAATCTGCAGAGGCTCAATGTTACCAAGCATCCTGCCATGATAAACCTTTCCTTGTCATCTCTCAGGTTTTTTCTGAAATGATGTAATAGCATAGGAGGTGGTAGAAAAGCTCGTGAGGGATTTCCCTCTTGAGCTTGGCTCCTGAAGTTGCACTGATTCAAGCGGTGATCCCTCCAGAGGCAAGTTCAAGGAGGACTGGAGGCTCTTGGGGAGGTGTATCCAAAAATAAACCCTCACTTTGGGCTAACTACAAGAAAAATGAATCTCATTTGCTTCCAGGTGGACAGGCCATGGAAAGTAAGGATAGGGAAGAGAAGAGAAGACCGCTGAGCTGGCAGGGGATTCCAGAAGTGGGTCAGGAAGGTGCGAAATCCTCAAGTGACCAGACCATCACAGCCTGGAGGCAACACAGCGGCTGCAACGGGACCTCCTCCTGCCCAGCTCCCCGGTGTTCCCCTCCCTGGGGAACAAACGCTGTGGCTCCTCTCTGCCGTGCTCAGCCTCCCGCGGGGATCCCATCCTGCCCCTTGCTCCCTACGGCTGCGGGACGTCGAGCTCCATGGGACAGAACGGGCTTCGTCTGACCTGCACCGGCTGCCTGCTTTAGGAGGAGAAGCAGCAGCCAGCACTGGTATTTCGCCCTGCTAGCAAGGAGTTGGCATGGTTGAATAGCTAGCTATGGAGAAGTATTTCTCCCTCCCCTATTTTCTTGTCATGAGGTGGTTATAAATAATATTTCCCCTTCCCATCTGCTCCTTCCCCAGGAGAGCTGAGAAGGTGCCACCGAGAGCTGCTGCAGAACCTCACGCTCCTCAGAGCGGAGACAACCGACTGCAGCCTGGTAGGGACCTTGAGCAGGGAGAGCTGGGACAGCAGGTCTCCAGAGAGGGAAGAAGGGGGGGTCATTTGTCACTTCATGTTCGTTTGCATATGGCTGCAGCCGGATGAGCCCAGGCGTTGTTTTTTTCCATAGCGAACATAAAAGATAAATACTCCTGGCATGATTTCTTTTAGGTGGCCACGGAAGTCATGAGCGAAGTGCACCTGCTGTACTGTTATACCAATACACCAAACTATTTCTTTTTTTCTCAGATGTAAAAATCTGCATTTGGATACCTAATACAGAGGAAAATAAAATCCACCTGGAGCATGTGGCTGAGCAGGGGCTGTTGTCCTTAAGAGGCAGCCACAGGGAAAAGCAAGGGGGGAGATCTTTACCTTTCATCAGAGCTTGCTTTATCCTCAGCCTGGCCGGGTTTGCTTTGCTTTAGGAGTTATCCGTGCTCTTCGCGTGATGCCAGGTGGCTCAGGGAGCAGCGAGGACCAGTTGCTCCCTAAGGGAAGGCGAACTGGGAGCCAAAGAGCGGCCACGACGCAGAGCACGGTCCTGTGGCACCCGAGCAGAGCAGCAGCTCCTGTCGGTGGGGAAACCAAGGGCCAAATTCAAGCCAGGAAAGCTGAAGACCAGGACCAGGACCAGGACCAGGACCAGGACCAGGACCAGGACCAGGACCAGGACCAGGACCAGGACCAGGACCAAGCACAGCTACAGCACAGCTCTGGAAGGGGTTCAAAACCCAGAGCAGAGCTTAAATAGTGCCCGGGGTGGAGGGTGTGGGTGGAGGCCCCAGGTGATGCCGGCCATGGCAATTAGGGTGGTTGCACTCCCTGATGTCTCAGGGAGGGGGGGAACTGGATTTTGGCCCCACCCAGTGCCCTAAACCCAGCCGCAGCACCGCATCCAGCCTGCTCCCACGTGTTAACGGTTCTCCTCCCTCTCAAGTTACGCAGAATAAAGGGCTTCTGTTGCCACCTGCTCCATCTCTCAGGGAGTTTGTCCAAATGCCTCTGCTTTTTGTGAAAGCACCATCAGAAATTTGACTAAAAGCTTTATCGTATTTCACTTCAGGCCACTTTAAAGCTGGCTTTTACCGGTTGCCGTTGCATTCATTCATTATTCATCATGGTTCTTTTAAGCAGATCACGGTTTACAAAGACGCTTTTTTTTAAAACATACAATTTATTCGCTTTGTCGTTACACAAGCTACGTGTTCTTCCAGAAATCACATCGTTCATTAAACATAAAAGGCAGATCTCGATTAAATGTTAAAAAACCCTTTTCTCCACTGTTTTCTTTAGAGCATCTTCCGCCTCCGCCGCGCGGTGGCCCAGAGCGGAGCTGTAGCTCGGTCAGTCTGACACACAGAGCGTGGACCTCTTACTGGTCAGCCAGGGAAAGAGTAGCAGATACAAAGGCAACGCGTCCCCGTGTCCCCATTTAGAGCAGGGCGGCCGCAAACAGAGCGGCCGATGCTCTCTCTCAACGCCCTCCCTCCAGGGGAAGGCAGGAAGGAGGAAAAGGGAGACTGACAAATTTAATATTAAAGCAGCTTTACCAATAACACTAATAATGCTAATAATCTCAACAAGAAGAGAAATAAGGCAAAAAATACAAAACCAATACGGAGTTTCACAGAGCTGGGTAGCCGAAACCGGAGCACCCGGGAGGATTTTGGCTGGGACACACTGCTGGCAACGTGCGAACGTGTTGTGCCCACGACAAGTCGTTAGCACGGCCCCGGGTCCAACGCCGTGGCTTTGGGTGCTCGGATGGTTCTATACATTGCTCAGAAATGGCATCCAAGGTCAGAGCCGGACCCTGACCTGGAGGGGATAATCATACCCCTCTTGTCCAGGACACGCTGCAGCTCTCCGAGGGTCGCTGGCTTCAGCAGAGCCTCAGTTCTTCAATCTCCTTTGGGAAAAATGAGTGCCAAGCAGGCAACGGAAACACCGGTGATGGTTTCCCTCCGGTTTGAGCGTCCTTCTTGCGGGCAGTATTTTCATTTAACACAATTTAAACACAAAGCATGGTGGTACTGTTCCAGTTTTGCTAGGAAAGCCCTGACAGTTGTTCTGGTTGATCAATGAAGGCTCACACCATGATTACAGAATCACAGAATCACAGAATCACAGAATAGTAGGGGTTGGAAGGGACCTCTGTGGGTCATCTAGTCCAATCCCCTGCCGAAGCAGGGTCACCCAGAGCAGGCTGCACAGGACCTTGTCCAGGCGGGTCTTGAATATCTCCAGAGAAGGAGACTCCACAACCTCCCTGGGCAGCCTGTTCCAGTGCTCCGTCACCCTCAGAGGGAAGAAGTTCTTCCTCATGTTCAGATGGAACTTCCTGTGCCTCAGTTTGTGCCCATTGCCCCTTGTCCTGTCACTGGGCACCACTGAAAAGAGCTTGGCCCCATCCTTCTGACACCCACCCTTCAGATATTTGTAGGCATTTATAAGGTCCCCTCGCAGCCTTCTCTTCTTCGGGCTGAACAAGCCCAGTTCCCTCAACCTCTCCTCGGAGGAGAGATGTTCCAGTCCCCTCACCATCCTCGTAGCCCTTAACATCAACTGAAGCCGTTTGAAGAGAAGGATTCGTTATTCTGCCTCTCCAGACCCTGTACTTCTGTGTGAGCTCCTTGCCTGTAAGCAGACCACTCATGACCAAGAACACGCATTCCTGCATCACCCCCAAGCACCGGAGAGCTGCAGATGCCTTTTCAAAGCCTGGATAGACGCGGCAGCAGCTTTCGCACCCACAGCCTCCTCAGGGCCCCCGTCACCTCCTTGTTCCTCAGGCTGTAGATGAGGGGGTTGAGCGTGGGGGTGAGGATGGTGTAGCACGCCGAAACCAGCTTTGCCTCCTCCCACGAGGACGCCTTGCGAGGCTGGACGTAGGCGAGCATCCCCGGCCCGTAGAAGACGGTGACAGCAGCCAGGTGGGAGGTGCAGGTCGAGAAAGCTTTAAGCCTTCCCCCGGCCAAAGGGATCTGCAGGATGGCGTGGACGATGCAGGCGTAGGAAGCCAGGATCACCAGGACAGAGCCCACGATGCTGACCCCGGCGTTGGAAGCCAGGAGAGTCTCGTTCATGTGGGCATCGGAGCAGGAGAGCTGCAGGAGGGTGGGCAGCTCGCAGAAGAAGTGGTTGATGCTCCTGGCTCGGCAGAAGGCCAGCCTCCCCGCCGGGACGGTGTGCACCAGGGAGGTGAGGAAGCCCACGGCGTACACCAGCACCATCATGCCGTGGCAACGCGCCCTGGACATGGTGGTGGCATAGAGCAGCGGCGTGCACACAGCCACGTATCGGTCGTAAGCCATCACCCCCAGGAGGAGGCCCTCGCAGACGATCAGAGCGAGGAAACAATAAATCTGGGCAAAGCAACCCAGAAAAGAGATGTGGCTTCCCCCCAGCAGGAAGGTCTCCAGCGCCTTGGGGACGACAGTGGTGGAAAGACAAAAATCGATGAAAGATAAGTGGGTCAGGAAGAAATACATGGGGGTGTGGAGCTGGGGGTCGGCGTTGATCAGCAGGATCATCACCAGGTTCCCCAGCACCGCCAACACGTACAGGGATAAGGAAATGGTGAACGTGGTGGGTTGTCGCTCCCGGGCGTCAGAGAAGCCCAAGAGGATGAAGCCGGATGAAACAGAGAGGTTTTCTCCATCCATCATTTCTATTAATTAGGTGAATTTGCGTAGAAATAAAATGAAGCAGTGAAATAAATCCCTAAGAGAGGATTACTGTGGAAACATCGGGGTTTAATCCATAAAGTAAATGCAATAGAAAATGGTGTGGTTTTTTAGAAAAATAGAAGGCAACGATCTCTCTGCCTCTAACCCAAGTTTCGCAGTCAGAGGCAGAGATAATTACACACTCGGATATTGAAAGAGAATAATTCTGCCATGATTTATATGCATTGCACTAATGATACACGAAGAAATATCAAACTGTTTATTCGATTGTAAAAAGTCAAAGAAACGCCTTCCAAAATGCGGAAAACAGATTCTCCCCACTCATTTCTGGGAATTTTGAGGGTTTCTTTTCCTTTTTTTTTTTAAATTCAGGCTCGATCAGGGCATTTCAGTGGCCTCGTTAGTGCTGGCGCAGCCTTTCCATCACGAAACAAAGCTGTGCACTTGGAATTGTTTGCGTGGGGTTTTTTTATTTCTAAATTTATCTGCTTTTGCAGAAAAACCCCTGCGTGTGCTGGGGGTGGAGCGGTGGCATTGGCTCCGGCACAGCTTTGCCGTGACTGCAGTGAGTGTCCTATCACCGACTCCAATATCCACCTAAGGGTGGTTAAAATATATTTTATATATATAAACCAAAGGTTTTAAAGCCTCAGCTTGGATACTCCCATCTCCCCCACTCAGCCCCTCTGCAGCTCAATGATCTGATGGAAAATCTACCTACGGATGTCTGCATCGCAGCCGAAATGTCCCTGGATCAGCCGTAGACGGGGTGGGGAGATGGTTTTCTTTTTGAAGCAACCCTTCCAGCCCCTGCTATGAACTTGGGCTCGCCCCGTGGAAGCTCCTGAAGACCACGGCTGGGCTTCCTTTAGCTGCAGCTGCACCGGTGCATCCCGGCCGCGAAACAGCACCCGCTCCCCCAAAACAGGCTGAATTCAAAGCACGGGAAGGCTGAGGTGAGTGTGGAGGGTAAGGAAGTCCCAGCACCACTCAGTTCACTCTGCTGACCTCAGATCTTCTTGGTCAGCATCGCTTGGTAACAGAGACGTAGTCGTAGCTCCGTCTGGAAGACTGGAACCCGGGAAGCAGGAGCGTCTCTGCACCGGCAGCGCCTTCGCCACTGGGATTCAGTGGGTTGTGAGCTGGAGGTGGACGTTCCACCCCGTGGAGACAACCTGACCTCCAGCCCTGGAGAGGACAATCATGCCTTAAACAGCTTCAAGGCTATGAAAGTGCTAAATATTTTAAAATATTTAAATATTAAATTATTTAAAATAATAAAAATGTTTAAAATCATGCCAAGTACAGACGGAGCTGCTTGTGAGCACGAGCCCGTGCTGCAGGGCTTCACCCAGCAGAAACTTCTGTCCTGAAGCTTCTGCTCATCCCAACAGGGCTGCAGGAAGCTGGCTGCTGTTCAGCCGTCTGAACAGATCAGAAGCATTCATTGGGCTTCGTTTGGTGGTTGGTTTAGGTTTGCCAACTGACCATTCGAATGCAGAAATTAAAAAAAAGCAATTACAACTGTGACATGAAATTTAAAAAATAAAATCTACTGCTTATAACTTCCCACATCAGGTCCAGCTGCCACAAAAAGGGACTGGTGAACAACTGGAAACATCAAACCCCTTTTTACCTGCTCGGTGGAGAGGAAAGGTGTTGGGAGACGCGGCGCCGGCAGCTCCCGGAGAAGCCCGTCCAATGGGGCGAAGCCGTGGTGGGAGGGGAGATGCTTGGTGGCGGGGCTGGCGGAGGGGTTTTATCCCAGGTGAAGCCTTACCTCAGATGTTTGTGAAGCCGCTCTCCCTCGGGACCCTCCTCCCGCTGACAATTATTTTGACCTGCTCAGCAAAACCCCCTGGCGATTTTGCCTCCCCCAAAAGAACCTTTCTGGCTGCACCAACACCTCCAAGGCCAGCTCTCCTGCAGGGACCTGCCCAGGCTGCCCGTGCCACCACCTGGTCTTGCAGAAAGACAAGTCCAGGGCAGCTGGCTTTCATTTCTCCAATTGTCACAAACGTCTCCATTTTGGTCTTTCGCCGAGGAAGCCCTCCGCTGCCGTCAGGGAAAGCTGATGGATCATCCGGTGTTGCCTTGCAGGGTGCTGGGAACAAACCCAACGGAGCAGCGTGAATGGTTTGAGCGTGGCTGTGGGGAGTCCCCTCCAGCAGACGTATTTATTTCCACGCGCTTTACTGGCGTCTGCCCAACGCACTCGGCGCTTGCTCAAAAGCATTGTTTCACGCTGTTGCTTTGACGATATGGCAGCACGAACTCGGATTTGCCAGTTTTATTCTGGTGAATCCTGAGTTTCTGAGAAACCCTGATGAATTCTGATGAGCTCCTGAAAGCTTCTGCTAGATGAAGAGACATCATGAAACCCTTAGATCAAAAATTAAAGGATAACTTTGTCCCCAGACATTTAGAAAACACAAAGGATGGGGCAGACAAAAGAGAATACCAAGGAGTGGGGAAGCAAGATGGAGAAGTATATAGATATATATGTATATAATATATAGATGGCTTTAGATGTTTTTAACGTAGATTCATTTTTCTGCTGGAAGGCACCAGACTAGAAGTCCTAGAGATGCACTGGAGGTGGGTAGAAAAGGATTTCCCCGTGTTTTTTAATTTCTTGCTTCCACATTTGGTACGGGGCTAAAACCAAAGCTTATGAGTGGGAAAAGCAACACAACAGAGGGGGGAAAAAATAACCCTCACTCAACTTTAGGACAAAAAAAAAGATATATCAAAGATTATTTAAAAAAAAAACACATGGAAGGCAAAATAATCCACTCTTGTTAAAGGTCCCACCTGCCTGGGCAGGGTGTGTGTCTGCAGGGTGAATCACAGAGCTTGAAGTCCCAGATCCAACAGCTCGGTACTGAGCTTGCTCCGTCTCCTTTGTGAGGCGACCCCGGCCACCGGGACCTTGGCTGTTCGGGGGGAAGGAAGACCCAAAATCCCCCCTCCCACTGGCACCCTGGCCCTTCTCATGCCTGGTTAAATTCACGGCAGAGCAGAAGCTCAGCTGTGCCTTGTCCCCCTTTACCAGGAGTGCTTCGATGACCAGCGCACCGTCACGGCACTACTTCACATGGCCTTACTTTGTGGTCTGGAGCTAAAACTCCTGGAAAAATCAGCTAGCATCCTCCCGACGCCAGGAACATCACCAGAGGACACTCGTTAACATAAAACCTGAGCAGTCAGACACCGGCTTGTTCGATGTCAGCACGGCAAAGCCACCACCTGCATTCTCCATTTTGCTCTCTGAAGCCTGGAATGAAATTTATTATTTTTAAATGATACTAAAATAATAAATAATATTTGTTGCAAGTCATATGTAAAGAACATTTACTCTGGATGAGAACTTTCTGCCCAATACATGGTCACTGTCAGGTCTCAGGCTACAGCCAGGAAAGTCCCATCCCACCTAGCGCAGGAAGTAGCCTTGGTTGAAGAAGAAACGAGTTTTCCAGGTGTCCTGCTTCCAGGTGCCTTTGGAAGGTGTAGTATCTAACCCTCCTTCTTGAAGGTGCAATATCTAACCTTGCTCACCGTGGCAGGCAGCCTCTCCTTTCAGCTGACCAGGAACCGTGAATGGACAAGGAGGAGAGGACTCTACCTTTTGCTTTCCTCATGGCGTTCTTCATGTCCGTGTTTCTCAGGCTGTAGATGAGCGGGTTCAGCATGGGGACTGCAATGGCATACAGCACGGAGACCACCTTGTCGTGCTCCAAGGAGTGCCTGGAGCCAGGGCACAGATACGTGAAGAGGGAGCTGCCATAGTACAAAGCGATGGAGACCAAGTGAGAGGCACAGGTGGAGAAGGCTTTGTGCCGACTGGCCACGGAGCGCATCCGCAAGACAGTGGAGAGGACCAACAAGTAGGAGATGAGGATGAAGACTGTGGTGCTAAGCACGTTGAAGCCCACCACGGCAGAAACCATCACCTTGTTGACATGGGTGTCAGAGCAGGAGAGGGCTAGCAGCGGTGGTCCGTCACAGAAGAAGTGATTGATCCGCCTGGACTGGCAGAACGGGAGACGAAATATGGAAACCGTGTGTATGGTGGAGCTGATCGCACCAGCTAAGTAGGCACCAGCCAACATCCCACTGCAAAGCCTCTGGGACATGACCACAGAGTAGAGCAGGGGGTTACAAATGGCCATGTAGCGGTCGTAAGCCATGGCAGCCAGCACGTAGCACTCGGCGGTGGCACAGGTCGCGAAGGAGAAGAGCTGAGCAGCACACCTAGCGAAGGAGATCACCTTCTTCTCCACTAAAAAATTCCACAGGGTTTGAGGGATGATGGTGGAGGAGTAGCAGATGTCCAGGAGAGACAAGTGGCTTAGGAAGAAGTACATGGGGGTGTGTAGAAACGAATCGATTCTGATTAGTATAATTACACCCAGATTTCCAATTAGGCTGACCACGTAGATGGCAAGGAAGAGGACAAAGCACATCACCTGCAGGTCTTCTCGCTTTGTGAAGCCCAGGAGAACAAACTCGGACGCAGATGTAGAATTCTCTTCAACCATACTGAGTAGGTAAGCGGTTGAGCTGCTGCGCGTCTTTCAAATGGGAACGCTTAGTGGCATCTGTCAATCATGTGAAGAAGGTCAATTTGCTCCTATCAAGCAGTCACACCGCCTTCAGATAAGGTAAATTCTCTTGGAGAGAGGAAAAACTCAAGCTCTGAGGCCGGGGTCCCCAGTCAACCTTAGGTAAGGACATACAACCCGCTGGGAACCGGGTGGGGATCTTAAGGCAAGGAAGGAGGGCAAATCTTTATTAATTCAAAGCGTGAATAAATTGCAGGGCTCTCTCACAGTTCCTCTCCAGCCGCTTACACGTGGAAGTCCACGATTTTCACCAGAACTGCTGGGAAAGTGAAATTATTTCCCAGCTTTTGAGCGCTCCCAGTCCACTGTGAGTAGGTGAGGGATAAATACCCATTCCCTGTGCCCCAGCCAGGCTGCTGCGAAGCGAAAGCGCTGGGAAATGAGACTTTCCTTCACGTAATTTTCGCCCGTGTCAGACGGTGCAGAAAGGAAAGCCAGGATTTGTCTCGCCTCGCGTCGCTTTAGGCACGACGCCTGCCTTGGAGGCGAAAGATAAATGCGGGCTGGCTCTCTCTGCTCACCCGGGAGAAATCAGCAGCTCCTAAAATCACGCTCTGCGACAGGTAGAATAAATAAACATCGATTTTTCCTGGATGGCATTAATCATCGCCTGACAGAGGCGCACCAGAGAGCAAAGCGAGCGCGCCTGCTGCCCGGCGTCTGACAAGCACATCCCAAATTAAAGATCCTAATTAGCTGATGACGCTTGGCCGGTGGGGTGAGGCTCGCCTCCGGATTCAGGCATCTCGTTTCAGGTGCCCCTGCGAGCGACCTGCCTGATCCCCCGGTGCTGTCCACGGGGATTTAGAGCTGCTTCCCGCTGCCCACGCAGAGATGCCGGAGGCGAAGCAGCGTCCGAGGCACCCGCCCGGCACTGGGAGACGCGTTCCAGATAATGAAAATTGAGCTGTTTGGGTCTGGGGCTGAATCCTCCCGCCCCGGGGCAGCATCCGCCTGCCGGGACATGGACATATACTGCCATCAGAGAGCTGAGCTGAATTTCACAATTAACTCGGGCTCACCCTCACTTTTCCTTCCTTGACAAGCCAGCTGCTTTGCGTGGAGCGGGTCCAAGACGCAGGTATGAAACCCGGGAAGTTTGTGAGGCTGCAGCTTGCGCCGTGCCTGCCAGGGATGGAGATAAATTAAATTAAAAACCCCGTACCTTGCTGCCTTGGGTTAGGTATTATTCATGCTGACGGCCAGGTTGTTGGTCCACGCGCTGCTAAACAGCTCAGGTGGAGCTTCCTCTGCTTCAGTTTGTGCCCGTTGCCCCTTGTCCTGTCACTGGGCACCACTGGAAAGAGTCTGGCCCCATCCTCCTGACCCCCACCCTGCAGATATTTAGAGGCATTTCGAAGGTCCCCTCTCAGCCTTCTCTTCTCCAGGCTGAACAAGCCCAGCTCCCTCAGCCTCTCCTCGCAGGAGAGATGCTCCTGTCCCCTCCTCATCCTCGTAGCCCTCCGCTGGACTCTCTCCAGAGCTTCTTCACCTCCAGGGAGCCACCAGACCAAGCCTCTGCCAAGCCCAGAGGGTCCCGAGCTCCTCCACACCCACTCAAGATATAGCCAAGGGCTTCTAAACACCAATGACACCAGAAGGTGTTAATGGAACAACACTGGCTCAAAAATGTTGCCTTTAGTAGTTTCACACATCCTAAAAAAAAAACCCAGAAGGTAATTTATGGTGATCTCTGTGTGCGGCGTGCGGTGTCTGCATAGGAACCTGTAGGGTTCACCCCACGGAGTGGCTCTGCTTGGGAGCGGCCGCCCCTCGCTGCAGACTGTGCATGACGAGAAATCCACCACGACCTTCCTTTTGGTTTATCCTGGTGTTTAGAATGGGGGGGGGGAATAAAAATAAAGCCTTATTTTTCATTTTGCTGTACCTGCCTTTATTCTTCACCTAGAAACTCTTCCTGTACTTGGCTCCCACAGATGCGCGGGTGCTGTCCAGGGAAAGACAAAAGTCACCTCTTCCAGGGAGTGACCCCGCATTTACCCCCCTGGAGCTCAGCGTTTTGCAGCCAGGGATGGGTGTCTTCCCCGTGAAGGCCACCAGGATGAACCCACCCTGCTGCCCCAGGGAGCGGGTGACACGGCGGGGAGCCTCACCCCTTTGACTCTGCACCCGGGAGCCCTGGGGGCAGCCGCTCCCTGGGGATTGTGGAGGCTGTGGTGGATGTGACTGACGTAAATCAACAACAAAAAAATTAAATTCTTCACCTATATGGGATAAAAGTTCAATGAAAAATTAAATTCTTCACCTATATGGGATAAAAGTTCAATGAAAAATTAAATTCTTCACCTATATGGGATAAAAGTTCAACGAAAAATTAAATTCTTCATCTATATGGGATAAAAGTTCAGCTGTCTCAATCTATTTTCATTTCCCTTCAGTGTAAAACCTGGGGCAGCTTTATCAGTGGGGGTCCTTTCGGAGAGTGAGAAACAGCTGATGCAGGAGGAGATAATTTAAAATACCAGGAATTATCACTTCAACTTGTGTGTGGTTAGCCCAGCCTATTTAAGAGAAAAATAATTCATAAATTGGAGTGAATTTGATAATCTAGATTTCACACAACCCAAAGCCTCACCCAAGAACTTCATTAGGGGGGGTTAAAAAAATAAAAAGCGAGGTTGAAAGCATCATTTCCAAAAGGGAGAGGAGCTCGGTCAGAGGCTGCCCGAACACCCAGCGTTGCCCGCTCGTGTTTAATGGGCTCAGGAGCTGATGCTGAGGAAAGAAACTCCCCAGAAGGGATCAGCCAACTGCAGAGGCAGCGCAGCCGTCGCGGGTTTCTTTTTACCCCGTTTCTCCGTTTGCTGGACAAGGAGAAGGCGCTTGGCCACCCAAGCCTTACTAGCAGATAAAAAATAGGTTTTGACCTAGAATAAAAAAGAGGGGATATTTCCAACGATGTCCAATAGATGGTGGCGATGTATAAGCGTCCCTAATCAGTATTTTTTAGCCACTTATTTAACATTTCCCACCCCCAGCACTCCCTTTTGATATCTGAAAGGGACCGTTAAGGCCATTTCCCACCTCTGCGGGCTGACGGCAGCGCATGGTGGAACGCAGAAGGAACCAAAACAAGTTGTCCCCACATAAACAGGCGTGGATTTTGTTCAGAAGCCGATGAAACGCGACTTTGGAGAAGGAAAGGGGCGTCTGAAGCACCGGTGCATTACTACACCGTCATGCCGTGCCAGCAGCAGTACAAGTCAGCTTTGGGATGGTAACTTTAATACCTAATAATAATAATAATAACAGTAATAGGTGCTGACCAGGGTCACAGCACTGTGTGGGTGATTTTTTCACGGTGTTAGAGGGTGTTCTTCCCTGCTGCTGACAGCACAGCTCACACCCAGTGACCGCGGGTGGAAAGTCCTCCGGTGGGACCCAGCCGAGGCTCCCCCATCGCAGGCGATCAGCTCCCTGGTCCCCTCCCAGAGGAGCTCGTTAGGCTGAGTCGGGCAGGGACTCTGCTCACCTTGGAGTGATGAAACACTACAGAGATTAAGAAATTTTTCTGGGTGGGGGTGAGAGATCCCGGCTGCTGATGGTTAAGAATAGGAAGGTCTATACAGGACCCAGCTGTCAGAGCATGACTGACAGGCAGCCCATCAATCTTTTTTTCTATCACAGAAAGTTTGGGGCTGGAAGGGACCTCTGGGGTCACCCAGTCCCACCCCCTGCCCAAGCAGGGTCACCCAGAGCAGGCTGCACAGCACCATGTCCAGGCAGGGCTTGAATATCTCCAGAGAAGGAGACTCCACAGCCTCCCTGGGCAGCCTGGGCCAGGGCTCCGTCACCCTCAGAGGGAAGAAGTTCTTCCTCATCTTCAGCTGGAGCTTCCTCTGCTTCAGTTTGTGCCCATTGCCCCTTGTCCTGTCACTGGGCACCACTGGAAAGAGTCTGGCCCCGTCCTCCTGACCCCCACCCTGCAGATATTTAGAGGCATTTTGAAGGTCCCCTCTCAGCCTTCTCTTCTCCAGGCTGAACAAGCCCAGCTCCCTCAGCCTCTCCTCGTAGCAGAGGTGCTCCAGTCCCCTCCTCATAGCCCTCCGCTGGACTCTCTCCAGTAGCTCCTCATCTTTCTTGAACTGGGGAGCCCAGCACTGGACACAGCACTGCAGATGGGGCCTCCCCAGGGCAGAGCAGAGGGGCAGGAGAACCTCCCTGACCTGCTGCCCACACTCCTCCTAATGCACCCCAGGATCCCATCGGCCTTCTTGGCAGCCAGGGCACACTGCTGGCTCATGGTCACCCTGTCGTCCCCCAGCACTCCCAGTCCCTCTCCCCAGAGCTGCTCTCCAGCAGGTCAGACCCAACCTGTACTGGTGCACAGGGTTGTTCCTCCCCAGGTTCAGGACCCTTTTTCCTGTTCTTCAGGTATTTCCAGGAAGATCTAAGCCACCCATTTTTTCCTGCCCCTCTTTTGCAGAGGGCCAGGTCACTCTGCTGCTCCACCTCCACTGCGAGATGAAAACCATCCCATCGCAGCCTGTTCTGAGAAGAGACAGTGCTAAGCCAGGTCTTTCTGCAAACCTTTTTGGCTAGCAGAAAATCGGTAGCATATCCATGATAATTTCGGCGTGATTCATCTCTGCTCACCCCACTCAACAGATATCAGCCCTTCAGCGTCCGTAACATTTTCAGGAGTTTGCTGTTCACACTATTTCTTTCAGTGTAGCTGATATTTCCCTTTAAATAATTGATGCCTATGCTTTTAGATTAATTAAACTGACAGCATGGAGAGAGCCACCATGTAAACAGCAGCTCATATTAAATCATATTTGATCCACAGGTAGAATTTCTTCATCTAGCAGTTGTCTACACCCTTAAGCATAGATGTAGAAGCCAACTGCTTAGGCTGTCTTTGCAGTCAGTAGAAATGAAGGTGCTGGTTCAGCTGTTCAGACACAGGTGTCCAGGACTGAGACCCACCATATATCTCACCCAATCCCCGAAAGGGCACAGGGCTCCCTACATCTTGTGCCATATCTGCTAGGCCTGTGTCTTCATCCTATAATATCTCAGGTGGAATTGGATGGGTCAATAGGCTCGGTGGAGCCCAGAGCAGGTGGAGCTCCGAGCCTGGAGCAGGACTTACCATGTCCAAAGGAGACCCACGCATGGTCACGGGAACAGACAAGGTCTCCAGCAGTGCTACTGAGAGCCTAGAGGACCGGCCGAGAGGTGGACACATGGCTTGGGCTCACCTTGCTCCGGGTCAGTGTGACTCACAGACCTACACATGCACCAAAAGTGTCCCAGCTTCTCTTCCAGTCTGTGACCTCCAACAGAGCAATTCAGCTGGCCAAAGGGATGGCTCTGGAAGAAACCCATGGCCTTCTGGAGGAGCAGCTGGAGCCCAGCAGGAAACCTTCAGAGCTGGAGACCAGAGCCAGCCCCACCAGCAACTATCCAGCACCTGCACCAGGGAACCCAAATATTGACAGGGGAGAGCAGTGCTGACTCCAGCCCAGGGTTTTGGCTGGCTGTGGCTCTGCAAGTGGCAACACATTAAAAGCTGGGTTAATATTTGCGGAGTTTGTGTCAACACTTTCACTGCTGAGTCACATGTGTTCCCACTTCATCACCAACCCTCCAGGTACAACTCAAAACACTTCCCCTTCTTGAAAAAGGCAAATAGAAACATGCATCCCAGTTATTTCCAAAAGAAACATCTTTCACTCCTCACAGAAGGAGAAAGAAGGAAAAACAATTTGTAGAAATCATTATCAGCTAATTAGGTACCAACTTTCAGTGTTGATCACTCCATCCTCCATCTCCTTCATATTCACTGTGCACTCTGTAGTGCATTGCTCTATCTAAGGGTATTTGTGACCTATTAATTCTCCTTCTGTAATGGAAGAGTTGCAAATAAAAACCCCACAAAAACACCATATAAACTGAAATCCGACCTATGGAAGCAACACAACCCGTAGGCTGGGGTGGGTTTCGGCCAGCCAGAATTCCGACACCTTGAAGCTAAGCAGGGCAGAGAGTCCTGCCGCATCCCCTCCACGCAGCATCGTGTCTTCGCGCAGCATGGCTCACCCCAGCGGTTTCCCAGGTTGGTTTTAACAAGGATCAGTTTTATTGCTGTCAAGGAGGCAGATCAGATGCAATATTCACCTACTAAACTTTGAATCTGGCTAGTTAGATCCCACAATTAACAGTTTTTCAGATGCAGATAGCTACATGCTTTGAGAAAATCAGAGAAAAAATGGAAATATTACTCTGATACTACTTTTATTGCAACTAACACACCATGACTTCATTGTACATTCTTAAATTTGAATATATGTACTGGAAAATTCCACTAAACAGTACATTTAGAAACCATCACTAACACTTAATGCGTATTAAGAAAATCCTTTGAAGTATTTATTCACTATAAAATGCATTTTGAAGGATTAAAGCCCAGCAGAAAAAAAATTTAAAATACCTTTGAACATACTTTGATGGGTCATTGTGGAAGAAGAGGATTCGGAGAAGTTCTTCTCAGTTTCCCCCATTTCCTGCAGCTTTAGGGAAACATTTTTTCCTCTCCCACCCCAGCCTCCTTGGTCTGCTCCATGTCTTCTCCTGCACGCTCCCCACTGCCATGGGGTTACCTGGAAGCACTGAAGTTCGCCTTCATTCTGTAGATCCCATCTCACAGCTGGAGGAGATACAGCACTCGGTAGGCATGTAGTCCTCTGCGCTGTGGACAACGTCCAAATTGTAGAAGAGGGTGACCATAATCAGACTCAGGCCACAGACAGCTGAGAAGAAAGTGGTCCAAGGCCTCAGCAGGAACCCCACAAGTGTCTTATTTTTTGCAAGACTGAGCCTTGTTGTCCTATTTCCTTTCAAGAGAGGTGACTTGGTGTTGCCTAAGGAATGACAGGTCCATGAGAAAACCTAGCACGTTTGCCTCCAAATATTCAGAAACAACCTGGATATTTTTGGTACATTTCCTCATAAATTGACCTTTGCTGGTTCTTCAAGGAGTACGAATTTCTCCTGTTATGAGATGCACTAGAGGCAAATGTATTATGAGTTAGTCCCACATCAATAGGGCCAGAAACATACAGAATTATCACGGCTTCTCTGTGATATCAAGAAGACCCCAAAACACAGCCCCAGTTCCCATCACTGCCTAAATGCCAAGCCATTTACCACTTTAGCGGGGAAATTATTCCCCCCACCGCTCTCTTCAGAGCACTCTTCACCTCCTGGTTCCTCAGGCTGTAGATGAAGGGGTTCAGCATGGGGGTCACCACCGTGTAAAAGACAGAAATGATTTTGTCCCTGCCCAGGGAGTAGCTGGAGCTGGGCCTCAGGTACATGAAGACAAGGGTCCCGTAGAAGATAGTGACAACAACTAGGTGGGACACACATGTGCCAAAAGCTTTACGCTTGCCCTGCACAGAGCCCATCCTCAGGATGATCAATAGGATGCGGCCATAGGAGATGAGGACAACTGATACAGTGGTGACCTCGTTGAAGCCCCCAAAAGCAAGTACCAACACCTGGTTGAGGCGAGTATCAGAGCAGGCCAGTTTCGACAGCAGTGGCCCATCACAGAAGAAGTGGTCAATGACATTGGGGCCACAGAAGGACACTCTCAATGCAAACCCTGTGAACATGACTGCATTAAAAGACCCAACCGCGTAGGACCCAGCCAAGAGGGAAACGCAGACCTTCTGGGACATGACTATGGGGTAGCGCAGAGGATTGTAGATGGCAACGTAGCGATCGTATGCCATCACAGCCAGGAGGTAGCACTCCGCTATTACAAAAACAAGATAGAAATAGAGCTGTACAAAGCAGCCAGCAAAAGAAATAGTCTTCCTTTTCGATGAGAGGTTCAGCAGCATTTTGGGTGTCACAACTGAGGAGTAGCACAGATCCAAGAAGGACAAGTTGCTGAGGAAGAAGTACATGGGGGTTTGAAGCTGGGCATCGAGCCGGACGACAGCAATGATGCCAATGTTCCCCACCATGGTGATGACATAGATGAGCAGGAAAACCACAAAGAGGGTAACCTGGAGGTCAGGGCGATCAGTGAACCCTTTGAAAACAAACTCTGTCACCGTAGTCCAATTTTCCCAAGCCATCAGTGTGCAAGAGACACCCAGCTCTCAGACTGGGAGGCAATTTCCATGAGCTCAGTTATGCTGACTTAATCCCCTGCTTCATTATTAGTGATTTTGAATCCTGTGCTCTGTAGATAATTAGGACATCTCCTAATGAAACACCACCAGACACCCTGGCAGGATGCTCAGGAAGCCCACAGCCACCTGGCCATGCAGGGACCCACGTCTACCATCTTTAACCAAGCTGATCTAAGCTTAAATCTACCTTCATGTACTGATCTCAAGGGAAAAAGTATAAAACCAACACAGGAAGTCTTCCCTGGGACACAACCGTGGTCTTCACGATGTGTGTTGTTTCCATCCATCTGCAGTTTTCACCAAATGAAGGGCAGAGCAGCTCACATTCGTTGATGGTTCTTCTGATAATACAGAAACTGGATGAACAGTAGTGTCCACTCTGATTTTCAGGTTGATAATGTCCCAGAGACTCTTCTTATCACAGGTAGCTCAGGGTTTGAATTTGTTGCTTAGGGCTTCTTATTCCAAGTGCTCAGAAACAAAAATAGTGTGATAATTTAAAAAATGTTATTGCTAATCAAGTTAGAAGCTACTTTGAGGGATAAATTGCATTTCAATAACTGCTCTCATCTCATGAGAATAAATACATGAGCAGAAGGGCAGATGTGTTGCTTTCCTTTTCCAATATCTTCCAGCTCAGCTGGTAACTTGCTAACAATTGTGCTTTTCCCTTTGTTTCTATCATTTAACTTGCATTTTAAGCAAAGAGTAGTTTCCAAAGTACTTTCAAGCAACTGATTAACATGCCAGATTAAGCTCAGAAAATAAAACCTGCTTTTAGAATAAAAAGTTGTAACATAACCGTGTCTCAAACACAGAGGTTTGAGGGCAGTTTTAACGTAGTTCCCTTTTCTCTACAAAAAAGCCTCAGTCTGCCCTCACACCAGGCTGGTATGACTTCAATTTCTTATTTATTCCCTAGTCCAGTCATCCGCTTGACCCTGACGACTCACAGCCCTGTGCTCCTGCCACCCACCAATTCCACCACCACCCCCCAGGCAGTACCTGAGATGCCACCTCTTCTGGTTTCCTGCAGAAGATCCAGCCTTTTCCAGTCTGAACTACTTCTGTGCCCACCTCTGTCACTGGTTTCTCCAAGGACATCATGCAAACGACAGGTAGAACTTGCACCTTTTTATTTCTGGGGAAAACTAGAAGAGTAACAGCGCAGAAAATGAGACAGTTTCCTGTTAAATTCACTTGAAGGTGCGTCTCAGATAGGAGAAAATAATTAATATACCCCCAGAAAGGACTGTTCCTGGGGAAAGAGTAAGCACATGAGACAGAGTAAACATTTCTTCCATATACATATATATTTGTCCTGGTATAACTCCTACCAGTAGGCAAGGATATGTTTTTGAAAAGAAATGGCAACTTTTGCTCTTGTGACAATCCCTGCTGCCTTTCTTCAACATTGCCTCTGATCAGACCCTGCTTACCTGTCTGGATGACTGTTGCACAGAATCTTCGCTGACTGAGGAAAAAATCTGGTTTTCCACCTTCCAGCTTGCTGCAGAAGTCAGAGCTTCAGAGAAGCAAATTTGTTCCAAGTCCTCTTTTCTCTTCTTTAATTCTACATTGAGTTGGATGTCCACGTATGGCCATATCTCCCAGATGCTCTTCACTATTTATTGCATCCCAGCTTAGACAACTGGGATAAGCCGCCAACAGCCTCACAGGGCACATCACCCCACGCCAATCGCTTCTGCTTTTTCTCCCCTTCAGATATAATTGGAAAATTCCCTAAGTGATTTCAGGAGTTGGAGGTCTAGAGCTATTGCTGCCTTAACCCTTGAGATGGGATGTCTTCTGGGAGCCAGAACACACCAAGATCAGAAACTACTGTGAGATTATCAAGAAAGAGCATCTCTTAGAGACAGCATCTCAACATCTTGTAACTGTGGAAACACTCCAGCCAGAAAGATTTACTAAACCTTTACTAAACCTTGAAAATCATAAAGAATACTCTACTCACTCCCAAAACAAAACTTGCCAACCTATTGGAGACCATCATTCTAATATCAAATTACAAAAGGGATGAGGTACTAAGGACCAGAGAATAGCTCTTGAATGTAGTGTTACACTTATTACTCTATTGTCCTTGCTGAGAACACCATCTCCCACAGTACCCACGTGGGGACACAGTCTGGATGGAGAGAAGCTGCCAGAGGAGTGAACACTGGCTGAGCTGTTGGGTGCAGAGGTGATGGGTGGTGGGTTGCTCTGACTCTATGCTGGGGGTTGCTGGGGCTTTCCCTCTTTAGTCTCTTTAAATAGAGCCAAGGGGGTCACCATGGTGCACAGGGGACCATCCCTCAGTACCTGAGTAAAGCAAGTAGTGCAGATCCAGAGACCTGGGCCAAATTCAGCCAAGACTGCAGACCATCAGGCAAGTTGGCAAAGATGAGGCAGATCCAAGGGCAAACCAAGTCAATCCTCTGGTCAGGGTCACGTCCAGCAATTACTAGGCAGGTCCATGATGAATCCTAGGTACAGATCAAAGGAATCCATAGGTGTACACATCTGCTGCTAAACTGGAAACAAATACTCCTCCAGTATAACTCAAGAGAGAAGCAAGCTCCCTGGGCTGAGCTTAAATAGAGCTCAGGGGCAAATGGGCAGAGGGTGGGGATGAAGGCCCCAGGTGAGGCTGGTCAGGTTGATTAAGGCCTATTAGTTCCCCCTGGGATGATTAATCACGGTCTGCAAATGCCTGTTTCTCACCATTGAATATAGTGGAAGCCCAGAGTCACCATCTCAGGTGTGGACATCTGGGCCATGGGTACCTAAACATGGATAATCCCTCCCTTGCTGGAAAACTGGGCAGTCTGGTGTCCACAGAGAGACATTAGCAGCTCTGGAGACAGAGTCAGTTGTGCTCTATGAACCATTTGGGGATCCTCTGAAAGATCTGAAATGTCTCTAAACCCATTTTTGTTCTGTTGGCAAGGTCAGACCAAAACCTTGCATGGTCCACAAGTATCTCAGAAGCATCACACGAGCTGGTCACCACTGCCGCTGTGTATCTGTGCTTGGTGATGGCTCATCCACGTGATGTCTTTCAGATATCCGAAGCAGCACAATTGCATTTCATCCTTTTTTTTCTTTCATTTTTGCCCTGTGTAAACCCTGTCGTGAGGACCCCTGGGACTTTCTCCCAGGAGAGCACAAGGGACCGTATTTACAGCCCTGTTGCCCACAGGCTCAGCTATTGGAGTCTGGGAAGGAGCACATCCCTCTTCTCATCAGGGTGTTAGCAGAGGTTACGGAGATGCGTGAATGTTCTCTGCTGCCTTTGGGTTCAACCCTTGGCTCCCATCACTCGACAGCAGTGGAGGCACCAGAGGAGCCAGAACGCCAAGACAAAGCAGAGCCTCGCCTGTGTTTAGGCAGTGGGCTTTCTTCTTCAGGTCCTCACATCCTCTTTTTCGGGGCTTTGTTGGAAAACAACCTTACCAAAGTAGGTTTTCTTTATAATAAGAGGGAGCAACGGCTTATGCAAATTGTTTATCTTCTACTTATGCAGCTAAAGCGAGATGAACTGATTTATGCAAGTGTTAAATAAGGAGGAGTCTTATTTTGTTGTAAAGAAATTCCGCGTTTCAAGTCGTCAGCAGAATATAGTCATTAACAAAGCAGCCTTTGGAATCAGCACGTTTCAAAATTAACTCGGTTTTCAAGCAAGCATCTTAACGTAATACCTACGGGTTTAGGTGTGTGCTGGAGACCACTAAGCTATAAATCATGAGTTTACCAGTGTGAATTTTGTCCATTGAGAATGATATATAATAGTTTAATAAACGTGATTTGAAGACTGGAATAATAATTAAAAACCAAGAGAAAATGTCTGGAGGTCATTAATGTTGTGCATTCTGTGATTTCACTGAGGCTGTGACTTTCTCTCGCTCCAGGTTTCTGTGTGCTCCTGTGAGGCTTCTCTAAGGTGTCTTCTGCAACAATTTTCTCTCAGGCTGAAAGTGAATAAAAATCGGATTCTTTTCTTAAATCTGAAAACAGAATAAATCCGTATGTTTAATTATCCAAGCACAGGAAATAAAATTGGTGTTTGAATTGTTTCATCTTACTCCCTGTTCTTTTCTAAGCACCTCAGCTGAAAAAGAAAACGCATGTAAAATTTGTGTTTAGAAAATATAGAAGAATAGACCAAAATGCAGTAGTTAAACTGGTGACTGATCGGAGCGAAATACGGTCCAGAACTGAAACTCCTATTTTTTTCTTTTTGATGTTTTTCTTCCTTTCGCCTCAGTGGGTAACATTTGGTCATGGGAGGAAATCACACACAGACTGAATTCGTCCTTGTGGGAATTACAGACAGCCCATGTGCGCAGGCCCCTCTTTTTGGGTTGTTTCTATTGACTTACATTGTCACTGTGGTGGGGAACATTGGGATTATGGTCTTGGTTCGGGTGGTTCCCAGCCTCCATACCCCCATGTACTTCTTCCTCACCCATTTTTCATTCACTGACATCTGCTACTCCACAGTCATCTCCCCCAAAATGCTAGCAGACCTGTTATTGGAGAGTAAAACCATTTCTTTCGCTGGCTGTGCGATGCAGTTCCACGGCTTTGCTTTCTTTGCGACTGCCGAGTGTCACCTCCTGGCTGTGATGGCCTATGACCAGCACGTTGCTATCTGCAACCCCCTGCTTTACGTGACGGTCATCTCCAACCGCGTCTGCCGGCAGCTGGTAGCATCATCCTATCTCATTGCCTTTCTCAGTGCCATCATCTACACAGGCTGTATATTTGGGGGTTCCTTCTGCGGACCCAGACAGATCGACCAAGCTCTTTTCAGTGGTGCCCAGTGACAGGACAAGGGGCAATGGGCACAAATTGAGGCACAGGAAGTTCCGTCTGAACATGAGGAAGAACTTCTTCCCTCTGAGGGTGACGGAGCCCTGGCCCAGGCTGCCCAGGGAGGCTGTGGAGTCTCCTTCTCTGGAGATCTTCAAGCCCCGCCTGGACAAGGTCCTCTACAGCCTGCTGTAGGTGACCCTGCTTCGGCAGGAGGGTTGGACTAGATGACCCACAGAGGTCCCTTCCAACCCCTACTATTCTGTGATTCTGTGATTCTGTGACCACTTCTTCTGCAATGTCAGCCCTCTACTAAAGCTCACGTGCTCCGACACCCGCAACAACGAGATGATCATCTTTGCCTTTGTCACCACAAATGTGGTGGGCACGAGCGTGATCATTTTGCTCTCCTACATCTGTATCCTCCGCACGGTCCTGAGGATGCACTCAGCACGGAGCAGGTCCAGAGCCTTCGATACCTGCACCTCCCACTTGATGGCTGTTTCCTTATTCTACGGGACAATATTCTTCATGTACCTACAATCCACGTCTAGCCACAGCAGCCTGGATAAGGTGGCCTCCATCTTCTACACCATGGTCACCCCCATGCTCAACCCCTTCATCTACACCCTGAGGAACAAGGAGGTGAAGGGTGCTCTGGTGAAGTGCAGGAGAAGGGTGTTCAACCACTGTCAGCATAAAAGAGCTGTACCAGCTAGGAAGTGAAGACTTTATCTTCTGTGAGAAAGCTTATGATGCATTAAAACAATCGGATTTTTTCCCTAATCCTCACAATTCTAGGTAGGTCCTTCCACAGTTTCTGCACAGAAGTGAATTGCAGTACTCAGCCATGAGAAACAGACCCCACAATCACATCTTCCTTGGAAGGAAATCAGGAGGAATGGGAGCCTCGGACTTTATTCCACCAGCCTGTAGGAATGAATGACCCTGAATTATTGCGGGCTGCTCTTTCTCACAGGAAGCACAAATCATAGTTTTATTGATTTATAACTTTTTGTCACTGATAAATATGTATTCTCCTTGCAAGTTTATTGACTTTGTCCCTAAAATCCAATAAAATTCCTCACTGTTACCGGTGAGTTGTTTATTAGTCAAGCTGCTGAGGCAAGAGGGAACATTTTGGAAGAGTAAATGTATTTTAAAATTTGCTTGCTGAGAAACGGGAAGATAAAAGGCCTGAAAAAATACAGTGCATTTGTTTCTGACATAAAAAGGGAAAAAGCTGGTGGGAGGCAGGATCTCAAGCTCTACCTTCGAATATCCAGGGGAATCCCTCCCCAGGCTGCACACATCAGCATCCATCTTCACTTAAAGGAAGAAAGTGCGGACAATGTAATTAAAAACAGGGCGATGAACCATGCTGAGATGGTTCGCCCAACTCATGCTGAAGCCATGAAAGACAAACGGTGTATTTCATTTAAAAATTAAGCGTGAGTCCAGTTTCGATAGGTGAAAGACAATCCTGAACACGTGATCAATGGTAGCTGATAGCTGTCTGGGTCTGAAAAAAGCCGAAATACAGCAGTTCTGCAAATTATGGCTCATGGTGAAAGACAATCCTGAACACATGATCAATGGTAGCTGATAGCTGTCTGGGTCTGAAAAAAGCCAAAATACAGCAGTTCTGCAAATTATGGCTCATGGTGAAAGACAATCCTGAACACATGATCAATGGTAGCTGATAGCTCTCTGGGTCTGAAAAAAGCCAAAATACAGCAGTTCTGCAAATTATGGCTCATTAAAGAACGGGGACATAAAGCATGGTACAGGAATGGCCACGGCACTCGGGAGGGGCCAGCAATCCTTCATCTTTACCTGGTAGGCAGGTAAGAGAAAAAGCATCCCAATTTCTGCTCACCCGAATTAATTCAAAAGGACGTTTCTCGTTTCTCGAGTGCACGCTCACAAGCGTTTGTGGCTGGGTGCAATTCTGCAGCCTCCTATCAACAAAATTCAGGTTGGCTGGGAGAGTTGAGTGTAGGGCCTTCCTCCTCCTCACACTCTTGATTTCGGTTGCCCCTTGCCCGTTGACGCCGCTCGGACTCGTGATGAATTCTGGTTCCGCAGAGTTATCGATGGGAATATAGCGGGGAAACGCTGCAACAGAAAAAGCTCTTTCCCTTGGCTGTGGTGGGTAGAGTGGGAATTAACTTCTTCTGGGAAAGCAGGTGGGTGGTGAAGAGTCTTTTGTGTGCTCGGGCAAATGGCAGCGGGAGAGGAGACGTTGTCTCAGGTCTGGGGGAAAAGCGGCTTCTGCCTGCAGCTGAATGAAGGAGCTGGAATCAATAGAATTAAAAGCTAAAGAGCTTGGCAAGATGGAGACTTTTGGTGTCAGATAGCTTCTTTCTTTTCAAACCCTCGCTACACCTTGTTTTCTTCCTTCTCTTTTGTCGGATATTTTTGCTTACAGTATACATATAGAAATGTACAGAGAAATCCTAAGCTGGACCTTGAAAGAACATCTGATCCGACCTCTCGGGGGAAAGGGAGCCTAGATGAGAAATTTAATGTGTAGGACTCACTGCTTGATGAATCCCCTCACTCTGGGTGTCCTCGTTTCCTCTTGTTTTTGATGAAGTTTCCAAAGCAGAGACAACTAAAACACTCGAAGGTTTACCTGGACTTGGTGTTACATTCCTAAAAGAGGTCTGGATTGCTGTAGTCTTGTGTGTGGTGGATCCACCTCAGGGAACTTCCAAGAGGAACTTCAGTTTAAGGTGCAGTGGAGGCAGAACTGTAGACTCCCGCAATAGGAGAAACAGACTTGGTTTTCTTGGAAATACTTTCTCTGCTAAGAGCATCACTGCGTTATTTTGCTTCAGTCTTTGCAGAGAAACGATCTACAAAGTGTAGAAACCCATGGCTGAAGACAGAAACTTCCTGCATGAAACATATAATAGAGGTCCTCTCCATAGGTGGTTCTGACAGCTCAAAGCACAAGCAAGTTTTTGGCAGGAAGAGCTGGAAATGTCCCTCTTTGCCCAGGTGCAGCTAGATCAGCCTGAACATTTTGGAAAGAGAAAATCAGGTGCTCTGTAGATCATTCAAAACCTGGCCCATATTGACCTGAGCATTTAAGAATGTATTCATATAACCTAGCCTTACCTAGCTAAAAATTAGTTACCGAATCTTTAGCTTTAGATACCTTATCTAGCTTTATTCTTTAGATAATAGCAAGGATATGTCTCTCAGAGCAGTGCCTAACATCAGTGAGATAAATGGCATTTTTCCTGTTAAAAAAAAAAAGTATTTTGTTAATTAGTTTCATTAAATTTCCTGTACTTGTAGAGGAATATTTCATTGCCCTTTGATGATAAGGGAGCGGGACCCTGAATGTAAAAAGAGGTCATAAGGCAGGTTTTAAGCTATAAGCTGGGAGATGCTGCTGGCTGTGGAAGAGCATTTTGACAGGGCTATCAAGGAGCCTGGAGCTGATGTCCAGCGTACATCTGAAAAGAGCAAGAGGGAGGGGGAAAAAAGCTACACGCAATAAAATACAGAAGGTGAATCAGACTGTCTATGGTGTCTGGTGACTGGCACAAGGCAGTAGTAGAAAGAAAGCCAGACTTGGAGACGCTTCCAAACCAAATCTGGAAGCCTCAGTAATAGAATGGGGAAACAAAAATCCTTGGCATCAAGTGAGACTATGGTGTCCTCGCAAAACCATCAGAGAAATATCCTGCCAAAACTACTTGCCCATGACGAACTCCCTCAGGGCGTTCTTCACGTCCCTGTTCCTGAGGCTGTAGATCAGGGGGTTCAGCATGGGCACCACCAGTGAGTAAAACACAGCGAAGATCTTGTCGGTGCTCAGGGTGTCGCTGGATGTTGGTCGGAAGTTCAGGGCGAGGATAGAACCATGGAAAATGGTGACTCCAGCCAGGTGAGAGGTGCAAGTGGAGAAGGCTTTGTGCCGGCCCTTAGCAGAGCTGATCTTTGAGACGGTGGAGAGGATGAAGGTGTAGGAGACCAGGACGGCCAAGATGGTCACCATCTCCACCAGTCCCGCTAGGCCAAATATCAGACCCCTGTTGACATGGGTGTCGGAGCAAGACAGCGCTAGAACAGGCATGAGGTCGCAGTAGAAATGGTTGACCTTGGCTGGCCGGCAGAAAGGCAGGCTGAAGGCAAAGTCTGTGTGCACCGATGAGTGTAGCAGGCCAAGCACATACGAACCGGCCACCAGCAGCATGCAGACCCTGTAAGACATGATGGCCGGGTAAAGCAAAGGCTTGCAGATGGCCACGTAGCGGTCGTACGCCATCGCAGCCAGAAGGAAGCACTCAGTGGTCCCAAAAGCGATGAAAAAAAAAAGCTGGGTGGCACAACCAGCCAGAGAGATTGTTTTCTTCTCCATCAGAAGGTTTATTAGTGTCCTCGGTGTCACCACCGATGAGTAGCAAGCATCTAGGAGAGATAAATTGCTAAGGAAAAAGTACATGGGTGACTGGAGTTGACTGCTGCTCCTGATCACCGCGACCATGCCCAGGTTCCCTGCCAGGGTGATGAAGTAAACGAGGAGGAACAGGAGAAACAAAGGTGCTTGTAGTCGTGGGTTGTCTGTCAGTCCCACAAGGGTCAGCTCCGTAATTTGCTCGGTTTGATTTTCCTCGGCCATCTTCTCAAAAAAGCACTGTGAGTTATATTCATAGAGCCATAACAGAAAAAATAAAATGATGGAGAGACTCAGCACCTAAGAAGACCAACAATCCCTGGTGCCTGTAGTGGTTAGCCCACTCGTTATCAGAGATTTGTTTAATTTTAAATCAACATTCATCAGAAAACTATTTGGTAAGACAGGGAAAATTTTATTTCAGTATCCATTACTCTGCCAAGTGTTCAATTTTTCATTCAGTCTGATACATCTATATTTTTCTCTATTGTACACTCCTAGTGTACATCACATTTCAGCGCAACCCTCCCAAGTTCTAACAACAAAGAGTTAAAGAAAGGGTTCAGTAATTCCTATAATAAATCAGTTATATGGATAATGAAAACAGACTTTTCACCGAATTTGAATTAGAATCTAACTTTCAGAATTGTAGGAAGCCTTCCCAGTGGAGTTTTTTTTAAAGATTCTTTTGTCTGCAGAGAGAAAAGATGAAAATCCACCTTATTCTTCCATAACTTCTCCTTTATTTTGCTAATTTGGGGTTATGCTTTTACGGAGCGTATGGAAATGGTACAGTGCCATCATCTAGGAGAAAATAAACCATTAAAAAAAAGATGGTACGACCAATCTTTGCCTTTATAATGCTTTTCTCTGCGCCTCCTCATTCTAAAATTCATACTCCAGGAGCTTTAAATATATGAAAATACGCCAATGCATCCTGAATTTTTATGACAGAAATCCATGAGGAAGGCAGAGCAGCCCTCCACGGTGGTCCAGAAGCAGCCCCTGTGACACAAATATGTATTCACAACAGACCAAGAAAAGAGCCAAGAAAACTGGTGGGCAAACCAGCCCCCTTTTAATCTCAGATCGTGGAAAATCCTGTGCGGCTCGTAGGGTTTCTGCCGCCGTGGCTGAATCTCCTCAGTGGAACGAGTACATCTCTCCCATCAGAAAAGCCAGCAGGTAAATCAGTGTACAGCTGGTATTCATGAGCCTGGCTTCTATTCCTAACGGAAAATCAAATAAACTCTGTACCAAGGTGGAGGAAGTGCGTGGGATTTAGCTGCATGTCAGAAAACTCCGCCGTTTATTGGCATGGCTATGGGGGTCGAAAACCCTGCAGAGAAGCCTGGAGCATCACGAAAGCACTCCAGACAGAATTCCTCGGTATTGCGGAGATAAAGACAAATTATAACCAGTATTTTATCCGGTAACTGGTATTATAACCTTCATAAAATTATAAACAATTATAACTTGTATCATAACCTTTAAAAATCCACGTGCCGGGTGGTTTTCCTTCTTCCCCTGTTCTATTGCTCTGGCATGAGGAGAGTAACTCGTCCTGCTTTGTCTAATAAAGACACAACTGCAGGCTATGGAATTCACCTTTACAGGCTTCATCTGTGAAGGAGGAAGCCGTTCTCCTTCCCACTGTAAGGAATTATATATCATATTCTGCAAGGATATTAGATATCCCCTTAAAATTATGTATCGCCTGAAAGTTTCAGCTATAAAACAAACCTGGATGTCCTCTCTTCCTCACCAGCCAAGGTCTCGCTTCTTGCTCCTTCCTTGCTTCGCGTTAATTCATGACAGATTGTGAGGGCACTTATATGTTCGGTCTGTCCAGCCTGCCTGTTTTAATTGCTTTTTAACTCTGTCTCTAATCCACTGAGACTTCTGAGGTGCTTTTGCTGAGAAGTGTTTTGGAAAACTTCCTTTGGGAGAAACACAATTAATTTTATATACCTCCATCAAACATATATATATGTATATATACACACATGCACAATCTCTCTGTGCATATATATATGTATGACAGAGGAGTATTAAAATAAAATTAAATTAAATTAAATTAAATCAAATTAAATTAAATTTAAAAATAAAATAAAATAAAATAAAATAAAATAAAATAAAATAAAATAAAATAAAATAAAATAAAATATAAAACCAGTCTTACAAGCAGAGCGGCTCACAAAGGCTCGAACAGATTGCCTGGATCCACCTCATAACCCGAGACATGCATCAGATGCATACATGCGCACAGATCTCCATTGCTGGGAGACAAACAGGCATTCCTGGGGTGTGACCCACGGGATTTGCTTTCGAGACTGGTCTTGCAACAAAGTGAATTACATACAGAGGTGCCTATTTCTTGTGGGGTGTGAGGAAATATCAGCTGGGTGGAAAATTTTCTTGGGCAAGAACATTGTTTATCCTACCTTTAAGGCTGGTTACTTGTATTGCTTACCTGAGGTTATGTGTTTCTTAATACCATGACAGAGAGACCTTCAGGATATCAATGGCAACCTCCTTTCTGTAACTTCTTGGTGAATTGTGCAGAAAGTCTCTTTCTTAATGGGGCTTAAAGGGCTGGGAAATACAGCACCAATGGTTCAATAAACGTTGAAAGCGTTGTTATTGAACCAACATGTGATGAAGTTATTTACATTTACACACCATCTGAAAAGCAGCTTTAGGAACAGCAGAGGGGAGCCTCAAATAGCCCAGAGGTTTCCAGGAAAATTAGCACCAGCACTCACTGTGACATCTAGAAGGCCCAAAGACCTCAAACTCAGCCTGCAACTTGCAGGAACCAAGGTTTTGGTGAAAAAGCCTTATTAGAGTGCCAAACCACAGGTAACAGCTTGATAAACTACACTGAAGAATTGTGTGACTGAGTTATTAACTGGTTATAGGATGTCCTGTAGTCCTTCAGGTCTATCCGGTTCCCACCCATCCCTGTAGGCACCAGATTTCGGAGAGACGCTCCATAGAAAAAGGGTTTCTGACTCTTCTTCTGGGTTCCCCTCTGAACCTTAGCAGTCTGGAAGCCCATGTCCCGTGCAACCCAGGCTTTCTTTGTTGTCATTGAACAGAGAAATGAGACGAACAGGTTGAATCAAGCTCTGTGGAGGGGCTGCTCACTTCTCACTGAGCATTGACGGTGCATGAGGTTGGGCTTCATCTCAGCCAACTTCAGCTACGCAGAAGTTACATGTCTAATCTGTGTCAGTGTCAGTCACCCTTCAGCCAGACTTCTCCCTATAATAAAGGGAGATAAATTGTAAAGAAATTACCCTCAGTACACCTTCGTACAGGCTCCAGTGCAACTCTGAGTCACATGCAGTAACAGCAACAGAGAAATACTCTCCTGGTCACCAGCTTCCTCCACTCACTGCCTTCTCCCAACCGCTCTTCTCAGGGCAGCCTTCACCTCCCTGTTCCTCAGGCTGTAGACCAAAGGATTCAATGTGGGGGTCATGATGGTGTAAAACAGCGTGGCCATTTTGTTCTCGTCCAATGCAAAGGTGGAGCTGGGGCGCAGGTACATGAACAAGATTGCCCCATAAAACATGGTGACGACCGTCAGGTGCGAGGCACAGGTAGAGAAGACTTTTCTCCTTCCCTCTGGAGAGCGGATCCTCAGGACGGTGGGGAGAATACGAGTATAGGAGACGAAGATTATCGTCATGGTGCTGAGACAGTTTATGCTGACGAGAGCAAGGACGACCACCTCATAGGTGTGGGTGTTGGAGCAGGAGAGAGCTAAGAGCGGGGCAATGTCGCAGAAGTAGTGGTTGATAACATTGGAGTGGCAGAAGGAGAAAGTAAAGATGAAGGTGGTGTGTGTCACCGCATGCAAGACACCGATGGCATAGGAACCGGTGACAAGCCACCGACACATCCATCCGCACATGATGGTGGGGTATAGGAGGGGTTTGCAGATGGCCACGTACCTGTCATAGGCCATCACGGCCAGCAAGAGGCACTCAGTGACCCCAAAAATGACGAAGCAGCAGAGCTGGGCTGCACACCCCAAGAAGCTGATGGTTTTCTCCTCCGTCAAGATCTGCACCAGCATTCTGGGGAGAATGATGGAGGAATAGCAGATGTCGACAAAAGCCAAGTGGCTGAGGAAGTAGTACATTGGGGTGTGCAGGTGAAGATCGGTCCTGGTTAATACAATTATCCCAAAGTTCCCCAAAAGGGTCACCATGTACATGGCCAGGAAAGCCAAGAAAAGGGGGACCTGGAGATCCGGGCGGGCGGTGAGCCCCAAGAGAATGAACTCATGCACATCAGTGTGATTGATAGGTGTCATTCTCTGTAATGCATTCGACCTGTGGGAGATAGGTGAAGTGGCAGACAATGATTTGGGCAGCTCAGCAGGACCCTCAGCTTCCTCGGTGTCACTGAAGGAAGGCAGAGCCCTTCCTACAGGAGGGTCGTAAAATGTCAGCTGGATTCTGGATAGCTCTCGGAAGAGCCACGCCTCCGTCCAGCGGCTTCGAAAGGGTACGAAAACCTAAACCTACTTGTCAAGCTGAACAGTGAGCATACCCACCTGGGTTTAGCTCAGCATCTCCTGTGCAGCTTCCTATTTGTGCCTTCCTGGGGACATTTAGCACAGGAGGAAGGTCAATACACTGGGCATTTCTTAGTAACAATCCTTTTTTTAAACGAAGATATTTAATGCACTTTGGTTTTTCCGTAGTAAATGACAGGTACATTTTGAAAATAATTGTTTTTTTAAAAAGAAACCAACATGGAACAATTCAGCTTGCAGAAGTAGTTTTCTTCTTGACTTTGATTTCTCTCTGAAAAACACAGCAGAGTAAAAGTGTGGGTATTTGCCTTTTAAAGCTGACAAGAAGACACAGTTTTCAGTATGACAGCCGTGTAGGAAAGGAAATTCGCAGTGGCACGGTGGTGGCGGGGAAACTAACCTGGATGTAGAGCCGAGGCCGTACAAGCAAATGCAGGAGAAGCTGAGCAGGGCAGGGAGAGGAGATAAGACAGCCTGTGCTGTAGGTAGCGAGCACCCTCTTGCCTTGGCCATCAGGGTCATTCCTTGCCATTACAATGGCACCTATGAAAAGACTGAACATCTACATGTCTCCTTGGTTTACTTCATCTAAGCTTCAAAGCAGAAGAGTCCTCCTCCCATGTAGGATTCCTTCTGGGGTTCTCAGGCTCGTTGCTAGAAATGAGTTATCATACCCCTCTGATCCTTCCTTTCCTCTATCTCACTACCTTCATGTACCACAGACAAAAAGAAAGGGGTGCTTACTTTAGCTCCATGGTGTCCCTTCATGTCCCACCACAGAACAGGTTCAGTGCTGAGGACTGGCCAGAATAGAAGATGCCTTCACCTTGGACACGACTTCTCCAGCAAAACTCAGATCTTCGGTGCAGGTCTTTGCAGCTCCTTCAGCAACTGGGATGAGTTTGGCTGCTCCTCCAACAATGACTGAGGCTAAAATTCATCTTCAAACAAATGTTGAGAGTGCTTTTTAGCACTCTTTCCTTAAAAGTTGCTCTGAGGATGATGTGTTGCTGCGCTTTCCAGAAGGTAGTCAAGCCCCTTCAGTGGTTTTTAGCGTTCAAGGGGTATTTATACTCATTTCTGTGACCTTGGAGGCATTCCAGTCCACGGAGAATAGAAGCTTGACAACAAGTAAAATCCACCCGGAATATGAATGTCTTCATCTCCAGGCTCACTAATGAAGCCCACTAAAACTTTGCTTTGAATATCTGAATTGAAGAAGATGTCTTTTCCCCTCTGCCATGCTGAGGAGAGGGAGTGGATGAAAAGAGAATGTCTACGTGGTTCACCAAAAGCAAATCCCAACTTTTTCCTGCAGTCACCCCTGGCTGTTATCTGACTTTCTCCAGTGCCTTTTCTCATGCCACCTCAGCTGGATCTCGGCAATGCAAAGATGTTTCTTGCAGCTTTTTCTTCTACTGTGGTCTCCCCTTGTTAGCACCTTCTTCCTCCAATACCCACCCCAAATGTCGATCTTTGCCTTTGCTGGCTTCACATAGTCAATGTTCCCCCAGCAAGTTTTGGGTTTGATTTTTTTTTTTAATGTTACATATATATATATATATATATATATATAACATAAAGTATTTATATATATATGAAAGGCACCAATTCTTTTCAAAATGTCATGATAACTTTTCTCACAAGTGGGTCCTCTATTAACTTCCAGGATGGACTTTGTTCTTCAGTTTTATTTTTTTCCCAATGAGATTTGGGGCCAAAACCCTTGGCAGGCTGCGTACAGCCACTCCAGCCGTTGCATCCCTCTGGGATAAGGGCAGCTCTTAGGATAAGTTGAACAAGACCAACTGGTAATTTCCCCTTCTGAAGTCACTCTGCCTTGGTCTGACAGCGAGCTCACCGAAGACCTACCTGATCCCGTATTCACAGCTCATCTACACGCCACCAGGTGCCCAGCTTTGCAGCAGAATTGGAGCCTGGGCAGACAAGAACTGCATTTTCTGGCAGGTGTCTAAGGTAGTGTCAAGGGTAGGAGAAGCGTCGTCAGCTTGAAATATGGCAAAGTCTGCCAGATTGTGTCTGTGTTCTTGTTTTCACTCGCTGTCCTTCTTCTGTTCATTGAATCTTCGTCACTCAGGCGACGTCTCAAAACACAATCTGTGCTCAAGTGTGCCACAACACCAAAAATTCTCTAATGAGTTTTGATTTGAAGGAACGCAGAAAGCAAAACCTACCAAAGAAAAAAGAGTTTTTGAGAGTCTGTGTAAGTCCTTTCCCTCAGATACCTAGCAGGTTTTGGACCCCAGCTGCAAAAATGTATCCTGAGAAGGAGAAAAGACACCCAGACAAATTCACAATTGAGTTTATGGACTTGAGGCTTGGCTGGGGCAGATCTTTCACGTTTGGAAAGCAGCTGGTCCACATGGGTTCACAGCAGTGCACAGCTCACGCCAAGGACGCTCATAAGCTGGGCTTGAAGTTTCCTTTCATTCCACCAAGATCTACACAATTTCAACACTGCCTTGATGAGCCCTGAAATGCTCAAAGGGGAAAAAAAACCAAAATGCTAAGGCATGAAATGAATCATTTTGTGGCATTAGCACGTGGCGCGTCATCTGGTGCTCGTCACCACGGCCAGTCCCCTGGATCGGCGTGGGATTGCTCACTGTGCGTCCCAGCCTGCAGGATTCTGGAAAGAAATACCAGAATGAAATTGGAAACAACATTTCTTTTTGAGAAATGAAAAGCCAGTTATGGGGTTGAAGTGTTTTTTTTTCTTTCTTTTCCAGATCATTTATAGCTACCTTAGTGCTTTTATTTAGCGTAGGAGCTGTTGAGTCTGGGCATGATTTAGCTGAATGATGTCATCTACAGGTGTAGACTTCTTCATCTGACCCTGTTGCCAGGTACTCTAGGAAGCAACACGTCCCACTCCAAAATGAACATCCTAAATAGCTTATCTGAATAGTGCATAAAAGTTTCCATTTCTCCCCCTTGATGGTACAGATTGAGTCACTCCCTGGACCCAGAAAAAGTGGCGTCTATTGTCTACACCCTGATGATCCCCATGCTGAGCCCCCTGATCCACAGCCTGAGGAACACGGAGGTGAAGGACACTCTGGGGAGACTCCTAGGAAGAGTTCTTGTTTCATCCCGCATTCGGACTGGTGGAAACATATAATGCAAATAACTTTAATGTTCTTGAGAATGCATCTTTCTTCTGCAGCTACAGTGGTGAAAACAGTGAGCTTGTAACATGGAGAGCCATGGAAGCTCTGCAAATTCTTTTTCTGGGGCGCAGTGAGTAACTCAGGGGCCACATTTGGTTCAATGCAAAGGCCGTGCTGAATAGCTGAGCTACACACTTCAGGGACCGAGTCCTTAAGGAAACGCGGAGCAAGGCGATGGATAAATGTCCCCAGCCACACGCCACGGGCGGTGCTGGGAGAGACAAGGAAATACCCGCTTGTGCGGCCCTGTGAGATGAGCTGCTGTGGGGATGTCACACAAGACAGCGCCATCACACTTTCATTTTCATGATCTCTAAACTTGTGATCATGTCAGCGCTTGCTGGAGAAGACCATGAGTAAGTATTTCTGGGCACAAAGGGCCCACAAGGATAAGGTAACATGGATAGCCAAGAAGATCAATCATCAAGGAGATTCGTTTTTCTTTTCTTTGTCTTTCCATCTCTCTGCCCATCCCTTGTGTTACCTGGTGGTGAATGTTAGAATCAACATACAAGGCCAGACAAGAAAATCATCAAGCCCATTGCAACACCTCTGAGAAGCAGCCAGCACCAGGGGCACCTGGAGAGGACCTTCACAAACCTGGTTGGGGCACAGGGAAAGTTGCAAGGAAGCAGCAGGACACAGCTCATGTTCTGGTCTCCTTATGGAAGAGTCTATCGCTTTCACTTGCTACGAAAGAGCTTAAATGATTAGTTTTTAGACTGACATTGTCAGGTGAGAAGAATTCCACCTTCTGTAGATGCAAGTGTGCCTGCACTCAGGTGGAGTCTCCTTCTCTGGAGATATTCAAACCCCGCCTGGACAAGGTCCTGTGCAGCCTGCTCTGGGTGACCCTGCTTCGGCAGGGGGGGTTGGACTGGATGACCCACAGAGGTTCCTTCCAACCCCTGACACTCTGTGATTCTGTGATTCTGTGAATGACTGCTGCTTTCAGTAACGTGCCTAAAAATGGAGATCGTCCCAGATATGCACATTTGTCATCATGACTTTTAGGGCATACATCTAACCATTCAATGTTTGCTCATGCAAAAGAGAAAACTCAGTGAGACAGTGCTTTTACTGATACGACTCATGAGAATGGATCGAATGAAACTGTTGGTTCGTACCAGGTGGCGAATCTACACGCTTTTGTCTTCAACGGGTATCTCCAGTTTCTCCATACCTACTTCAAATTAGGGAGTCTCATTCATTTGTTGCTTTTCACAATAGATGCAGGAGGATGCAACGCAGGAGCATAAGCTCTTCCGATCCTGAAGTGCTTCCTGGTGAACAGGAGATGTCACTGTGCAGACAGACCTCCTCTCCTTCCCACCTCTCCCCATATAAAGTTTTACTTCAACTGAAAAGAAAAAAAAACAACCAATAAAGCTCTTTTTATTATTTTTACTATTAAGACTGTTGGGAGGAGGGATTAGGTAGTCTGAAGTAGATTCATCTTCTTCAAATTTAGGTAAATAAAAGTTGAGTGATTAAATCGGAGTTCCTTGTCTCCGTTTGTGATCAGTAAAGGTATGTTTCTATTATTCTAGGTTTTGTTCAGACAAGAAGTGCAGTTTAAAGAGTTGAAGTTTGAAGATATTTCTCCCCTGGCCATGTACTTGTTTGTATCACAGGCTGGTGTCAGGCTGCATGAGATGGGTTCCTGTTGGATGAAGGCAAACTGAAAATGGGCTTGAGGGGGGCACCTAATGCAGTTTGACCTCCAGTAGATGTTCAGATCCCCGGACCAGAAGAAATTTAATACCGAGAAAACTATCCTGAAATGCATATACCATAGACATCCGGGTCCATGGTACCAGTCCTTTTGATGTTCAGACCTGCTGCTGTTGCACCACATCCATCCTAACCACCTGTCCTGTGATGTGGTCAAGCATCCTCTTGTTCCCACATACTATAGAGGGCATCTGGCTGACTATCTCGTAATTAGACAATGAATTTTTCAGATGTTGAGAGTCAGGCGAACCCATTCCCATGCTTGTTCTCCAGTCCCAGATTCGAAATGGTAGGAAAATTGCATTTATGAAAACCAGTTAGATGTGGAGGATATATGTAGTGTACTTCAACTTGTCTCCCAGTTTAAGAATTAAAAAAGACACAAGCAAATCTATCCCAAGGCAATTAATGAGAAGAAATTGAAGTTGTGAGGTGTCCTTGAGGAGGAGAAGTGCAACGAGTTTCCCCAACTCTTTCTGCTAGGGGGTCAAAAGAAGGCAGGGCCAAATCACCCCATTAGCAAGAACCAAGGGAACCACCTTCTCTGCACATATCATGAGGACAAGGATGTCTCTTTCTTTAATGAGAGTGTATGACCAAGCTTGTATCAGCACAGAAAGCCCTCCAGCGGGCCCTCCAGCAGGCCTGAGCTCCAGGCTCTCTCCATACAGGTGTTTACAGCTATTTCCACCGCCAATGAAGCTGCTCCGCTTCCCAAAGCAAGAATTGCTCCCTTCCAAGAGTCATCAGCTTAACAAGATCTTCTGGGGTTTACCAAGAAAGTTTCCTAATCACTATGAAGGCTTCTCAGAGGGCTTGTAGTCAACTTACTTCATTCTCCTTAACAAGCCATGAGAGACTAATTAGCAGGAGTTAACAAGAAAGAAACTTTCTTCCTTGTTAATGACAAAGTGCACTTCTAAAGCACCTTGCTTGTCAGCTAGTCCAGGCCATGCAGCCAAGGAGTTGGAGGGTCAGTGTGTTAGTGTGTGACTGTATTCAGGACATTTGTGTGGGCCTGAATGAATGGGGAGTGATGCTCCTCCAGGTTTATCCCATTAAAGTACCCGCCCCTAATCCCTGAGGTTAAATTCCCACCTTCAGGCTAAGGTCCTGCTTCCTTGGTGGGATGGTGTGGTGACCTAGCAGCGCCCTGAGCTCCTTGCTGAGGAGGTATGGTGGTGTGCTTGGTGGGAGCACTGGTTGTGGTAGGAGCTGCTTCTGTTCTAGTCTGTGGTCTCCTTGGGATCACTTCTATATGTTTCTACCCCGTATTTGTTCCAGGTTGGCACTCTTTTCTCTCCTGTTGGCCTATGGGGTTACCTATACTATAGTGGCTAAAGTTTGTTAGTTCTTCCCCTGTATCTCATGGTTTATTTTAGAGGGGAAATCACACAATTGCTCAAAACTAAGCAAAAGCAATTCACAGTAATATGACTAAAAGAAGCTCAGAATGCCAGGATAGGGAGCAGGTACCTGGCTCCTGGGTAATTTTACCTTTACTCAAAGGAGAAGCCAGATGGTAGCTCTCTGGTTCTTGAGCAAGTTTGCAGGTGATGTGGAAGCTTCTCAAATAAATATAAAAATGCAACTACAGTTGAGGTAAAACAAGTGGCAGAAAAGGCCTGATGAGCATTGCTGCAGCGGGTTGTTGTTCTGAAGCCCAGTGTCTATTGGTAGTACTGGGAGCACTGAGTTACCTGAGTCTCGCGTTCACCAGAAATGTGCCCGTTGTTTGACTTGAAGAGATCTCTGGTCATCATCGTCATGCGGAAAGCGATGGGTGTGCTTTGTTATTGTTGCTCAAGACCATAGTGATAATGCATTCTCAATCTACAAATAGTCAGAAGGGCTTAAATTCTTGAAATTAAAATAATATCAGGCTGTAAACACAAATAAAAGTAGCTCATGCATCCCTGAGGCAGGTCAGTGCATGGCCTGGTCCAAGACGAGTTCATGACCCAGTATTTAGGGATAAGGCAGAGTTTTCCCAATGCATTTGTCACCAGCAGCTCACAGGACAGCACTGCTGCTTTTATACCATAGCAGTACAGAAATGGAAAGTAATGTCTGAGAAGACCTCTCAATTCCTCTGAAGCACTAGAGAAAACGATTTTTGGGATGAACGTTTCTTCTCTATCACTCTCCCCAGCGCACCCTTCACCTCCTTGTTCCTCAGGCTGTAGATGAGGGGGTTCAGCATGGGGGTCACCACAGTGTAAAACACAGAGGCCACTTTGTCAAGGTCCTGGGACCGCCTGGAGCTGGGCCGTGAGTACATGGATGCAGCAGACCCATAGAAGAGGGTCACGGCTGTCAGGTGGGATGCGCAAGTGGAAACAGCTTTGTGTTTGCCTGCGGCCGAACGCATCCTCAGGATGGTGGCAAGGATGTAGATGTAGGAGATGAGGATGGTCAGACTGGTGACAAACAGGTTGAAGCCAACCACGGTGAACATCATAATCTCATTGATGGTGGGGTCCACGCAAGAGATGGCGTAAAGCGGGGGCCCCTCACAGTAGAAGTGGTTGATGATGTTGGAACCACAGAAGGACAGCTGAAGAGCAAACCCCGTGTGGATAGTGGCATTCACGATCCCAGCAAGGTACGAGCCAACTACCAGCAGTGCACAAACCCTGCTGGACATGGAGATGGCGTAGAGCAGTGGTCTGCAGATGGCCACATAGCGGTCGTATGCCATCGCAGCCAAGAGGTAGCACTCAGTGGTGGCAAAGACCGCATAGGAATAAAACTGTATGAGGCATGCAGAGTAAGAAATTACCTTCCTTTCTGTCAGGAGATCTGCGAGCAGTCTGGGGGTGATGGAGGAGGAATAGCAGATGTCCAGGAAGGACAGGCTGCTCAGGAAGAAGTACATGGGGGTGTGAAGCTGGGCATCCGACCTGATTAACACGAGCATCCCCAGATTCCCCAGCAGAGTGATCATGTAGATCACCAAGAAGACCACGAAAAGGACAGCCTGGACGTCCCCGTGCTCTGAGAACCCTGCAAGAACAAATTCAGCGCTGGGGGTGTGGTTTCCTCTGGCCATCATGGTAACGGAGTTGTTCTAGGAAAGCAGAGGTGCAGAGAAACGCAGAGTCAGCGTATTCCTGTTGTTCCCCCAAAAAAACATTAAAGAGGCATTCATTCTTATCAGGAAATATAAATCTCAGAGGCAGGAGCTGCTGAACAACATATTCCATGTTTGTCTCGAAACACATTTTAAAGCAAGTGAAGCGCATGATGGAACTTATATCTAATGGGTTTATTGGTTTGATTAAGTTACTTTGCAAATGGGAAGGGTTATTCTACTTCCTGCAGAAGTTCAGAAGTTAGCTACCCATCAGATCCAGAGAGATAATCACAGTAATTTATTCTAACATTAGGAATCAAAGTCTTCATTTAAAAGAATAAAAAACTCTTGTCTCAGAAAATATAAAAAGTACTGGTGAGAGATAGAGGCACTTTTTAGAGAATTTCCTTTAGGAGTTACAGAACAATTTAAACCAAACCTCTGATTTCTTCCCTTGCTTCCTATGAAATTCTGAAATTAAGTTTGAAACAGGAGATTTAGTGCAAGCACTAACCCCCCTTGAAATATGGTGATCTCCACGTCGTTCTCGTGATGCCACTAAGTGGAGAAAGACAATGGACAGAATTTGTGGAGGTCGGTACCAGTGGAAACCCCAACAATGCTACAGTGCTATTATGAACCAGGGGAGTAAGATGTTAGTAATGCAGTTTAAAAAAAAAAAGATATAAAATTAAGCTTAAAAAGAGATAAAATTAAGCTCCTCTCTTCTTAAAATGGAAGTTAGGAATAGTCACAGAAGTTGCTCACTGAGGGCTTTTGAACAAGATACCAAATTATACCACTGGACAAGACCCTTCTGCATGGGGGAATTTCAACATACGTGCCCTACCTTGATTTGTACGTGAGGCCCACTGAAACCTGGATCGAGTCAAACTGATTTTTATATTTCATTTCAGCATTGAAGTCAGTTGCAGAAACTTTCACCCCCCTCTAAAACAATTTGAAGTTTGCCAAATAACCCAGGTAGTGCTTCCATGCTGTGATGTTCATAGTGTAGTGACTAGCAGACCGTGCACTGTCAGTCCTCTTCGCTTCATGTAACAGCTCTGCGATAAACCAGAACTCAAGGATGGCAAGCTTTTTTTTTGCAAGCATCGTAACATGCCTCAGACCACCAACGCTTTCTAGAACCACTCCAAGCTTGTCCAAGCTGCTGCCCTCTCCAGCCACCGGACAAGAATAATGAATCCCAGTAATCCTGATTAAAATAATCAGCTGGGGTTGAGTGGCTGCTACTCTCTGGCAGTGCCTGTGTATCTTGGTGTTACTCATAGCCTGAGCTAGAAGCTGCCTTGAATTCAGAAAAGCAATTTATAAAGGCCTGGGTTTCGCCTGAGACATCCTGACCTTGGGTGACTGTTTGGTGTGACAGCAGGCTCCTGTCTAAAGTCCTCCTCTTGCAGCAGAGCAACTCTTCATGGCGTTATTCAGGCTGGAACTCACCTGTCTGCTCACATCTCCGGTTGGGTTTTGTCAGGGACTTGTTATCTCCTAGGCCAAAATTTTATCTGAGAAATAAGCCCCGATTTCTCCCAATGTTGGCATTAAAAGCAAGAATGATTTGCCAGGTGTGAAGGGCATCGATACTTGACCAAGCAAAGCCGCGGTTTATAGGCTTCTTTCACTGAAAGACCAAGGGTTTTGCCGCTGCCCTCCCCTCGGTGCCAAGCAGGAAATTTCTCTTGGGAATTGATGACTTTGGAAACAGCTCCTTAAGGAGGAGACATGCGCTGATAAACAAACACAATTAGTTTCAGCAAGTTAAATGGAAGCTTGAGTGTTTTTTCCTGCTTCTTTATATATATATTTAAAGACATTTTTATATATGTAAATTTATGTCTTTGAATATATAATTTATCTCTTGACATCGCAGAGAATTAAAAGAAACCGGTGTAAGGAATAGAGATTCCAGGGCTAGGAGACAGCATTTGCAACACTCCTCCAGAACCTGAGTTATTGGGGAGGAAGGGAAAACTGTTCCGGAACTCCACTGCTGCCGTTTGGTTTAACATTTTCTGGGATATCCAGAGAGTGGGATCCAGGCATCTGTGAAAGTCACGGCCAGGTTTAGGGAGAAAAATTTCTCTTTGCTCTTGAGAAACCAAAATAGTACTAGTACCTGTGATCAGATCTAGGGAATTGTCTCCTATCCATCCATGGAAAATATAAGCCTTTCTTCGGGAAGTTAGTATCTGGCATTAGTGACCTTTACGTCCAAGCGAAAGCATCGCTCAGGCACTGTCTTCATCCATTTTGCTTTTCTGTTCTTTCCAGAAAGCATTTTATGCCTGTTGAGCATCATGCTCAGCTGAATTGTAAATTACTTGTTAAAAGACAGTTTCACTTTCTTGCTCTCGAGAGGAGCGGTTTGAAAGACCTCAAAATGTCAGCGTGGTGAGCTGAAGCTTTCCCCTTATAGAACAGAATATGCTTAATTTAATCAATTCTTTAATTTATGTAAATTTAGTTAATTTATGCTGAAAATAACTCTTCAGACTACGCCCTGGGTGTGACTGCTCTGTACAAAATCCACATTTGCTGTGTAGCTGTGTCAGCCCTTCACTGTCAAGCAGCGAGCAGGGAAAACCATGCATTTTTTTTCCAGGAAAATTCATCTCATCCTGGTGTAGGTGTTTAAAATAGAACAGATGAATCAAAGCCCCCACATGCATGGTTGTCTCCATAAGGGGAACCGACGATGACTAATACAGATGGGAAAGCCTGCAATTAGCTAGGATGACTCCTGGACTGAGATGACTCAACCCCTGAAACATGGAAGCAGAAACTATGAAGAAGCTGCAGCTGGGATGGAAGATAAACTTTGCCTGGATGGAGACACACCAGGAGGAGAGGAGATAGTGGGGGATTTTCAGCCCACACTGAGAGTCTCGGAGCCACCGAACGCGTCGGGCACACTTGAACACAACATATGGGCAGAAACATGGAGGCTTTTTGCGTTGTCAACACCACATGACATCCTGGGGAAAGCCAAGACTGCTCAGACAACGTCTTGAAAGTCTGTTCCTGGACAAGCTGAGCAACTGCTTCTCACAGGGGATAAAACTCCACCTCCCTCCTAGGTGAAAGAGCATGTCAGCATGGTGGCTCTAGGCTGGTAGATGTCCAAGGGGGAAACCCACCCAGGAAAGCAAGACCCCCAGCCCCACAGGTCTGTGTGCAATCTATGAAGCATATTCCCCGTAAAGACTATCCTTGGACAAATCAGAGAAAATAATAAACTGGGTTTATTGTACTAAAGCAAAACCTTGGGCAACTACTTAGAAAAATTGAACACAAAGTTATGAAAGACATGATCTCTCCCCAACATGTTGTCTTTATTTAGCTTGTCCCCTTCTGCTCTTAGCCACCTCTTTCAGGCCACGGAATTTAATATTGCCCTAAATCCTCTTTGGTGAAAAGTATCAACCGTGCATGTTCTAGTGCTGCTTAAAAAACACGTAAGTGTTTTCAGGATTGTCTGTCTTTCCTGCTTTTTTTCCTTCTTTCAGGTGTTGTATTTACAGGTGATTTATTTTTCAAGCGATCCCAACGCGGAGTTAATTCGTAATTCAAAGTCTGCAGTGTTCAGCATGAGGTAGAGCATGAACATCTCACCAGACGTGCAGAAATGTATGGTGCACTTCTTTTGTCAGGTGTCAGCCTTCTTTCTTCTGTTCACTCTGCTGTGGCAGGTAGTATCTGCTTTGGTTTGGGTAGAGCAGGACCTGTGGAAATACATGCAAGAGAGGAGCTTGTTCATAGTTCTTCTGAGGGTGCTCTTCACCTCCCTGTTCCTCAGGCTGTAGATGAAAGGGTTGAGCATGGGGATCACCACAGTGTAGAAGACGGAGGCTGTTTTCCTTTGATCTTCTGCGTGCCTGGAAAAGGGATGGAAATACAAGAAGGCTGCAGAGCCATAGAAGAGGGCAACAGCCATGAGGTGGGATGTGCAGGTGGAGAAGGCTTTGTGCCTGCCCTCTGCAGAGCGGGTGCTCCAGGTGGTGAGCAAGATGCAGGCATAGGAGACGATGATGGCCAAGACCGAGGTTGTTATGATGAAACCAATGCACACATCCATCACCATCTTGTTGAGCCAGGTGTTGGAGCATGAGAGTAGCAGGAGTGGTGGGATTTCACAGTAGAAATGATTGACAAGGTTTGGGCCACAGAAAGAGAGTCGGAGGAGAGCGCCGGTGTGCATGAGGGCGTTCAGGCTCCCAGCAGCGTAGGAGCCCACCACCAGCTGGACACAGACCCCATGGGACATAGCAGCGAAGTAGTGCAGAGGCTCACGGATGGCCACATAGCGATCGTATGCCATGACGGCCAGAAGGATGGCTTCTGTGGTGCCGAATACAGCAAAGAAGAAAAACTGTGTGATGCAGCCATTGAAAGAAATTATATTTCTCTCTGTGAGGAGGCCCACCAGGAGCTTTGGCGTGATGGATGAGGAATAGCAGATATCCAGGAAAGAGAGGTGGCTGAGGAAGAAGTACATGGGCACGTGAAGCTGAGAGTTGGTCTTGATGAGGATGATCATCCCCAGGTTCCCCACTAGCGTGGTGATGTAGATGAGTAAAAAAATTGCAAAGAGCAGCTCCTGCAAGTTGGTGAAGCCCAAGAGGACAAACTCGGTCACGCTCGAGTGGTTTCCCCCACCCATTCTGCTGGCACCAGCACCAAGGAGACAGAGAAACACGGGAAGAGGTTAAATAATTTCTCCCAGCTCACAGGAACCTGTAATGCCTAGTTAGCGCAGGATTTGGTGTTTCCTGGGTGAATGTATCCACTTCTGAGAAAAATATGATAGTTCTCCTCAGTGGGTGGGTTGAAGAGCCTGAATAATAAATTGAAAAATAATATCTTGACAAAAAAATAGCCCATAGTTCACATATGGAAAAGAATCTTAAAGCTCTGGCTGGCTCATTATGGAAAGAACTGGTCTTGCAAAAGAATCATGCAAATTATGTCTTCTCGTGAACATCCAAATTCTTTCCAATATGTGGGCATCTTTGGGAGGATTTCTTTCTGTTTGTTGGGGGGGTGTTCTTATTTAGGGACAAGTAAATACAACAATATTGTGCCTTCATTTGCCACATTAATTAGTGTTGCATTAAATAGATAACGGACCACACTGGAGTGATTTTCTGTCTCTGTGGTGACACGGTACGAGACCAGCATACCTGATTGCAATTTGCTCTGTGTAGTTTCCAGGGGAAACCACCCCCTTCTGATCTGAATTATACCGGCACGTTGTCTTCCTTGTACCTCTTGGGTCCGCTAATATCAGGTATTTTTATCTAAAATTGAATTAGGAATTAAGATTCAGACGTACTGGAGTACGTGTTTTTTTTCCTTCAGGAAGGACCTTTATAACTTTGATATTTCTTGACGAAGAGGTTCCTGCTTCTTCAGGGAGTAGACGTGCTTATTAAGGAAGTCCTTCCCCATCCACCAAAAAATTCTTTCAAAACCTTTCAAAATTTCACCCTTTCTCTGGTCAATGGCACCTCAAGTCACTCTCAGCAAGATACTCACTGGTCCTTGGACTGAAGGTGAGACACAAGCTCCATCGGTCTTTCCAAAACCATGAGGGTTTCCCTATCACATCCTCTAACATGGCCGGAAGATTTAAGTTTTACCCCGTTCCCACAGGGCAAATTACCAAAGGGTCTCTGGGCACCTGAAAGCAGAGTGAGCGTTCCCCAAAGAGCCTGGGACAAACACCGACGTCTCTCTGAGGTTTCGGGGATGAGATGCCCAAGGCACGTCGGAAACAATGCCTGCAGAGCCTCAGAAATCTGACTTGTAGTGAGGAGTGGAACATGAGGCAACCCAATTTTTGCTGAAGACTTGAAATTGAAAGATTTTATTATCCAGGAACGTGGGAGAGGAAAAAAAAATGCTAACTCTAAGTAATGGATTACTTTAAGGAAATTATTGCTTTATATTTGCAATGGTCAGATGAACTATCTTGTGTACTACGTATTTCCATAGAGCAGATATGGATATATTAAAGAAAAATTGGATTGAATGCAGATATCAATTTGCCATTGTGTCACCATTTTCTTTTTTGAGATAACTTGTAATTTTCCATTTATCCTTGAAGATGTTCCTACACCGTTGCTTCCCAGGAGGCAGAGTCTCCGAGCAGGTCCTAGGAGCAGCATTTGCAGGGACGCAGCTCTCTGAAAGCCCGTCTCCAGGGGAAGGATGTGTCACCCACGCACACGTCGGGACGGCGAACTCCGACTTGGGTAGCTCTCTTCTCAACATTTGCCATTAATGCCTGAATTTCAGTCAGTATTTTTCTCCTGCTGCCCATCTGCTGGTCACACACCTTGGTGTTCAGTATCACTATAATTTTACCTGGTGTATTTTTCTTCCTCTGTTCTTATTCACAGCCAAAAAAAAAGATGATTGCTGCTTGTCTTAGCCACTCGAGATGGCCTTAAAATGCGTGGTGCCTGCGTGAGAAATGAGTATGACTCTTTCTTTCCTTCTCACTTCCCTCTTTCCGTCAGCCTTACTGCCTGTTTTCTAGCAGCAGTGAGACAACCGTTTCTTCAGGATGATTCCTCTTCTCTCTCACCCTTCTAGAAACAGCTTTTACTTCCCCATTCCTCAGGCTGTCGGTCAGGGGTTTATTGCAGAAAGTCACTTGACCTTCTGCCATTGCTCTTTTTGGGGTGCTGGTGGGCATCTTGGCTGCAAGGTCATGTTTACTGTTCAGCTTCAACTTGGTGGCCACCACAACCCCCATGTTCTCCACTGCCAAGCTGCTCTCCAGTCTGTCCTGGCACCTGGTGGAATTCTTCCCCACGGCCAGGACTCAGCGTGTTCCCCTTCTGAAATTTGTGTCATTCCTATCTGCCTGTTTTGGACAAAAATGTCCCTCTGAAAAGCCATTTTGCATTGTGTGCTTCGAAATTAAAATACCCCCAGGATGGATGTGTGCAAGCTGGAAAGCAGAATGCTTACCCACTACAGCTGAGGACAAAACTCAGTTTTCTGCTGTATCAGATGTGTAATTCCCAAATCTGTAATATCTGATGCCCAAGGGGAGTGCCAGAAAATGTCTTTACTGCTGAGGTTTCAACCTTTGACAGCCAAACCCATTTTCACCATTTTTCCATCCTTGTTTCCTCCCCAGATGACAGTACAGGGGCATCACACTGTGGTGACAGAGTTTGCTCTTGTGGGATTTACCCACTGTCCAGAGCTGCTGGTCCTCCTTCTCGTGGGGTTCCTCGTGATGTACATTATCAACCTAGAAGGTGATATCAAGTCTAGAAGAAATGCGAGGTACCAAAATGTGGATGAACCCAGCACCGAGGAAGGTTTGCAGTTTTGGAAGAAAAGAAATGAAAGTGAAAGTACTAAATACAGACCAAAACTGAAGAACTGCTCCTATCACTGAGACAACTTTATTCACCCTGCCCCACCCAGAGATGTAAAGCCAAGGATGCTCATTGCCCTTTCAAGGCGATCACTGTGCAGAGCTCCTCCCGTAGCACTCCCTCCTGCTTCTGCTACAAAATTTCCCTGATTTATTCAATCACGAGGAACTGGAAGCCATGAGACATGAAATGAATTGCCAGAGGAAATGCTCTTCTGTTTATTTTTAAAGCTGATTAATGAAGGGTGGACACTAAGCTTATGAGTAGTCCAGCCACCAGCAGATGAAGCACGCTCCATGAGATGCTGAATGTGGTCCACAAGCCCTAAACTCCTACAGCTGCACATGGGAGCTCCTGTGCAGGCAAGAGAGAAAACAGGAGAAAGCAGAAGTAAACAAGCAAATATTTAGAATTAATCTGTCTATATTTTGTTACTGAGGAAAAAAATAAGACTAGCTTTTTTATTTTCTTCTTTAACAAAACAAACGGTTGGCTGTTTCACCACAAACCACAGGCGAATGCTGCTGCCAAGAATATTGGGAAGTGAGATGGTGGGTGCTCATGAAACGAAAAGAAACCGAAAGCGTGGCTTGTGCCTTGTAGAAACGAGGAGTTGATTGCAGACAGGGTTATGCAAAATTGCTCTAACATCTTTAAATGTGTTCAGGAGACCCAACTGCGGTTGTCTACACCCACCCCGGTTGGGGGGAAGGAGGCAACTGCTGTTTCCCATTGCCAAGATCTCACACATTGGGTGGCCATCCCCTTGTCCCCACTAATTTCCTGCTTTGCCTTGGGTGGTATTGATGTAACTGAGTGTAGCCATCTTGTAGACATCTCAAACACACACACTGTATCTAACAACATCCGAACCAGCCATTCTCAGCACCACTGCTAGTCTGTATAGTGTAGAACATCATCCATCCTGTCTCAGATATCCGTGGTTTCTGCCTTTCTCTGCGGTGTCTGCCCTAGGTGCACGTGCTGGCACTGCAGGTGCCTAAAGCCAGCTGAGATCAGTCCTGGCCCATGTGTCTCTCTCTCCTTGCTCAACCCAACCTTCCCCTTTTCACTTTCCCCCTTGCTCAAGAAATGTGAAAAATACAAACTTCTCTTTCTTGGGTTCCGAATGTCTTTCCAAGCCGTGAATAGTGGTAGAGGCAGACACGGAGAGGAACTCACCGGTGTTTGGATAGGGTCTCCTTGCTTTCTCCACCAGGACTTCAGGAGGGTTTTTTACTCCAGGGCAGTAACTGTGTCTAAAATGAGCCATTATACTCTTCCCCCAAGTCTCTTTTGAAAATGAGAGCTACCTTGGCCATCGATTTTGAAGGGACTAAGGCCAAACCAAGACTCTCCCTTTCATTTCTGTATTAAGGGAAACCAAAGGTAGCTTGGTTTCCACCTAGTCCGGTGGGTTGTGCTCCAGGTTCCTGGTTTCTTCCCATACATCTGGATGGCAGGTGATGGAGAGGAGTCACCACCCCAGTGCAGGATTTATATGTTTGTAAGCCCAGGTCTGCAGCTCCTTTTTCATCAAAGGAAAAAAACCCCACATTTCTCTGTTTCTGTGCCTTTTTTACCCACCAGCTAGAGGACATCTCCAGAATGGGATTCATTTCACCATCTTTTAGATTTAGGTCATATTAAGACCCAAATCTGAGGATCTGTCATCACCTATTTGTGAGCCAAAGACTTGTTATAGTGAACATGACTCCGGCCAGTACAATCAGCAGAGTTTATCGATCTCTTCAGCTGACAAAACGTGGGTGTCTACCTTGCAGTGAGCCACACCTGCCCCCACTGATGGACTTGACCAAATCTTCCTTGGTCATACAGGGAGCCCACGTACCCAGTGAATGTGTAGAGGTGACCTGGTGTTTATTTAAAGTTAAAAAGAGATCAGTCATTCCCCTAAAGATATTTGAGGTGATTTCCAACTGTAATCACGAAGTGTTTAAACAAGGGGAGGTGGCTCCTACCCCTGCAATAGCGGTGTTTGCTCGGCTCTGTTTCAAACAGATTTAATTAGGATTAAGGCAGTTAATTCAGGCTTGCCTAAAAGCACAAGCCTAGCTGGCTCCAGCTAAACTCTGAGATGTGGTGTGTGCCTTCTGCAGGGGAGCCAGAGGACAATTTCAGATACAAGACCCCAAACACACACTGTTTTGATTGCCTCATATCTGCTTTCTTAAACAAATTCCTGTTGGAAAGTCATTTGCATCTGGAATCCTGGAGCATTTAACATGACAGATGAGCTAAAACACCTTTCTGAGGGTGTAGCTGCAGCAGCTCCTGCCCTTTCAGAGGAGAGGAGCTCCAAGGCAGCGTGAACGCAAGACGAGGCGCGAGCCATCAACCACATCGCGGCCCGTTCATCACGACCCTCCAGGAAAGGGGATTGCAATGCTGGGTGCTCCTTCTCCCCCCCCATAACTGTCCTCCTGGAGCCCCGCAGGGTGCTTCCCACCACTCTCCTGGTCGGACGCCAACCCCGCAGAAGTCAGCAAGGGCCGTTAGACACACCTAGCTGGATGGTTGCCCCAAACACAGCGAGCCCTGCTCGTACAACGAGCAAAACACTTTCGGTTTTGAGAGTGCCAGCTCCAGTGGAAAGCCACAACGAGCAGAGCAATAGTGCTGTAGCCACGGACTTGTGTTTTGAAGTCACGAAGAGTCTGAGTTCCCGTTTAAACACCAGGTGATGGTGAAGGCAAGACCAGGTGGACACCAAGTCATTGAATGTTGTTGTATTTTGCATATTGCCAAAGAATGGCTGAAGGTCACTGCAGCAAGAATAGATGCTCTGGGACTGTAAATAAAACATCAAAAAGAATCTTGAGTCTTTTATTTAAAGAAAAAGGTGGCAATCTTCCCTGCACCTAAACTGAATGGCATCTAGAGGGTGACAGTCACAGAGGAGCAGAAGTGTGGGAGACTCACAGAATCCCAGAATGTTCAGGGTTGGAAGGGACCTCTGGGGATCCCCCAGTCCAACCCCCTGCCGAAGCAGGGTCACCCAGAGCAGGCTGCATAGCACCGCGTCCAGGTGGGGCTTGAATATCTCCAAAGAAGGAGACTCCACAACATCCCTGGGCAGCCTGGGCCAGGGCTCCGTCACCCTCAGAGGGAAGAAGTTCTTCCTCATGTTCAGACAGAACTTCCTCTGCTCCAGTTTGTGCCCGTTGCCCCTTGTCCTGTCACTGGGCACCACTGGAAGGAGTCTGGCCGCTTCCTCCTGACACCCACCCTTGTACAGAGCAGTCCCAGCTCCAGAGTAGGTCCTGACAAACACGCCTGGAGACACGCAAGATGATAAAGAGAGGTGAACCTTGCTCGCTGTGGCTGCATCCAGGCTCTTGTCGGGTCGTCTGCATGTGATGTGAAATAACGATGGCTAAGCGCAGTGCTGTAACCCATTTCAGGCACAAAGAAATTAATATCACCGTGTTCTTTCTGACTTGATGCACCAGCAAGTGCTCCGTGCACTTCATATTTAAGAGGAGGGTAAATCTGAGACTTTCTATCATGAATTTGCAGCCTGGGAAGTTCCAGTTAAAAAAAAAAAAAAAAGGGAGAAAAAAACCTCCATGAAGGTGGTCAAATCCTGAAAAAGGGGCCAGGGAGGGTGTGAAACCTTGGGTGGTCCCCAAGGCTCAGTGGGACAATGGGGTCTGAGATGTCCCTGGTAGGTGCAGGTGGTTGTGCTGGAGACCTCCGGGGGTCCCTGCCACAGGAAAGCCATCTCAGCCCCTCCTGGGCAGGGCGTCCCCGACAGCAGCACAGCCGATAAGGGAGGAACAGGAGCACAGACAGCCCGGGAGGACATTTGCCCCAGGCTGACAGTGCTAGCCGGGCAGCCAACCATCAGCTGGGTTAAAGAACAACCAGGGCATTATCAAGAAGATTTGGGAGTAAAAAAGGATTTGGCTGATTGACCCCGGGTGCCTTTAGCTGTGTGTCGTTAACAAATCAGCCAACCGCTTTGATCCTGGCTTGATTTAACCCAACTGTGCAGCTTCTCCCTCAAACCCCGGTCACTGTGTGTCTCTAGGACAGCACTCAGGCATTGCTCCAGATTTCACCATGGTCCTTGCAGAGGCTGCAGCCTCTACAGGCTGAGGTAATACACAAATTGGTATATTTTTGTTTTTTCCATGTATGCAATGTTTGTCCACCACCCAGCAGCTCTTTCCACAGGAGAGGCATCAGGGGATGGCAGCAGCCCAGGCTGGCATGGGCTGTAGGATATCGGGTCTGAAGGAGGAGGCTGCTGAGCAACACCACAGCTCCTGTGATCTGTTGTGGTCTGGGTGCCATGGAGATCATGGCTTTTATTGCTGTCAGCAGGGTGATGGAAAGCAAAGGTGTGGAATGGAGGACAGGGACTGCTTGATAGCATCTGCTTTTGGGGAGGTTTACCACTGCTGCCTCTTAAAAGGCTTTCAGGGTGCCTTCATTCACAATGAAGGTCACCCCTATACCGTATTTAACTTAAATTTTTAGCTGACTAAAATTAAATGAGGTGTATTATGCTGCTCATCATTTAGTGAGGTTTGAGTGTGAAAAAGAAAAATATTTCCTGGGTAGCATGCCAGTTATTTGCTGTCAGGTCTATTTTTCTTGCTAGGTGTTGGCATCCTGACGCTAGTTATTGTGGCCCTTAATGACTTTACAACCCTGTTTTGAAATGGAATAGTAGAATCCACCTCCTGTTTATTCTGGCTTGCTAAGCACAAGGGAGAGCAATGCATAACACAGCTCACAATCTGAGCCTGACCAGCTGCACAAATTTTTGCCATGTTCTTCTGGTTTGCTCTGGACTGATGGGTGGGACTGAATAATGGTCGAGGGCAAAGCCTTCCAGGAGGAGTAGTGCGTGCTTACAGTTCTCTACCTGTGTCTTCATTAGGTTAAATAAACTACTAAATATAATTATCATGATTTGGAGAACTGAGTGAAATTATTAGCATCCTGAACCAGCTGAGGATATTGAATCTGCCAGTGCAGCTCCTAAGTCAAAGTGCAGAAGACCCCAAAAGTGTTATCAATCTGAGATATTTAATCAAGAACCAAGAACATCACCCACATCTCCATTCTCTCCAGCCATAAATTTACAACATTCAAGGTCATTTTACTTTTGTGAGTCTCCTCAAAGCCTCCTTCACCTCCTTATTCCTCAGGCTGTAGATCAAGGGGTTCAGCATGGGAGTCACCACGCTGTAGAGCACTGCAGCCCATTTATCATCTTCTCTTGAGCTGCCTGAACTGGGCTTTAAGTACATAAAAAGTGACGTCCCATAGAAGATGCTCACAGTCATGAGGTGTGAGGTGCAGGTGGAGAAGGCTTTGCGCTTGCCCTCTGCTGAACTGATCCTCAGGATGGCAGAGATGATGGCCACGTAGGAGACCAGGACAATCAGGCTGCTGGATGCACCAAATAATGCTAAAATTCTTAGGATAATGTGGCTGAGGGTGGTGTCGGAGGTTGAGAGCGATATCAGAGGGGAAATGTCACAGAAGAACAGGTCGATGACGTTGGAGCTGCAGAAGGATGAACTGGACATGCTGATAGTCTGTCCTATGCCGTTGGTCAACCCCATGAGATATGACCCAGTCACCAGCTGGAAACAGCATTTTGGGGACATGATAAGGGGATACACCAGGGGATGGCAGATGGCCACGTAACGGTCACATGCCATCATAGCCAGCAGGAAGCATTCGGTTATCCCAAAGAGATCAAAAATGAACACCTGAGCCACACACCCAGCATAAGCAATGCCCTTCTTCTCTGCTAGAAAGTCAACCAACATCTTGGGGGTGATGGTGGTGGAAGAGCAGAGGTCTACAAAAGCCAAGTTACCCAAGAAATAATACATGGGGGAGTGGAGCTGGGGGCTAGCCCTGATTAATGCGATCATCCCAAGGTTCCCCAGGATGGTGATAAGATAGATGAGCAGAAACAGCAGAAAGAGGGTGACCTGAGTGACTGGGTCCTCTGTGAACCCCGTTAAGATGAACTCGGTCGCTGGGGTGCAATTGCTTTCTGCCATTAGTTGGATGTGTGCTTTCTGTGTGAACTCCTGGTTGGAAGTTTCTTCTACAACAGGCGGGTATCTCCCAGGCAAAAACCTCTCCAGAGGGACCTGCTCGGAGACAATCATACGAGACCAAAAGGAAGAGCTTTGGCACAGAAACAGCTTGCCAAAAGTCATATCACAGCGTGGGTAAAACAAACGAGGTGCTGCAGAAGCAAAGCTTTGCCCAAGCTGTAAAATCCCACAGCGCAGCGTGGTGTGTGGTCCTCTAGCTTGCTTCTGGATGTTAAGCAATGACCTTCACGAAAAGCTATAGGAGGTTACACGCCTGAGTAGCTTTACCTTAGTGCTGTATTTCATACCCCGTGTTTACATCCAGCCTCTGGGATCATCCAGCTCAACCTGAAACCCAGAGAACTGATCATTCATCATCTCTTTGGCGCTTGCCAACCACCCACTTCCTCCCTCTTTCCTGGGGCTTCTTCCTGACTACGAAACCTCACACAGAGGTTTGCGTTGGTTTGCCTTCCCTCCTGATGCACAGTTTTAGCTAGAAAAGCTTTTCCTGGGTCTTTAGCCTGTTCCTAGAGTCTTCAGATGGAAAAAGGGCAACCCCCAAAGCTGAGCAATCTCTCCTTGAAAATATCTGGTGGAAAAATAATCACCTTTTGGACTTGCCTCACCTCAGCAACAGTAAGCTCCCTAAATGTTCCTTACAGGAAAGCTTCTGGTCCTCACCCAGGAGCCCTTGGTGGTCAATGAGGAGAGGAAGTATCCTGAGCATGCTCTCCAACGGGGCCATCTCCAGACCTCCCTTCTCAGCAGTTGTGTGGTGAGGACACAGGACAGCCAGCTCCCTGGTTTTGCTGGAAAGTTCAGAGTATTGTGAAGAACTGCAGCCCAGGATGCTGCAGGTAGGTCATGAGATGAAGATAGGAGCTGTTTCTTTTTTGCAAGAGAAAACTACTGGAGATGGATGGCTCAGCATGCATGGTCCTTGCTCGTGAGTCTGGTAGTGGAGTTCCAGCTTGAGTTAATGGACTATGACCCTCACATCTTGGCACTATCTCTGCTTCCCTGCTGATGCTCTTGGCGTTGGATGCGAAGCGGCGTGTGCCTGAAGCTCTGCAGGGGAGCTTGAAAATAAACCCCTGTCAGCAAACACCCTCACTATTTCACGTAATTCGGGGATTTGGGGACTGAGGATCTCTTTGAGCCTCAGGAGAGTGACAAAGCCCAAAGCAGGTCATTATCTTTTCTCTGCACTTCTTAGTTTGGAGAAGAAGCATACCCAGAGGAGGTGACCTCAGCTGGAGTGAACAACAGGGCTTTGGGCTCTCTTCAGCACAAACCACAGAACAACCCCCCCCATTTTCACGTCCACTTTTTGGACATTTCAGAGACAGGAGCAGCTCCACAAGTGCCGTGTTTGACCTTGCTAGGGAGCTGAGGGACACCTCGGTGATGGGACATGGTCCTGCGGGGGCTGAGCCAGGGCTGGTAATGGGGACCACCAGCAGTCCCAGGCACTGTAGACAGTGAACCACCTTTCTATCCATCTTAAATTCCTTGTTTGCAAACCATAGCTCACAAGTTTGGCTGCAAGGAGCCAACAGAAGATCATGGTGACCTGGCTAAAGTTGAGGTAAATTCCATCCGCTGTTCTCCTGTTCATCCACACAGCCATCACCTCATCACCCAAGGCACTCAGGTAGGTCAAGCTTGACTTGTCCTCGGTACATCCACACTGGGTACTCAGTGTCACTCTCCTGTCCTTTCTCTGCCTGGAGAGGGCTTCCAGGGGGATTTGCTTCTTAGTCCCGCTGGGGACTGGGGCAGCCTGCAGTCCTTGTGACCTCCATCTTGGTGATGACATTTACCTTCTTCCACCCATCAGACTGGAAACGCGCCGGCCGGAAGGGCAAAGGAGAGCCTGAGGGAGACGTGCCCAAAACTGAGAGGAATGTGATGGGAAGGATCAGATGAGGACCATGAAGAAGAACTGGAAGGGGGAGCAAGAGGGGGAAAGGGCATTCTGCAGAGGTGAAGGAAAGCTCTAGGGCTGACCCTGTCTCCGGTGGCTCTGATGGGGGTTCCCAAGCCCAACAGGAGATGTGGTGAACCTCTTCTTGCAGCTTTCTCACACCCAGCAAAGGTGAGTGCCAAGGGCAGCAGAAACCGCTGTGGGATCAGGTCTTCCTCGTGTTCAGCTGGAGCTTCCTCTGCTTCAGTTTGTGCCCGTTGCCCCTTGTCCTGTCGCTGGGCACCACTGGAAAGAGTCTGGCCCCGTCCTCCTGACACCCACCCTGCAGATATTTATCAGCATTTCTAAGGTCCCCTCGCAGCCTTCTCTTCTCCAAGCTGGACAAGCCCAGCTCCCTCAGCCTCTCCTCGCAGGAGAGATGCTCCAGTCCCCTCCTCATCCTCGTAGCCCTGCACTGGGCTCTCTCCATACAAAGCAGGGTTGGTTAGACATCACCTCAGACGCCAAGAACTGGTGTTTTACAGACCTGGAGCCAGAGCTGCCCTTCCCTGACGGTGCAGAGCCCGCAATTTGGGCAGCTTTTGGGGTTCAAAATCCTTCCAGGGCCTCACCCTCGCCTTTCCTTTTCTTTCCAGCAGAAAAATCCGCTGCAGATGAGCCCTGGCAGGTCCAGTCCTGCCCGGGGCTGAGCCCCCTCCATCCCCCTCCCCGCTGTCAGCGCTGCCTCTCGCACCTCCTCATCTCCCCGCTCGATACCGGCCCCGCGGCCACGGCCCCGCTGACAGCGGGAGATGGATGGGGCCGAGCCAGCGCTGCGGGGCACGGGACATACGCGAGGATGTGACGGACGCGGAGGGGGCTTGGGGAGATGGTCCCTTCCCTGGCTTCATCAGCCCCGGTCCCAAAACCCAGCGCTGCCCACGCAGCCCCCTTGGCCATGGGGACCGGGGGGTTTCCTCTCCGTTACGACAGCCGCAAGAAGGCTTTAAGCACCGAGCCCGAAGCAGAAGCGGAGGCTGAGTCCCTGTGTTGGAGAAAACAGCCGGCTCCATGCGAAGCGAGGAGGGATTTCAGCCCTTGCCCGGTGCCACCATCACCAGGGGGCTGCTGGGGACAGCAAAGCCATCAGCATCCCCGTGAGGATGTCCCCTGTTTGTCCCAAATCCATCCCCAGAGCTCCAGCATCCCACCCAGATACATTCCCGTAGCGTGCGCTATGCCCACAGCCCAGCTGCAGCTCGGAGGGAAGCGGGGGGCTCCAGGGTAACCCCTCTACTTCCCCCCCCACCCTGTGCTGGTCACCTCCCCGCACTCATCCCTCGTCCCCGCGGTGCCAGCTTGTCCCCATCCATCTCCCGCTGTCAGGCCGGTGTCGAGCATCGCGACGGGAGGTGCAGGGTGGACGGGGCTCAGCCCCGGGGCAGGACCGGGGGTCCCAGGTCCCGGGGCGAATACGGGACCAGCAATTGCGATGGGTGCAGGGGAAGGGGGACCACTTTCCTCCCCCCCCCGACTCCGGAGCCGCGGAGGCTTTGCGCGAGCGGCCGGCACGTCGCGGGTGCCTCAACGCCTCGCCATGGTTTTTAATACCGGGTGTTGATGGCGGGCTGTCAGCCGCCGGTGCGCGGGGGGCTGCCGTGTGCCGAGAGGGGCTCTGCCCCGGGGAGGGGGTCGGAGCAGCCCCCCGCTCTCCCTCTGATCAGACATGGACAAGGAGACCCCACAAGAGCTCTCCCTCCCAGCCCAGGGTACCCCAGGTTCCGGCTGGGGACTGGTGGTGGTCCCATGGCTACCTCTCGCCTCCCGTCCATCATCATCATCGCGTCAAGGCGCAAAGGCAGGTTGTGGAAGAGGGCCGTGCTCCAGCCCCCGCGTCTCCACCCCCGAGCTGGGGCATAAAACCCCCGGCAGACTGCGGGGGACGGCGCAGAGCTGGGGCTGCGTTGGGGGGCTGCGTTGGGGGGGCTGCATTGGGGTCACCACCACCACTGTGCCGGGGGACAGAGCCACGGACACCTCCTGCCCACCATCTGCACCCATGGCAGGTAAAACCCGCTCGCGGCAACGCTGCCCCGTACCCAGCGGTGGGGTCCCGTGGGGGTTTTGGGGTGCGATGGGTCACCCAGCCCCACAAGAGAGTGGGGTTTCAATGGGGGGGGAGATAAAACCCTACGAGGTGGGGGGCCAGGACTCCCCCAGTCCTCCCGTCCCCTCCGCAGAGGGAGGATGCGATGGGGTGGCCATCAGCGCACGGGTCGGCTCCCGCATCTGGGGTGCAGGATCAGGCCCCCCCCACACCCCCTCACCCCTCCGCAGCCTTTCTGGGGGGGCCGGGAGAGGGGTCCCCGTGCAGCACCGGCCTCGGGTGGGCGGTCGAGGGGCTGGGGACCAGCGGCAAGAACCGGCGCGTGTGCCACGCCGCGGCGCGGCTGGAGATGGGCAGCCTCTGGGAGGAGTTCAACCGCCTGGGCACCGAGATGATCGTCACCAAGGCGGGCAGGTGGGTACCGCAGCGGGGCAAGGGGCTGCCGGGGTGGGGGGCACCCCCTTCCCACCCCCTACCTCCCCGCAGGAGGATGTTCCCCACCTTCCAGGTGAAGCTGTCGGGGCTGGACCCGCTGGCCGACTACGTCCTGCTGATGGACTTCGTTCCGCTGGATGACAAGAGATACAGGTGGGGACGGGGCGATGGGGATGGCGGGCACAGAATACCAGCATGGATGGGGTCGGAACGGACCTCTGGGGTCACCCAGTCCCACCCCCTGCCCAAGCAGGGTCACCCAGAGCAGGGGGCACAGCACCGCGTCCAGGCGGGGCTTGAAGATCTCCAGAGAAGGAGACTCCACAGCCTCCCTGGGCAGCCTGGGCCAGGGCTCCGTCACCCTCAGAGGGAAGAAGTTCTTCCTCGGGTTCAGCTGGAGCTTCCTCTGCTTCAGTTTGTGCCCTTTGCCCCTTGTCCTGTCGCTGGGCACCACTGGAAAGAGTCTGGCCCCATCCTCCTCACACCCATCCTCAAGATATTTCGAGGCATTTCCAAGGTCCCCTCGCAGCCTTCTCTTCTCCAGGCTGAACAAGCCCAGCTCCCTCAGCCTCTCCTCGTAGGGGAGATGCTCCAGTCCCCTCCTCGTCCTCGTAGCCCTCCGCTGGACTCTCTCCAGTAGCTCCTCATCTTTCTTGAACTGGGGAGCCCAGCACTGGACACAGCACTGCAGATGGGGCCTCCCCAGGGCAGAGCAGAGGGGGAGGAGAACCTCCCTTGTCCTGCTGCCCACACTCCTCTTGATGCACCCCAGGATCCCATTGCCCTTCTTGGCACCCAGGGCACGCTGCTGGCTCATGGTCACCTTGTCATCCAGCAGGACACCCAGGTCCCTCTCCGCAGAGCTGCTCTCCAGCGGGGGGATGCATCCTGCTGGTGCTGAGCCCTCCATCCCCCCCAGGTATGCCTTCCACAGCTCCTCCTGGCTGGCGGCGGGACGGGCCGACCCGGCAGCCCCCGGTCGCGTCCACTTCCACCCCGACTCCCCGGCCAAGGGGGCCCAGTGGATGCGGCAGATCGTCTCCTTCGACAAGCTCAAGCTGACCAACAACCTCCTGGACGACAACGGCCACGTGAGGACCCGACCCCGGGGTGGGCGATGGTGGGGGGACACAAGCTGCCCCCCTGCACCTGGGGGGGTCCTGCCCACCTCCCCTCTCCACCCTAGATCATCCTCAACTCCATGCACCGCTACCAGCCCCGCTTCCACGTCGTCTTCGTCGACCCGCGCCGGGACAGCGAGCGCTTCGCCCACCAGAACTTCAAGTCCTTCAGCTTCCCCGAGACCCAGTTCATGGCGGTGACGGCTTACCAGAACCACCGGGTGAGCCCCGGGAAGCAGGGGGGGACACACATCGGGGTGCCCCCCCCAACCCCCCCAAGGACCCCCTGACCCCGCTCCCCTCCGCAGATCACCCAGCTGAAGATCGCCAGCAACCCCTTCGCCAAGGGCTTTCGGGATGGAGACCCCGAGCCGTGGTAAGACCCCCCCACACCCACCCGCCCTGACACCCCGCTGAGGGGCTGCGTGCCGCCCCCCCCCTGAGCCCCCCAAGTTTCTCTCACAGGTGTGGGGTGCCGGCGGGGTCCCTGCTGGGTGCAATGCCCCGCGCCCGCACCACCGCGCCGCCCTCCCGCCCCGAGAAGCCGGAGAAAGGTAGGGGGGCTGGGGAGGGGGCTGACCCCCTGCTGCTGTCCCTGCCCCCCCCCCCGGGGGCTCCCTGCAGCCGTGGGGCTCTGGCTGCTGCCGTGCCCCCCCCCCCCAGCAGCCCCCCACGGCTTCCCCGAGCTGCCCGTGCCCCCCTTCCAGCCCCTCACCTGCCCCCCCGGTGCCTACATGGGGGGCAAGCCCCGCACCCTGCCCTACCCCCTGCCCACCTTCCCCCCGCTCAGCACCTACAGCTACGGGCAGCAGTGATCGGGGGGGGGGGTACCCCCAGCCACCCGGGACCCCCAACCCAGCCGACGGCCGAGGGCACGGAGACGCAGAGCTGGGGACGAGCCACCGGGACGGCTTTATTCGTACTGGGGAGGACGCTGCAGCCGGACCCCCGGGGGCTTGGGGGGGGGGGGGACCCTGCCCCTCGCCCCCCCCCAGCCGAGCTCCCCGCAGCGGGGTGGGGGGGATGGGGTCCGGCCGACGCTCCGAGCCCCCCGGCATCCCCGCGGCGCAGCTACTCGCAGGCGTCGGGCGCGAAGGCGAAGGGGCACAGCTTGTACCCCCCCCCCCACGTAAAACTTATTCTGAAACTCCACCCTGCCGAGGAGATGAGAGGAGAGGAGTCGGTGGGGGGGGACCAGTCACCCCATCCCACCAGTCCCCCATCAAGCCGGGCTCACCAGTGCAGACGCAGGGCGTGGAGGAAGGCGGAGAGCCCCTCCATCACCAGCAAGATGGCGACGGTCAACGCGGCGAAGGCGGCGAAGACGGGCACCAGCACCACGGCGCCCGCGTAGCTCAGCCCCACGAAGCCGTTGCGCATCACCATGGTCCACAGGACCTCCGACAGCTCTGGGGTGGGGGGAAACGGGGACGGGGGGAGGGGGTGAGGCTCTGCCCGAGCCCACGGGGGGACGCGGGGGTCCGCGGGGGGACGACTCACGGGCGTGGGCCAGGCTGAGCGCCCAGAGCCGCAGGTAGGACGCGGTGTTGGAGACGCAACCCAAGCAGTACTCGATGGTGTGGATGGCTTGGTGCATGAAGACCTCGGCGAAGTCCACGTGCTGCGGGGACGCGGGACGTCGGCCGGGGGGGACATGGGGACACGGCTAACCCTCCGCCCCGCCGCCCCTCACCTCGGCGTCGGGGCTGTGCCCCCCGCTCTCCACGTCCTCCTTGGTCGCGTTGACCGAGTTGCCGGCCTCCTGCCCCTCCAGCAGCGGCTCCTGCTCCCCGCCGGCCGCCGGCTGCGCGGGGACGGCGTGGGTGCTGAGCCCCCCGCCACGCAGCCGAGCCCCCCGCCACGCAGCCGAGCCCCCCACCCACACCATGCCCCCCCCAGCCTTACCACGGGGCGGCTCGTCCTCGGCGCACGCCGGTGACGGCACCACACGTAGAGCGGTGTCCCCAGCAGCAGGACGGGCACCGACGCCAGCGCCAGCACCACCAGCACCGTCTGCACCGGCACCTGCGGCACAGCAGCACCCGGTTCAGGGTCCCCTCCGGCACCCCAGCTGAGAACGGCCCCGCTCGTGACACCGGGGGGGGGACCCTGACACCCCAGCCCCGCTGCTCCCAGCCTGGGCGAAGGGATGGGTGCCCCCCACCTCGGCGGGGGGCTACCTGGCCCTGGTAGAGCGGGAGGTTGTCGGCGTTGGAGGTGAAGAGGAACATGTCGATGAAGTGGATGAGGATGCTGGGGGCCACCCGGGAGTTGGCGGCGCCGAACTTGACCCACTTGTAGAAGATGAGGAAGACGAGATAGCCGAAGAGCGCCAGGAGGAAAACCAGCTCGGGCAGGAGCTCCAGGACCAGCCGGTGCCGCTGCTGGAAGTGCCTGGGCAGGGGGACATCAGCCACGCTCAGCCGGGCACCGCGCGTCCCCACGCATCCGGGGGCTCCCATCAGGACACCACTCACCCACCCCACCCAGGTGAGTCCAGCCCGAGTCCCCTTAGCGTGACCACGGGTGGCCAGAGCTCCTGGGTGCAGCCACGGGGACTCACACGTGGTTGAAGACCCCCAGCAAGACGCCGAAGCCCATGTGCACGATGCCCAGCACCACGGACATCTTCATCTTGAAGGAGTTGAGGAAGGTGAGGTGGTTGGTGGCCAAGCTCCAGATCTGTCGTGGACAAGGTGGGTGAGACTCTGGGCCACCCCACCGAGGGTCCCGCTCCGTCCTCTGCCCCATGGGACACTCACTGGGTCGATCCCGAAAGGATAGGGCCCTTGGAAGACACCGGTGACGTTGGGGTCTAGGGTGAGGGACGGGTGGGTGGCAAGGTAGGCAGAGCTGTGGGCAGAGCGAGGGGGTGTCGGTGCCAGCAGGGACCCCGGCAGGGTTCACAGGGGGGCTGGGAGTCCCACCTCCAGGAGGAGTGGTTGGCCATGGTGGCCACGCTCCAGGCGGAGGGGAAGATGACGGTGGCTTTGCTGAAGCACTCGTTGTAGATGAAGCCGGTGTAGATGGAGAAGGCCCCCATGAGCAGGATGAGGTAGCGCCCCTCGAAGAACGTCAGCCAGATCTGGTGGGGGGACACATGGCTCCCATGTCCCACACCACCTCCCCTGCCCCACGCTGTCCTCCTCCCACGCCGCCAACCCTGCCCCACACTGTCCCCATGCGGTACCACCACCCCCATGTGGTACCACCAGCTCCATCCCATGCCCCCAGACGTGTCCCCCACCTCCCAGCCTGGCCCCCCGCCATGTCCCCCTCACCTCGTTGCTGGCCTTCTGCAGCCTGGGGCTGTTCTCATACACCACCATCCAGAGAGCAAAGAGGAACATGAGCAGCCCATGTCCCACGTCCCCAAACATGATGGCGAAGATGAAAGGGAAGGTGATGATGGCGTAGGGCGCTGCGGGGACACGGGGACCACGTCACACAGGGGCCCCCCCCTGCAGCCCCAGGCTGTGGTGGGGGGCCGAGGGACCTTACCGGGGTTCACCTCCTGGTAGCTGGCCACCCCGTAGGCGTCCACGATGCTCTGGAAGCCGGCGGTGAACTTGTTGGTGCGGATGAGGGTGGGGGGGCTCTCCGTGGTGGGGACACGCTGCACGAAGCACTCCACGCTCGAGCCGCTCTTGTACTGCGGGGAAGCACCCGGCGCCTGACCCACGGCACCCACCCGCCCGGCACCCACCCCACCACGGCACGGGGACACCGAGCGACCGCTGGCATCAGGACACGGAGGCACCGACCAACCCCAGCACAAGGACATGGAGACACTGAGCAACACCTGGCATGAGGACACTGGGACACCAAGCAACCCACGGCACAAGGGCATGGGACACCAAGCAACCCACGGCACAAGGGCATGGGGACACCAAGCAACCCATGGCATGAGGACATGGGACACCAAACAACCCACGGCACAAGGGCATGGGACACCAAACAACCCACAGCATGAGGACATGGGACACCAAGCAACCCACGGCACAAGGGCATGGGACACCAAGCAACCAACAGCACGAGGGCATGGGACACCAAGCAACCCACGGCATGAGGACATGGGACACCAAACAACCAACAGCACGAGGGCATGGGACACCAAGCAACCCACGGCATGAGGACATGGGGACACCAAGCAAACCACAGCACGAGGGCATGGGGACACCAAGCAACCCATGGCATGAGGACACTGGGACACCAAGCAACCCACGACTCGAGGGCATGGGACACCAAGCAACCCACAGCACAAGGGCACAGGGACACCAAGCAACCCATGGCATGAGGACTCTGGGACACCACGCAACCCACGGCACAAGGGCATGGGGACACCAAGCAACCCATGGCATGAGGACGTGGGACACCAAACAACCAACAGCACGAGGGCATGGGACACCAAACAACCAACAGCACGAGGGCATGGGACACCAAGCAACCCACGGCACAAGGGCATGGGACACCAAGCAACCCACAGCATGAGGACATGGGGACACCAAGCAAACCGTGGCATGAGGACACGGGACACCAAGCAACCCACAGCACAAGGGCACGGGGACACCAAGCAACCCACAGCATGAGGACATGGGGACACCAAGCAACCCACGGCACGAGGGCACGGGGACACCAAGCAACCCACAGCATGAGGACACCGGGACACCAAGCAACCCACCGATCCCTGGCGCAGGGCGTCCTGCACTTGGGTGAGGTCCCGCACGGGGCACCAGACCTCGGCGATAAGGCACTTCTCGGTGACGTCGAAGCTGCACTGGTTGAGGATGAGGTAGATGGCCTTCATCTTCTGCACCTGCACCCGCCAGGTGGGCAGCGCCAGCACCACCTTGTCCAGCACCTGCGCCAGGTACTGCTCCGTCTCCTCCAGCACCTGCGGGCGCCCAGCGGTGGGGTCAGGGATGGGGGGTCCCGGCATGGCCCCCCCGGTCCCCACTACGGCGCCCAGCTCACCACGCTGAGGTCCTGGATCTGGCTCTGCAGCCCACTCATGGTGTCCACCCGGCTGGCCTCGCTCTCCGGGTAGGGGTACACGTGGCAGTGGAAGCTGGGACAGACGGATGACGCGTTGGGGGGTGCCGGGGCTCCCCGGGGTGGCCCAGCCCACCCCCGTGGTGGGGGTCTGGAGTGGGTCTTGCTAAATAAACCTCTACGTGGCCAGACGCGTGGCGCAGGGCCACTGGCTCACCAGTCCGAGATCTTGCGGATCTTCTGCCCGATCTGCTCGCCCCAGTAGGAGATGAGGAAGATGACCCAGGTGATGCTCTCGCCCTGGGGACAGCAGTGCCCACATAAGCCCCAGCCATCCTGGCCCTCCTTCCCTGCCCATCCCGGTGTCCCACTCACCGTGGCCGGGTCCTCCATGGGCTCGGGCATCTCCACGAAGCTGGCCACCAGGTAGCCACGGCAGGCGCGCCACAGCAGCCGCTCGAAGGCGCTCACCCGCCACGGGTGAATGACACCGGCCACGAAGCTGCGGGGACACGGCGAGGGCGCTGGGCACGGCTCTGCTGCTGCCCCCAGCCCCGTGGGTCATCTCCAACCCTTGCCCGCTGCCCCACGGCTCACCTCCAGGCTTTATCCTACAGCCTTAGCCAAGGTTCCTGCCCCATGGCCATGTTGTTGCCCCATGGCCCATCTCCAACCCTTATCCCACAGCTTTCCCAGGTGCCCCATGGCCAAGCTACTGCCCCATGGTTCATCTCCAACCCTTATCCTACGTAGAGTCATGCCAGCTGCCCCATGGCCCATCTCCAACCCTTATCCCACAGCTTTCCCAGCTGCCCCATGGCCAACCTACCACCCCATGGCCTATCTCCAACCCTTATCCTGAGTAGACTCATGCCAGCTGCCCCATGGCCCATCTCCAACCCTTATCCCACAGCTTTCCCAGCTGCCCCATAGCCCATCTCCAACTCTTATCCTACATAAAGTCATGCCCACTGCCCCATGGCCCATCTCCAACCCTTACCCTATACTCTTACCCACTGTCCCTGCCCCATGGCCATGCCTGCTGCCCCATGGCCCACCTCCAACCCTTATCCTACGTAGCATCATGCCCAATGCCCCACGGCCCATCTCCAACCCTTATCCCACAGCCTTCCCAGCTGCCCCATGGCCAACCTACCACCCCATGGCCCATCTCCAACCCTTACCCCATACTCTTACCCGCTTTCCCTGCCCCATGGCCATGTTGCTGCCCCATGGTTCATCTCCAACCCTTATCCCACAGCTTTCCCAGCTGCCCCATATCCCATCTCCAACCCTTATCCTACGTAGAGTCATGCCCACTGCCCCATGGCCCATCTCCAACCCTTACCCTATATTCTTACCTGCTGTCCCTACCCCATGGCCATGTTGTTGCCCCATGGTCCACCTCCAACCCTTATCCCACAGCCTTCCCAGCTGCCCCATGGCCAACCTACCGCCCCATAGCCCATCTCCAACCCTTATCCTACGCAGAGTCATGCCCACTACCCCATGGCCCTTCTCCAACCCTTATCCTACAGCCCTGCCCAGCTGCCCCATGGCCCATCTCCAACCCTTATCCTACGTAGAGTCATGCCCAATGCCCCACGGCCCATCTCCAACCCTTATCCCATACTCTTACCCGCTGTCCCTGCCCCATGGCCATGTTGCTGCCCCATGGTTCATCTCCAACCCTTATCCCACAGCCTTCCCAGCTGCCCCATGGCCAACCTACCACCCCATGGCCCATCTCCAACCCTTACCCCATACTCTTACCCGCTGTCCCTGCCCCACGGCCATGCCACGGCCCCACGGCCCCTCTCCAACCCCCGCCCCCCACGCCAGCCCCGCTTACTTGATCTTGCGGTCGAGATGTTGGTGCAAGGAGGGGTCGAGGATGGGCTCACGCTCGGAGAGCGCCCGGGGCCGCGGCGGGGAGCCCAGGGGTGCCTGCGGTGACGGAGAAGCAAAGAGACGATGCCGCGGGGCGGGGGGAAGCGGGGTGCAGGGCAGCCCCCCGGGTTCCCCCCACCTCGGGGACCCACCGGCAGGCTGGTGAAGCGCTGGCCCTCGCGCAGGACGTGGAGGTACTGGCGCAGGTCCCGCAGGCGCCCGCGCAGCGAGGCCCGGTTGCGGCTGACCTCCCGCAGCTCCTGCGCCAGCTGCTCCGACTGCTCCTGCACCCGCAGCGCTTCCCGCGCCAGCGGCGCCCGCGGGCTCTCGGCGCACGGCTCCAGCGCCCGCCCGGCGCCCCGCAGCTCCTGCTGCAGGAAGGCTGCCAGAGGGGTGGTTAGATGGGGGGGGGTCGGGAGGGGTACCCCCAGAGCAGCCCTGCAGCCCCCCGGCACTCACTGAAGGTCTTCTCCATCTCCTCGCAGCGCCGCACCTCGCCCACGAAGCGCCGCTGGAAGGCACTCACCTTGGGGTTCAGCTGCCAGGACACGGGGGGGCACGGTCACGGCACAGCCCTGGCACGAGGGGGGGGGGTCCAGCAGCCCCAGCACCCCCAGCCCGGCACCATGCCACAGCCCCCAGTATGCGGAGCGCCCCAAGCCACCCAGATCCAGCCTCTTAGACCCATGGAACCCCAAATCACCAACATCCACCTCCTGCGCCCACCACACCCCAAGTCACCCACCCCAACTCCATTGCACCCATTCGCTGTACCCATGGCACCCCAAATCCACCTGCACCCAACCTTTGTACCCACGGCACCCCAAATCCACCTGCACCCATGGCACCCCAAGCCACCTACCCCAACCCTGCTGCACCCATTCCCTGTACCCATGGCACCCCAAATCCACCTGCACCCAACCTCTGTACCCACGGCACCCCAAATCCACCTGCACCCATGGCACCCCAAATCCACCTGCACCCATGGCACTCCAAGCCACCCACCCCAACCCTGCTGCACCCCTTCACTGCACCCATGGCACCCCAAATCCACCTGCACCCATGGCACTCCAAGCCACCCACCCCAACCCTGCTGCACCCATTCCCTGTACCCATGGCACCCCAAATCCACCTGCACCCAACCTCTGTACCCACGGCACCCCAAATCCACCTGCACCCATGGCACCCCAAATCCACCTGCACCCATGGCACCCCAAGCCACCCACCCCAACCCTGCTGCACCCATTCGCTGTACCCATGGCACCCCAAATCCACCTGCACCCATGGCACCCCAAGCCACCCACCCCAACCCTGCTGCACCCATTCCCTGCTCCCATGGCACCCCAAATCCACCTGCACCCAACCTCTGTACCCATGGCACCCCAAATCCACCTGCACCCATGGCACCCCAAGCCACCTACCCCAACCCTGCTGCACCCATTCCCTGTACCCATGGCACCCCAAATCCACCTGCACCCAACCTCTGTACCCACGGCACCCCAAATCCACCTGCACCCATGGCACCCCAAATCCACCTGCACCCATGGCACTCCAAGCCACCCACCCCAACCCTGCTGCACCCCTTCACTGCACCCATGGCACCCCAAATCCACCTGCACCCATGGCACTCCAAGCCACCCACCCCAACCCTGCTGCACCCATTCCCTGCTCCCATGGCACCCCAAATCCACCTGCACCCAACCTCTGTACCCACGGCACCCCAAATCCACCTGCACCCATGGCACCCCAAATCCACCTGCACCCATGGCACCCCAAGCCACCCACCCCAACCCTGCTGCACCCATTCGCTGTACCCATGGCACCCCAAATCCACCTGCACCCATGGCACCCCAAGCCACCCACCCCAACCCTGCTGCACCCATTCCCTGCTCCCATGGCACCCCAAATCCACCTGCACCCAACCTCTGTACCCATGGCACCCCAAATCCACCTGCACCCATGGCACCCCAAGCCACCTACCCCAACCCTGCTGCACCCATTCCCTGTACCCATGGCACCCCAAATCCACCTGCACCCAACCTCTGTACCCACGGCACCCCAAATCCACCTGCACCCATGGCACCCCAAATCCACCTGCACCCATGGTACCCCAAGCCACCCACCCCAACCCTGCTGCACCCATTCGCTGTACCCATGGCACCCCAAATCCACCTGCACCCATGGCACCCCAAGCCACCCACCCCAACCCTGCTGCACCCATTCCCTGCTCCCATGGCACCCCAAATCCACCTGCACCCAACCTCTGTACCCATGGCACCCCAAATCCACCTGCACCCATGGCACTCCAAGCCACCCACCCCAACCCTGCTGCACCCATTCCCTGCTCCCATGGCACCCCAAATCCACCTGCACCCAACCTCTGTACCCACGGCACCCCAAACCCACCTGCACCCATGGCACCCCAAATCCACCTGCACCCAACGCCTGTACCCATGGCACCCCAAGACAGTCACCCCAACCCTGCTGCACCCATTCGCTGTACCCATGGCACCCCAAATCCACCTGCACCCAACCTCTGTACTCATGGTACCCCAAGACACCCACCCCAACCCTGCTGCACCCCTTCACTGCACCCATGGCACCCCAAATCCACCTGTACCCATGGCACCCCAAGACAGTCACCCCAACCCTGCTGCACATATTCGCTGCACCCACAGCATCCCAAATCCACCTGCACCCATGGCACCCAAACCACCCACCCTAATCCCCTTGCACCCACTGCACCCCAAATCCCCCACCCCAAACCCCCTGCACCCCGGCACGCAAATGCACCCAGACCAACTCCCGCTCCACCCACCGCACCCCAAGTCACCCACCACAACTCCACTGCACCCATTCACTGCACCTATGGCACCCCAAATCCACCTGCACCCAACCCCTGCACCGTGGCACCCCAAGCCAGTCACCGTAATCCCCTTGTACCCACTGCACCCCTAACCCCCCACCCCAAAACCCCTGCACACAGGGCACCCACCCAAACCCCCCTGCACCCATAGCACACCAAACCAACCCCCCTACACCCACAGCACCCCAAAACCCTCCACCCCAAAACCCCCTGCACCCATAGCACCCCAAACCTTCTGCACCCACCCCCCAGACACCCAAACTCACCCAAACCGACCCCCCTGCACCCACAGCACCCCAAACTGCTCCAGCCCAACCCCCCCAGCCCCCTAGCACCCCAACCCCCCTTGCACCCATAGCACCCCAACCCTCTGCACCCAGCACACCCACACCAACCCCCCTGCATCCATAGCACCCCAAAAACCCCCAGACCAACCCCCCCTGCACCCAGAGCACCCCAAACCTTCTGCACCCAGGGCACCCACACCAACCCCCCTGCATCCATAGCACCCCAAAACCCCCCAGCCTAACCCATCCCGCACCCCAGGCACCCAAACCCACCCACCCCAACCCCCTGCACCCATAGCACCCCAAGCCTTCTGCACCCACCCCCCTGCACCCAGAGCACCCCAACCAGCCCCCCTGCCCCCATAGCACCACAAGCCCCCCCAAACCAACCCCCCTGCACCCACAGCACCCAAAACCCTTCAGACCAACCCCCTCTGCACCCATAGGACCCCAAACCCTCTGCACCCAGGGCACCCACACCAACCCCCCTGCACCCAGAGCACCCCAAAAACACACAGACCAACCCCCCCTGCACCCATAGCACCCCAAACCCCCCCAGCCTAACCCATCCCGCACCCCAGGCACCCAAACCCACCCACCCCAACCCCCTGCACCCATAGCACCCCAAACCCCCCAGACCAACCCTCCCTGCACCCATAGCACCCCAAATCCTCTGCACCCAGGGCACCCAAACCAACCCCCCTGCACCCACAGCACCCCAAAAGCCCCCACCCCCCAACGCCCCCTGCACCTATAGTACCCCAAACCCTCTGCACCCAGGGCACCCAAACCAACCCCCCTGCACCCATAGCACCCCCAAAACCCCCCAGACCAACCCCCCCTGCACCCATAGCACCCCAAATCTTCTGCACCCACTCCCTGCACCCATACCACCCCCAAAACCCCCCAAACCAACCCCCCCTGCACCCATAGCACCCCAAAACCCCCCAGACCAACCCCCCCTTACCACCCATAGCACCCCAAACCCACCCACCCCAACCCCCCAACCCCCCCCCCCACGCACGTCCCGGAACTCCAGCAGCCCCAGTTCTCCCAGTTCGCTGACGCAGCTGTAGGCCGAGGCGGACTGGAGGAAGAGCTGGGCCAGGCAAACCTCCTCGCTGCGGAACATGGCTGCCCCGGGGGGGCCCCCTCCTGGGGGGGGGGGGGGGGAAGTTTGGGGTGGGGGGTGGGGGGGTCAGGGCACCCCTCGGCTCCCCCCGCAGCCGTGGCCACCGGGTCCCGCTCCCACGCGGCTTTTGCCAGCGCTGGGGGTTGCAAAATAGTTCCCTATCCCTGCCCCCCCCCCCCAGTCCCATCCCCCGCCCCCCCCCCCCCGCCCCCCCCCAACCCCCCCCACCCCACCCCGTCCCGCTCAGCTGCGGCTGAGTCAGGGTCACCGCATTCCCCTGGGGGGGGGGGGGGCCGGGGTAACCCGCACCCCCCCCCCGCCGTGCCCCGCACGGCGGGGGGGTGCGGGTTACCCCGGCCCCCCCCCCCAAAAACCCCACCCGGGACTGACCCCCCCCCCCGTGGAGCGCTGAGCCGGCCGGACCCGGCACTTCCTCTTCCCCAGGAAGGACCCGCCCCCCCCCATCTTCCCTTCCCCCCCCCCCCGCGGGATGGAGGGGGTCAGGAGACCCCCCAGACCCCCCCCCCCGCTCGGCTGTCCCGGGGATGAGTCCCCAAGGGTGGGTGCAGGCAGGGGGCTGCCCCCCCAAACACTCCACCCCCCCTCCATCCCTGCCTGTGCCCCCCAACCAGCCTCAGCCCAGGGGGTTGCCCCCCCAAACCCTCCCCCCCCCCCCCCATCCCTGCCTGTGCCCCCCAACCTGCCTCACCCCACGTCCCCTCCCCACCCTGGCACTGGGACTCCCCCCGTTCCCGCACCCCAACAGCCCCAGGACCCCCCCCCTCCCCAAGATGCACCCCCCCAAGGAGGGGTTTCAATCCCCCCGACAGCCCCAGGACCCCCAGCCCCCTCCCCAATATGCACCCCCCAAGGAGGGGGTTCAATCCCCCTGCCACCCCCCAGGACCCCAGCCCCCTCCCCAAGATGCACCCCCTTCACCCTCCCAAGGGGGGGGTCAATCCCCCGACAGCCCCAGGACCCCCCCAGCCCCCTCCCAAGATGCACCCCCCAAGGAGGGGGTTCACTCCGCCCCGACAGCCCCAGGCCCCCCCAGCCCCTCCCCAAGATGCACCCCCCCACCACCCCCCAAGGGGGGAGTTCAATCCCCCTGCCACCTCAGGACCCCCAGCCCCCTCCCCAAGACACACCCCCCACCATCCCCCCAAGGGGGGGGGTTCAATCCCCCCGACAGCCCCAGGACCCCCAGCCCCCTCCCCAAGATGCACCCCCCAAGGAGGGGGTTCAATCCCCCTGCCACCCCCAGGACCCCCAGCCCCCTCCCCAAGATGCACCCCCCCAAGGAGGGGGTTCAATCCCCCCCGACAGCCCCAGGACCCCCCAGCCCCCTCCCCAAGACACACCCCCCACCATCCCCCCCAAGGAGGGGGTTCAATCCCCCTGCCACCCCCAGGACCCCCAGCCCCCTCCCCAAGATGCATCCCCCCAAGGGGGGGTTCAATCCCCCTGCCACCCACAGGACCCCCACCCCCAATGTGCACCCCCCCATGAAGGGGTTTCAATCCCCCCTGACAGCCACAGGACCCCCCAGCCCCCTCCCCAAGATACACCCACCACCACCACCCCGTGGGGGGGGGGTTTGAATCCCCCCCGACAGCCCCAGGACCCCCAGCCCCCCCCCCAAGACACACTCCCCACCATCCCCCAAGGCGGGGGGGGGTCAATGCCCCCAACAGCCCCAGGACCCCCAGCCCCCTCCCCAAGATGCACCCCCCCCCACCCCCCAAGGAGGGGGTTCAATCCCCCTGCCACCCTCAGGACCCCCCAGCCCCCTCCCCAAGACGCAACCACGCATCCCCACCCACCCCCCCACCCACACAGGGGGGGGGTTCAAGCCCCCCCAGACCCCAGCATGACGAAGGAAGAGACACGGAGCACGCCGTCGCTGCGGGTTCGGAAGGGACCTTTGCCCCAGCGCGGAGGGGGGGTGGCAGACCCCTCCCCCGCGCCCCCAGACCCTTTATTGGGGGGGGGGGGCCCCCCGTCAGCGGTACAGGTAATCGGCCTGGATGTTGGCGGCGATCTCGGCCTCCCACTTGTCGCCGTTGTTGAGCAGCTTCTCCTTGTTGTAGAGCAGCTCCTCGTGCGTCTTCCGTCGAGAACTCGAAGTTGGGGCCCTGCCGGGCGGGAGGGGTTCGCCCTCAGGGCTCGGCGGACCCCCGCCAGCAAGGGGAAGGGGCTAGGGGGGGGGGTTTTGCCAACCCCCAGCAACCCAAACGCACCCACGCTGACCCCCTGCACACATAGTACCCCAAAACCTGTGCAGTCAGGGCACCCAAATCAACCCCCCTGCACCCATAGCACCCAAAAACCGCCCAGATCAACCTCCCTGCACCCACAGCATCCCAAAAACCCCCCAGATCAACCCCCTGCACCCACAGCACCCCAAAACCCCCCAGATGAACCCCACCTGCACCCACAGCACCCACCAAAACCCCCCAGACCAACCTCCCCCACACACACCCCAAGCACCCAAAACCCATCCAGAACAACCCTCTGCACTCAGAGCACCCCAAACCAACCCCCCTGCACCCACAGCACCCAAAAAACCCCCCAAGAACAACCCCGCCTGCACCCATAGCACCCCGAACCCTCTGCACCCAGGGCACCCAAACAACCCCCCTGCACCCACAGCACCCCAAAAGCCCCCACCCCAATGCCCCCTGCACCCATAGTACCCCTAACCCTCTGCACCCAGGGCACCCAAACCAACCCCCCTGCACCCACAGCACCCCAAAACCCCCAGACCAACCCCACCTGCACCCACACCACCCCAAAAGCCCCCCACCCCAACGCCCCCTGCACCCATAGTACCCCTAACCCTCTGCACCCAGGGCACCCAAACCAACCCCCCTGCACCCATAGCACCTCAAACACACCCAAACCAACCCCCCTTGCACCCACAGCACCCCAAAACCCCCCAGACCAACCCCACCTGCACCCACAGCACCCCAAAAGCCCCCACCTCAATGCCCCCTGCACCCACAGCACCACAAACCCCCCCAGCCTAACCCACCCCACACGCCAGACACCCAAACCCCCCCACCCCAACCCTTTGCACCATAGTACCCAAACCGTCTGCACCCAGCGCACCCAAACCAACCCCCTGCACCCATAGCACCCAAAACCCCCCAGCCCAACGCCCCCTGCACCCATAGTACCCACCAAACCCTCTGCACCCAGGGCACCCAAACCAAGCCCCCTGCACCCACAGCACCCCAAAACCTAACCAACCCCCCTGCACCCACAGCACCCCAAACCCCCCAGACCACCTCCCCCCCACACATCCCAAGCACCCAAACCCACCCAGACAACCCCCTGCACTCAGAGCACCCCAAACCAACCCTCCTGCACACACAGCACCCCAAAACCCCCAAGCCCAACGCCCCCTGCACCCACAGCACCCCAAAACCCCCCAGCCCAATGCCCCTGCACCCACAGCACCCAAAACCCCCAGACCAACCTCCCCACATACACCCCAAGCACCCAAACCCACCCAGAACAACCCCCTGCACTCAGAGCACCCCAAACCAACCCCCCTGCACCCACAGCACCCCAAAACCCCCCAGCCCAATGCCACCCTGCACCCACAGCACCCCAAAGCCCCCCAAACCAACCCCCTGCACCCACAGCACCCCAAAACCCCCCAGACCAACCTCCCCCCACACATCCCAAGCACCCAAACCCACCCAGAACAACCCCCTGCACTCAGAGCACCCCAAACCAACCCTCCTTGCACCCACAGCACCCAAAACCCCCAGCCCAACGCCCCTGCACCCACAGCACCCCAAAACCCCAAAACCAACGCCCCTGCACCCACAGCACCCCAAAACCCCCAGCCAACCTCCCCCCCACACATCCCAAGCACCCAAACCCACCCAGAACAACCCCCTGCACTCAGAGCACCCCAAACAACCCTCCTTGCACCCACAGCACCCCAAAACCCCCCAGCCCAACGCCCCCTGCACCCACAGCACCCAAAACCCCCAAAACCAACGCCCCTGCACCCACAGCACCCCAAAACCCCCCAGACCAACCTCCCCACACACACCCCAAGCACCCAAAACCCACCCACAACAACCCCCCTGCACTCAGAGCACCCCAAACCAACCCCCCTGCACCACAGCACCCCCAAAACCCCCCAGCCCAACGCCACCTGCACCACAGCACCCCAAAACTCCCCAGCCCAACGCCCCTGCACCCATAGTACCCCAAACCCTCTGCACCCAGGGCACCCAAAAACCCCCCTTGCACCCACAGCACCCCAAAAGCCCCCAGACCAACCCCACCTGCACCCACAGCACCCCAAAAGCCCCAGACCAACCCCACCTGCACCCACAGCAACCCAAAAGCCCCCAGCCCAACGCCCCCTGCACCTATAGTACCCCAAAACCCTCTGCACCCAGCGCACCCAAACCAACCCCCCTGCACCCACAGCACCCCAAAACCCCCAGCCCAACGCCCCCTGCACCCATATTACCCCAAATCCTCTGCACCCAGCGCACCCAAACCAACCCCCCTGCACCCATAGCACCTAAAACCCTCCAGACAACCTCCCCCACACACACCCCAAGCAGCCAAACCCACCAGAACAACCCCCTGCACTCAGAGCACCCCAAACCAACGCCCCTGCACCCACAGCACCCCAAAACCCCCCAAGCCCAACGCCCCCTGCACCCACAGCACCCCAAAACCCCCCAAACCAACCCCCCTGCACCCACAGCACCCCAAAACCCCCCAGACCAACCTCCCCCCACACATCCCAAGCACCCAAACCCACCCAGAACAACCCCCTGCACTCAGAGCACCCCAAACCAACCCTCCTGCACCCACAGCACCCCAAAACCCCCAGCCCAACGCCCCCTGCACCCACAGCACCCCAAAACCCCCCAGCCCAACGCCCCTGTACCCACAGCACCCCAAAACCCCCCAGACCAACGTCCCCCCACATATCCCAAGCACCCAAACCCACCCAGAACAACCCCCTGCACTCAGAGCACCCCAAACCAACCCTCCTGCACCCACAGCACCCCAAAACCCCCCACCCCAATGCCCCCTGCACCCACAGCACCCCAAAACCCCCCAGCCCAACGCCCCCTGCACCCACAGCACCCCAAAACCCCCAGACCAAACTCCCACACACACATCCCAAGCACCCAAACCCACCCACAACAACCCCCTGCACTCAGAGCACCCCAAACCAACCCCCCTGCACCCACAGCACCCAAAAACCCCCCAGAACAACCCCGCCTGCACCCATAGCACCCCGAACCCTCTGCACCCAGGGCACCCAAACCAACCCCCCTCCACCCACAGCACCCCAAAAGCCCCCACCCCAATGCCCCCTGCACCCATAGTACCCCAAACCCTCTGCACCCAGGGCACCCAAACCAGCCCCCCTGCACCCATAGCACCTCAAACACACCCAGCCCAACCCCCCTGCACCCACAGCACCCCAAAACACCCATCCCAACTCCCCCCCACATCCCAGACACCCACACCCACCCAGACCAACCCCCCCTGCACCCATAGCACCCCAAACCCTCTGCACCCAGCGCACCCAAACCAACCCCCCTGCACCCATAGCACCCCAAAACCACCCAGACCAATCCCCCTTGCATCCAGAGCACCCCAAACCCCCCCAGCCTAACCCACCCCACAGCCCGGACACCCAAACCTCCCCACCCCAACCCCTTGCACCCATAGCATCCCAAACCCTCTGCACCCAGCGCACCCAAACCAGCCCCCCTGCACCCACAGCACCCCAAAACCCCCCAGACCAACCCCACCTCCACCCACAGCACCCCAAAAGCCCCCAGACCAACCCCACCTGCACCCACAGCACCCCAAAAGCCCCCACCCCAACGCCCCCTGCACCTATAGTACCCCAAACCCTCTGCACCCAGCGCACCCAAACCAACCCCCCTGCACCCACAGCACCCCAAAACCCCCCAGCCCAACGCCCCCTGCACCCATAGTACCCCAAACCCTCTGCACCCAGGGCACCCAAACCAACCCCCCTGCACCCATAGCACCCCAAAACCACCCAGAACAATCCCCCTTGCATCCAGAGCACCCCAAACCCCCCCAGCCTAACCCACCCCACAGCCCGGACACCCAAACCTCCCCACCCCAACCCCTTGCACCCATAGCATCCCAAACCCTCTGCACCCAGCGCACCCAAACCAGCCCCCCTGCACCCACAGCACCCCAAAACCCCACAGACCAACCCCACCTCCACCCACAGCACCCCAAAAGCCCCCAGACCAACCCCACCTGCACCCACAGCACCCCAAAAGCCCCCACCCCAACGCCCCCTGCACCTATAGTACCCCAAACCCTCTGCACCCAGCGCACCCAAACCAACCCCCCTGCACCCACAGCACCCAAAAACCCCCCAGCCCAACGCCCCCTGCACCCATAGTACCCCAAACCCTCTGCACCCAGGGCACCCAAACAAAGCCCCCTGCACCCACAGCACCCCAAAACCTCCCAGCCCAACCCCACCTGCACCCACAGCACTCCAAAACCCCCCAGCCCAACGCCCCCTGCACCCATAGTACCCCAAACCCTCTGCACCCAGCGCACCCAAACCAACCCCCCTGCACCCATAGCACCCCAAAACCCCCCAGCCCAACGCCCCCTGCACCCATAGTACCCCAAACCCTCTGCACCCAGGGCACCCAAACAAAGCCCCCTGCACCCACAGCACCCCAAAACCTCCCAGCCCAACCCCACCTGCACCCACAGCACTCCAAAACCCCCCAGCCCAACGCCCCCTGCACCCATAGTACCCCAAACCCTCTGCACCCAGCGCACCCAAACCAACCCCCCTGCACCCATAGCACCCCAAAACCCCCCAGCCCAACGCCCCCTGCACCCACAGCACCCCAAGCCCCCCCCCACCTCCACGATGGCATCCACGGGGCAGGCCTCCTGGCAGAACCCGCAGTAGATGCACTTGGTCATGTCGATGTCGTAGCGCGTGGTGCGGCGGCTGCCGTCGGCTCGCGGCTCGGCCTCGATGGTGATCGCCTGCCGCCGGGACCGGGCAACACCATCAGCCCCCACGCCGGGCGGACGAGGAGGAAGAGGAGGGTGGCTGAAGGCTGACCTGGGCCGGGCAGACGGCCTCGCAGAGCTTGCAGGCGATGCAGCGCTCCTCCCCGGAGGGGTAGCGGCGCAGGGCGTGCTCCCCGCGGAAGCGGGGGCTCAGCGGCCCCTTCTCGAAGGGGTAGTTGATGGTGGCCGGCTCGCGGAAAAGGTAGCTCAGCGTCATGGCCAGGCCTGGAAGATAAAGAAGGGGGGGGTTACAGCACTTTAGGGGGGGGCTGGCACCCCGCAGATGGGTGAGGGTGATGGTGGGGGGGTGCTGAGAGGGGTTTGCCCCCCTCCTGGGGGGCTCCGGGACTCACCGCGGAAGAGCTCGGTCCACAGCAGGGTCTGGGCGGCCCGGTCGGTGATGGAGCGCATGTCCATGGGTGGCTCCTGGACGTTGACGTACTCTGCGGGGAGAGGGGGGGGGCGTGGGGTGGGAGGGGGGGGCGTGGGGTGGGAGGGGGGGGCGTGGGCCAGGTTGGGGGGGGCTGCGCGGAGGCAGCGTGCCCCTACTCACTGTAGCAGTGCCGGGGGCCGGTGGTGCTGAGCGGGCGCAGGTAGCCTGGGGGGGCCGGTGGGCCTGGGGGAAGGGGGGTGGGGGGAGAGAGGGCTCAGGGGGGGGTTTGGGGTGGGGGGGGTGCAGAGGGGGTTTTGAGGGGCCCGGCGCGGCCCTCACCTGCGCGGGCAGCGCGGTACAGCAAGCGCAGCGCCGCCATGTCGGGGCCTGCTGCCGGCGGAGGGGTCGGCAGGCGGCTGGGGGGGGGGGTTGCAGGGGGCTGGAACCCCCCCACAGGGGACCCAGGTGTCCTCCTGACCCCCCACCCTCCACCAGCAGGGACCCGGAGCCCCTAGGACTCCTCCCCGCCCCGAGGGACCCAGGTGGCCTGACACCCCCCCCCCCCCCAAGTGACCCAGGTGCCTGTCCCCCCCAAAGTGACCCAGGTGCCTGTTGCCCCCCCCTCACTCCCCCCAAAGGGATCCAGGTGTCCTGACCCCCCCCCAAAGTGACCCAGGTGCCTGTTGCCCCCACCTCACTCCCCCCAAAGGGACCCAGGCATCCTGACCCCCCCCCCAAAGTGACTCAGGTGCCTGTTGCCCCCCCCTCACTCCCCCCAAAGGGATCCAGGTGTCCTGACCCCCCCCCAAAGTGACCCAGGTGCCTGTTGCCCCCACCTCACTCCCCCCAAAGGGACCCAGGCATCCTGACCCCCCCCCCAAAGTGACTCAGGTGCCTGTTGCCCCCCCCTCACTCCCCCCAAAGGGATCCAGGTGTCCTGACCCCCCCCCCAAAGTGACCCAGGTGCCTGTTGCCCCCACCTCACTCCCCCCAAAGGGACACAGGCATCCTGACCCCCCCCAAAGGGACCCAGGTGCCTGCTGCCCCCCCCTCACTCCCCCCAAAGGGACACAGGCATCCTGACACCCCCCCCCACAAGGGACCCAGGTGCTTGTTACCCCCCCTCACTCCCCCCAAGGGACCTGGCTGTCAACCCCCCGCCCCCCCAAAGGGACCTAGGGGTCCTGGCCTCCCCCACCCCCCCACCAAGGGACCCCGGTGTCCTGACCCCCTCTCCAAGGGACACTGGCATTCTGCCCCCCCCCCGCACCCCCCCTCCAAGGGACCCAGGCATCCTGACGCCCCCCCCCCCCCCTCCAAGGGACACAGGTGCCTGTTACCCCCCCTCACTCCCCCCAAGGGACCCGGCTGTCACCCCCCCCCCAAAAGGGACATAGGGGTCCTGGCTTCCCCCAACCCCCCCACCAAGGCACATAGGTGCCTGTTCCCCCCCCCCCCCCGCCCGCAAGCGACCCGGCTGTCACCCCCCCCCAAAGGACCCAGGCGTCCTGAACCCCCCCTCCAGGGGACCCAGGCTTCCTGGCCTCCCTCCCCACAACTCCCCCAAGGCACCCAGGCCCCTGTTCCCCCCCCCGACTCCCCCCAAGGGACCCTGCTGTCCCCCCCCCCGAGGGACCCACAAGCCCTGGCCTCCTCCAACCCCCCCCCTCAAAGGACCCAGCCCCCCTCCCCACGGGACCCAAGCACCCCAAGCCCCCCCCACCCCGCACCCCAGGCAGCCTCCCCCCCCCCTCCATGGGACCCACAAGCCCTGCCCCAAGCCCCCTCCCCCCTCTCCGGCACCCAAGTGACCGCCCCCCCCCCCCAAGGAGGGACTGAGCGGCCCCCCCGGCCCCCCCCAGGCCCAGGCGCCCCAGGGGGGGCTCCAGGCGTCCGGGCCGCCCCTTCTCCCCCCTTTGGGGATCCGGGGGGACACGACGGAGCCGCCACAACCCCCTAGCACCCCAAGCCCCCCCCCCCCCCGCTCACCTCCCCCAACGACCCAGGCGTCCTGACCCCCTGGCCCCGCCCCCAAGCCGCACCGCGCAGGCGCGGAGGGCCAGCGGCGCAGGCGCAGAGCGGCGCCGGGGTCACGGGGGCGGGACGGGGGCGGGCCTCCGCGCCGGTGGGCGGTGACTCTCAAAGACGGGGTGGGCGGGGCGGCGATGCGCCACACTCGCTTTCCATTGGCGGGAGGCGTGGGGTTGGGCGCGGCAGCGCGGCGATTGGCCAGCAGGGCGGAAGCGGAAGCGGAAGCGGGTGTTTATTGCGGCTCAGAGCAGGGCGCAGGTAGCGCGGCGCCGGGTCTCGGTAGCGGCCCGGAGCAGCGGGAGGCGGCCCGGGGCGTAGGGCGGGTAACGCGGGGCGTTCAGCGCCTCCCGGCCGGCCCCGCGGAGCAGCGCCGACCGCCGGTGCGAGAACGTCTCGAAGCTGGAGCGGCCGTGGTAGCAGCCTAGGCCGCTCTGCCCTGCGGAGAGGGGTGCTTCAGAGCCGGGGCCAGGCCTCGGCACCGGGGAACCGGCGCCGGGCGGAGGCCCTGGCGGAGTTCAGGGCTGGAACCGGGGCAGGGGCCGAGCTCCGACCCCCGGCCTGGGCGAGGGGGTCGGCCCCGGGCCCCAGCCCTGGGGACTTGGCACTGGGACTCGGCCCCAGCATCAGCCTCGGCCCCGGGGGCTCCTCAGCCCCGGGGGCTCCTCGGCTCCGGGGCAGCAGCGACCCAGGGGTGGCCGAGCTGGGCAGGCTCCGGGCAGCGTTCCCCCAGGAGAGTGCAGGGCCCTGGGCTTGCCAGCGCTGGGGGCGGTGGGTATGGGGGTCCCACTCCCCCCTCCCCGTTCCCGGGGATGAGCCTACCGATGCCGCCGAAGGGCAGCGAGGGGAGCGTAATGTGCATGATGGTGTCGTTGGCGCAGAAGCCGCCGCTGCTCGTCCGCTCCAGCACCCGGTTCACCACCTGGGGGGGGGGTGAGGACAGGGGGGTGATGGGCACCCACCGTGCACCCCTTTTGTGCCTCTTCCCCGCTGCCTGGGGTGCAGCGGGACACGCGTGGCCAGGGACATGGGGGATTTCTCTTCCCACGACCAGGGATGAGGCTGAAGGAGCAGCCCCGGCTGGGGAGGGTGGCTGCAGCTCTCCAGACCCACGCGGCAGGATGTGACCCAGGCCGAGGGGGCTGCTGCTCCCACCCCATCTCCGCACCTTCTTGGAGGAGGAGAAGACGTAGAGGGCCAGCGGCCGCTCCCGGGCATTGATGAAGGCGATGGCGTCCTCCACGCTGGCTACGGTCAGGATGGGCAGGATGGGCCCGAAGATCTCCTCCTGCATGACGGACTCGTCCTGCTGCACGTCCACCAGCACCGTGGGGGCTGCGGGGCGGGAGCCAAGCCCGGGCTGCCTGGCTGATCGCATCCAGCGGGACCCCCACCCCATCCCGCCGGCGCTACGCCCCATGCCCTCACCGATGTAGCGCGTCTCCGCATCCGTCTGTCCTCCGATGACCACGCGCCCGCAGCGCAGCAACGCCTGCACCCGCCGGAACTGCTTGTCCCCTGCGATACGGGCGAAGTCGGGGGACTCCCGAGGGTTGGGGCCGTAAAACTCGGTGACGGCCTCACGCAGGGCGGGGAGCAGCTTCTCCCGCATCTCCACGCTGCACAGCACGTAGTCCGGGGCCACGCAGGTCTGCCCGGCATTGAAGAAGCGGCCCCAGGCCACCCGCCGGGCCACGTTCTGCACGTTGCAGGTGTCGGACACGTAGCAGGGGTTCTTGCCCCCCAGCTCCAGCGTCACCGGCGTCAGGTGCTTGGCGGCGGCTGCCATCACCATCCTCCCCACGGAGGGGCTGCCTGTGGGTAGGGGGAGCGGCGTGAACCCGGCGTGGTCAAGCTCTCCCCACAGATCCACGCCAGGCCGGGGCAGCCCCGTGCCCGTCTCCCTGCCTGGAAGCGGAGGGATGGGACTGGAGCTTCACCGGTGAAGAAGATGTAGTCGAACTTGTTCTCCAGCAGCCTGGTGGTCTCCTCCACGCCGGCGGCCACCACGGCAAAGCAGTCCTGAGGCAGGGAGGGGAGGTGGGAAGCGTGGCACCAGGGTTGGAGCAGAGAGAGGGCGTGGGGGGACGTGGCTCAGCCGAGCAGGTTTGGGACACGGAGGGGCAGGTGGCCCTGGAGAGGGAGGTGGCCGCAGGAGAGGGCTCTCTTACCTTGTCCAGGTACCTGGGCAGCGCCTCGGCCACTAACCTCTCCACGTTCCTGCTGATCTCGGAGGGTTTCATGATGACGCAGTTACCTGCAGGACAGGAGCTCCCTCCTGGTAAGGACCTTGCTCCTGGGGAGAAGGAGTCCTGCCCCCAGTGCAGCCCCACCTCCATCACCCTGGGGAGGACGCAGGGCACCCCAGGGTGAGGTTCTGGTCCCCCCCAGCATGGCAGGGACTCAGCCCATCCTCACCAGCAGCGATGGCCCCAATGAGGGGCACCAGGAGGAGGTTAATGGGGTAGTTCCAGGGCGCAATGATGAGCACCACCCCGTAGGGGTCCTTGCGGATGAAGGCCGAGTCCAGCTGCGTCGCCTGCGGAGGGAAGGATGGCGTGAGGGACACCTGCCTCCCATCCCGCGTGTCCCCGCCGGCCGCTGCCCCGTACCCAGTTCTTCTCCACGTGCTCGTCCTTCATCCAGGTGCCCAGGTGGTTGAGCGTGTGGTTGAGCTCGCTCCTGTGGTTGAGCTCGCTCCTGCAGACGGAGATCTCGGAGAGCTCCACTTCAAAGGGCGGCTGCGGGCACACAGGAGGTCATGGCCACCGCTGCCGGCGCAGCCCCGCGCCCACCACGTGATGGTTGTCCTCGCAGAGGGCAGCATGGGGTCTCCTGGCCGCTTTAGAAGGATGTGACCCTCTCTGCCGGGGCAGACACCCCGTGGCCTTGCAGTGGCAAAGACGGGTGGCACGGCTACCGCTCCGGTGTGCCACCGGCATCGTGCCACGCTGCCTGACCCCATGCCAGCAGGTTCCCAGGGCACGGTAGAAGGTCGTGATTGAAGACGTGGACTTGGTATCTCAAGAGCTTCAGCGGCAGCGAGCACGGCGTGCTGCGCACACGGCTCCAGAGGTGGAGATGAGAAACAAGGGCCATGAATTGCTCTCGGCGAAGGCTTCCCCGGAGCTAAGTGACCCCGTTTCTGTGCAGCCAGAGGGAGCTGCTGTATGGTTTTGCACCCCACCCAGGGGCACCTTCAAAGGCTAAGCTGGAGATAGCTGCAAAAAACAAAGGCCACCGCTCCGGGGTGCAGTGGGCTGAGTAAGGACGCACCCCGCCATTGGCCGCTGCCCCGCAGTCGGACGGGGAGAGACTCCGAAGAGCAAAAGCAAGAAAACTTGGGCCGAGATACAGACAGTTTTATAAATAAATGAAAGGGGGGCAAAAAAATACCAAGTGATGGAAAGGAACGCGCTGCCCTGGCCACGGTGGTCCCACCTTGCCCATGTCCAAGGCGGTGGCTTCCAGGATGTCCTCCTTCTTCTCGTCCAAGAAGCGTCCCAGGGCCTCCAGCTGGGCCAGGCGATATTCCACGGGCCGCGTCTTCCCGGAGAGCCAGGCTGCCCGCAGGCTGCTCACCAGCCCGGCGTGGGAGCTCATCCCGAGAGGAGGCTCCGAGCTCCGCGCTGCTGATAAGGAAATCCCGCTTGCCTCGGGGTGTCCGGACCTGACCGTGAGGTAAAACCCCGGGGCGTGGGCTGGGTGACGCAGCTGGCCGGCGGGCAAAGCCACCGCCTTCCCTTCTTCCCCCGCAGCCAGCGGGGCTGGCCCAGCACCGCCAGCCCTCCAAGCTGGGAGCTGGAGCAGCCCAGCGAGTCCCTCCGCTCCCCGGTGACCGCGCTAGGTGGGACGTGTCCAACGGGATTTTGTTCTTGAGAAGCAGCGGGGTTGGGTTTGACTCGGTTTCTCCGTTTTTCGAAGCACGGGGTGGGGTTAGTTGGGGCCGAAGGGAGAGGAGGAGCAGCTTGGGATGAAGGCAGGGAGCCCAGAAACCCCCCAGGATGGAGCCAAAGCAACGGGGACAGAGCAGAGAGGGGCTCCGGGGGACAGCACACCCCCAAAACGCTGCAGGAGAAGGCCTCCCATCCCTGCTGGTGCCTTACCCGTCCCTCTCCTCCGCGCTCAGCACCCCGTGCTTGCTCGAAGGTCTCTGAGCGCCGAGGAGATTGCCAGCCCTCAGCGAGATAAGGGGAGATGAATTGCAGGGCACAGGGCGGAGGACACCGAGATCCTCCCAGTGGAAGGACCGGGCAGGAGGGCGTCGGTGTGGACCTTCTAAGGGGAGAGTCCCCAAGGCGGGGCACGGGCAGGAGGAAGGGACCGCTGGCATCACCCTCGGGCACCCCACCTTCAGCCCCTCGGCTGCGGTGGGGCCGGTGGAGATGGGGCAGGAGGCTGCTGGCACCGGGTGGGGCTGGAGATGGCATGGGGGCGATGGGGGGGACATGGAGGGAAGCACACAGGAGGCTGTAGGTTGCAGGGCAAGGCCTTTCATTGCACGCGGCCGCGGGGACCGCCACGGCAGGAGACCCTCAGAGCAGGGTGCAGGTGCCCTTGCGCTTCACCTCGGAGGCGGCCCGGGCGATGCCCAGCTTCTGCTGGCTGTAGGGCGGGTAGCGCACGGCGTTGAGGACCTCCCAGCCCATGCCGCGGTGCAGGCAGCCGCGGCGGTGGGTGAAGGTGTCGAAGGTGAACTTGCCGTGGTACATCCCCAAGCCGCTGTTCCCTGCAACGCACAGCACAGGTCCCTGGTTGGTGGCTGGGTCTGGCCGTCACCCACCCTCCATTTGGGCCAACGAGCCCAAAATTAAGCTCCCAGCTCCCCTCTCGAGGGCAGCACGGAGGAGGTGGTGGAGACTGCTTGTGTCTGTGGATGGGACCATGTTCTCACCCAGCTGCTTTCTAACGCCAGGGCCAGCCGTGGCCCGGCTTCCGCAGAAGGTGATCTAAAGAGGACCATGGAGGTGGCCTAGCTGAACACCCAAATGGTGCTTGAGGGATGCTTGGAGGACAAAGACAAGGCTGGGAGGAGGAAAGGTTCCAAACAACCCTCTCCTCAGTCTGGGTTTCACCATTTCAGGTAACACGTTTAGCCCTGGTGCGAAACTCGCCGCGTTAAACCAGGCTCAGAAAAATGTTGATGGGATACGAGTTTGGCAAAATGGCGTCTTCCCAGCAGAGGAGAGACTGCGCCGCGGAGGGTTTCTGAGCCGAGGAAACCGGGTGAAGGCTGGAGCCTTTCACATCGTGCTGCTGCTTTGGGGAGAGGATCCGAAGTGTCCCAGCTTTGCTGGCAGATGGGAGGAGTGGAGCCGGGGGACAAGGACGGGCGACGCGTTCAACGTGGCGCGGCAGAGGACAGGCAGCGAGAGCGCTGGTCGCTGCCTCCCCATCCTCAGCCTCCAGGGAGGAAGCAGTGTTTATTCCAGCCCAAAACAAGTAAGCCTTGTTAAATGGATGCTCTTGAGGATCTCCATGGATCCTTAAACACCTAAAACACTCTAAAGAAAACTGGTCTTGCTTCTGTGTCTTCTGGTCTTGCTTCTGTATCTTCTGGTCTTGCTTCTGTGTCTTCTGGTCTTGCTTCTGTATCATGTTCACCTGCTCTTTTTCAGGTGCTTCCTACATTCCCTCTCAAGTTTCTGTTCTCTTTTTACTTTAAATCTGAGAGCTTTATTGATTTTTAAAAAAAAAACCAAACCTTTTTGATCCTAAAATCTTGCCTGGTGCCAGAGCGACTGGGAAGGGCGTCACCAACGACGTGGCGTTGGAGCGAGCAGCAGGAACGCGACACTCCTGCCAGCCAAGCTTCCCTACCACAGGGACACCCTCCAAATCACGTCCCCTCCATGCTGGCTCCAGCCCCGCTGCTGGTGAGACTCCAGGATTGGAGAGGCTTGATAGTCGAGGTGGCTTTTGTGAGGAGGTGACCCACCTCCGAGGACGGGTGAAATGATTATTGGAGAGGGTTGATTGTCGAGGTGGCTTTGGTGAGGAGGTGACCCATCTCCAAGGACGGGTGGAATGATTATTGGAGAAGGTTGATTGTCGAGGTGGCTTTGGTGAGGAGGTGACCCATCTCCAAGGACGGGTGAAATGATTATTGGAGAAGGTTGATTGTCGAGGTGGCTTTGGTGAGGAGGTGACCCACCTCCAAGGACGGGTGAAATGACAGTTGGGAGGTGAAAGCTGGCCAGCAGCAAGAGGGGAAAGCCAGGCGGGCTGGCAGAAACCACGGAAATCCAGCTGTGCGCTGATAACTAACGAGATAAAGATCTGTGAGTCAGCTTGAGCCAGTCAGGCTTCCTGATAAAATGCAAATCCTGGTCAAATGAGAGTTACGCTGCCTGTCTCGCACGTCAGCAGCCCCTGTGTGGAGGAAGGTCACTAGATGGCTCTTGGCCAGCTGAGTGGCTGATTCTCCGGGTGAGAACACGAGGTGGTTTTCCACGGTAGTGAAGATCGTCTGATCAAAAGTGGGTGTCTCCGTGACCTACCTGTCTCCTCCTTCCTGTCTAGGGGAAGAGAGAAGCACTGCTGGACGTGGTTTTTAAGCCTAATTAGACATCCAGAAGAAATACAGCCCCAACGAGCTGTTTCTCTCCGCCAGCTGTGAATCGCCGTGTCACGGGGATATCGCAGCGACTAAAAGTTTCCGTGGCATCAGGGAGAGCCTGGGTAGGTGCATGGAGCCCAGCACCCGGTGGGACCCTTCTGGCTCCTCAAATCCCTTGAGCTGGAAGCAGAAGCAGGCTGGAAGACCTTGGGGAAGGAAGAACGTGCGTTCTTTCGCTGTTCTTACTAACGCATCTGCGTGGGCTTGTGGTGGAAGAATGCGGACCTAGACACAGCCTTGCTCTGAAGCCTTTCAAAGACTGACAGGGTTGTCTTCCAGCTAATCCTTTGGATAGGAAACATCCCACGGGAGCTCAGAATCGCATGGATCGACTGAAATGTGAGAGCTTCGCAGCCTACAGCTGAGACTCGTTTCCTCGCTTCGCATCGCAGGGAATCCGTGAGTGATTCCTTGAATTCACCAAGTGTAGACCTAAAACCGCGGCGTGGACACGGAGCAGCCCGCAGTACCGCGGAAAGCGGAGCGACAGCCTCCTCGGCCACCGTTCTCCAGCAGGAGACTTCACCACAAGGTTCTGAATCAAACGTAGACCTTCTCAGAGTCCACCAGCTTCAAAATGCTTTGTGTGAAGCAACAGGGAGGACCATTCAAAACTGCACAGGTCAATAGATCGGCCTTGAACAGATCACCCTTGGGTGATTGGTCGGTTCTGCGATGGGATGGTGGTAAATGCTTGTAAAGCTTTTCACCCTCGTAGTGTTTCCGCCAGGCTGTGGTCTGGATTTGCTGCTTTTTAGTCCACCGCGGTTTTACGCAGCGTAGGTCTTCAGGAGTTCATGTAACGGAACGTGTGTGCGTTTGGGAACTCATTAGGAACTGTGCTGTCTTCAGACCTGGAGTCCACAGTGGGGATCCATGAAAAACTGAAATTCTGAGTTCCTGAAAGCTGTGGGTAAGCAGCAATTCCCAAGTTTTCTCCTGTGGAGAAAAGGGCTAGCAGAGCAGCGAGATAGGTGCGTGAGAGCTGGCTGCCGGCACCCTGCCGCGGCACTGCATGCGGAAAGGAAGGTCTGGAGATGTTTCTGTGGTGTCCACATACACAGTTCCCTACCTTCTAAACAAGACATTTCCACATGCACAGGGAGCGCTGTGCTTGGGCTGGCAAACATGGAGAGGAGAGATCTCACGGTGCTCCACGCGTGTCCGGCAGCAACAGGGCTGCACAGCCCAGGAGCTCAGCCCCGGCGCAGTGAAGCAAAGGGCTTCTGGTGGGGCCCTGCCTGGTGCAGAAGCATTTCCCTACAGACCATTGAGCCCTCGGGACTGGGTGCCCCGTCTACCCCGAGACCCTGCCCCACCACGGCTCGGGCTCCGTGGGTGGGATCCCACCTGGCTCACGCTGGGCAGATTGGGGGATTTGGACCTACCGATCCCACCGAAGGGCAGCGAGGTCAACGTCGCGTGCATCAGGGTGTCGTTGCCGCAGAAGCCACCGCTGCTGGTCCGCTCCAGGACCTGGTTCACCACCTGTGAGGGAAGCAGAAGAGGGGATGTGGGTCTCGCACCCTGTTCCCGCACCTCCAGCTGCAGTCCTTCCCGCACAACCAGGGCTGTCTGCTCTAAAGAACATTTTTGGAGCATGAAGGTGGCTGACTACACCTGCTGAGGAGCACGAGACAAGCGTAGCCCTGGCTTCACGCAGCCTGTACGCTCTACCTTGTCGTCGGAGGAGAAGGCGTACACAACCAGTGGCCGCTCGCGGCTGTTGATAAAGTCGATGGCTTCATCCATGTTGGCCACAATGACAATGGGCAAGATGGGGCCGAAGATCTCCTCCTGCATGACAGGATCAGAGGGCTGCAAGTCCACCAGCACTGTGGGAGCTGCAGAGAAAGAAACCCAAAGACATCAGCCATGCATAGAGGTTGGAGACGACACCTGGGTCCTCTGCCCAAGACCTATAGCTCCTCTAAGACAGGACACGTTGCCAAGCTCCCCAGTTGCGGTGCAAACCTTCCCTGAATGTCACTTCCAACTAGAACCTCCCCTCCAGTTGTGAGACCCTCTCCAAAATCCAAGTTCAATCCATGCAAGGATGAAGACTTACATCAAGTTCAAGCCCTCACCGATGTAGCGCGTCTCTGCGTCCGTCTGTCCTCCAATGGCCGCACGCCCGCAGCGCAGCAGAGCCTGCACCCGCTGGAACTGCTTGTCCCCCACGATGCGGCCGAAGTCGGGGGACTCCCGAGGGTTGGAGCCATAAAACTCGGTGATGGCCTCACGCAGGGCAGGCAGCAGCTTCTCCTGCATCTCCACGCTGCACAGCACGTAGTCCGGGGCCACGCAGGTCTGCCCGGCGTTGAAGAAGCGGCCCCAGGCCACCCGCCGGGCCACGTTCTGCACGTTGCAGGGGTCGGACACGTAGCAGGGGTTCTTGCCCCCCAGCTCCAGCGTCACCGGCGTCAGGTGCTTGGCGGCGGCTGCCATGATGATCCTCCCCACGGAGGGGCTGCCTGTGGGCAGGGGAGAGACGCGTCACGGTGAGGATCCCACCGGCTGCGGCGCAGCTCTGGGACGCGGCACTCTGGGGAGCCAGGTCCCGGGGAAAGGCACCAAGTCCCACCAGACCCTCAGAGGCACCCGTCCCAGATCCTCCAGCGGATCCCGACACCAGATCCCCAACCCGGTGAGCCCTGCCGCCTTAGAGCATGGGCATGGGGTCCTGCTGGCAGGATAAGCCCCCCAGGGGGGTGTCTGGTGGGAACCCCTCTTCTTTGCTGCACAAAAACCATGGGACGCACCGGTGAAGAAGATGTAGTCAAACTTGTTCTCCAGCAGCCTGGTGGTCTCCTGCACGCCGCCGGTCACCACGGCAAAGCAGTCCTGAGGCAAAAGAGGAAGAGTCCAGCTCTGTCAGCGTCTGCCCGGGCCACTGCGTCCCCGTCCCTACCAACAGCGTCCCAGGCTGCTGGGCGTGCAGACACAAGCTCAGCGTGGAGGCAGGAGGTATGGCAGCACCTGAAACCAGGGCTGGGGGGGTGTTCATGTGTGCAAGGCAGGGTTGGGAACACCATGGCCCTGGGGCAGGAGCAGGGAGAGCTTCTTACATTGTCCAGGTATTTGGGCAGCTCTTCAGCCATGAGTCTTTCTGTGTCTTTGGTCATCTCCGAGGGTTTGACAATGACACAGTTACCTGGGGGGAGATCGAGAGGACGTCAGAGCAGCGACACGGTGACAGCCAGCCCTTCTGGCACCCTCGATGGTGCCTGGCCCTGCCTGGATCCTCCGGGCCAGGGGACAGGTTCAGCTCACCGGCAGCGATGGCCCCGATGAGGGGCACCACGACGAGGTGGATGGGGTAGTTCCAGGGCGCGATGATGAGCACCACGCCGTAGGGATCCTTGCGGATGAAGGCCGAGTCCAGCCGGGTCACCTGCAGGACACCCACCGCGTCAGGAGTGCTTCGTTCCACCACCATCTCCGTGCCCACATCCCACCCATCTCTGCCCGGCAAGTGGGTCTTTCCCCCCATCCTCTCCCTCATCTGCCACCTTACCAGACTCCTGTCCACGTGCTCGTCCTTCATCCAGTGGGACAGGCTGTTCAGCGTCTCATGGAGCTCGTTCTTGCACAGGTGGAGCTCGGAGAATTCGGCTTCGAAGGGCGGCTGGGGACACACAGCACCCTCCATGTCAGATCTGCGTCTGCTGCGGCACCGCAGCAGCTCCTATCCCTACCCTGTGCATTTTTTTACCCAAATTTGGGTAAAAATCCCGAATCACAACCCCTTTTTCTGTGACGTTTTCACACCAGAGCGAAGTAGTGAGTTGATGGAGTCCAGCAGGATGGGCTGTTCTTTCAGGACCAGACAGTAACTGAGGTAAGAGCCTGCAGGGATTTAGCCCAATAAATAAAAGCTGGGAAGAGAACTGGGTGCAGATCCCCCCGCCACCCGCCTTCACCTGGCTTCACCTTTCCCACCATGGACGTGTCACCGGCGTGGGAATAGCGCTGGTGCCAAGGGCCGGCTCTGCCAGCAGCTCCTCACCTTCCATCGGTGGGGAACCCTCGGTGTTTGCCCTGCGGTTGGGTCTCTTCTCACCCGGGAGGGTGGTGGAAGGTGGATGGGGACTGGTGGGGAAGTGGGAGGTTGGAAGGATGAAGCCAGCCAGTGCTGGGGGCCATGCGCCACCCGGGTGCCAAGATTTGGGAGGAAATGTGGGAGAAAAGGGAACATTTAGATTTTTTGGAACCTTGTTTGTGCAGGGCTTTTTGGCAGAGTGAGCTGAGAAAGCGCGGAGGAGACCCTGTCCTGAGCTTTGGAAGGAGAAGAGCAGGATGCAAAGGCTTCCAGAGGTGGTCCTCCGCAGGGTGGGAGGACATACAGTCACAGAATGGTAGGTAGGGGTTGGAAGGGACCTCTGGGGTCACCCAGCCCAACCCCTTGCCCAAGCAGGGTCACCCAGAGCAGGCTGCACAGGACCTTGTCCAGGCGGGGCTGGAATATCTCCAGAGAAGGAGACTCCACAGCCTCCCTGGGCAGCCTGGGCCAGGGCTCCGTCACCCTCAGAGGGAAGAAGTTCTTCCTCATCTTCAGCTGGAGCTTCCTCTGCTCCAGTTTGTGCCCGTTGCCCCTTGTCCTGTCACTGGGCACCACTGGAAAGAGTCTGGCCCCATCCTCCTGACCCCCACCCTGCAGATATTTAGAGGCATTTCGAAGGTCCCCTCTCAGCCTTCTCTTCTCCAGGCTGAACAAGCCCAGCTCCCTCAGCCTCTCCTCGTAGCAGAGATGCTCCAGTCCCCTCCTCATCCTCGTAGCCCTCCGCTGGACTCTCTCCAGTAGCTCCTCATCTTTCTTGAACTGGGGAGCCCAGCACTGGACACAGCACTGCAGATGGGGCCTCCCCAGGGCAGAGCAGAGGGGGAGGAGAACCTCCCTCACCCTGCTGCCCACACTCCTCTGATGCTCCCCAGGCCACAGGTCCTGCAGCCAGGGACCCCCAAGGGCTGAGGAGTTTGGGAGCGGCGCAGGCGCGCGGCTGGGCACGACGTCGGGAGGAGAAGCGAGGTGAAGGAAGAGGCTGGGCTGCCTCTCCGGGCAGAAAGCGAGCGGATGACACCAGCAGACCGGCACGTTGGGTGCCTCTTCCGAGGAACCGAGAAGCTCGGCCGGCGCTAACGCTGTCAGCCCGCTGCGGCGGGTGCCCGGGCGAGCGGGGCGTCTCGGCTGGGCGACGCAGAGCAGAGCCTGCCCACCACGTTCCGAGGTGAGGTTGGGGAAGACCAAGCCTGGTACCTCACCATGGAGTAGAAGCAAGAAGCCACAGGGACCCAGCGAGCAGAAGCGTGGTGCAGGAGGTGTCCCGTGTGTCCCTGAGGAGAGACGGGATGAAGCACAGGCGGAAGGATGCTCTGACAGCAGAAATGGGGGTAAGGGAGAAGCAGTAGATGTTGGGGCATCTCAGTTTTCCTTCTGTGGGAGTTTTGGCCACGGCAGCGGGTCCAGAGCGAGCGCGCAGCTCTCGCTGCGGGCAGGAGGCAGCGCCGCTGCTTCCAGAAAGACTTGGAAATATCCTGGGTGTTTTGGCTGTTCCTGAGCATCCTTCGCTGAGCCGGGGCTGGACGGACCTTTGGTCTCGCTCGATGCGCCGTCCTCCTGTCCCTGTGTCAGCTGGGGGGGGGTCACTGAGCCGTAGCTGTCGGCGGTGGCTTGGGGACAACCTCAGCAAGGTGCTGCCGCCGCGGGCTTGGTGCGGAGAAAACCACGTGACTAAAAATTATTTCACGACTGTGCTATTGTGAAATAGTTGTCGGTTGTGCTAAGCAAGAAGTTAAAAGCCCAAGTTTTAACCCCCGGTGCTGTTGCGTCGTCTTGGGTTCGGCAGGAGGGTTTTTCCGTCTCGGATGTGTCCCTTGGGGGACGGCGGTTGTCGGCCACCACCGTTTCTCTGCTCGGGTTGGAGGTTGGGTGGGTGACACCTTCGCACCGGCCGCCCTGGCCACCAGCGCTGGGCACGGTGTGAGCTGCGAGCACCGGCCAGGCCTGACCAGGGAAGGGGAAGGGAAGGGGAAGGAGAAGGGAAGGAGAAGGGAAGGAGAAGGGAAGGAGAAGGGAAGGAGAGGGGAAGGAGAGGGGAAGGAGAGGGGAAGGAGAAGGGAAGGAGAAGGGAAGGGGAAGGGAAGGGGAAGGGAAGGGGAAGGGAAGGGGAAGGGAAGGGGAAGGGAAGGGGAAGGGAAGGGGAAGGGAAGGGGAAGGGAAGGGGAAGGGAAGGGGAAGGGAAGGGGAAGGGAAGGGGAAGGGAAGGGGAAGGGAAGGGGAAGGGAAGGGGAAGGGAAGGGGAAGGGAAGGGGAAGGGAAGGGGAAGGGAAGGGGAAGGGAAGGGGAAGGGAAGGGGAAGGGAAGGGGAAGGGAAGGGGAAGGGAAGGGGAAGGGGAAGGGAAGGGTCATTCTGTGTCCCTCCACCAAGGGAGCATCAGGACCACAAACGCCCATGTTGGAGGCTTCCCAGCGCAGGGGGGGGTCAGGCCTGGGTGAGCACCAAGGGAGGGGAGGGGACGGCGCTGGGTGGAAAGCCCCGAGGCGGGGAGCGTGCGGAGGGGTGACAGGAGACAGGCGCGGACGTGCCCGGAGGAGAGGTAAACTGAGGCCGCTGGGTTTGGCCCAGACACTCCCCATGGCTCCGCTGGGGCATCACGTCAACCCCTGGCGTGGGGGTGGGAGGGCTGCGGGCAGCCCCCCGGCGCCTGGGGTCCCCCGTTCCCGGCCCCCCCTCACCTTGCCCATGTCCGAGGCGGTGGCCTCCAGGATGTCCTCCTTCTTCTCGTCCAAGAAGCGTCCCAGGGCCTCCAGCTGGGCCAGGCGATATTCCACGGGCCGCGTCTTCCCCGAGAGCCAGGCTGCCCGCAGGCTGCTCACCAGCCCGGCGTAGGGGTTCCCGCTGTGGGGACGGGGGGGGTCAGAGGGACCCCAGCCCCACGCGCTCCCGGTGACGAGCGAGAGGAGCTCCGCGTCGCCCCAGCCCCGCGTCAACCCGGAGCCCGGGGGAGAGGGCAGAGCATGCAGACCCCTTCTCCCTGCCCTCCGCCCCGGCCACGCACCCTCACCTCGTGGCATCACTGTCCACGCTCCCCTTCCCACCACCGCCATCGTCCTGGGGGGCTTCCCCAGCCCCGCTGCCCGGGGGCTGCAGCTCGGGGGGCTGCTGCGGGCGGACGCTGCCGGTCTCCATGGTCCCAAGGGAGCGGCTCGGGGGGCTTCACCCGCAGGAGGTGGCCTCGGGGGGCCCGGCCAGGACCCTGCTGTGCCCCGGGGCGGGCAGGGTGCAGGCAGGGTGCAGGCAGGGTGCAGGCAGGGTGCAGGCAGGGTGCAGGCAGGGTGCAGGCAGGCAGCGACTGACCCACCGTTCCCCCGGAGAAGGGGAGGCTGCCGGCTTCCTGCTCTGCCCCCTCGGCCGCCCGCCCCGCTGCGTCACCGCTGGCTCCGCTCCAGCCCAAACCACCCGGGATGCAAAACGCACCCCAAACCCGGCCCCGGGGCACCCCACTGCCACGCAGGCACCGGGTGCGGCGTGACGGAGGGGGACGCAACCCCTGCGAGGCGCGGCCGAGGGTGTTGGGGTGATGGATGGGGACGCTGGGGGTTCACGCACCCAGCCCCGGGGCTCGGCTGCCGGATTGCCGCCCAGCACCCCCAAATCCGGGCGACGGAGTCACGAGGCGAGGCCAGGCGGGAGGGCTCAATGCAAAGTCTTTACTACAGCCAGGGTTACACGGAGGAGGAAGCAACGGCCAGCACTGAGGGGACAGCGAGCGAGGTTCCACCCAGGAGGAAATGTCAGACTGATGGCAGATGGGGCCAACTGCTGGTCCTCAGCCTGGCAGGGACCATTTCTCTGCGGGGAGGAGGAGGATGGGGTGAGAAAAACAATTCTGTGCTGTTTGTCCCGGCCAGCGGTCGGAGCAGAGGCGGCTGGGGAGGAGCGAGCGTGCAGGAGGAGATGTCCGTCCCCGCCGCCCCGACTGTGAGGCAGAACAGGCAGCAAGGGATCAAGGGACCGGTGCTGAGGAGGAGGACGAGTGGTTTAGCTGCCCGGGGGGGACCCAGCCGGGATTTTTTTCCCCCCCCCAGCAGTCCAGGAGCAGAGCGGGGCAGCCCTCAGAGCAGGGTGCACATGCCCCTGCGCTTGACCTCGAAGGTGGCCGTCAACAGCCCCAGCTTCTGCTGGCTGTAGGGCGGGTAGCGCACGGCGTTGAGGGCCTCCAGGCCCATGTTGCGGTGCAGGCAGCCGCGGCGGTGGGTGAAGGTGTCGAAGGTGAACTTGCCGTGGTATTTCCCCAAGCCGCTGTTCCCTGCAACGCACAGCACAGGTCCGAACACGCTACGGGACTCGGCCCCTGCCCACATCGAGCATCAGCAACAGACCACAGAATCACAGAATAGTAGGGGTTGGGAGGGACCTCTGTGGGTCATCTAGTCCAACCCCCCTGCCGAAGCAGGGTCACCTACAGCAGGCTGCACAGGACCTTGTCCAGGTGGGTCTTGAATATGTCCAGAGAAGGAGATATTCTTGGACCACTGTTCAGAGGTCCAAGTGCACTGGTTTTACTGGCCTAGGTTTATCTCCATCAGCTTGGCTGGGTCAGCGAGGCTCGGTTTCCCTCCACCCTGCCTGCCCGTGGTTAGGAGCTCCCATCATGGCCCCTACGAAGGCCAGCTTCTTCTCGGAGCTCTTAAAAATTCAGAGCCTCGTTGGCAGCACCGGTTCTCCGAATTCCTGTGGCTGGTTTAAGCCTGAGGTTGCACGTCATGGTTAGCAGCCCCGTGACTTCACATCCGAGCTACTGTGGAAGCTCTGGCAAATGCCGTCTCGCCCCGATGACCTCAGACCCTTCGCCTGACCGGGCTGCTATAAAATGGCTTCACCTGATAATTTGAGGCAGTTTGTCCTGAATCATTTCCATAAAGATAAGTTACGGTATGGGAACCACCAGAATTCTTCCCTGAGCCACAGTCAGGCGAGGAATTAATTGCGCTTTGCTGTCGTGGTGTCCCATTATGTCTGAATCAGCTGCCGGCCCCGACGGAAATGCGGAGCACGAGCAGCATAAACTGAGATATTTTCCGCAGGGAATATTCTGGGGAAGAGATCGGGAGCTGGGGAAAGTGCTCTGGGGAAACGTGGTCAGGGGCTGCCTGGGTTCCTGTGCTCCCCCCTGGACAACGCCACCGCCAGAGCCCAGGGCTGAGCAGACCTCACTTGAGAAAGCATTTCTGGTGGCCCTGGAAAGGAGAAACTCTTCCTCCTCGCCGAGGAGGATCCCTGAGTTACCCTAAGAAGGTTCTCCAGGAATTTATGAGCGTTTTGCTCCCACTATTTAGTTCTAAAAGGCAGAACGAATGTACAAGCCTGCTCCCGAGGGCCGTGAAGGGCTCCCACCCAGCCCCACGCTGTCTGCAGGAGGAACCTCACCTACCCAAGGAGCACAACGCGTCGGGCGCGCTCCCAGGCGGGGAGCAGAGCGACGGGGCAGCACTTGAGGAGCTCCCAGGTAAGCCTGAGCAAGGCAGGAACCCAGCCCCAGCACAAAATTCACTCCCGGTGCCCAGGCTGCTCAGAAACACCGGGGAAATCATCAAGTGGCAGAGGATTCCCCACCTTTGATACGAAGCGTTTGCACCTACTCGGGGAACACCGTGCTTGGGGTGGCAAACACGGAGAGGAGAAACCTCACGGTGCTCCACGCGTGTCCGGCAGCAACAGGGCTGCACAGCCCGGGAGCTCAGCCCCGGCGCGGTGAAGCAAAGGGCTTCTGGTGGGGCCCTGCCTGGTGCAGAAGCATTTCCCTACAGACCATTGAGCCCTCGGGACTGGGTGCCCCATCTCCCCGAGACCCTGCCCCACCACGGCTCGGGCTCCGTGGGTGGGATCCCACCTGGCTCACGCTGGGCAGGTTGGGGGATTTGGACCTACCGATCCCACCGAAGGGCAGCGAGGGCAACGTCACGTGCATCAGGGTGTCGTTGCCGCAGAAGCCACCGCTGCTGGTCCGCTCCAGGACCTGGTTCACCACCTGCGAGGGAAGCAGAGAAGGCAGACAGGGGCCTCGCACCCTGGCTCGATGGCAGCGCTTGTCAAACCTCACCCAACTGATCCATCAGCCCGGCGTGCCCAGAGCAGCTGCCTCAAAAGACCCTTCTAGAGCACGCCACGGGGTGTTGGTGAGGTGGGCACCAGCCCTGCTACCCCATTTCCCTCACCCCCCTTTCTGCTCCATGGTCCTCACGCACCTTGCTGTCACAGGAGAAGACGTAGAGGGCCAACGGCCGCGGCCGCGCGTTGATAAAGTCGATGGCTTCGTCCATGCTGGCCACGACGACGATGGGCAGGATGGGCCCGAAGATCTCCTCCTGCATGATGGGATCAGAGGGCAGGACGTCCGCCAGCACCGTGGGAGCTGCGGAGAAGGGTTACGGCAACGCATCACCCGGCGCACGAGCACGGGCGGTCCCACGAGCCCCAGGCCCCGTGCCCTCACCGATGTAGCGCTCCTTCTCGTCCGTCTGTCCTCCGATGGCCACGCGCCCGCTGCACAGCAGCGCCCGGACGCGGCGGAACTGCTTGTCCCCCACGATGCGGCCAAAGTCGGGGGACTCTCGAGGGTTGGAGCCGAAAAACTCGGTGATGGCCTCGCGCAGGAAGGGCATCAGCTTGTCCTGCATCTCCACGCTGCACAGCACGTAGTCCGGGGCCACGCAGGTCTGCCCGGCGTTGAAGAAGCGGCCCCAGGCCACCCGCCGGGCCACGTTCTGCACGTTGCAGGTGTCGGACACGTAGCAGGGGTTCTTGCCCCCCAGCTCCAGCGTCACCGGCGTCAGGTGCTTGGCGGCGGCTGCCATGATGATCCTCCCCACGGAGGGGCTGCCTGTGGGCAGGGGAGAGACGCGTCACGGTGAGGATCCCACCGGCTGCGGCGCAGCTCTGGGACGCGGCACTCTGGGGAGCCAGGTCCCGGGGAAAGGCACCAAGTCCCACCAGACCCTCAGAGGCACCCGTCCCAGATCCTCCAGCGGATCCCGACACCAGATCCCCAACCCGGTGAGCCCTGCCGCCTTAGAGCATGGGCATGGGGTCCTGCTGGCAGGATAAGCCCCAGGGGGGTGTCTGGTGGGAACCCCTCTTCCTCGCTGCAGAAGAACCAGGCAGGGCTCTGCTCTGGCCCGTGGGACGCACCGGTGAAGAAGATGTAGTCGAACTTGTTCTCCAGCAGCCTGGTGGTCTCCTGCACGCCGCCGGTCACCACGGCGAAGCAGTCCTGAGGCAAAAGAGGAAGAGTCCAGCTCTGTCAGCGTCTGCCCGGGCCACTGCGTCCCCGTCCCTGGGAACACCGTGGCCCTGGGGCAGGGACAGGGACAGCTTCTTACGTTGTCCAGGTAGCAGGCCAGCGTTTCGGCAAGAAGCCTCTCGGTGTGCTTGGCTATCTCCGAGGGTTTGATGATGACACAGTTACCTGGGGGGAGATCGAGGGGACATCAGAGCAGCGACGTGGTGACAGCCAGCCCTTCTGGCAGCCAGCCTGGGGACAAGGCCCCCTCGACGGTGGGATCCTCTGGGCCAGGGGACGGGTTCGGCTCACCGGCAGCGATGGCCCCGATGAGGGGCACCACGGCGAGGTGGATGGGGTAGTTCCAGGGCGCGATGATGAGCACCACACCGTAGGGGTCCTTGCGGATGAAGGCCGAGTCCAGCTGGGTCACCTGCGAGAAAGGCCACGATCCCAGCGCCGTTCCCACCACCTCCTGCCCTGCCCCAGCCCAGCACGCCCCATCCCATCCCCCTCTGCCCCTCGCCGCCCCCAGCCCATCTCCCGCTCTGCCCAGAGCTTCTGCCTCACCAGGTTCTTGTCCGTGTGCTCGTCCTTCATCCAGTGGGACAGGTTGTTCAGGGTAGTGTTGAGCTCGTTCTTGCAGAGGAGGATCTCGGTGAAGTAAGCCTCGAAGGACGGCTGGGGACACAGGTCACATCAGCAGGGCCCCGACCCCCTCTCCCACCCGTGAAGAGCAGCAGAGGCCACGAAGGAGAAGCTCTTAAGCAGAAGTCGCTGCCACCTCCTGCAACCCCCAGGGAGTATCCCAGTCCCTCAAATTTTATGAAAATGGGTATTTGGCCAGGAGAAAAGAACAAGTATCAATATCTTGACAATATTTCACAGCCTCTTCAGCTCAGCCCCTGTGAACAGCCCACCCAGCAACAGAGCCCTGCGCCATGGGGACCGAGCGATGCCACCGGAGCTCCAGACAAGCTGGTACCAGGGTGGGACGCAGCTCCACGCCGCTGACCTCGTGCTCGTGCACGGCTGCGTCCGTGTCCCCACCGCTTGGACGCAGGAGCGGGAGGCAACGCCCTGAGCTCCCTCCCTCAGCCCAAGCTGAAGACCTTGCTTCGTTCAAAGAGAAGTACGAAGACGAGCGGCCGCTTAATTAAACGCCTCATGACGGAGCTCGGGTGGGCACGAGCAGGCTCCCACCGCAGGCAGAACCCCCCCGGAGCCCCGGGGGCTGCTGCTCCGAGCCGGCACGCAGCCGGGAAAGGCCCGGTGGGTGAGACGCCCCAGTCGGGGAATTGAAGACACCCAGCAGGTTTCTCCACGATAGACCCGTCCCAACAGGCAGTGACTAAACGGTGACTCGGGAGCGGTGGCGGGACGTCGGAGCTGGGGTCAGCGAGGCCACCGAGGCATTTCCTGCAGGTGGTGGGGGTCCTCTCTGCTGCCGTCACCGCAGCCGTCAAGCGCAGCTCTGGACCGTTCTTGCAGGAGAAGCGTGAAGTGTGGGCAGCAGGTCAGGGAGGTTCTCCTCCCCCTCTGCTCTGCCCCAGTGAGGCCCCATCTGCAGTGCTGTGTCCAGTGCTGGGCTCCCCAGTTCCAGAAAGATGAGGAGCTACTGGAGAGAGTCCAGCGGAGGGCTACGAGGATGAGGAGGGGACTGGAGCATCTCTCCTGTGAGGAGAGGCTGAGGGAGCTGGGCTTGTTCAGCCTGGAGAAGAGAAGGCTGAGAGGGGACCTTAGAAATGCCTTGAAATATCTGCAGGGTGGGGGTCAGGAGGACGGGGCCAGACTCTTTCCAGTGGTGCCCAGCGACAGGACAAGGGGCAACGGGCACAAACTGAAGCAGAGGAAGCTCCAGCTGAACCCGAGGAAGAACTTCTTCCCTCTGAGGGTGACGGAGCCCTGGCCCAGGCTGCCCAGGGAGGCTGTGGAGTCTCCTTCTCTGGAGATATTCCAGCCCCGCCTGGACGCGGTGCTGTGCCCCCTGCTCTGGGTGACCCTGCTTGGGCAGGGGGTGGCACTGGGTGACCCCAGAGGTCCCTTCCAACCCCGACCATGCTGGGATTCTGTGAAGACTCAGACAGTAACTCAGCAGGATCAGGACAGCCCCGCTCTCGCCCCGGAGAGCGGCACAAGCAAAGCTCCCACACCGGGAAGCCCCGTTTGCAAAGCACGGTGGGCGCAGCCGACGCCCTCCACCGCGACGTCCTTTGGACTCCTCCAACCCAAAAGCACCCCTGGGTGCGAGCCTTCCTCCGTGGCTGCAGCAGAAAAACCACTTTGGGGTTGGAAATGTTGGTTGCCGACTGCCGGGCATCAGCTTCTCGTGTTCCACCAGCACGCCCCGCTCAGGAGACCTTCAGGTCCCCACCGCCGCTGCCAGGAGGCCGAGGTGCTCCTAGACGTGAGGGCTCAGCGGGCGCATCGGGCGTCGGGTGAAGCAACGGGGCCGCTCTCGGCCCGACAGTTGCATCACTGGGAGGGCGAGGAAATTGCCGGCGAAGACGAGTCATTAAGGGTTTTGATGGGACACGGAGATCGTGAGATGCGACATTAAGTCTGAGGTCATCCAGGTTCCTCCAGCGATCGGTGAGGAGAAACCGGCATCCCTGGAGGTGAGGGACCCACCTCAGAGACGTAAGACCAGATGAATTGTCCATCGAGCTATGAAGACCCGACTGCATAACAAGAGTATTAGTAGCCAACCGCCTCTAATTACATACAATTAGGAGAGATGAAGGACGCGCTTCGAGCACCGATGCCTATCAACCCCTGGCCGAAGGAGAAGGCCCTCGCCTCAAACAAACAAGGCAATTACGAGCTGGGGGAGATGTCAGGATGTCAAAACCCGTGTCTGAGGGCACGGTCCTTGGGGTCCGAGCACGACCACGACCAGTTCCGCTGCGCCGGGGCCAGCCGTGCCACCCAACGCCCCGTGGCCAGCGCCTGCGGTGGGCTGCTGGGCTGCAGCACCCGTCGGGAAGGGAAGCGGGGGGAGAAGAGGGTCCTGAAGCAACCAGGCAGAGAAGAGAGGAGCTGAGACTGCCAGACACAGCCGCAGTGGGGATGCTCCTGCTTCCTCACCGAGACCGGCCGGGAGCTCCCAGTGTGCCACAACACCCAGAGCCACCTCCAGGCCCTGGCCTGTGCCACCGCGCGGCTCCCGGCGCGCCAGCGGAACCAGTCCCTGCGAGGCCGGCGAGCAGCCCCGGCCCTGAGCAGCCCTGGGAGGAATGTGCGAGGCCAGCACGTTGGGCAACGCTGGTCATCCCGGGTGCGACCGGGCTGGCGAGGAGCACCCCGAGCCACGACCCTCCGTGGGGGTCGCCTGGACCCACCGGGGGCTCGAAGCGTGGGGCGGACGTGGCCGGTGAAGCTCGGTAACGCCGAGGTTCCCACCTCACGTCGGCCAACGTGGGCTTTGCCTGGTTTAAGTGACCTGGGGACGGGGTGAGCAGCATCGAGCCCACCCAGCGGCGCGGTCCCAACGCCTGCTGTGGCCGACCCTGGCACCTACGGGTGCACCACGCCAGCCCTGCAGTACAAGGAGGACGCAGAACCCCACCAAGGGGACCCCCACGCCCAGAGCCCCACACCTGCACCCGGGAGGACGCAAGACCCAGACGAGGGGGTGCGCAGAGCCCCAAAGACGGGATGCCGGTGGCCGGCCCCCCCTCACCTTGCCCATGTCCAAGGCGGTGGCCTCCAGGATGTCCTCCTTCTTCTCGTCCAAGAAGCGTCCCAGGGCCTCCAGCTGGGCCACGCGATATTCCATGGGCCGCGTCTTCCCGGAGAGCCAGGCTGCCCGCAGGCTGCTCACCAGCCCGGCGTAGGGGTTCCCGCTGCGGGGACGGGGGTGTCAGAGGGACCCCAGCCCCGTCCCAGCCTCTCACGCTCCCAGTGAGCACGGAGAGGAGCTCCACGTCGCCCCAGCTCCGCATCGCCCCAGCCCAGCGTCAAACTGGAGCCCCGGGGTCCCTGGGGAGACCACACACCTGAGTCTCCCCCTCGCTGGTGGGAGCGTGGGCTCCCTGAGCCCCCCACACAGCACCGTTCCTGGCATTCCCGGCGCGTGGTGGCCAACAGACCCCAAACTTGTCCCCCAGCATCCCTCACCAGCACCAACGCGGGGTCCCCGGCACCGCACCCTCTGCCCATCTCACCCCAAACAACCCCGTCTCCCTTCTGCCCCCCGGCCCCTGGCTCTCACCACACGGCGCTGCAGATCCCCGGCCCCTTCCCGATGCCCCCGCCGGCTTTCCCAGCGTCGCTGCCCGCGGGGCCGCACTTGCCGTAGCCCGGGGGCTGCTGCCCGGGGGGCTCGAGGGGCTGCTGCATGCTGAGCTGTGGGAAGGAGCTGCCGGCCTCCGCGGACCCTGGGGAGAGACACGGGGTGGGTTACGTCGGAGCTGGAAGCGCCGGAGATGCCGGCTCGGTTCCGAGGAGTCACCGTGCCCCGAGCCGGCTGGGGCTGCCCTTCGAGGGGTGGCTCGGGGCTGTGCCGGCCGCGGGGTGACACACCCCGGTGTGAGCCCGGCGGGGGATGCCTGGGATTCCCGGGCCCTCGCCACGCTCCGGGACGGCCGCCAGCCTCCAGCCACGGAGCTGCCCGGGCTGCCCTGCCCATGCGGGGTCACCCCTCGGGGGCCTCAGGGACTCCCCCAGGGTAGCGGGGGCCGCAGGGGGGGGCTTCCCCCACGTCCGATGGGCTCCATGCCAGACCTGCCGCTGGCTACGGCTGCGACAGGGACAGCGGCAGCGCCTCTGTCGTGACATATTTAAGAAGGGGGGAAACCAGTTCTGGGCTCCCCAGTTCAAGAGAGATGAGGAGCTGCTGGAGAGAGTCCAGCACAGGGCTACGAGGATGGTGAGGGGACTGGAGCATCTCTGCTGCGAGGAGAGGCTGAGGGAGCTGGGCTTGTTCAGCCTGGAGAAGAGAAGGCTGAGAGGGGACCTTAGAAATGGCTCTAAATATCTGCAGGGTGGGGGGTCAGGAGGATGGGGCCAGACTCTTTCCAGTGGTGCCCAGCGACAGGACAAGGGGCAATGGGCACAAACTGGAGCAGAGGAAGCTCCAGCTGAAGATGAGGAAGAACTTCTCCCCTCTGAGGGTGACGGAGCCCTGGCCCAGGCTGCCCAGGGAGGCTGTGGAGTCTCCTTCTCTGGAGATATTCCAGCCCCGCCTGGCTGCGGTGCTGTGCCCCCTGCTCTGGGTGACCCTGCTTGGGCAGGGGGTGGGACTGGGTGACCCCAGAGGTCCCTGCCAACCCCGACCAGTCTGGGATTCTGTGATCCTGTGACAACGAACGGCGGCCGGAGAGAGGAGCGAGCTGCGAGAGGAACAACCCTGCAGAGCCCCAGGTGGGAGCAGGAGGTGCCCCGGGTGCCGGAGCAGAGGTTCCCCCGGAGCGTGGAGCAGCCCGTGGTGGGACAGGCTGTCCCCGCGGCCGGGGAGGCCCACGGGGGAGCAGACCCCCACCCGCAGCCTGGGGAAGACCCCCATGAAGGGTCAGCATCCCGGGCCACCCCATGAGGACCCCCAAGGACCCCCATGAACGGGCAGCATCCCAGGCTGCCCCCCAGGGACCCCCAAGGACCTCCATGAAGGGTGCGGCATCCCAGGCTGCCCCAGGGACCCCCATGAAGGGGGCAGCATCCCAGGCTGCCCCACAGAGACCCCCAGGGACCCCCATGAAGTGTCAGCATCCCAGGCTGCCCCACGGACCCCCATGAAGGGGCAGCATCCCGGTCTGCCCCACAGGGACCCCCAGGGACCCCCATGAAGGGAGCAGCATCCCAGGCTGCCCCCCAGGGACCCCCATGAAGGGGCAGCATCCCGGGCTGCCCCCCAGGGACCCCCATGAAGGGGCAGCATCCCGGTCTGCCCCACAGGGACCCCCAGAGACCCCCATGAAGGGGCAGCATCCCGGGCTGCCCCCCAGGGACCCCCATGAAGGGGCAGCATCCCGGGCCACCCCATGAGGACCCCCAGAGACCCCCATGAAGGGTCAGCATCCCGGGCCACCCCATGAGGACCCCCAGGGACCCTCATGAAGGGGCAGCATCCCGGGCTGCCCCCCAGGGACCCCCATGAAGGGGCAGCATCCCGGGCCACCCCATGAGGACCCCCAGAGACCCCCATGAAGGGTCAGCATCCCGGGCCACCCCATGAGGACCCCCAGGGACCCCCATGAAGGGGCAGCATCCCGGGCTGCCCCCCAGGGACCCCCATGAAGGGGCAGCATCCCGGGCCACCCCATGAGGACCCCCAGAGACCCCCATGAAGGGTCAGCATCCCGGGCCACCCCATGAGGACCCCCAGGGACCCCCATGAAGGGGCAGCACCCCGGGCTGCCCCACAGGGACCCCCAGGGACCCCGCTGTGGGACCGCATGAGCCAGCACCGGCACTGCCGCAGCCCCACATCCACCCCCCCTGCCCCCCTCCATGCCCAACGCACCCACCCTTCCTCATGGGAACCCACCTGGTGGGGTGCCCAGTGCCCCCCAGCCCCCCAACCTGCGTGGGGCCGGAGAAGCCCGGCCGTGGGGCCCGGTCCCCGGGGTGCCTACCTGGGGGGCTGAGCGGCGGCGAGAGGAGCGCGAAGCCGGGCTGGCGGTGCTGAGGCTCAGGGTGCCCGGCCTAAATGCTGTGGGGCAGGCGGCCGGGCCCCGCCTCCGTGGGGCTGGCAGTGGGGACAAGGCCTGGGGTGGGGTGGGATGGGGTGGGATGGGGTGGTGGCACTGAGGAACTCCTGTGGCCACCAAACCACCACCGTGAACCCTGACCCACAGGGACCCCACAGACACCACTCATCCTGACCCATGGGGACCCCACAGACACCCCTCACCCTGCTCCCCAGGGCCACCCTGACCCACGGGGACCCCACAGACACCCCTCACCCTGCTCCCAAGGACCACCCTGAGCCAAGGGGACCCCACAGACACCCCTCACCCTGCTCCCAAGGACCACCCTGACCCACAGGGACCCCACAGACACCCCTCACCCTGCCCAGGGCCACCCTGACCCACAGGGACCCCACAGACACCCCTCATCCTGCTCCCCTGGGCCACCCTGAGCCAAGGGGACCCCACAGACACCCCTCACCCTGCCCAGGGCCACCCTGACCCACAGGGACCCCACAGACACCCCTCACCCTGCCCAGGGCCACCCTGACCCACAGGGACCCCACAGACACCCCTCACCCTGACCCATGGGGACCCCACAGACACCTCATCCTGCTCTCTGGGACCACCCTGACCCACAGACACCCCACAGACACCACTCACCCTGCTCTCTGGGACCACCCTGACCCACGGGGACCCCACAGACACCCCTCACCCTGCTTTCTGGGACCACCCTGACCCACGGGGACCCCACAGACACCCCTCACCCTGACCCATGGGGACCCCACAGACACCTCACCCTGCTCTCTGGGACCACCCTGACCCACAGGGACCCCACAGACACCCCTCACCCTGCTCTCTGGGACCACCCTGACCCACGGGGACCCCACAGACACCCCTCATCCTGCTCCCCAGGGCCACCCTGACCCACAGGAACCCCACAGACACCCCTCACCCTGACCCACGGGGACCCCACAGACACCCCTCAACCCTGCCCTGGGCCACCCTGAGCCAAGGGGACCCCACAGACACCCCTCACCCTGCTCCCCAGGACCACCCTGACCCACGGGGACCCCACAGACACCCCTCACCCTGTCCAGGGCCACCCTGACCCACAGGGACCCCACAGACACCCCTCACCCTGCTTCCCACGAGCACCTTGACCGATAAACACCTCTCACCCTGCTCCCCAGGGCCACAGCCCCCCAGGGAAGGGGGACCGGTTGCCCCCCTGGCAGCACCCAAATCGGCACCGCGAGTGGCCCCAGGAGCTGGCCCTGGCTTCGAGGATGCCACACGCCGGCCACAGAGACCTGCAAGGGACAGCAGAGCATCAGGCCACGTAAGGGGGCTCGCTGGAGGGGGGTCCCAGGGTCCCCCACCCCAATTCGGGATGTGCCCGAGGAGGAGACGCTCTCCATCGGCATCACCAGAGCCCGAGCAGGGGCAACTGCCAGCCCGGGGGGACACCCTGGGGGGGTGGCACCTACCCCCTGCCCACCATCACTCGCGTTGGGGTCACGAACCCTGCTGCCACGTGGGGCTGTCCCCTGCCATGTCCCCGTGTCCCCCGGGGACCCTCCCCGCGTCTCAAGAATCCCCCGCCACCGGCTGGGCCGGATCCTGCCCCGGTGACGGAGATTTCGGCCTCTCCCCGCACCCTGCCCCGGGGCACCGGCACCGCACGGCCACGGGCACCCCGGCTCTGGGGTGACGTGGGTGCTCCGTCACCCCCTAAACCAGCCCCGCACCCCCAAACCACGGAGTCCCCCCGCCCAGGCACCCTGCCCCGTCACCCGGGCCGGGAAGGGGAAGCGAGAGTGGCAGGGCCCGGGTGCTGGGCGGGGGGGGTCAGGGTGCTGGGGGGGGCGTTCAGGGTGCTGTTTGGGGGGGGGTCAGGGTGCTGGGGGAGGGTCAGGGTGCTGGGGGGGAGTTCAGGGTGCTGTTTGGGGGGGGTTCAGGGTGCTGGGGGAGGGTCAGGGTGCTGGGGGGGAGTTCAGGGTGCTGTTTGGGGGGGGTCAGGGTGCTGGGGGAGGGTCAGGGTGCTGGGGGGGCGTTCAGGGTGCTGTTTGGGGGGGGTCAGGGTGCTGGGGGAGGGTCAGGGTGCTGGGGGGGGGAGTTCAGGGTGCTGTTTGGGGGGAGGTCAGGGGTTCAGGGTGCTGTTTGGGGGGAGGTCAGGGTGCTGGGGGAGGGTCAGGGTGCTGGGGGGGCGTTCAGGGTGCTGTTTGGGGGGGGTCAGGGTGCTGGGGGAGGGTCAGGGTGCTGGGGGGGGAGTTCAGGGTGCTGTGCAGGCTTGGGGGTGATGGGGGCTGTGGGGGGGGTCAGGGTGCTGGGGGGTCAGGGTGCTGGGGTGGGAGTTCAGGGTGCTGTGCAGGCTTGGGGGTGATGGGGGCTGTGCGGGGGGTGTCAGGGTGCTGGGGGGGGTCAGGGTGCTGGGGGAGGGTCAGGGGTGCTGTGCAGGCTTGAGGGTGATGGGGACCGTTTGGTGGGGGGGGTCAGGGTGCTGGGGGCGTCAGAGGGCTGTGTGGGTTGGGGGGTAATGGGGGTTGTTTGGTGGGGGTTGAGGGTGCTGGGGGGGCAGTCAGGGTGCTGAGCAGGTTGGGGGGCGATGGGGACTGTTTGGTGGGGGGGTTCAGGGTGCTGGGGGGTCAGGGTGCTGGGGGAGGGGTTTCAGGGTGCTGGGGGGGCGTTCAGGGTGCTGTTTGGGGGGGGTCAGGGTGCTGGGGGAGGGTCAGGGTGCTGGGGGGGGAGTTCAGGGTGCTGTTTGGGGGGAGGTCAGGGGTTCAGGGTGCTGTTTGGGGGGAGGTCAGGGTGCTGGGGGAGGGTCAGGGTGCTGGGGGGGCGTTCAGGGTGCTGTGCAGGCTTGGGGGTGATGGGGGCTGTGGGGGGGGTCAGGGTGCTGGGGGGTCAGGGTGCTGGGGGGGGAGTTCAGGGTGCTGTGCAGGCTTGGGGGTGATGGGGGCTGTGCGGGGGGTGTCAGGGTGCTGGGGGGGGTCAGGGTGCTGGGGGAGGGTCAGGGGTGCTGTGCAGGCTTGAGGGTGATGGGGACCGTTTGGGGGGGGGGTCAGGGTGCTGGGGGCGTCAGAGGGCTGTGTGGGTTGGGGGGTAATGGGGGTTGTTTGGTGGGGGTTGAGGGTGCTGGGGGGGCAGTCAGGGTGCTGAGCAGCTTGGGGGGCGATGGGGGCTGTTTGGGGGGGGTCAGGGTACTCTGTGGGGGGTTTCAGGGTGCTGGGGGGGAGTCAGGGTGCTGAGCAGGTTGGGGGGCGATGGGGACTGTTTGGTGGGGGGGTTCAGGGTGCTGGGGGGTCAGGGTGCTGGGGGAGGGGTTTCAGGGTGCTGGGGGGGAGTCAAGGTGCTGAGCAGTTGGGGGGGTGATGGGGGCTGTGCGGGGGGTGTCAGGGTGCTGTGGGAGTCAGGGGGCTGCGTGGGTTGGGGGGCAATGGGTGTTGTTTGGGGAGGGTCAAGGTGCTTGGGGGGGGTCGGGGTGCTGCGCGGGTTGGGGGGTGATGGGGGCTAGGGGTGGGGGGTCAGGGTGCTGAGGACGGGCGCGGGTCGTGGATCGTGACACGGGGCTGCGGGACACTGGGGTGCGGGGCTCGGGGGGGTGCGGGAACGGCCCCTTTAAACCCCCCCGTCCCGCCCGCCCCGTCCGAAAGAGGAAGAAGCGGCCGCCCCGCCCCGGCCGGGCCCTGCGGCTGCGGCACCGGGGAGCGCGGTCCGGGGTGCCAGGTTTGGGGGTGCTGGGCGCAAGGCTGCGGGGTTTGGGGGTGCTGGGCGCAGGGGTGCAGCATCTGGGGGTGCTGGGCGCAGGGTCTGGGGGTTCAGAGCACATGGGTGCAGGGTCTGGGCGTGCTGGGTGCAGGGTCTGGGGGTGCTGGGCACAGGGTCTGGGGGTTCAGAGCACATGGGTGCAGGGTCTGGGGGTGCTGGGCGCAGGGCTGCAGGGCGCAGGGTCTGGGGGTTCAGAGCACATGGGTGCAGGGTCTGGGGGTGCTGCGCGCAGGGTCTGGGGGTGCTGGGTACAGGGTCTGGGGGTGCAGAGGACAAGGGTGCTGAGTCTGGGGGTGCTGGGCGCAGGGCTGCAGGCACTGGGTGCAGGGTCTGGGGGTGCTGGGCATAGGGTCTGGGGGTTCAGAGCACATGGGTGCAGGGTCTGGGGGTGCTGGGTGCAGGGTCTGGGGGTGCAGAGGACATGGGTGCAGGGTCTGGGGGTGCTCAGCACATGAATGAACGGTGTAGGGGTGCAGAGTCTGGGGGTGCTGGGCGCAGGGGCGCAAAGCACACGGATGCGGGTGCTGAGGGTGCAGCACCCATGTGCGCAGGACTTGGGGGTGCCAACAGGGTCCCCCCCCACCCCAACACCACCCAGGCCCCCCCGGCAGAGCCAGCGATGGAGAAAGACCCCGGCTGCTACCAGGACACGGCCAAGACGGCGGCGGGCGAGGGGCCGGAGGCGCAGGTGAGGCCGGGGGGGCACCCATGGGGGGCCAGGGGGGTGGCGGCCATCCCCAGGGGACCCACGGCCGTGGTGACCCGCAGCTGGACGACTTCGTGGGCGCCCACCCCGACTACAACGAGGAAGAGGAGGAGCAGAAATACTTCCGCCGCAAGCGGCTCGCCGTCATCAAGAACGTGCTGGCCGCCAGCTTGGCCGGCGCGCTCACCTACGGCGTCTACCTGGGTAGGGCCCTGCCCCTCCCCGGGGGGTCTGGGGGGCTCGGGGAGGGGGGTGACAGCCGCTGGACCCCCCCCCCAGGCCTCCTGCAGATGCAGCTGATCCTGCACTACGACGAGACCTACCGGGAGGTGAAGTACAGCAACATCCAGCTGGAGGACATCGACCGCAAGGTGCTGATGGGCATCAACGTCACCCCCGTCGCCGCGCTGCTCTACACCCCGGTCCTCATCAGGTACGGTGCCACCCGCGCTCCCCGCCGCCGCCGCGCCGGCACGGCCGCCCACCGCATCCCCCTCCCCGGCTTCATCCCGGCAGGTTTTTCGGCACCAAGTGGGCCATGTTCCTGGCGGTGGGGATCTACGCCCTCTTCGTCTCCAGCAACTACTGGGAGCGCTACTACACGCTGGTGCCGTCCGCCGTGGCCATCGGCGTGGCCATCGTGCCCCTCTGGGCTTCCATGGGCAGCTACATCACGCGGTAGGCGGCGGGGGTCTCGGGTGGGGGGTGCCGGGGGGCACCGGCTGACCCTCGCCGCGCAGGATGGCCCAGAAGTACTACGAGTTCGTCAACTACAAGGAGGAGCACGTGCAGGAGCAGCAGCGGGCGCCGCGGGGCGCCTGCAACGCCTACGTCGTCGTCTTCCAGACCGTCTTCTACGTCTGCTTCCACGTGAGAGCCGGGCGCGGGACGCGGCACGGGACCGCGCCGGCCAGCCCGGCGCTGAGCATCCCCCGCTCTTCCTCTTCGCAGCTGAGCTTCGTCTGCGCTCAGATGCCGATGCTCTTCTTCCTCAACAACTACCTCTACCAGCTCAACCACACGCTCTACGGCGTCAAGCACTGCGGTGAGCGCTGGGGCGCGGGACGGCGCGGGGCCCTCCCCGGCTGGCGCTGAGCCGCGGCGTCCGCCCTCCCCCGGCAGGGACCCTGAGCCACGGCACGCTGACCGGCTTCAACAAGACGGTGCTGCAGAGCCTGCCGCGCAGCGTCAACCTCATCGTCGTGGAGAGCGCGTTGATGGCGGCCGCTTTCCTCGCCATGCTGGTGGTGAGCGCCGCGGCGGGGGCGGGGAGCCGGGCCGGGATGGCGGCAGAGCCTGACCCGTGGCTGCGTGGCAGGTCCTGGTGCTCTGCGGCTCGGCGTATCGGCCCACGGAGGAGATCGACCTGCGCAGCATCGGCTGGGGGAACATCTTCCAGCTGCCCTTCAAGCACATGCGGGATTACCGCCTGCGTCACCTCTTCCCCTTGTTCATCTACAGCGGCTTCGAGGTGCTCTTCGTCTGCACCGGCTTCTCCCTGGTAGGGCCCGGGGACGGGGCAGGGGGTGGCGGAGCGGGGACGGCCCCCATCGGGGCGACGCTGAGCCCCCTCCTCGCCGCAGAATTACGGTGTCTGTGCTCTGGGGCTGGAGAAGCTGGCGTACCTCCTCATGGCCTACGGCTTCTCCGCCTCGGCCTGCTCCAGCCTGGCCCTCTGCACGCTGCGCCTGCGGCGACACGTCCCGCTGCTGGCCGGAGCCCTCGTCCACGCCACCCTCCTGGTGACTCTCTTCTGCTGGGCGCCCGAGCCCCGGCGCCTGGTCCAGGCACCTCTGCTCTACACCATAGCCGTGCTCTGGGGCACGGGGAGCGCCCTCAACAAGACCGGCATTAGCAGTGAGTACCGGGAAGGTCCCCAACGCGGCCTCTCTCTTGGTCCCTGGCACGGCCGGAGTGTCCCCGGCTCCCCGACGCCGCAACCTGGTGGTCCCCGACTCCGCGGGCAAGGAGCGGGACGGGGTCCTGCGAACGGTGCCCCGAGAGGGGACGCCAGCACGGGAGGGGGACGCCGACAGCCGCTCTCCCCCACCCCGACGCAGTCCTCCTGGGCATGCTGTACGAGGACAAGGAGCGCCAAGACTTCATCTTCACCATCTACCACTGGTGGCAGGCGCTGGCCATCTTCACCGTCTACCTCTGGTCGGGGCTGCCCATGAAGGTGAGCGTGGCCGGGCGGGCACCCGTCCCCGCTGGCTCCGTCGCCTCCGGGCCCAGCAGGGCTCGGGGATGGGGTGCTGCGCCGATCCCCGGCTTTGCCCTTCCCCCAGGCCAAGCTGTCCATCATGCTGCTGACGCTGGCGGTGGCGGTGGGCACCTACCTCTGGATGGAGCGGAAGCTGGCGCGGCACGTGGCCTACCGCCTGCCCCGCATCCCCCGCCCGCGCCACAAGATGCGCGGCTACCGCTACCTGGAGGAGGACGACTCGGACGAGACCGGCTCGGAGGGCGACGGCAGCGAGGACGACGACGAGCGCCCGACAGAGAACACCAGCAGGGACGAGCTGCCGAAAGACGATGGGGACCAGTTGGGTTAGGGACGGCCTGTCCTGCCCCGCCGCCGCGGTGGTGTCCCCCCACCCCGTTCTCTGAACCTGAAACGGGGGGGGGAGGGTCCACAGCCCTCCCTGGAGCTGCCCCAAACCCCCAAATGGGCCCCAAACTTCCTCAGGCCAGGCTTGCAGCACTCCCAAGCACCCCCACAGAGCCCCTCACCGCTAGGCCCACAGCCCCCCTAGCCAAGCCTGCAGCCCCCCAGGCCAGGCCCGCGGACCCCCAGGTCAGGCCCGTAGACCCCCATGCAGGCCTACAGATCCTGAGGAAGTCCCGCAGCCCCCTCAGGCCAGGCTTGCAGCCCCCCCAGGCAGGTCCACAGCCCCCCACACAGGCCCACAGACCCCCAGGCCAGTCCTGCAGCCCCCCAGGCAGGTCCACAGCCCCCCAGGCAGGTCCTGCAGCCCCCCAGGCAAGCCTATAGATGCACAGGCTAGGCCCACAGCCTCTCAGGTCAGGCCTGCAGCCCCCCAGGCAAGCCTGTAGACCCCCAGGCCAGGCCCATAGGCCCCCAGGCCAGGCCCACAGCCCCTCACGCCAGGCCCATGGACCCCTAGACAGGTTGACAGCCTCTCAGGCAAGCCTGCAGACCCTCAGGCCAGTCCCACAGCCCCTCAGGTAGCCCCACAGCCCCTCAAACCAGGCCCACAGACCCCCAGGCCAGCCCCACAGCCCCTCAGACCAGGCCCACAGAGCCCCAGGCCAGCCCCAGAGCCCCTCACGCCAGGCCCACGGACCCCCAGGCAGGTTCACAGCCCCTCAGGCAAGCCTATAGACACAAAGGCCAGGCCCACAGCCCCTCAGATCAGGCCTGCAGACCCCCAGGTCAGGCCCACCGCCCCCCAGGCAGGTTCACAGCCCCTCAGGCCAGGCCCACGGACCCCCACCACCCCCCGAGGCGCCACATCCAAGCCGGCCCGACCCCCTCCATTTGCTCCCTTATGGCTCAATAAAAGCTCTCCGCGCCCAGCGCCGTCGTACTCGGCCTTTGCGTCGTCGCGGCCTCGCCGCCCTCCATGAGGTGAAGCAGTCACCAGGGCCACCCGGGGGCGGGGACTACAGCTCCCGGCGTGCACCGCGCCCCGGGGCGCGGTGCACGCCGGGAGCTGTAGTCCCCGCCCCCGGGTGGCCTCACCGCCCCGTCGCCCCCGCGGACTCCCCCACCCACAATCCCCCGCGTCGCATTGGTTAAGCCGGAGCCGGGGGGGACGGTCACGTGTGCCGGCGGCGGCGGCGCATGCGCGCTGCGGGCTGTTGTTGTGGCGGCGCGGCCCGCGGCTCACCCGGCCGGTAGCGATGAGCGACAACGATGACATCGAGGTGGAGAGCGACGTGAGTCGGCCCCCGCCGCCGGGACGGGACCCCCCCGCCTCCCCCCGGGGCAGCGGGGGGTAACGGTCCGTTTCTCTCTTTCCTTCCTCCCTTCCCCGGACCCGTTTCCCGGTACCACCCCCCCCCTCCATCTTCCTCTTCCTCCCCGCCGGCCCGGTTTCCCCTCAGGAGGAGCAGCCCAGGTTTCAGTCCGCGGTACGTCGCTGCCGCCCGCGGTACCTGGAGCACGTGGGGGCGGGGGGGGGGGACGACTGTGGGTTGGGGGGGGGCACTTGTGGGGCTGGGGGGGGCTGGGGGTGTCCTGTGGGGCTGGGGCTGTTGGGGGGCTCACAGGCCTGTGGGGTTTGTGGTCTTTGGGGGGGGTGTCTGGGGGTGTCCTGTGGGGCTGGGGTTGTTGGGGGGCTCACAGGCCTGTGGGGTTTGTGGATCTGGGGGGGGGTGAGGGGTTGGGGGTCTGCGGGTGTCCTGTGGGGCTGGGGCTGTTGGGGGGCACACAGGCCTGTGGGGTTTATGGTCTTTGGGGGGGGTGTCTGGGGGTTTGGGGGTGTCCTGTGGGGTTGGGGCTGTTGGGGGGCACACAGGCCTGTGGGGTTTGTGGATCTTGGCGGGGGGGATGAGGGGTTGGGGGTCTGGGGGTGTCCTGTGGGGCTGGGGCTGTTGGGGGGCACACAGGCCTGTGGGGTTTGTGGTCTTTGGGGGGGGGGTGAGGGGTTGGGGGTGTCTTGTGGGGCTGGGCCTGTTGGGGGGCACATACGTCTATGGGGTGTGTGGCTCTTGGGGGGGGGAATCTGGGGGGTTGGGGGTGTCCTATGGGGCTGGGGCTGTTTGGGGGGGCTGAGGATTGGGGATCTGGGGGTGTTCTGTGGGGCTGGGGCTGTTGGGGGGCACACACGCTTGTGGGGTTTGTGGCTCTTAGGGGGAGAATCCATGGGGTTGGGGGGCTGGGGTTGTGCTGTGGGGCTGGAGCTGTTGGGGGGCTCACAGGCCTGTGGGGTTTGTGGTCTTTGGGGGGGGTGTCTGGGGGTGTCCTGTGGGGCTGGGGTTGTTGAGGGGCTCACAGGCCTGTGGGGTTTGTGGATCTGGGGGGGGGGTGAGGGGTTGGGGGTCTGGGGGTGTCCTGTGGGGCTGGGGCTGTTGGGGGGCACACAGGCCTGTGGGGTTTATGGTCTTTGGGGGGGGTGTCTGGGGGTTTGGGGGTGTCCTGTGGGGTTGGGGCTGTTGGGGGGCACACAGGCCTGTGGGGTTTGTGGATCTTGGCGGGGGGGGTGAGGGGTTGGGGGTCTGGGGGTGTCCTGTGGGGCTGGGGCTGTTGGGGGGCACACAGGCCTGTGGGGTTTGTGGTCTTTGGGGGGGGGGTGAGGGGTTGGGGGTGTCTTGTGGGGCTGGGCCTGTTGGGGGGCACATACGTCTATGGGGTGCGTGGCTCTTGGGGGGGGGAATCTGGGGGGTTGGGGGTGTCCTATGGGGCTGGGGCTGTTTGGGGGGGCTGAGGATTGGGGATCTGGGGGTGTTCTGTGGGGCTGGGGCTGTTGGGGGGCACACACGCTTGTGGGGTTTGTGGCTCTTAGGGGGAGAATCCATGGGGTTGGGGGGCTGGGGTTGTGCTGTGGGGCTGGAGCTGTTGGGGGGCTCACAGGCCTGTGGGGTTTGTGGTCTTTGGGGGGGGTGTCTGGGGGTGTACTGTGGGGCTGGGGTTGTTGGGGGGCTCACAGGCCTGTGGGGTTTGTGGATCTGGGGGGGGGTGAGGGGTTGGGGGTCTGGGGGTGTCCTGTGGGGCTGGGGCTGTTGGGGGGCTCACAGGCCTGTGGGGTTTGTGGTCTTTGGGGTGGGGTGAGGGGGTGGGGGTGGGGGTCTGGGGGTATCCTGTGGGGTTGGGGCTATTGGAGAGCACACAGGCCTGTGGGGTTTGTGGCTCTTCGGGGGGGCAGGTCTGAGGGCTTGGGGGTCTGGGGGTGTCCGGTGGGGCTGGGGCTGTTGGGGGGCACACAGGCCTGTGGGGTTTGTGGTCTTTGGGGGGGCGGGGGGGGTGAGGGGTTGGAGGTGTCTTGTGGGGCTGGGGCTGTTGGGGGGCACATACGTCTATGGGGTGTGTGGCTCTTGGGGGGGGAATCTGGGGGGTTGGGGGTGTCCTATGGGGCTGGGTCTGTTTGGGGGGGGGGGTCTGAGGATTGGGTGTCTGGGGGTGTTCTGTGGGGCTGGGGCTGTTGGGGGGCACACACGCTTGTGGGGTTTGTGGCTCTTGGGGGGGGTGGACTCTGAGGGGTTGGGGCTGTCGGGGGCCACACACATCTATGGGGTTTGTGGCTCTTGGGGGGGGGAATCTGTGGGGCTTGAGGTCTGGGGGTGTCCTATGGGGCTGGGGCTGTTGGGGGGGTGGGGGCTGGGCATTCGGGGCATCCTGTGGTGTTGGGGCTGTTGTGGGGCACACACGTCTATGGGGTTTGTGGCTCTTGGCAGGGGGGTCTGAGGGGTTGTGGGTCTGGGGGTGTCTTGTGGGGCTGGGGCTGTTGGGGGGCACACACACCTATGGGGTTTGGGGCTCTTGGGGGGGAATCTGGGGGGCTGGAGGTGTCCTATTGGGCTGGATCTGTTGGGGGGGGCTGGGCATTTGGGGCGTCCTGTGGGGTTGGGGCTGTTGGGGGGCACACACGCCTATGGGGTTTGTGGCTCTTGGAGGAGGGGGATCTGGGGGGCTGGGGGTGTCCTATGGGGCTGGGGGGGGGGCTGGGCATTTGGGGTGTCCTGTGGGGCTGGGGCTTTCGGGGGGCACACACGCCTATGGGGTTTGTGGCTTTTGAGGGGGGGAATCTGTGGGGTTGGGGGGCTGAGGGTGCCCTGGGGGGCTGGGGCTGTTGGGAGGGGGGGGCTGGGGCTCTGGGGGTGTCCTGTGGGGCTGGGGCTGTTGGGGGGCACACACGCCTATGGGACTTATGTCTCTTGGGGGGGGGGTGTTTGGGGGGACGCCTGTGGGCCCAGGGCTCTTGGAGAGGGAGCTGGGTTTGGGGTGTAACGGGAGGCTTGTGCCTCCTGAGGGGCTTGGGGGGGGGTAGGTGATCTGTGGGGCTGGGGGTCTTGGGGGGGGGGGGGGCTGGGGCTTTTGGGGGGAAAATGGGGGTGTTTCTTTCTCCGGGAGGGGGTTATGCATGGGGTTTTGTCTGTTTTGGGAGGGGGGGAACGTTTGGGTTGTGTTTTCGGGGGGGGGGCTGCGTTCGGTTGTTTTGAGGGGGGTGCAGGACGGGGGGCCGGCGAGCTGCCCCCCTCCCCTGGGGCCATGCTGGGCCGCCGCTCCCCGGCGCTTCCCCCCCCCCCCCCCAGGAAGCTGGGGGGAAACCGAAAGCAGCGGAGCCGCCTCCCTCCCACGCCCTCGCGCTGCAGAGCCCGAGGCGTCGCGGCCGCGGTGCCGCCCGAGGAAGCCTCCGGGCTTCGGGGTGAAGCTCGGCAGCGGGGCGGCCGCCGAACCCCCCCGCCAGCCCACGGGAGAGCGGAGCGGGTTGGGGGTCCCCGCCGCGGCGCCGGACCCTCGCCGGCCGCTCAGGCTCCTCGCTCGCTTCCCTCCCAGGCCGACAAACGGGCTCACCACAACGCGCTGGAGCGCAAGCGCAGGGACCACATCAAGGACAGCTTCCACAGCCTGCGGGACTCGGTCCCCTCCCTCCAGGGAGAGAAGGTGAGTTTGGGGAGCGCGGCGGGAGCGCGGCCGCGTCCCCCACCCCCCCGGCCCGCCCCGCGGCGCCGAGCTTGGACCGGGATTTCGGCGGCAGCGGGGCCGAGCTGCGGTTCCTCGCAGGGTCCGCAAACCGACGCTTCCCGGCGCCGGCGAGGCTCTGCCCCGCGGCGAGGACCCCCGGATGTGTCCCCACCGGGGACAGGAGCCGGGCTTCGCTTCGCCCGGTGACTTCGGCGCAGCAGAGCGACGGGAAAACGCTTTCCGCCGCGCTGCGGGTGGGACGGGGCAGCCCAAAGCCCGTCGGTCACCCCCGGGGCGAGGTCTTTATTTCGCCTCTGTCTTTTCCAACTATTGCAACAGGCATCCCGGGCCCAAATCCTGGACAAAGCCACAGAGTACATCCAGTACATGCGCCGGAAAAACCACACGCACCAGCAGGACATCGACGACCTCAAGAGGCAGAACGCCCTCCTGGAGCAGCAAGGTGAGCGACGGGGACTGCACCGGGACGGGCTGGGGCAGACCTGATGGAGGGTGGAGGGACTGGGAGTGCTGGGGGATGACAGGGTGACCATGAGCCAGCAGCGTGCCCTGGGTGCCAAGAAGGCTGATGGGGTCCTGGGGTGCATCAAGGTGATTGTAGCCAGCAGGTCAGGGAGGTTCTCCTCCCCCTCTGCTCTGCCCCAGTGAGGCCCCATCTGCAGTGCTGGGTCCAGTGCTGGGCTCCCCAGCTCAAGAAAGATGAGGAGCTACTGGAGAGAGTCCAGCGGAGGGCTGCGAGGATGAGGAGGGGACTGGAGCATCTCTCCTACGAGGAGAGGCTGAGGGAGCTGGGCTTGTTCAGCCTGGAGAAGAGAAGGCTGAGAGGGGACCTTGGAAATGCCTCTAAATATCTGCAGGGTGGGGGTCAGGAGGCCAGGGCCAGACTCTTTCCAGTGGTGCCCAGCGACAGGACAAGGGGCAACGGGCACAAACTGGAGCCTGGGAAGTTCCATCTGAACATGAGGAAGAACTTCTTCATGGAGGAACTTCCTGATGGTTGGACTCGATCTTAGAGGTCTTTTCCAACCTCTGATTCCATGATTCTTCCCTCTGAGGGTGCCGGAGCCCTGGCCCAGGCTGCCCAGGGAGGCTGTGGAGTCTCCTTCTCTGGAGATATTCCAGCCCCGCCTGGACAAGGTCCTGTGCAGCCTGCTCTGGGTGACCCTGCTTGGGCAGGGGGTGGGACTGGGTGACCCCAGAGGTCCCTTCCAACCTGACCACCCACCAGGGTGACACGTTGCCCCTGCCTTGCAGTGCGTGCCCTGGAGAAGGCCCGGTCGAGCGCCCAGCTGCAGGCCACCTACCCCTCGACGGACAACAGCCTCTACACCAACCCCAAGGGCAGCGCCATCTCCGCCTTCGACGGCGGCTCCGACTCCAGCTCCGAGTCGGAGCGCGAGGAGCCGCAGAGCAGGAAGAAGCTGCGCATGGAGGCCAGTTAGGCCCCCCCCCGGCCCCCCGCTGCCGCCGGCCGCCCGCCCGCCGGCTGCGTAAGGACTCTCCCTTCTCTCGTAGAGGCTCTCGGACTGCAGCTTCCCGGCCCCTTCCCCGCTCTAACCGCAACGGCCCCGGGGGGAGCCGGCCAGGCAGGGCCTCGCAGCGCCCGCCGACAGACTTGGGGGGGTCCGGGGGTCGCAAGGAGATGCCCCCATTGCCCCCCCCCCCCTCCCAGCTAGCGAGCCCCTCTCCCCGCTCCCTCCTGATTTTATATGAGCATTTCTATTTATACCCGGGGACCACGGCAGGGCAGAGCTGAAGGGCGAGGCTGCGCAGGAGCCGGGCAGCCCCCCCTTGTCGTGCCCCCCCCCGGGGGGAGCTGCGCCTGCCCAGCGCTGCGGGGGTCTCGCTATTTATTTCCCGCGTGTGCAATTCCACCTGCCCCCCCCTCAGCGCCTGCGAGAGCCGGGGAGGGAGACCGGGCTGGGTGGGCTGCGCGTGCCTCCTGCCCCCTCCTCATCCCCGCCCCCCGTCCCCACCTCCGTGGCATTTTCTGAACTCCGGTGGCCCGTCCCCACCCCGTAGGTGACCCCCCCGTCCCCGTTTCGATGCCATTCATTCCACGAATCTAAGGTATGTTGTACATACTGCCCAGAGTTGTCTTGCAAGTTAAGGCTTCCCTTTACTATAAGACTATAAATAATAATAATTAAAAAAACAAAAAAAAAACCAACTTATTTTATCCTTCCCCGGGGCAGCCGCCCGCTCGTGGGGCGGGAGGGGAGGTGGCAGTGGGGCAGCCGTCCCCGGCCCGAGCTCGGCGTCACCTCCCCGCGCGCAGGCAGACGGGCGGCTCTCGGTTCGGGTTTATTGATGCCAAAAAGCTCGGCCCGCGTCCCGTGTCCCCCCCCCTGTCCCCAGCCACCTCGGCTCCCGCCGGGAGGGAGCTGGCAGCCACGGCGCGGGGCCGCTTTTTGGTATTGCTAGCACCCTGAGGACCTCGCTCTGCCCGTCCGCGGCGTCTCGGCACCCACCCCGGGCAGGGCTCGGCACAGTCCGGGGGGGGGCTGCGGGACCCCCCACCCTTACTCCACGCTGGGCACGGGCAGCTGCAAGAAATGCATCGCCGCTCTCACCACCTTCTCCGGAGCGATGTTGTAGACGGGGTGCGTGGCCTGCTGCGAGAGGGAGAGGAAAAAGGAGAGGTCGGTGGCTTTCCCGGCGTGGAGGTGGCTGGCGGTGACACCGGGCACCTACCAGGCGGTTCTCGGGGACGCCCAGGACCACCTCGCGGTGGAGGTCTCCGCTGCCGAAATGCTGGGCGATGGCCAGCCCGCTCAGGCAGTAGCAGGTGTGGTAGAAATCCCGGGATCTGGGGGTGGATATTGGGGTGCTGAGCGGGGGGCTGGGGTACCGGGCGGCCCCCCGTCCCCCATGCCAGCCCCGAGCTGGTACTCACTTGCCCGGCTTGTCGAGCAGCCCGCCGGCCGGGCACTGGCAGCACAGCAGGATGTATTCCTGCAGCGCCGACTGGTCGAACATCCAGCGCGACGTGCTGAGCGCCGCGTCGCCTGGGGAGGGGGGGGAGCTGGTGAAATGCCTGGGGGGACCCCGGGAAGGAGGCCAGACCCCCCCCCCCAAGCGCCTTCCCACCCACCACCGAGGTGCTGCCCGGCAGACAGAATCACAGAATGGTCGGGGTTGGAAGGGACCTCTGGGGTCACCCAGTGCCACCCCCTGCCCAAGCAGGGTCACCCAGAGCAGGGGGCACAGGACCTTGTCCAGGCGGGGCTTGAAGATCTCCAGAGAAGGAGACTCCACAGCCTCCCTGGGCAGCCTGGGCCAGGGCTCCGTCACCCTCAGAGGGAAGAAGTTCTTCCTCATCTTCAGCTGGAGCTTCCTCTGCTTCAGTTTGTGCCCGTTGCCCCTTGTCCTGTCGCTGGGCACCACTGGAAAGAGTCTGGCCCTGTCCTCCTGACCCCCACCCTGCAGATATTTAGAGGCATTTCTAAGGTCCCCTCTCAGCCTTCTCTTCTCCAGGCTGAACAAGCCCAGCTCCCTCAGCCTCTCCTCGGAGGAGAGATGCTCCAGTCCCCTCCTCATCCTCGCAGCCCTCTGCTGGACTCTCTCCAGTAGCTCCTCATCTTTCTTGAACTGGGGAGCCCAGCACTGGACCCAGCACTGCAGATGGGGCCTCACTGGGGCAGAGCAGAGGGGGAGGAGAACCTCCCTGACCTGCTGCCCACACTCCTCCTGATGCACCCCAGGATCCCATCGGCCTTCTTGGCACCCAGGGCACGCTGCTGGCTCATGGTCACCCTGTCACCCACCAGGACACCCAGGTCCCTCAAGCCTTGCTGCCAAGAAGCACAAATTCCCCCCCTAGAACGGGGCCATGGGGGGGAATTCCCGCGCTCAGACCCTCGTCCCTCCCCGGAGATGCCGTTTTGGGGGCAGAGGACGCCGGGACCCCCCCGGTCCGACTCACCCTCGGCGTGGAGGGCACGGTGGAGCAGGGGCAGGAGGCCAGCTTGCCAGAAGGAGTAGCACCCATCCACCAGCTTGTTGCAGCGACCCTGGAAGCCGCCCTCGAAGCGCATCTGCCGGCCGGTCACCCAGTGCTACGCGGGACGGGGAGGAGTGGGTGCCGGGACGGGGACCCGGCGCCCACCCACCGGGAGAGCCGAGGGGACCGCGGCGCCGCTCACCAGCAAGCTCCGGAGGTCCAGCAGATGTTCCTTCTTGAGGATGACCAAGGCGGCCACGCCGCAGAAGGTGTACCCGCCGTGGGCCTCCATGCCCGGCACGCCGCCGATGCCGCCCTCCCAGTTCTGGCACCTGCACGGGCGGCGGCGTCAGGACGGCGGCGGGGCGAGGGGCCATCCCCGTGCCCCCCGTCCTCGCCGGCACTCACCTCGCGATCCACTCGGCCGTCCCGGCGAAGAGCGCGGGCGTCAGGACGTTGGTGAGCGAGGCCACGGCGGCGGCGCAGTAGGCGCTCCTGCGAGAGACGGGCGCTGGGACGCGACGCCGGCTCCCCGCCATGACACCGGCTCCCCGCCATGACACCGGCTCCGTGACACCAGCTCCCCGCCATGACACCGGCTCCCCACTGCGACGCCGGCTCCGCGACGCCGGCTCCCCGCCATGACACCGGCTCCGTGACACCGGCTCCCCGCCATGACACCGGCTCCCCACTGCGATGCCGGCTCCGCGACGCCGGCTCCCCGCCATGACACCGGCTCCCCGCCATGACACTGGCTCCGTGACGCCAGCTCCCCGCCACGACGCCGGCTCCCCACCGTGAAATCGGCTCCCCACCGTGACGCCAGCTCCCCGCCATGACGCCGGCTCCATGACACCGGCTCCCCGCCATGACACCGGCTCCGTGACGCCAGCTCCCTGCCACGACACTGGCTCCCCACCGTGATGCTGGCTCCCCGTTGTGACGCTGGCTCCCTACTGCGACACCGGCTCCCCACCATGACACCAGCTCCGTGACACCCGCTCCCCGCCATGACACCGGCTCCGTGACGCCAGCTCCCCGCCACGACGCCGGCTCCCCGCCGCAACATCGGCTCCCCACCGCGACGCCGGCTCCCCGCCGCGACATCAGCTCCCCACCATGGCGCCAGCTCCCCACCATGACTCCGGCTCCCCGTCGTGACACCGGCTCCCTGTCGCGACGCCAGCTCCCCGCCATGATACCGGTTCCCTGTTGTGACGCCGGCTCCCCGCCGCGACACCAGCTCCCCGCCATGCCGCCGGCTCCCCATCGCGACGCCGGCTCCCCACCATGACACCAGCTCCACGCCATGACACCAGCTCCATGCCATGACGCTGGCTCCCCGTCGCGATGCCGGCTCCCCGCCATGACACCAGCTCCCCGCCACGACACCGGCTCCCCATCGCAACGCCGGCTCCCCACCATGACACCAGCTCCACACCATGACACCAGCTCCCCGCCATGACGCTGGCTCCCCGTCGCGATGCCGGCTCCCCACCCTGACACCAGCTCCATGCCATGACGCCGGCTCCCCATCGCAACGCCAGCTCCCCACCACGACACCGGCTCCCCGTCGCGACGCCAGCTCCCCGCCGCGACGCCCACCCAGCTGGAGCCGCGGCAGAGCCGTCGTGTCCCCCCCCAGCCCCGCGCCGGGAGCCCACCTGACGTCCACCTCGCCGCCGACGTGCATGAGGAAGGAGCCGTCGGGCTGCTTCAGCGAGCGCAGGTACTCCAGCAGCTTCTGCCTGCGGGAGCCGGCGGGATGCGAGGGGGGGGGGGCACGCATCCCACCGCCCCCCGGCCCCACACCGGCTGGCGGACCCCCCCCCCCCGCACCCCCACCCCGCCGGCCGTACCTGTCGATGACGCCGAACGCCTCCTCGGTGCCGATGATGCAGAGCGCGTTGACGGCGGCGTAGGTGGGGGCGAGGTGGGGGTGCTGGCCGGGGCCCCCCCCGAAGCCACCCTGGGGGCTCTGGCAGTGACTCAGGAACTGGCAGACGCTGCGAGGTGGGGGGGGTCACTCCCCATGACGTATCCCACCGGGGTGGGGGAGACCCCTCCTCGCTCCCACCAGCAGCGGGGGCTCCACGGCTCGTGGCCAGCCCCGTTAGCCCCCGGTGTCCCCCCCCCCAGGGTCAAAGCCGGGGGTTATCTCTCTCTTCCCCCCCCCCCACCTCCAAAATCTCCATCCGTCACGAGGCGCTGGCCGGAAGAATAGGCGGCATTGACGGCCGCGGGGACACAAAGCGCTCCTTTGCCACCGCCAGCGCGCGGGGACAGCGGGAGGTGGCACCTCCGGCATCACGCGGTGGGGGGGTCCCCACGCCGCCATCGCGGGGCTCTGCTCCCCGCCCCCCCCCTCACTGTGCCACTCACTCGGAGGCGACGGACTGGGGGATGGGCTCGTCCAGCAGCTCCAGGCTGTGCAGGATCCAGTAGCAGAGCCAGGGGCGGCTGGCGTCCAGACACTGCGGGGACAGGGGGGGGGGACACTCAGGGGGGGCTGGGGGTGCAGGCAGAGCTCCCACGGCGGGGGAGACACAAGGGAGACCCCCAACTTTCCCCAGAGCATCACCCCGGGGCCGGGCACCACCCAAGGGGACAACAGCGATGGGGACGGGCCAATGCCCGGTGACAACTCCGGCAGGGACCGTGGGGCGAAGGGTTGTCCCCAACCGTGGGGTGAAGGTGGGGGGGGGGGACAGCAGGACGCTGGCAGCGCCGCCGCCATCGCCGCTACCTCGTAGGCTTCGGTCAGCTGCCGGAGGCCTCTCTTCAGGTAATGGAAGTGCTTCTCCCGCTGGAGGACGAACCTGGGGGACACGGAGGGGACACATCAAGGGGGGGACACGAGCCCTCGGCCGGCGCGTTCGGGGCTCGCGCCGCTGAGGGGGCCGGGGCCGCGCCCGAATCAGCGCCCGCTCCCACCCCAGAGCTCCCAGTTTACGGAACCATTAAGGCTGGAAGAGACCTTGGAGCTCCTCCAGCCCAACCATCGCCCCGCCACCACCGTGCCGGCCAAACCGCGTCCCCAGGCGCCGCGTCTACGTGGTTTTTGAACGCCTTGGGGGGTCTTTTATTATTATTATTATTATTATTATTATTATTATTACTATTTATTATTTATTTATTGAGGCTTTCCGCCACGGGGACTCACCGCGAGGCGTGATGGTTCGTCTCGCAGGCGTCGAAGACCTCCTGCACGATGTCCTCCACCTTGGCCTGCCACGGCGAGGGGGGGCGAAGCGGTGAGCTCGGACACGCGGCTCTGCCCCTCCCAAACGCCTCCTGCCCCTCCCCCCCCCGGCACCCCGCCCCGGCCCCCAGCCCCATCCCGGGGGGGGGTTTCTCCATCGTCTCGACGCCTTCTCCGGGGGAAACCGAAGCGACCCAAAGCCGCGGAGCTCCGGGAGCGGGACCACCGGCGCGGGCCCCGTCCGGCGTCGCTGAACGGTGATGGAGGGGGGGTCATCCCGGGACCACCCCCCCCCCCCCCCCCAGCCCGGGAGAACGGGGACCCCGCCACGGCGACCGCTCGCTCTGGTTCGAGCTGCTCGGCCCCCAACCGGGGGGAACCCGCCCGAAAACCCGCCGGGGCTTCGCTGGGGGGGGGGGGGTCTCCGTAGCCTCAATAAGGGGAGCGGGAACCCCCCCCCCCCCCACGCCTCGCACCCACCCGGGGTCTGCCCGCTGCCCCGGGGAGCAGCGGCGCGGCCGGGCCCGGTTCGGGGGGGGGTCTGGCTCTCCCCGGGACCCCCCCCCCCCCCCGGGCCCGGTGGGTTCCCCCCCGCCCCCCCAGCCCCGCACCTGCTCGGCGGAGGTGGCGGTCCGCACCCCGTCGTCCCGCAGCCGCCGCCGCCCGCCGCTGGGGGGGGACGCTCCCGCCATGCTGCGGGCGGCTCCGCGCCGGCGGGACGACGGCGGCCGGGCGGGGACAGGAGGCCACGCCCCTCGCCACGCCTCTCGCCACGCCCCTCACCACGCCCCGCCGCCGCCCGGCCCGGCCGCGCATGCGCAGCTGGAGGGAAGGGAAAGGGGGGGGGGGCGCTGCGTCACCGCGCCATGACGTCACGCTCGGGCGGCCGGGGCGGGGCGCGCCGCGCTGCCTTGTTGCGTCACCCGCGTGGCGTCATCACGCTGCAGCGCGGCACCTGGCGCTGCGTCCCGTTGGGTCGGTGTGCTGGAGCGCTGCGTGGCGTCATCGCGTCGCGGCATCGCGTCATGGCGCTGCGTGACGTCATCGTGTCGCGGCATCGCGTCATGGCGCTGCGTGACGTCATTGCATCGCGGCGTCGTGTCATGGCGCTGCGTGGCGTCATCGCGTCGCGGCATCGTGTCATGGCGCTGCGTGGCATCATCGTGTCGCGGCGTCGCGTCATGGTGCTGCATGGTGTCGTTGCATCATGGCGTAGTGTCATGGCACTGCGTGGCGTCATCACGTCGCAGCGTCGTGTCATGGCACTGCGTGACGTCATTGCATCACGGCGTCACGTCATGCCGCTGCGTGGCGTCATCGCGTCGTGGCGTCGCGTCATGGCGCTGCGTGCTGTCATTGCATCATGGCATGTCATTGCGCTGGAGCGCTGCGTGACGTCATTGCATCATGGCGTCGCGTCACTGCGCTGTGTGACATCATCGCATCATGGCGTGTCATTGTGCTGGAGCGCTGCGTGACGTCATTGCATCACGGCGTTGTGTCATGGCACTGCATGGCGTCATCGCGTCGCAGCGTCGCGTCATGGCGCTGCGTGACATCATCGCATCACGGCGTCGTGTCATGGCGCTGGAGCGCTGCACGGTGTCATTGCGTCACGGCGCTGCGTCGTTGCGCTGGAGCACTCCATGACGTCATCGCGGCACAGCGCTGTGTCATCGCGCTGGGGCGCTGTGTGGCGTCATCGCAGCGCTGCGTCACCACACCGCAGCGGTGACCTCACCGCGCCGCTGCCCCGCGTCACCCCGCGACCCGCAGCCCCGCCGGCCTGCACCCCACAGCCCCCTGCACCCCAGCACCCGCTGCAGGGCCCCCACCACAGCCCGGACCCCGGGACCCCCCAGACCACCCCAGCCCCGGGGACAGCCCGGTGTCCCCCAGTACCCCCCGGTCCCCTGGTGCAGCTCCCTGGGTCACCCCAGTGGCCCCCGCTCCCCCCCCACCATTCCCCAGTCTCTCCTTGGGGGGGGGAGTCCCTGCTGTGTCCCCAGGTGTCCCCTCCCCATATCACCCAGTGCAGACCCCGTGTCCCCCCCCCCGATGCCCCAGAGCATCCCCCGGTGCCCCCCCCGGTGCATCCCCGGTGTCCCCCCTCCGGTGCCCCAGACCATCCCCCGGTGCCCCTCCAGTGCCCAAGACCACCTCCCGGTGCCCCCCCCCGCTGCATCCCCGGTGCCCCCCCGCTGTCCTCCCTGATGTTCCCCCCCGGTGCCCCAGAGCATCCCCCGGTGTCCCCCCACCCCCGGTGTCCCCTCCCGCCGCCTCCCCCGTGTGTTTCCCCCCCCCCCCGCTCCCCCCAGCTCCCCTCCCGGTGCATTCCCCCATCCCGATGCCCCAGAGCATCTCCCGGTGCCCCCCCCGGTCCATCCCCGGTGTGTCCCCCCCGATACCCCAGACCATCCCCCGGTGCCCCCGAGCATCCCCCGGTGCCCCCCCCGGCCCCCCACCGCTGCATCCCCGGTGCTCCAGAGCATCCCCCGGTGCCCCCCCCCGGTGCTCCCCCGGTGCCCCAGAGCATCCCCCGGTGCCCCAGACCATCCCCCGGTGCCCCAGACCATCCCCCGGTGTCCCCCCCCCTCCCCGGTGTCCCCTCCCGCCGCCTCCCCCGTGTGTTTCCCCCCCCCCCGCTCCCCCCCCGGTGCCTCCCCCGCCCTCGCCCCGCCCCGCCCCGCTGCCAGCCCGGCGCGGCGGCGCAGCTCTCCCGGTGCCCCCGGTAACGGCGGCGGCCCGGGCCGCCATGGCCAAGCAGTACGACGTGCTGTTCCGGCTGCTGCTGCTGGGGGACTCGGGCGTGGGCAAGACCTGCCTGCTCTGCCGCTTCACCGACAACCGCTTCCACCCCGCCCACATCTCCACCATCGGTACCGGCCCCGGGGCCCCGGGGGAGAGCGGGCGGCGCCGGCACCGCGGGGAAGCGGGAGGCCGGGGGGAAACGGGAGGCCTCGGGCACCGGGGAAGCGGGAGCTGTGGGTACCGGGGAGCTGTGGGTACTGGGGAGCTGTGGGTACGGGGGAACCGGGAGCACCGGGAAGCCGCTGCACCGGGGAACGGGAAACCGTGGGTGCAGGGGAACCGGGGAGCTGTGGGTACCGGGGAACCGGGAGCACCGGGAAGCCGCTGCACCGGGGAAAGGGAAACCGTGGGTGCAGGGGAACCGGGGAGCAGCGAGCACCGGGGAACCGGGAGCACCGGGAAGCCGCTGCTCCGGGGAACGGGAAACGGTGGGTGCAGGGGAACCGGGGAGCACCGGGGAACCGGGAGCTGTGGGTACCGGGGAGCTGTGGGTACGGTGGAACCGGGAGCACCGGGAAGCCGCTGCACCGGGGAACCGGGAAACGGTGGGTGCAGGGGAACGAGGAGCCGGGGAAGCGGGGAGCTGTGGGTACCGGGGAACCGGGAAGCACCGGGAAGCCGCTGCTCCGGGGAATGGGAAACCGTGGGTGCAGGGGAACCGGGGAGCACCGGGGAACGAGGAGCCGCTGCACCGGGGAGCCGGGAAACGGTGGGTGCAGGGGAACCGGGGAGCTGTGGGTACCGGGGAGCTGTGGGTACCGGGGAGCTGTGGGTACCGGGGAACTGGGAGCACTGGGCACCGGGGAACCGGGGAGCTGTGGATACGGGGGAACAGGGAGCACCGGGAAGCCGATGCCTCAAGGAACCGGGAGCACCGGGAAGCCGCTGCACCGGGGAACTGGGAGCACTGGGAAGCCGCTGCACCGGGGAGCCGGGAGACCGTGGGTGCAGGGGAACTGGGGAGCTGTGGGCACCGGGGAAACGGGAGCACCGGGCAGCTGCTGCCCCAAGGAACCGGGGAACCGGGAGCACCGGGAAGCTGCTGTACCGGGGAACCGGGAAACCGTGGGCACCGGGGGACTGGGGAGCTTGGCACCGGGAGCACCGGGCAGCCGCGGCGCTGGGAACCGGGAGCACCGGGGAGCAGGGGAGCCGTGGGCAGCGGGGAGCCGCGGCACCGGGCACAGCGGAGCCGGGAGCACCGGGCAGCCGCGGCACGGGGAAATAGGGAAACCGGGGGCACCGGGAAACCGGGGAGCCGCGGCACCGGGAGACTGGGAGCACTGGGCAGCCGCAGTACGGGGGAACTGGGAAACCTGGGGCACCGGGGAACTGGCAGCACCGGGGAGCCACGGCACCGGGGAACTGGGAAACCGGAGGCACTGGGCAGTCGCAGCACCGGGGAACTGGGAAACCGGAGGCACTGGGCAGTCGCAGCACTGGGGACTGGGAGCACTGGGGAACTGGGAAACCGTGAGCAGCGGAGAGCCGCGGCAGCAGGGAACCGGGGGCACTGGGAGCACTGGGGAGCTAGGGCACCGGGAAACTGGGGGCACTGGGGAGCCGTGGCAGCAGGGAACGGGGTGCACTGGGCAGCCACAGCTCCGGGGCACTGGGGAGCTGCGGCACTGGGGAACTGGGGTCACTGGGGAGCCATGGCAGCAGGGAACGGGGGGCACTGGGGAGCCGCAGCACCAGGGAACTGGGAGCACTGGGGAGCTAGGGCACTGGGAAACTGGGGCACGGGGCAGCTGTGGCAGCAGGGAGCGGGGTGCACTGGGCAGGCACAGCACTGGGGTAGTGGGGAACTGGGGGCACTGGGGAGCTGCAGCACCAGGGAACAGGGAGCACTGGGGAACTGGGGACACTGGGAAGCTGCGACACCAGGCAACTGGGAGCACTGGGGAGCTAGGGCACTGGGAAACTGGGGGCACCGGGGAGCCGTGGCAGCAGGGAACGGGGTGCACTGGGCAGCTGCAGCACCGGGGCACTGGGGAGCTGCGGCGCCATGGAACTGGGAGCACTGGGGAGCTAGGGCACTGGGAAACTGGGGGCACGGGGCAGCCATGGCAGCAGGGGAACTGGGGGCACTGGGCAGCCGCAGCACAGGGGAGCTGTGGCAGTGGGGAACTGGGGTCACTGGGGAGCCACAGCAGGGCAAAACGGGGGGCACGGGGAGCACCCACCCAGTACCCCAGCACCGGGGCCGCCTGCCAAGCCTGGAACCGGCAGTGGGCACTGGGCCCGCGGCGTGGCTGCGGCTCTGGGCGCAGGGTGGGCACCGGCGAGCTCCGGCACCCGGTTTGGCAGTGCAGCGGGGCTTGGGGTGGGCCGGGACAGGGTGAGGGGACCGGTGGTGGCAGCAGCTCTCGTGGTGGGGGGACACCGGGGCACCCCGTCACCTCTCGCCATCCCAGGCGTCGACTTCAAGATGAAGACCATCGAAGTGGACGGCATTAAGGTGCGGATACAGATCTGGTGAGTGCCGGCGCTGGGCCCTGGGGTGGGGTGGGGGGGGTTTGGGGGGGTCTGAACCCCACTCTTCCCCCCCAGGGTGGGGGCTGAGCCCTGACCAACTCGTGCCGTGAGTGGCAGCGCTGACCCGCTCTCCCTGGCCGCAGGGACACGGCGGGGCAGGAGCGGTACCAGACCATCACCAAGCAGTACTACCGGCGGGCGCAGGTACGGGGGGGGGCCCTGACCGGGGGGTGGGAGAGGGGAAACTGAGGCACAGAGCCGGGGGGGGGTAAATGGTCACCCCCAAATCTCCCGCAGGGCATCTTCCTGGTGTACGACATCGGCAGCGAGCGGTCCTACCAGCACATCGTCAAGTGGGCCAGCGACGTGGACGAGGTAGGGGTGCAGGATGGGGGGCGGGGGGCACCTCGGGGGTTCCCCCCGTAGGTTTGGGGGGCGGGGGGGGCTCTTCACGCCGCCCCCTCCTCCCCAGTATGCGCCCGACGGCGTCCAGAAAATCCTCATCGGGAACAAGGCGGACGAGGAGCACAAGAGGCAAGTGGCCAAAGAGCAAGGGCTGCAGGTGAGCGGGGGCTGGTGTGCGCCCCCGGGGGGGCCAGAGCCCCCCCACACCCCCAGGATGGCCAGGGACCCCCCCCTGCGCTCCCCAACAACCCTCCTGCAGCCCTGCCTGTATCCAGGGACCCCCCTGCATCCCCAGGGCCACCACCCAGCATGGCCAGGGACCCCCCCCTCTCTAGCAAGGATCCCCTACAACCACCCCCCAGCCCCCAGTTTGCCCAGAGACCCCCCCCCATTGGTTCCTGTGCACCCCCAGGGCTACCCCTATGCCCCCCCTTTCCCTTCTTTGGGTGTCCAGGGACCCCCACATCCCCCCCTGCACATCCAGCATGGCCAGGGACACCCCCGCACTCCCCAACAACCCTCCTGCAGCCCTGCCTGTGTCCGGGGACCCCCCTGCATCCCCAAGGCCCCCACCCAGCATGCAGGGACCCCCCCCCAGCCCCCAGTTTGCCCAGAGACAACCCCCCACCCCGGTTCATGTGCACCCCCAGGGCTACCCCTATGCCCCCCCATTCCCCTCTTTGGGTGTCCAGGGACCCCCACATCCCCTCCCTGCACCTCCAGCATGGCCAGGGACCCCCCCCTCTGCACCCAAAAAGCACCCAGTGCCCCCCCCCCAGGGACTCTGCACCACCCAGCCCCGGGGGATGCCCCTACGCCAGCCCCCCTGGTTCCACCATGGGCAGCACTGCTCGTCCGTCCGTCTGTCCGTGCCTCGGTGGCTGGGGGGGGCTGGGGGTGCTGATTTCCCCCTCTTCCCCGCCCCCCCAAATCACGGGGGTGCTGCCGCCGGCCCCTTGCCCCCGCAGCTGGCCAGGGAGTACGGGATGGATTTCTACGAGACCAGCGCCTGCAGCAACCTCAACATCAAGGAGGTGGGGGGGGTGGGGGGGTGAGGAGGGTCAGGGGGGGCCGGGGGGGTCCCCCAGGCTCACACCCCCCCCCCCCCTCCCGCAGTCCTTCACGCGGCTGACGGAGCTGGTGCTGCAGGCACATCGCAAGGAGCTGGAGGGGCTGCGGGGCCCCCCCCGCGCCCCCGCCCTGGCCTGCCTGGAGGAGGCGGAGCAGCAGCCCCCCGGCAGCGAGGACAGCCCCAAAGCCTGCTGGTGTTGAAGCCTGGGGGCCCCCCCCCCGGACCCCCCCCCCCCTCTGCAGGCTGTGTTTGGGGGGGGCACGGCGGGTGCGGGATTGGGGCAACCCCAACGGGAGGGGGTGGTGGGTGCCCGGTGGCGGGGGGCGACCCGGGATCCCTCCCCGGGGGCGGCGGGGGCCGGGAGGGCATCGTAGGGGTGCCCCCCCATCCCGGTACCCGCGCTCTCCCTCGGTGTGCGGGGTGCGGTGCGGGGGTGTCACGGGTGCCCTGTGCCCACCCCATGCCCGTGGACCCCCCCCTTCCCCCCGGTTTTACACACACGGTTTGCAGAATAAAGGTGATGCTGGAGGCGGTCGGGGGGGCTCGTGTGCTGCCATGGGGGGGCTGCGGGCACGGTGCCACACCAGGGCACGGTGCCACGATGGCCGTGCCCCACCGGACCCCCTGGCAGCGCCAGGCCACGGCAACCCGAGCGGTCATCAATAATGGAGGTTGCTCCAGCGCTTGCCGGGACGGTGTCTGCTTTCCAGGCTGGGGGGCCGTGCCCGTGGGGGGGGCCGTGCCCACCGCCGCCGCTGCCCGGTGGGGCTGCCAGCTCGGCCCCCGATGCGGGAATGGGCGCAGGGGGAGGCAGGAGCTGGCCCCCGCGGGGTCATCGTGGTCAAAGAGCTTGGTGGTGGGCACTGGGGGGGGTGGTGGGCACTGGGATGGGTGGGCACGGGGGGGTTGGTGGGCACTGGGATGCTGCTGGGTACCAGGACGGTGATGGGTACTGGGATGGGTGGATGCCAGGATGGTGGTGGGCACTGGGATGGGTGGACGACAGGATGGTGGTGGGCACTGGGATGCTGCTGGGTACCAGGACGGTGGTGGGTACTGGGATGGGTGGATGCCAGGATGGTGGTGGGCACTGGGATGCTGCTGGGTACCAGGATGGTGATGGGTACTGGGATGGGTGGATGCCAGGATGGTGGTGGGCACTGGGATGGGTGGACGACAGGATGGTGGTGGGCACTGGGATGCTGCTGGGCACTGGGATGGGTGGACGACAGGATGGTGGTGGGCACTGGAATGCTGCTGGGTACCAGGATGGTGATGGGTACTGGGATGGGTGGACACCAGGATGGTGGTGGGCACTGGAATGCTGCTGGGTACCAGGACGGTGATGGGTACTGGGATGGGTGGGTGCTGGGATGGGTGGATGCCAGGATGGTGGTGGGCACTGGGATGTTGCTGGGTTACAGGATGGTGATGGGCACTGGGACTGGTGGATGCCAGGATGGCGGTGGGCACTGGGATGGGTGGGTGCTGGGATGGGTGGACGACAGGATGGTGGTGGGCACTGGGATGAGTGGGCACTGGAATGCTGCTGGGTACCAGGATGGTGATGGGTACTGGGACTGGTGGACACCACGATGCTGCTGGGCACTGGGATGGGTGGGCACCGGGATGGGTGGGCACCAGGATGCTGCTGGGTGCTGGGATGTGTGGGTCCCAGGGTGATGGCGGGTACCCAGACGATGGTAGCACCACAGCAGGTGGGTACCAGGGTGGATGCCGGCACTGGGACCAGCGGGCACCAGGACTGGTGGGCACTTGGGGGAAGGCAGCGGGCACCGGGACAGCAAGCTCAGAGGCCCCAGGGACGATGCCAAGGCGGCCCCAGGAAGGGAGATGCGCTGGGGCACCCATCCCATCCATCACCCACCTGGGTCCCAGCCGCCCACCTCCTGCACCCCGTGCAGCCCCAGCTCCCGGAGCCCCGTTATCCCCCGACACCCCCGGGGCGTTCCCAGCCCCTGGCATCAGCCCGTGCCACGCCGAGCCCCACAGCGTCCCACGCCTTGCAGGCATCACCCAGGCAGGTAGGAGCATCGCCTTGGCCCCGCGCCCTCCCCTGCCTCTTCCTCCCCACCCTGGGTGGGTGCCAGCAGGTGGGACGGGTGGGACGGCTCCGGTTTCCGTAGGTGACCTTTGGAGCGGGCGCATCACGTGGGCAGCGGGCAGCCCTTAAGACGCGCCGACGGGCGCGCGGGGGAAAGCAGACGCGCGCCCGCAGCCATGACCGTCCCCATCGCCAAGTCCTTCTACGACCTGAGTGCCACCTCCTTGCAGGGGGAGAAGGTGGACTTCAACGTCTTCCGGGGCCGCGTGGTCCTCATCGAGAACGTGGCGTCGCTCTGAGCCACCACGACGCGGGATTACACCCAGCTCAACCAGCTGCAAGCCCGGTACCCGCGGCGGCTGGTCGTGCTGGGCTTCCCCTGCAACCAGTTTGGCTACCAGGTAAGTCCCAGTGGCCACCACGGTGCCCGGCGCTGGAAGGAACTGGGGGGGAACGCGGCACGGTCCCGGCTTTCTCCTTCCCCACCGCAGGAGAACTGCACCAACGAGGAGATCCTCAACAGCCTGAAGCACGTGCGGCCGGGGGGTGGCTTCGAGCCCAACTTCACCCTCTTCCAGAAGTGCCAGGTGAACGGGCAGGACCCCCACCCCGTCTTCGCCTACCTGAAGGCTCACCTGCCCGCGCCGGCCGACGAGGTGGCCCACCTGATGGCCGAGCCCCGCTACCTCGTCTGGAGCCCCGTGCGCCGCTCCGACATCTCCTGGAACTTCGAGAAGTTCCTGGTGGGGCCCGAGGGGGAACCTTTCCGACGCTACAGCCCCCGCGTGCCCACCATCCAGCTGGAGCCCGACATCCAGCGGCTCCTCAAGCTGGCCAAGTAGGGGGGCTCCGGTGTCCCTGTCACCCTCCCCGGGATGGCCCCAGCTCTCCGCCGGGTGACAGCCCCCTCCGAAACCGCCACGGGGAGGGGGCTCGATGGGGGGGCAGAGGGCTGGGGTGACCGGGGCGGCGTGGGCTGGGGGCAATAAATGAGCCGGAGGGAGCGTGCCCGCGTCTGCGTGGTTTGGGGGGGGCTGCTGTGGTTTGGGGGGGGGGCTGTCGTGGTTGGTGGGGGGGCTGGTGTGGTTTGGGGGGGACTGTCGTGGTTTGTGGGGGGCTGCTGTGGTTTGGGGGGGGGGGCTGCCGTGGTTTGGGGAGGGCTGACGTGGTTTGGGGGGGGGCTGCCGTGGTTTGGGGGGGGCTGCCGTGGTTTGGGGGGGGCTGCCGTGGTTTGGGGGGGACTGTCGTGGTTTGGGGGGGGCTGCTGTAGTTTGTGGGGGGCTGCCGTGGTTTTGGGGGGGCTGCCGTGGTTTGGGGGGGGCTGCCGTGGTTTGTGGGGGGCTGCCGTGGTTTGGGGGGGCTGCCGTGGTTTGGGGGGGGGCTGTCGTGGTTTGGGGGGGACTGTCGTGGTTTGGGGGGGGCTGCTGTAGTTTGTGGGGGGCTGCTGTGGTTTGTGGGGGGATGTCGTGGTTTGTGGGGGGGCTGCTGTGGTTTGTGGGGGGGCTGCCGTGGTTTGGGGAGGGCTGACGTGGTTGGGGGGGGGGGCTGCCGTGGTTTGGCGAGGGGCTGCTGTGGTTTGGGGGGCGGCTGCCGTGGTTTGGGGGGGCTGTCGTGGTTTGGGGGGGCTGCCGTGGTTTGTGGGGGGGCTGCTGTGGTTTGGGGGGGCTGCCGTGGTTTGTGGGGGGCTGCCGTGGTTTGTGGGGGGCTGCTGTGGTTTGTGGAGGGCTGCCGTGGTTTGGCGAGGGGCTGCTGTGGTTTGGGGGGCGGCTGTCGTGGTTTGGGAGGGGCTGCCGTGGTTTGGGGGGGGCTGCCGTGGTTTGTGGGGGGCTGCCGTGGTTTGGGGGGGGCTGTCGTGGGTTGGGGGGGGCTGCCGTGGGTTGGGGGGGGGTCTGCCGTGGGTTGGGGGGGGTCTGCCGTGGTTTCGGGGGGGGCTGCCGTGGTTTGGGGGGGGGCTGCCGTGGTTTGGGGGGGGGCTGCCGGAGCCAGGGACCGGTGGCGTGGGGGTGGAGCGGTGCCAGCTCCGGGCGGGCGTTGCTGGGGCCGGGTGCCAACGGCAGCACCCCACCCCGGGGCAGGGATTTCAGCGGCCGTGGCTCACCCGGCTCCTTCCCCATCCCTCGGTGGGGCAGGGTGGGGGGGACGCGCCCCAGGGCAACGGGCCACCCCCCCCCCCCCCCCAAACCTCCCCGCAGCCCCCGGGGGGAGCAAAAATAACGAAGAGATTTCTCAGCGGGGTTGGGGAGTGAGCCGGGCACGCTCTGGGATGCAGGAAGGGCCAGATCCGCCGCACGGGGACCGATCCCACAGGCTCCAGGAAGGGAAAAGCCCCCCCCGATCCCTGCATCGGACCCCAACACCCGCTACGGGGAGTCTGGGGGGTCCAGGGGGGTGAAGCCCACCCCCCCCAAGCTCTCCCGCCTGCGCCAGCGAGCTGTAACACATCACGTTTATTGCCCCCGCGATTCTTGCCCCGGGGTGGGCACCCTTTCGGACCCCTTTTTGGGGTGACAGCACGCTGGGCCCCCTTCCCGTCCCCGGCACACGCGGGGGGGGGGGTCAAGCTGCGGCGCTTCGCCCCGTCGCCGCGGTCGGGGACGCGGGAAGCATCCGGCGTCGAGCATCCGCCACAGCCAGGCTGGAAGTTGGGAGAAGAGAGTGACACGAGGGACCGTGGGGACCCAGGGATCTCCCGGCGGGGAGCGGGGTCCTTGCGGGGGGGGGGGGGGACACAAACCGGCGTCAGAAGAGCGGGGTCATCTGGCGGGGGTCGTCGGGCAGGACGCTGACGGAGTCCTCGGCCCGGCCGCAGAGCAGGCACAGCATGGTGTACTCCTGCGGCGGGGAGGGAGGGGGGAAAGCTGCCGCGGCCCCCGGCCGGGGAAACCGGAGCCGGCACCCGATCCCCGACTGCAATCGGACCTGGGAGGGGGGGGGGGAATCTCCTTTCACCCCCCCCCAACCCCATCTTCCGAGCGCCGCTGAATGGGAAATGCGCCAGGGAGGAGGGCTGGGAGAGCCGCGTGTCGCTGGGCAGGGGCTGCAAGAGGTGAGCTGGGCTGGCCCCCCCCCCAAAGCAGGGGGTAGCGCTGGGGGGGGGGCTCCGGGTACCCCCGAGCAGAGCGATGAGGCTCCGAAACCTTGGAGGCTGGCACGGCGGCTCCCTCCCGAAACTGCCCGGCTCCCACCCAACGCTGCCGGGGCGGGTGGGAATCCGCAGCGGGGTGGGGGGTCAGGAGGCAGAGGAGCAGCCCCGGGGTGGGGGGGGGACACAAAGGCTGCTCCCCGGGGTGGGGGGGGGGTACCTGGTAGTCGTCCACCACGCTGAAGGTGTACTCGTGGCGCGCGATGAGGTGGTGGCAGGTCTTGCACAGGTCTGCGGAGAGGAGAGGGACAGCGGGTCCCGGGGGCTGCGGGGACGTGGCTGGCCCTGGGGGGGGGGGTGTGTGTCCCCCCCCAACCCCCTTAGCGACAAGCCCCAACCCTCTGGGCCTGCCCCCTTCCCCAGGGTGGGTCCCAGAGCATCAAACCCCCCCAGTTTCCACCCAAATGGCCTGAACCCCCACCCCGCCAACCCCCTTAGCCCCCTGGGGACAAGCCCCAACCCCCTAGGCCTGCCCCCCCACCCCATCCGTGTCCCCAGGCTGGTTCCCAGAGCATCAAACCCCCCCCAGTTTCCCCCCAGTGGGTTGACACCCCCCCCCAACAACCCCTTTAGCCCCCTGGGGACAAGCCCCAACCCTCTGGGCCTGCCCCCCCCCCCGTCCGTGTCCCCAGGGTGGGTCCCGGAGCATCAAGCCCCCCCCGGTTTCCCCCCAATGGGTTGACACCCCCCCCCAACAACCCCTTTAGCCCCCTGGGGACAAGCCCCACCCTGTCCCTGTCCCCAGGGTGGGTCCCAGAGCATCAATCCCCCCCCCAATTTTCCCCCCCAATGGCCTGACACCCCCACTGCTCCCCAAGCCTTGAGATCCCACCCCCCCCGGGGCATCACCCCCCCACCCCTCCAGTATGGGACCAGTATAGGGCCAGTATGGGACCAGTATGGGGCCAGTATGGGGTCCCCAAATCTGCCCCCCCCCCGCCACACCCCCAGCCCCCGAGCCCCCGGCCCCAAAGCTGTTCCCCCCCCCAGCCCTCAGGCCGTGCCCCCCCCCCCCCCCGGTCCCGGCGCACGGTCGTAGGTGACGATCTCGTCCCCGCCGTGCAGGCCGGCGGCCCGGTTGCCGAGCAGCACCAAGTCCCGGCGGCCGCACTGCGCGCAGCCCACGAAGTTGAGGAGGAAGGAGCCGCCCTCCAGGCAGGTCGTGCCCTACGGCGGCAGCAGCGGGCTGGCACCGGGGCCGGGGGTGGCACCGGGGGTGGCACCGGGCCCGGGTCCCCCCCCCCCGCCCCGCCCTACCCGGTCCGGGTACTCGGTGCCCACGCAGCCCCCGCACATCCCGCCCTGCAGATCTCGCGAGACTTCCGCCGCGGGGCGGGGCTCAGCGCCCGGGGGGCGTGGTAGCGGGGGAATAACTCCGCCTTCTGGGCGGGGCTCGAGAGCGGAGACGGCGTCTATAGGCGGGGCTTGTGCCGGGGTGGGCGGGGCTCGAGAACGGAGACGGCGTCTATAGGCGGGGCTTGTGCCCGGGTAGGCGGGGCTCGAGAGCGGAGACGGCGTCTATAGGCGGGGCTTGTGCCGGGGTGGGCGGGGCTAGGTGGTTGTCTCTGTTGTGGGCAGGGCTGCGCAGCTCAGCGTTGGGAGGGGCGGGGGGAACTGGGGGCAATTGTGGGGGTGCGTGGGCCAGCCAGGGGCATCTGGGGCTCTTCGGGGGTGCTTGGGGAAGAGGTGGGGGGCAGCCAGCAGTAGCTGCAGGGAGCCTGGGACTAACTGGGGGGCAACTGGGACTAACTGGGAGACCCCCAGGGCTAGCCAGGGATGTCTGGGGCTAGGTGGGGGATGCTTGGGGCTAGGTGGAGGGCAGCTGGGGTTAGGTGGGGGTACCTGGGGGACACCCAGCAGTAGCTGTAGGGTGCCTGGGACTAACTGGGAGACCCCCAGTGCTAGCCGGAGCTGCCTGATGAGAAGTGGGGGACACCTGGGACTAACTGGGGACACCTGGGACTAACTGGGAGACCCCCAGGGCTAGCCAGGGGTGCTTAGGGCTAGGTGGGGGACAGCTGGGACTAACTGGGAGACCCCCCCCAGTGCTAGCCAGGGATGTATGGGGCTAGCCAGGGGTGCTTGGGGCGAGGCGGGGGCTGCTTGTGGAGAGCTGGGGGGCACCCAGGTTAGCTGGGGGGAGCTGGGGGGCACCCAGGGTTAGCTGGGGGGCACCCAGCAGTAGCTGTAGGGTGCCTGGGACTAACTGAGAGACCCCCAGGGCTAGCCAGGTATGTCTGGGGAGAGGTGGGGGACAACTGGGAGACCCCCAGGGTTAGCCAGGGGCGTCTGGGGCTAGCTGGGGGTGCTTGTGGAGAGCTGGGGGGCACCCAGGGTTAACTGGGACTAACTGGGGACATTTAGGGCTAGGTGGGGGGCACCCAGGGTTAACTAGGACTAACTGGGGACACCTGGGACTGACTGGGAGACCCCCAGGGCTAAGCAGGTGTGCTTGGGGCTAGGTGGGGGATGCTTGTGGAGAGCTGGGGGGCACCCAGGGTTAACTGGGACTAACTGGGGACACTTAGGGCTAGGTGGGGGGCACCCAGGGTTAACTGGGACTAACTGGGGACACCTGGGACTAACTGGGAGACCCCCAGGGCTAAGCAGGTGTGCTTGGGGCTAGGTGGGGGATGCTTGTGGAGAGGTGGGGGGCACCCAGGGTTAACTGGGCCTAACTGGGGACACCTGGGACTGACTGGGAGACCCCCCAGGGCTGGCTGGGGGTACTTGGGGCTGGCCGGAGGGAACCTAGGACTAACTGGGAGACTCCCAGGGCTAGGTGGGGGGTGCTTGGGGCTAGGTGGGGGGCACCCAGGGTTAACTGGGACTAACTGGGAACACCTGGGACTAACTGGGAGACCCCCAGGGCTAAGCAGGTGTGCTTGGGGCTAGGTGGGGGGATGACTGTGGAGAGGTGGGGGGCACCCAGGGTTAACTGGGCCTAACTGGGGACACCTGGGACTGACTGGGAGACCCCCAGGGCTGGTCGGGAGGCACCTGGGGCTGACTGGGAGACCCCAGGGCTGGCCGGGGGTGCTTGGGGCTGGCCGGGGGATGCCGAGGACTAGATGAGGGGGACCCCCGAACTGGCAGGGGCCCCCCGAGACTGCCTATGGGACCCTTGGGACCAGCTGAGGCGACCAGGAGGGTGCCCCGGGCTGCCTGGGCGGGGGGGGGGGGGGGTCCCCGCTTCCAGCCCCGAGTTACCACGGGAGAGGGGGGGGGGGGTGTCTCCCCGCCGGTGGTGCGGGTGGCGGCGGCCGGGGGGGGCCGCTGTGCTGCATTGCGGGGCGGGCGGCCCGTCCCCGCCCGCCTGGGCCCGGCCCTCCCGGGGGGAGCGGGGCTATCGGGGCCGGGCAGCGCCGCTGGCCCCGGGCAGGAATGTCCCTGCGCGCCCAGATAATGTTATTTATATCGCGGCCAAGGGCGGCTCCGCTCCCCCCCCCCCCCGCTCCCTTCCCAGCTCCGGTCCCGGCTCCGCCGCCGCTCGTCCGCCCGCCGCCCCGCGCAGGTGAGAGCCGCCGCGCCGGGATGCGCCGGGATGCACCGCTTCGGGGGGGGGGGGGGGGACCGGACCGGGGGGCACCGGGATGCGCCGCCTTAGGGGGGGGGGACCGGACCGGGGGGCACCGGGATGCGCCGGGATGCACCGCCTCGGGGGGGGGGGGGACCGGATCGGGGGGCGCCGGGATGCACCGCCTCGGGGGGAGGACGGGACCGGGGGGCACCGGGATGCGCCGCCTTGGGGGGGGGGGACCGGACCGGGGGGCACCGGGATGAGCCGCCTCGTGGGGGGGGGGACCGGACCGGAGGGCACCGGGATGCGCCGCCTCGAGGGGGGGACCGGACCGGGGGGCACCGGGATGCGCCGCCTCGGGGGGGGGGGGGGAACCGGGAGGCTGCGCTCCCCGGGGAGAAGCGGAATGGTGTCGGGTGGGGGGGGACCGGGACGCGCTGCCCGCCCCGGGGATGCCCGGTTTGGGGTGCGGCACCGGGAGACTGTCCCGGGGGGGGGCTGCGGGTACCGGGGGAAAGTTTGGAGGGGGAGTGGGGAACCCTCTGGGGGGCTCAGCCCCTCTTTTTCCCGGTGGCTTGGGGGGGGGGTCCCGGTGTCACCCCGTGTCCCCCAGGGCTGCTCTCCTGGCCGCTGGCGAGGGCGAGCGGCGGTGACTTTTGGTGAGGGAGGCACCCCAGGGACCCCTTCCCCCGGGTGCCAGGCCTGAGTGGGGTCCCCACACCGGTCCTGGGTGCTCCTGCTGGTGGGATGCGGTGGGCAAACCAGGTGGGACGCGTCGCTTCGACCAGCGGTTTTTAGCAACTGGGGGAACTGGGGTTACTGGGAAGAGTTTTCCGCCCTCGTCCCGGCGGCAAGGGGCTGCTGGTGGGCTGGGGGACCTCCTCCCTGCACCCCGGTAAGGTGGGGGCCACCCAGGGCTGGTTTCCCGGCTCCCCTTTCGGGGCGGCTTTTGCCTTTGCAAATCTCCAGCTCCCAGAGTCGGGGGCTTGCGGTGCCCTTCGCTCCTCCGGGTTAAGCTAACGAGGGGGTGGCAAGCAAAGCAGACCCCTGCAACCCCGGTGGGGTGTTCTGCAGCTATGGGGGGCTTTTAGGGCCCCGGCTGGTGGGTTTGGGGTGGGTGAGGAGGTGCAGGGGGGCACGTCTGGAGGAGGGAGCGGCACTCGGGCCCGTGCCATGAGCAGGGGAGGCCTATTTATAGCCAAAAAATGTCCGTGGAGCGTCAGCACGTGTGCGTGTCGCCTCTCGGTGCGGGTTAGGTGACATGGGACAGTCCTGGCACGGCCGCCACCCGCGCCGACTCCGGCCCTGGGGAAACCCAAACCTTTCCCCGGGCGGGGAGCCGTGCCGGAGCGGGGCATCGCCGGCCAGAGGAGCCGTGCCCAACCACCCCGTGCCGTGCCGAGCGGGGCCATCTGGCCCTGGCCGTGAGCCTGGGAGCAGGTGGCTGTTGGGGGGCTGTGGGGACGCCCCCCAGCTCTGGAGATGCCCCCCAGCTCCTGCCCCTTCCCAACGGGGCCGGCCGCACCGGGGAGCGTGGCTGACGGCTGGCTTGGTGGAGATGAAAATGAGAAGCGTTATCTGGGGAACCGAAGCAGCCGGGGCGACGCCGGGAGCCCCAAGAACCTGCCAGGCTGTGGGTGGAGGTGACAGGGTGGCTATTTTGGGGTGTTTTGGGGGGCTCCGACGAGCTCTCGTGCACCGGCACCCAGTGTTTCGGTGGCAAGGGCTGAACCGGGGAAGGGGCTCGAGGGCGGCAGGCACCAAACCGCTGCCGCGGCCGCTCTCGGGGTGCAGAGGGGACGTCACCCAGTCCCGGCGGGGGGACCTCGGCGGCGGCACAGTGCCAGCCCCTGGCCGGGAAGTGCTGATTCACCGCGCCGAGAGCCGGCTGGGGAAGGTGATGCCGCCCTGGCCTCGGCCGCGGGATGCTCCGGTGCGGCCGGTGCTCCCGGCTTCCCTCCGGCCGAGCGGGCAGAGCGGCGATCCCCGGGGCGCGGGTGCCGGCGGTGGCACGGCTCTGGCGACGGGGCTGTTTGGAAGGCGCCGGTGCGGCAGAGCGAGGTTTGAAGGCTCAGCGAGCACCCGCGCTCGAAACGCACGCTGGCGGCTCCCTCGGGCCCCGCTTTGGCTCCCTTCGGCACAGACTCCTCCTCCTCCTCCTCCTCCTCCTCCTCCTCGGATGCTCGTGGCCCCGCTGTTTTTTGGGGAGGCCGGGACGTGGCGTGCCGCAGAGACCCGCCACAACTCATCACACGCAGCCCGGCTGCAGTTCCTGCGGTGTCGGGGTGGGGGTCCCCGAATTTGGGCTTCCCCAGGGGGGGTTTTGTGCTGCGGGACGGGAGGGAGAGCCCGGCGCCGGCAGCAGCACCGAGCCACGGCGCGGGGGGCTGCAGGCATCGCTCTTGCGTGCTCCTGCACACGCTTGCACGCTCTCGCGTGCTTCCTTGCGTGTGCTCGTGTGCATTCACGTGTCCTTCATCGCATGTGCATCCTCCCACATGTCCTTCATCACATGTGCATCCTCCCGCATGTCCTTCATCGCATGTGCATGCTTCCACACGCTCTGACACGCTTCCACACGTCCTCGCTTGCGTGTGCGTGCTCTGGCACGCTCCTGCATGTCCTTGCTCACACGTGTGTGCTTTTGCACGCTCCTTCGTGGCCTTGCACACGCTCCGGCACGCGTGGAAGCCAGCTCCCGAGCCGAGACCCTGCCTGCACGGCCGCGATTAGGGTGCGGAGGGGGAACCCAGCCCTCCCTGCCAGCCCCGATAAAGCTCTGCCGCGCGACGGGGGGTCCCGGGGGGCCGGGTGCCACGGGCTCAGGGGGACGCCGGGGGGTTTGGGGGTGCCTGGGGTTTCACGTGGCTGTGGGGTGCCGGTGGGGGTGCTGGCTGTGGGGTGCTGGCTGTGGGGAGCCCCAGCCTGGCTCCCCGCACCCCTCAGGGGCCCCAGCACCCTCCTCCCGGCCGCCGACAGCTGCTGGGAGGCATTTTTAGATACCGGCCATGTCCTATCTGCGTCTCAAATGTCCCCGGGGGCGGGTGGCCTCCCCGGGGGTGGGTGGCCCCCCCCGCCGGCAGCTGTCACCCGCTTTCTGCCACGGGTGCCGGCGAAGCCCCTCCACGGCGCAGGTGTCGGGGTGGGTGCGAGCGGCACCCGCTTCCCCTGGGGACACCCAGGGTTGGGGGGACGCCCCTGGGGACCCGTCGCGGGATGCTGGGTGGGCAGGCAGGACCCGGGTGGGGAAGCACCGCCGTAAGCAGCCGTCGGCACGGCTCAGCGCTGGGGTCTCGGCGAGCCCCCCGAGCGTGTGGCACCCAGGTGCCCCCCAACACCTGGGTGGAGGAGAAGATAAATCCCTCTGAGCAGCTTAACCGGCAGCTCTGAGCCGCAAATCCCTACCCGCGGTGAGCTGCCGCGGCAATGCCGGTGCCCACGGCCCCCGCTCTCCCTCAGGGGCCTCCTCTTGCCGGTAGCCGACGGCCACCCGGCCGGGGGACACCGGGACCATGACCTCGGCCAACGACTACGAGCAGCTGGAGCTGCAGCAGCAGTACAGCCGCGTCAACGTCCGCTGGGACGCCTCCGACGACGAGCTGGACAACGACAACAGCTCAGCGCGCCTCTTCGAGCGCTCCCGCATCAAAGCCCTGGCAGGTAGGGCGCGGGGCTCGGGTCTCCTCGGTTCTCTCGGGTTGTCCTCGCCGCCAGTGCCACCGTGCCCGCTCTCCTTGCAGACGAGCGGGAGGCCGTGCAGAAGAAAACCTTCACCAAGTGGGTGAATTCGCACTTGGCTCGCGTCACCTGCCGCATCTCGGACCTCTACATGGACCTCCGGGATGGGCGGGTGCTCATCAAGCTGCTGGAGGTGTTGTCAGGAGAGCTTCTGGTAGGACTCCCAGCCAGCTGGAGACCCTGGGACCCATGCCCCGCCATGCCATGCCCCGCCATGCCATGCCCCGCCATGCCATGCCCCGCCATGCCATGCCCCACCCCACCTCAAGACCTCTGGTTCTCCACCAAGGTTCTTGACCTTGATGTTGACCAAGGCTCCACTAGGGTTGGTTGGTGGTGGAAGCAGGGGTGTCCCCAGGCAGGGGTTGGGGTGTCTAGCATGGAGGGGGAGGGTGCTGAGCACTGTCATGCCCCAGCCCAAGCCCACCAAGGGCCGGATGCGGATCCACTGCCTGGAGAACGTGGACAAGGCGTTGCAGTTCCTGAAGGAGCAGCGGGTGCACCTGGAGAACATGGGCTCCCACGACATCGTGGATGGCAACCACCGCCTTGTCCTCGGCCTCATCTGGACCATCATCCTCCGCTTCCAGGTGGGGCCGGGTGGGTGGGGGACACCCCTCAGCTCAGCGCCTCATGGCTCGTTCCCAAGCGGGAGCCCATCTGCCACGGGTGTCCTCCCTCAACCGTGGGATGTTCTTCTGCCCCCAGATCCAGGACATCATCGTGCAGACGCAGGAGGGCCGGGAGACGCGCTCCGCCAGGGATGCACTGCTGCTCTGGTGCCAGATGAAGACAGCGGGGTAGGTGGTGGGACCCACAGCCCCACCACGTCGGGGCCAAGGGGTGCCAAGAGGGTGACGGCGATGCCCTGTCCCCATCGCAGGTACCCCCACGTGAATGTCACCAACTTCACCTCGAGCTGGAAGGACGGGCTGGCCTTCAACGCCCTCATCCACAGACACAGGTAGGCAGCACGGTGGTGGTCACTGGGACGTGCTGGGGCGGCAGTGGCACTAGGGGATGTCCCACGGGTGTGCCACCACTGTCCCATGCCCTCTGTCCCCAGGCCCGAGCTGGTTGACTTCCAAAACCTGACCAAATCCAACGCCCGGCACAACCTGGAGCATGCGTTCAGTGTGGCGGAGCGACACCTGGGCATCACCCCGCTCCTCGACCCCGAAGGTGAGGCTGCTGCCACCGCAGACCCTCCTGCCTCAGTTTCCCCATTTTACACTGGGACGTGTCGAGGCCCCGTGGAAGGACAGGGGGGATTCCACCCTGTGGAAGGGGGGGTCTGGGTCAGGGGAAGGGGGGGATCCAATGAGGCCATGGTGACCCATTGCTGGGGCACTGTGGAGGTTGGGTCAGGACTGATGGGTCTCACTCCCATCGGGCAGATGTGTTCACGGAGAACCCCGATGAGAAGTCCATCATCACCTACGTGGTGGCCTTCTACCACTACTTCTCCAAGATGAAGGTGCTGGAGGTGGAGGGCAGGCGTCTGGGCAAGGTAGGGCACGGTGTTGGGGTTGGGGGGGGTTCTGCTGGGCTGCTGGCACCCGATGCCAACCACGGGCCCCACCGCAGGTCATCGAGCACGCCAAGGAGACGGAACGGATGATCGAGGGCTACGGGGGGCTGGCCTCCGACCTGCTCACCTGGATCGAGCAGACCATCACCTCCCTCAACAGCCGCAGCTTTGCCAACTCGCTGGCCGGGGTGCAGCACCAGCTGCAAGCCTTCAGCACCTACCGCACTGTGGAGAAGCCCCCCAAGTACGTGCCCCCCCAAGCCCCCCGTGCCTTGTTGGTGAGCACCCATGGGTGCCCCGGGCTGAGCTCTCTCCGGGGCAGGTTTCAGGAGAAGGGCAACCTGGAGGTGCTGCTCTTCACCATCCAGTCGCGGATGAGAGCCAACAACCAGCGTGTCTACACCCCGCACGAGGGGCGGCTGGTCTCCGACATCAACCGGGTACGGGGCCCATCCCGGCAGCCTGGCCGTGTGCTGTGCCGTGGGGACACGTGGCTGCTCCTGTGGCACCCTGCAACCTGGTGACACCTCTTTTCCCCAATATCCCCTGGAGCTTTGCTCCCTACGCTGTCCCGGGGCAAGCTGGGTCCATCCTGGGGCTGTTCAGGTCTGTCTTGGAGAAGGTCAGGTCCCAGGGCAAGCTGGGTCCATCTCCCAGGGCAGTTCAGGTCCGTCTTGGAGAAGGTCAGGTCCCAGGGCAAGCTGGGTCCATCTCCCAGGGCAGTTCAGGTCCGTCTTGGAGAAGGTCAGGTCCCAGGGCAAGCTGGGTCCATCTCCCAGGGCAGTTCAGGTCCGTCTTGGAGAAGGTCATGTCCATCTTGCAGAAGGTCAGGTCCTGGGGCTTATTGGGTCCATCTCCTGGGACAGGTCGGGTCCACGCTGTGTCAGGTTGGGTCCATCTAAAGGGTAGTTCAGGTCAATCTCCTGGGGCAGGCTGGGTCCATTCCAGGGCAGCTCAGGTCCCTCTTGGAGCAGGCCGGGTCCTGGGGCTTATTGGGTCCATCCCAAGGAAGGTTGAGTCTATCTCCTGGGGCAGGTCAGGTCCACCCCAGAGCAGGTTGGGTCCATCTCCCAAGGCCGTTCAGGTCCATCTCCTGGGGCAGACTGGGTCCATCCTGGGTCAAGCTGGGTTCCTCCAGCCACGCTGTCCCACCCGTGGGGCACGTTGGGGTTCACCAGCAGAACAAGATGCGTGGGGATGCGGGGCATGGGTGCCACCCCTGCCTGGTGCCGCCTTCCCCCAGGCCTGGGAGCAGCTGGAGAAAGCGGAGCACGAGCGGGAGCTGGCGCTGCGCACCGAGCTCATCCGGCAGGAGAAGCTGGAGCAGCTGGCACGGCGCTTCGACCGCAAGGCGGCCATGAGGGAGGCCTGGCTGAGCGAGAACCAGCGCCTGGTGGCCCAGGTGAGGCTGGGGACCCCCACTCCAGGGACCAGGGTGTCCCGTTGGACCCTCACCGTGGGCTTTGTGCCGGTGCAGGACAACTTTGGCCAGGACCTGCCGGCGGTGGAGGCGGCCAAGAAGAAGCACGAAGCCATCGAGACGGATACGGCCGCCTACAAAGAGCGGGTGCAGGCCATCGAGGCGGTGGCGAAGGAGCTGGAGCTGGAGGGCTACCACGACATCCAACGCATCAACGGGCGCAAGGACAACATCCTGCGGCTCTGGGAGCATCTCCTGGAGCTGCTGGCCGCCCGGCGCCAGCGCCTGGAGATGAACCTCGTCCTGCAGCACCTCTTCCAGGAGATGCTCCATAGCATTGACTGGATGGACGAGGTTAAGGTGAGCCGTGGACGTCGGGTGCCACCATGGGGGGTTGCCTTGGTCCCACCGGGCTGGGTGTTGGTGGGACCCCCGTGGGGAGGTGCTGGGGTGGCGGTGGGTGCCATCTGCCAGTGGTGGGTGACAGCCAGGTCTCCCGCACAGGCGCAGCTGGCATCACCCGAATCCGGGAAGCACCTTCTGGAAGTGGAGGAGCTGCTGCAGACCCACCGGCTCCTGGAGGGCGACATGGCCCTGCAGGCGGAGAAGACGCGGGCCGTCAGCGCCGCTGCCCTCCGCTTCGCCGACGCCGAGGGTAGGCACGCCGGGGCACCGCGGCGTGGCCGGGGGAAGCCAGGAACACCGCTGATGGACAACCACCTTCCTCCCCGGCCAGGCTACCGTCCCTGCGACCCCAAAGTCATCCGGGACCGCGTGAGCCACCTGGAGCTGTGCCGGCGGGAGCTGCAGGCGCTGGCGGCCCGGAGGAGAGCCTTGCTGGAGCAGTCGCGGTCCCTCTGGACCTGCCTGTGGGAGCTGGACGAGACGGAGAGCTGGGTCAAGGAGCAGGAGCAGCTCTACTCCTCCCTGGACTTCGGGAAGGACCTTCCGAGCGTGCTGCTGCTCCAGCGCCGGCACGCTGCCTTCGAGGCCGAGCTGCGGAGCCGGGCTGGCCGGCTGGAGCGGGCGCTGGCGGCGGGCGAGGGTCCGGCGGCTGCGGGGTGGCTGCGGGAGCGGGGGGCGGCGGTGCGGGCGCTGTGGGCGCAGCTGGAGGAGCTGGCGGCGTTCCGCCGGCGCGGCTTGCGCGAGGCCGAAGGCTTCTTCCAGTTCCAGGCGGAGACGGAGGAGCTGGCCGAGGGGCTGCAGGACGCCCGCCGGCGGGCGGCCGCCGAGGAGCTGGGCCAGGACGAATCCCGCACCCGTGCCCTGCTGCGGCAGCACCAGGAGCTGCTGGAGGAGATGGTGGCCACCCAGGAGCAGCTGGACGGGCTGGCCCGGCGAGCTGAGGGCTTCCCACCGGAGCTGCGGGCCGGCCCTGAGGCACAGAGCCGGCTGGACGCCCTGCGGGAGCTGCACGCCGAGGCGGCCGCGCTGGCCGAGCGGCGGGGCCGCCAGCTGCGGGACGCCCTGGACCTCTACACCGTCTTCGGGGAAAGCGACGCTTGCCACCTCTGGATGGGGTCCAAGGAGACCTGGCTGGGGCAGCCCGAGGTCCCCCAGGCGCTGGAGGACCTGGACGTGGCGCAGCACCGGTAGGGGCTCCCGCGGCGGTCGTGCCGCCGCGCCGTGTCCCGAGCTGTGGCCCGTTCTCAGCCTTGGCTTCTCGCCGCAGGTTGGATGGGCTGGAGCAGGACATGGCCACCACGGCTTCCCAGATCGCCGCCGTCAACCAGGCGGCCGACGGGCTGCTGGCGAGCGGGCACCCGCGCAGCCCCCAGGTCCGGCAGTGCCGGGAGCAGCTCAACGGCAGGTACGGTGGCCGGTGATGCCCGGGGTGGCTGGGTGGGTGACACCAGGGCGGTCGGGACGGTCCCCACCGGCTGTCACCCGCCTCCGCCCCGCAGGTGGGACCGGTTCAGGGAGCTGGTGTCGGAGCGTCGGCGGGCGGTGGGCTCGGCTCTTCGCCTCCTCAACTACCGCCTGGAGTGCGAGGAGACCCGGCAATGGCTGCAGAGCAAAGCCCGGGCGGTCGAGGCCACCGCCGAGCTGGGCCGGGACCTGGCCGGCGTCCTGGCCACCCAACGCAAGCTCTACGGCATCGAGCGGGAGCTGGCGGTGGCCAAGGACCGTCTGTCCGCCCTGCGCTCCCAGGCCGACCGCCTGGCCGAGGAACGGCCCGAGGTGGCCACGGAGGTGGCCGAGCGGCTGGCGGCGGCGGCGGCCGCCTGGGACGAGCTGCAGGCGGCCATGGGCGAGCGGGCGGCGTCGCTGGGGGAAGCCGGGCAGCTCCGTCGCTTCCTGCAGGACCTCGACGACTTCCAAGCCTGGCTCTTCGGGGCTCAGAAAGCCGTGGCGGCCGCCGACGAGGTGCCGGCGTCTTTGGCCGAGGCGGAGGAGCTGCTGCGGCTGCACGAAGCCGCCCGGCGGGACGCGGAAGGGCACGCGGCCGCTTTCGCCACCTTGGTGGAGTCGGGGGAGAGGGTGGTGGGGGAGCAAGCGGACCCCCAGTACGAGGGGCTGCGGCAGCGCCTGCGCGGCGTGGAGGACGGCTGGGCAGCCCTGGGCAGGATGGCGGAGTCCCGGCACCGCTTCCTCGCCCAGTGCCATGGCTTCCAGGAGTTCCTCCGCGACGCCAAGCAGGCGGAGATCCTCCTCACCAACCAGGTGGGTGGCCGGGGCGGGGGTCCCTGGCTCTCGGGCACCCCGAAAAGGCGCCGACCCCCTGCCGTACCCCCACCTCAGGAGTACACACTGGCACACCTGGAGCTGCCCACCACGCTGGAGGGCTCGTCCGCCGCCCTGCGCCGCTTCCAGAGCTTCTGCACCGGCGTGGAGAGCGGCGCCCAGAAGGTCACCGAGGCGGTGGCCGGCGGCACCAAGCTGGTGGCCGAGGGGAACATCTTCACCGAGAAGATCGCCGAGAAGTGCCAGGCTCTCCAGGAGCGGTGAGCGCGGCGAGGGGCTGGCGGGCGGGCGGCGGGTGGGCATCAGGGCTGACGCTGCCCATCTGTGGTCACCCTGCCAGGCACGGGGTCGTGGTGGCCAAGGTGGACGAGGCAGCGGGTTTGCTGCAGGACAACCACGAGCTGCAGACCTTCCTGCAGAGCTGCCGGGAGGTAGGGACGCGGCGCGGCTGGTGGCACCGGGGGAGGGCAGGGGGTCCCCACCAGCCAAGCCCTGACACCCCTCGCCCGCAGCTCGACGCCTGGGTGGAGGAGAAGATGCTGACGGCACAGGACGCCTCGTACGGCGAAGCCCACGGCCTCCATGGCAAGTGGCAGAAGCACCAGGCATTCATGGCCGAGCTGGCACCCAACCAGGGCTGGCTGGAGAAGATCAAGACGGTGGGTGCCGGGAAGCCTCACCGCCCGCCGGCCGGGCGGGAGGTCCCCACACTGGCGTGGAGCCACGTTGGTGTCCACCAACGACTTCGGTGCTGCTGGCAGGAGGGGAAGGAGCTGGCGAGCCGCAAGCCGCAGTACGGCGAGGTGGTGACGCGGCGGCTGGGCGAGCTGCAGGGGCGGTGGGACGAGCTGCGCCGTGCCGCCGAGGAGAAGGGCCGGCGGCTCTTCGAGGCCGACCGCTCGTCGCTGTACGCCCGGAGCTACGGGGAGCTGGAGAGCTGGCTGGGGCGGGTGGAGGAGGAGCTGCGTGCCACCGAGCAAGCCAAGGACCTCACCGCCACCAACCTACTGCTGAAGAGGCTGATGGTGGGTGGTGGCCCTGCCAGCTGAGCGGCTGGGTGGGCGCGAGGGTGTTGGCACCTCACCCTTTCCATTGGTGAGGGTTCCAAAGTGCCAAGTCATGTCCTGGATGGGGCTGGCCGGTGGCCTTGGGGGTCCCTGGCTTGGCTCCGGGTCCCTGGCTTGGCTCCGGGTCCCTGACTTGGCTCCAGGTCCCTGGCTTGGCTCCAGGTCCCTGGCTCACACAGCTCTTCCCCACCAGAGACTGGAAGAGCAAGTGCGAGCGCGGATGAAGGAGCTGGAGGAGCTGGGGTGGCAGGGACCCCCCCCTGCCGGGGATGTGCCGGATGCCGAAGGGCAAGAGCAGAGGCTCCGGCGGCGATTCCTCGACCTGCTGGAGCCGCTGGAGAGGAGGAGGAAGGAGCTGGAGACCGCAAAGGCCATGTACCAGCTTGGGCGGGATCTGGAGGATGAGATGGTGAGCATCCTCCCCGCGGCGAGGTCCAGCGTGCTGGGGGCACCCATGGGTGCTGCTCGGCGCTCAGCGGGTGCTCTCGCCCGCAGCTGTGGGTGCAGGAGCGGCTGCCCCTGGTGAGGTCGACGGAGCACGGCGCCGACCTCCCGAGCGTGCAGCGCCTGGCCAAGAGGAACGAGGTGAGACCCGGGCGCTGCGGTGGCACCTGTCACCCCGACCGGTCCCTTGGGGTCACCGTCCCGTGGGCGAGCCCCGCCGTGACCGCTCGCCCTGCCGGCAGACGCTGCAGAAGGAGCTGGCGGGCCATGCCCCGCGCCTGGCCGAGGTGCTGAGCCGCGGCGAGGCGGCGGCGAGCGGCCGGGAGCCGAGCCCGGAGCTGGAGGCGCGGTTGCGGGAGCTGCGGGAGCTGTGGGGGACGGTGCAGGCGGAGGCGGCCGACCGGCACCGGCGTCTGCGGGAGGCCGGCGAGGCCCAGCAGTACTACCTGGACGCCGGCGAGGCTGAGGCTTGGGTCAGCGAGCAGGAGCTCTTCATGGGAGCCGAGGAGAAGCCGAAGGTGAGAGGTGGAAGCCGAAGGTGAGAGGTGGCTCCATGTGGTGCCCCTGTGCCAGCTCTGTGCCGTGCTCTGCCATGCTGGCGCGTCCTACGGCAACCCGGGCCGTGTTGTTAAACATCATCCTGTACCGTGGTGCGTCATGCCACGACACGCCATCCCATGCCATCCCATGGCATGTCATGCCATGTCATGCTATGACACGCTGTCCATCCCATGCCATCTTGTGTCGTTACATGCCGTGCCATCGCACACCATCCCCTGCTATGTCATGCCATGCTGCTACATGCCATGCCATGTCACCCTTTGCCATGACCTAGATCATCCCATGCCATGCCTTGTTGTTATGTGGCATGCCATGCCGTTGCAGGTCATGCCATGCCGTTGCAGGTCGTCCCATGCCATGCTTGGCCATTGCCACCCATCCCATGCCATGCCTTGTCGTTACATGGCATGCCGTGCCGTTGCAGGTCATCCCATGCCATCATGCCATGCTTGGCCATTGCCACCCATGCCATTGCTACCCATCCCATGCCGTGCCTTGTCATTGCATGGCATGCCGTGCCGTTGCAGGTCATCCCATGCCATTGCCACCCATCCCATGCCATGCCTTCTCGTTATGTGGCATGCCATGCCGTTGCAGGTCATCCCATGCCATGCTTGGCCATTGCCACCCATGCCATGCCATTGCCACTCATCTCATGCCATGCCTTGTCATTGCATGGCATGCCGTGCCATTGCAGGTCATCCCATGCCATGCTTGGCCATTGCCACCCATCCCATGCCATGCCTTGTCATTACGTGGCATGCCGTGCCATCGCAGGTCATTCCATGCCATGCTTGGCCATTGCCACCCATCCCATGCCATTGCCACCCATCCCATGCCATTGCTACCCATCCCATGCCGTGCCTTGTCGTTATGTGGCATGCTGTGCCGTTGCAGGTCATCCCATGCCATGCCATCCCATCCCATTGCCATCCATCCCATGCCATTACCATCCATCCCATGCCATTGCCACCCATCCCATGCCATGCCTTGTCGTTACATGGCAGGCCCTGCCATTGCAGGTCATCCCATGCCATGCTTGGCCATTGCCACCCATCCCATCCCATGCCATGCCTTGTCATTACATGGCATGCTGTGCCGTTGCAGGTCATCCCATTGCCATCCATGCCATCCCATTGCCATCCATCCCATGCCATTACCATCCATCCCATGCCATTGCCACCCATCCCATGCCATGCCTTGTCGTTACATGGCAGGCCCTGCCATTGCAGGTCATCCCATGCCATGCTTGGCCATTGCCACCCATCCCATCCCATGCCATGCCTTGTCATTACATGGCATGCTGTGCCGTTGCAGGTCATCCCATGCCATCCCATCCCATTGCCATCCATCCCATGCCATTACCATCCATCCCATGCCATTGCCACCCATCCCATGCCATGCCTTGTTGTTACGTGGCATGCCGTGCCGTTGCAGGTCATCCCATGCCATGCTTGGCCATTGCCACCCATGCCATTGCTACCCATCTCATGCTGTGCCTTGTCATTGCATGGCATGCCGTGCCGTTGCAGGTCATCCCATGCCATTGCCACCCATCCCATGCCATTGCCACCCATCCCATGCCATGCCTTGTCGTTACGTGGCATGCCATGCCGTTGCAGGTCATCCCACACCATGCTTGGCCATTGCCACCTATCCCATGCCATGCCTTGTCATTACGTGGCATGCCGTGCCGTTGCAGGTCATCCCATGCCATGCTTGGCCATTGCCACCCATGCCATTGCTACCCATCTCATGCTGTGCCTTGTCATTGCATGGCATGCCGTGCCGTTGCAGATCATCCCATGCCATTGCCACCCATCCCATGCCATTGCCACCCATTCCATGCCATGCCTTGTCATTATGTGGCATGCTGTGCCTTTGCAGGTCATCCCATGCCATGCCATGCCATCCCATTGCCATCCATCCCATGCCATTGCCACCCATCCCATGCCATGCCTTGTCGTTACATGGCAGGCCCTGCCATTGCAGGTCATCCCATGCCATGCTTGGCCATTGCCACCCATCCCATGCCATGCCTTGTCATTGCATGGCATGCCGTGCCATTGCAGGTCATCCTATGCCATGCCGTGCTTGGCCATGGCAATCCATCCCATGCAGTTGCCACCCATCCCATGCCATCCTGCCCCATGCCAAGCCGTGCCATTACACACCGCCCTACGCCATGCCATCTGTGCCGTCCCATGCCGTGCCATGCCGTACCCCCTGAGCTCGCCATTGCTCCTCACTGTGCTGGACAGAGGCAGGACGTGCCCGCAGGGTGGGTGCTGGGGCTGGACCCCGGTCCCCGTCCCACAGCCGTGCCATGTGCTGATGGGCACCGGTGTTTGCCGTGCCGCAGGACGAGGAAAGTGGCTTGGTGATGCTGAAGAGACACGTCCGGCAGCAGCGGTCCATCGAGGACTATGGCCAAACCATCAAGGAGCTGGCGGGGAGGGCTCAGCAGCTGCTCTCTGCCGGCCACCCTGAGGGGTAGGTGCCACTGCCATGTGTCCCCTGTCCCTCGGGGCAGCCCCGTGCTCTCAGCACCGGGGTGGGTGGGTGGTTTGGCTGGAGCTCTGGTGGCGTTGGCTGCTCCGGCTGGGTGGCATCGCCCTGGCTGCGTCGGGGAGGTGGTGGCAGAGGGACACGGGGAGCGCAGAGTGGGTCCCTCCCCAGAAAACCCTCCCGGTTGGCAACACGGATGGGCTGAGGGCATCTTTTCTGGGTGAGAACTGGGGTGTCTGTGTGCCGGGGCCGCGCAGGGAGCAGATCATCCGGCTGCAGGGCCAGGTGGACAAGCACTACGCGGGGCTGAAGGAGGCGGCCGAGGAGCGCCGCCGGCGCCTGGAGAACATGTCCCACCTCTTCCAGCTGAAGCGGGAGGTGGAGGACCTGGAGCAGTGGATCGCCGAGCGCGACGTGGTCGCCTCCTCCCAGGAGATGGGGCAGGACCTGGACCACGTCACGGTGAGGGGGCCGGGGCGGGCGTGCCGGTGCCGGCGTATGGTTTTGGGGGGGACACAAACTCGATTCTTCTTTCCCCCCCCATGCAGCTCCTGCGGGAGAAGTTTCGGGAGTTTGCGCGGGAGACGGGCAGCGTGGGGCAGGAACGTGTGGACCGGGTCAACCTGGCCATCGAGGACCTCATTGACGCGGGGCACGCGGAGGCGGCCACCATGGCCGAGTGGAAGGACGGGCTGAACGAGAGCTGGGCCGACCTCCTGGAGCTGATCGACACCCGCATGCAGCTCCTCGCCGCCTCCCACGACCTCCACAAATACTTCTACGATGGTGCTGAGCTGCTGGCCCTCATCGCCACCCGGCGCCAGGAGCTGCCCCAGGACCTGGGCGAGGACGCCGGCACGGTGGAGGCTTTCCACCGCATGCACAGCGCCTTCGAGAGGGACCTCCAGCTGCTGGAGACGCAGGTGAGGTGGTACCCGGGAGCTGGGGGGGATGCCCGGTGCTGCTGGCACTCAACGTCCCCCAACGTTCTCCACGCAGGTCCAGCAGTTTCGGGAGACGGCGGCTCGCCTGCAGACCGCCTACGCCGGGGAGAAGGCGGCCGGCATCCAGGAGCGGGAGCAGGAGGTGGCACGGGCGCTGCGGGCGCTGCTGGAGGCGTGCAGCGGGCGCCGGGCTCGGCTGGTGGACACGGCCGACAAGCACCGCTTCTTCGGCATGGCGCGGGACCTGCTCTCCTGGATGGAGAGCACCATCCGGCAGATCGAGACGCAGGAGAAACCCAGGTATGGCCGTGCCGGGCAGGCACCCGGTGCCATTCGCCGGGAGCTGGCACCGACACCGCTGTGTCTCTAGGGACGTCTCCTCGGTGGAGCTGCTCATGAAGTACCATCAGGGCATCAGGGCTGAGGTGGACGCCCGGGGCAAGAACTTCACCGCCTGCATCGAGCTGGGCAAGAAGCTGCTGCAGCGCAAGCACCAGGACTCGCCCGAGGTGAGGGCGGCCAGGGCTGGGGGTTGAGGTGGGGACGGTGCCACCGGGGCCACCCCGTGACGGCGTCCCCTTCGCAGATCAAGGCGAAGCTGGTGGAGCTGGTGGAGAAGAGGAAGGCCATGACGGAGATGTGGGAGCGGCGCTGGGACCAGCTGCGGCTGCGTGAGTTGCGCCGGCGGCGCCGGAGGGGACCGCGGCTCGGCCGGGGACGCTGGTGGCCGGGGTCCGAGCGCTGCCCGTCCCTGCCCGCAGTGCTGGAGGTCTGCCAGTTCTCCCGCGACGCCTCGGTGGCCGAGTCCTGGCTCATGGCGCAGGAGCCCTACCTGGCCAGCAGCGACTACGGGCAGACGGTGGACGCGGTGGAGAAGCTGCTCAAGCGGCACGAGGCCTTCGAGAAGTCCTCGGCCACCTGGGAGGAGCGCATCGCCGCCCTGAGGAAGCTGACGACGGTGAGGAAGGCTCGGGATGGGGCACAGCCGTTCCCGCCCTGCCTCAGTTTCCCCACCCTGCGTCCCCACCAGCCCCTAACGCCTTCTCCCCCTTCCCCGGCAGCTGGAGCTCCTGGGCGGGCGGACGCCACGTGAGGGGCTGGCGCGGGACAGGGTGATGCACCCCGAGGGTCCCGACTACCGCCTGGATCTGGACGGGGAGCTGGAGGCTGGGTAAGGGACACCAGCACCGTCCCAGCCGGCCACGGCAGCGTCGCGGGCAGGGGCAGCTCCCAGCACCCCACCAGCTCCTGGGTGTCATTTCCAGCACCCCTCTTCTCAAAAAATTTAGGGTTTTGTGGGGTTTTTTTAGCAATTAGCTCTTTCGGAGCGGTAAATCGATGAAGGTGAAGAGCGGAGATGAAGGTCGAGCCCTGTCGTGCGGGGGCTTTCATCCCTTGGGGAGGGGGACGGGAGGGCAGCAGCCACCCCCCACGTCCCCGCGGGACCACGGCTGCGTTTCCCCACCGAGCTGGCTGGGACGGGGGTTTTGGGGGTGCCCCGCTCTGCCGGGGACGCTGAGCGGGCTGCCTCCCTGCCGCAGGTCCGAGGAGGAGGAGGAGGAGGAGAAGAGGAAGGGCATGAGCGTGCGGGACGCCTCTCCGCCTGCCACCGACGGACCAGAGCCGGTCAGTTCTCGAGTTTAGCTTTCTCCTTCCCCGACAGCACCCAAGATGTCCCCGCATGTCACCCAGACCCTGTGACCGTGACTGTGGCATGCTGATGGCTCCCCGCACCCCTCGCCTTGTTCCTTGCCTGGAGTTGAATAAATGCTAAAAGGCCCCAAAAAGGCTGGGTGGGCACACGGGTGCTGCACCTTCCCCTTTGTCCCCGGCTCCTGGGGTGGCCGGGGTCCCCTGCGGCGGCTCGGAGCACCCCTGCTCCCCGGAACCAGGCTCGGGCCAGCTGCCGGAGGCTGGCACCCATGGGTGCGCGGGTGGCTCTGGGAGCGGGGTGGCAGCTGGAGCATCTGCCGTGGGGATCCTGGTCCCCGTCCTCTGCCGTTGGCGAGGCAGCGTGCGTCCCGAGGACACCCCTCGGGGACGTGTGGCACCTGGCGTGCCAAGCCCCCAGACCTGGGAGAGGGGCTGGCTCTGCCCCGGCGCGGAGGGGACATCGGGCAGAGGTGCCCAAGGACACACAGCACCGGTGCTCCTGGCTGGCCGGGCTCACGTCAGCCCCTTGGGGCATCGTCATCTTGCGGGGATGTCACCCTGCGAGGCATCGTCACCCCAAGAGACATCATCCCTGTGTGGGGCATCGTCACCTTGTGGGGATGTCACCCTGCGAGGCGTTGTCACCCCAAGAGACATCATCCCTGTGTGGGGCATCGTCACCTTGTGGGGATGTCACCCTGTGAAGAGGCATCATCACCCCAAGAGACATCATCCCTGGATGGGGCATTGTCACCTTGCGGGGATGTCACCCTGCGAGGCATTGTCACCCCAAGAGACATCATCCCTGTGTGGGGCGATGTCACCCTGCGAGACGTTGTCACCCCAAGAGACATCATCCCTGTGTGGGGCATCGTCACCTTGTGGGGATGTCACCCTGTGAGGTGACATCACCCCTGTATGGGGCATCATCACCCCGTGGGGCATCGTCACCCTACAAGGCATCAGCACCCTGTGGGGCATCATTACTCCCCACGGCATCGTCACCCCACAGGGCACTGCCACCCTTGGGTCATCGTCACCGCACGCGCCGGCCACCCTGTGCTCGCTGCCAGCCCCTCTGCTCCTGCCTGCTTGGGGACAGGGTCGCTTTCTGGTCGCTCTGCCTGCTCGGGGACGGGAACCGCTTCCGCCTCTTCTGCCTGCTTGGGGACACGGGCATCTTCTGGCTCCTTGGGGACAAGATGGCTTTTGCCTGCTGGGGACAAGATCATTCCTGCCTGCTTGGGGACAAGGGCATCTTCTGGCTCCTTGGGGACAAGATGGCTTTTGCCTGCTTGGGGACACGGGCATCTTCTGGCTCCCTGGGGACAAGATCATTTCTGCCTGCTTGGGGACACGGGCATCTTCTGGCTCCTTGGGGACAAGATCATTTCTGCCTGCTTGGGGACAAGGGCATCTTCTGGTTCCTTGGGGACAAGATCATTTCTGCCTGCTTGGGGACACGTGCATCTTCTGGCTTCTTGGGGACAAGATCATTTCTGCCTGCTTGGGGACAAGGGCATCTTCTGGCTCCTTGGGGACAAGATGGCTTTTGCCTGCTGGGGACAAGATCATTCCTGCCTGCTTGGGGACATGGGCATCTTCTGGCTCCTTGGGGACAAGATCATTTCTGCCTGCTTGGGGACAAGGGCATCTTCTGGCTCCTTGGGGACAAGATGGCTTTTGCCTGTTGGGGATGAGATCATTTCTGCCTGCTTGGGGACACGGGCACCTTCTGCCTGCTTGGGGACAAGATCATTTCTGCCTGCTTGGGGACATGGGCATCTTCTGGCTCCTTGGGGACAAGATCATTTCTGCCTGCTTGGGGACACGGGCATCTTCTGGCTCCTTGGGGACAAGATCATTCCTGCCTGCTTGGGGACACGGGCATCTTCTGGCTCCTTGGGGACAAGATCATTTCTGCCTGCTTAGGGACAAGGGCATCTTCTGGCTCCTTGGGGACAAGATGGCTTTTGCCTGCTGGGGATGAGATCATTTCTGCCTGCTTGGGGACACGGGCATCTTCTGGCTCCTTGGGGACAAGATGACTTTCGCCTGCCTGGGGACACTGAGTACCTGCTCAGGGACAAGATCATCTCTGCCTGCTTGGGGACATGGGCACTTTCTGGCTCTTTGGGGACAGGGTTCCCCTCTGCCTGCTTGGGGACACAGCCACTTTCACCTGCTTGGGGACAGGAACCCCGTCTGCCTGCTTGGGGACACCACGCTTCTCTGCCAGCCTGCTCGGGGACACGGTCACCTCCTGGCTGCCAGGGACAGCATCCCTCCTCCCGTCCCTCTTGGTGGCACCTCCACGTGCCCCTGTGTCTGCCGTGCAGGGCTGGGGCCGTCCCTGGGCGCAGGAGGAGGTGACGGGCACCCCGGGGTCCCCGTGCCCCAGCCCTGCACCCACCCTGGCCGAGCCCCTCCTGTAGCACCCAGCTGCTGCTCTGGGTGGGCACCACGGACCTCGTCTCCCCACCAGCATCCCCCGCTGTCCCCAAGGTGGGGGACAACACTGGGGTGGCTCCTGGGGGTCCTAGCCTGGCTCGGCTTAACCCCGTCACCCCAAATCTGGTGCCGCGCTGAGCCTGGGTGCAGGTCCCAGGGCTGGACCGGGTCCCAGCTCCATGCTGGGCTCCTCCCAGTAGCCACCAGCTCCTCCATACCGGAGCTGGTGGGGTCACTGGTACCAAGAGCCGGGGGTGACCCACCCTTGGCTGGTGCCTGCTGCCGGGCCACCGTCTTGGGGACCACGAGCCCGCCCTGGGGACAGGATCCCACATGTGGGAGCGGGGATGGGACCTCAGGATGTGGCTTTCGGTGACGGGTGACAACACGGCGGCGTAACCGGGCCGTTGCTTTGCGGCAGCCGGCGCAGACCCCGGGCGCCGAGGAGCCGGCGTCACCGAGCCCGCGGCCACCGCGAGAAGAGCCGGAGGAGCCGGCCACGCTGCCGGCCCGAGCCTGCGGCGTCCAGCTGGAGGGCTACCTCGGCCGCAAGCACGACCTGGAGGCGGCCACCAAACGGGCGTCCAACCGGTAGGCACGGCGATGGCGGTGACGCCGGGCGGCGCGGGCGGCGGGCTGACGGCGCGGTGTGGCGGCAGGTCGTGGAGCACGCGGTACTGCGTGCTGCGGGGCGGCCAGCTCGCCTTCTTCAAGGACGCCAAGAGCCGGGCGCTGGGGCTGCCGTGCCACGGCGAGGAGCCCCTGGGGCTGCAGGATGCCCGCTGCGAGGTGCCCGCCGGCTACAAGAAGAAGAAGAACGTCTTCAAACTCCGGTGAGGGCACGGTGGCCAGGGTGGCGCGGCGTGGCACGGGGTGGCACGCGTCTCACCGGCGCCTGCGCTCCGTCCCCAGGCTCAGCAATGGCAGCGAGTGGCTCTTCCATGGCAAGGATGAGGTGAGGGGCGTCCCCGGGGGGGACACGGTGTGGCTGGTGGAGCCTGGGGGGACAGAGGGGACCAGCGGTGCCCTGGGGACACAGGGTGGCCAGTGGTTCCCAGGGGGACAGCGGGTGGCCAGTGGTACCCAGAGGGACAGAGGGTGGCTGATGGTTCCCAGGGGACAGAGGGTGGCTGGTGGTACCCAGGGGGACAGAGGGTGGCCAGTGGTTCCCAGGGGACAGAGGGTGGCCAGTGGTACCCAGGGGGACAGTGGGTGGCTGATGGTTCCCAGGGGACAGAGGGTGGCTGATGGTGCCCAGGGGACAGAGGGTGGCTGATGGTGCCCAGGGGACACAGGGTGGCCAGTGGTTCCCAGGGGGACAGAGGGTGGCCATTGGTACCCAGGGGACAGAGGGTGGCCAGTGGTTCCCAGGGGGACAGAGGGTGGCTGATGGTGCCCAGGGGACACAGGGTGGCCAGTGGTTCCCAGAGGGACAGAGGGTGGCTGATGGTGCCCAGGGGACACAGGGTGGCAGTGGTACCCAGAGGGACAGAGGGTGGCTGATGGTGCCCAGGGGACACTGGTGGTGCCCAGGGGACATGGGGGTGGCCAGAGATGTCTGGGGGACAGAGAGTGGCTGGTGGTTCCCAGAGGACACTGGTGATGCCCAGGGGACATGGGGTTGGCCAGAGATGTCTGGGGGACAGAGAGTGGCTGGTGGTTCCCAGGGGACACTGGTGATGCCCAGGGGACACGGGGTTGGCCAGAGATGTCTGGGGGACAGAGAGTGGCTGGTGGCTCCCAGGGGACACAGGGGACACAGGGGACACTGGCGGTGCCCAGGGGACACAGGGTTGGCCAGAGATGTCTGGGGGACAGAGAGTGTCTGGTGGCTCCCAGGGGACACAGGGGACACTGGCGGTGCCCAGGGGACATGGAGGTGGCCAGAGATGCCCACAGGACGCAGTGGGGGCCCAGCAGTGCCCAGTGGCACTGCCTGCGTGGCCATGGGGTGCCCGGGGGTGCCACGGCGATGCCCAGGGGGGACTTTGGTGCCTGGGGAAGACGCGGGGCAGCTGGCATCACCCGGGGGGGACACGAGGCGGCTGGGACAGCAATGGGGGGCCAGGAGAGCCCCCCCCGAGCCGGTGCCCGCGCCCGCAGGAGGAGCTGCAGGCCTGGCTGCAGGGGCTGAGCGCGGCGATAACCGAGTGCCGGGGCAGCCGGGGCAAAGCGCAGAGCCTGCCCCTGCCCCCGGCCCCCCCGGAGCCCCCCGTGCCCCGCAAGGACAAGGAGAAACGGTTCAGCTTCTTCCCAAAAAAGAAATAAACCCCCCCCCAGGGTGGGGGTGGGGTGGGGGGGGACACACACAACACGCCCCGTCACGCCAGCGTCGGGGGCTGCGTGTAGCCGGGTTGATGGCGGCGGCCGCGGGGCTGGGTGCGTGTGCCGGAGCCGTGCGGGCACGCGTGTGCGGGCGTGTAGCAGCCCACGCGTGTCGCACACGTGCCTGTGTGCACACATATATATATAATTGTATTTTTTTATATATATATATATACACACACCCCCCTCCCCGCCCCGTTCCGTGGCTATGTGGGGGGAACACAGAGCTGTCGGTGCGTCCCCGCGTGCACACGCGTGTGCGTGGGTGCCCACGTGTCCCCCCCTGCACACGCGTGTCCCTGCATGCAGGCGCACCCACCCCTCCCGCGCGCACGGCCACGGGTGTGCATGCCCCCCACGCGTGCTTGCCCACCCCCCCCCATCCACCCAGCACCCACACAGGGGGGCTGCTGGGGGTGCCCCCCCCCCCCCAAAGCCATAACCCCCGGCCCCCCCCCCCCCGGGCACCAACCAAAGAGCGTGGGGTGGGGGGGGGCACCGCCTGCACCCACCACCCTGAGCCCCCACCGTGGCGGGGGGACCCCCCTGCACCCCACAGCTGGGCCGAGCCGCCCCGGGGGGGGGGGTCACGGGCGACCAGAGAGGAACTTTGGGTTCAGTTTGGGGTTTTGTTGTTTTTTGGGTGGTTTTTTTTCTAATAAAGACGTGAAAGCGAGCCGGGCGCAGTGCTGGGCACTGGGGAGAAACGGGGTGCCCCTGAGGGCTGGGGGGGGGGCATGGGGTGCCCCTGCTCCTGGGCTGGTTGGAGGTTCGTGGGGTGCCCCTGCTCCTGCGGGCTGGGGGCCATGGGGTGCCCCTTTTTCCAGGTAATTTGGAGGTCCGCAGGGTGTTCCTTCGCCTAGGTGGGCTGGGGGTCCAGGGGGTGCCCCTGCTCCTGGGCAGGTTGGGGTGCCCCTACTCCCAGGTGAGCTGGGGGGTCCATGGGGTGCCCCTTCTCCTGGGCAGATTGGGGATCCATGGGGTGCCCCTTCTCCTGGGTAAGCTGGGGGTCTATGGGGTGGCCCCCTCTCCTGGGCAGGTTAAGAGTCCACACGGTGCCCCTTCTCCTGGGCAGGTTGGGGATCCACGGGGTGCCCCTTCTCCTGGGTGAGCTGGAGGTCCATGGGGTGCCCCCTCTCCTGGGCAGGTTGGGGGTCCGCAGGGTGCCCGTTCTCCCAGGTGAGCTGGAGGTCCATGGGGTGCCCCTTCTCCTGCGTGAGCTGGGGATCCATGGGGTACCTCCTCTCCTGGGCAAGCTGGGGGTCCATGGGGTGCCCCTTCTCCTGGGTGAGCTCGGGGTCCATGGGGTGCCCCTTCTCCTGGGTAGGTCGAGAGTCCGCAGGGTGCCCCTTCTTTTGGGCAGGTTGGGGGTCCATGTGGTGCCCCTTCTCTTGGGCAGGTCGGAGGTCCATGGGGTGCCCCTTCTCTTGGGCAGGTTGGGGATCCGTGGGGTGCCCCCTCTCCTGGGCAGGTTGAAGGTCCATGTGGTGCCTCCTCTCCTGGGCAGGTTGGGGGTCTGTGGGGTGCCCCCTCTCCTGGGCAGGTTGGGGGTCTGTGGGGTGCCCCTTCTCCTGGGTGAGCTGGGGGTCCGTGGGGTGCCCCTTCTCCTGGGCAGGTTGGGGGTCTGTGGGGTGCCCCTTCTCCTGGGTGAGCTGGGGGTCCATGGGGTGCCCCTTCTCCTGGGCAGGTTGGGGTGCCCCTTCTCCTGGGCAGGTTGAAGGTCCATGTGGTGCCTCCTCTCCTGGGCAGGTTGGGGGTCCGTGGGGTGCCCCTTCTCCTGGGCAGGTTGAAGGTCCATGGGGTGCCCCTTCTCCTGGGCAGGTTGGGGGTCCGCGGGGTGCCCCTTCTCCCCACCGCCCACCTAGCTGGCAGCGTCGAGGGTCTGAAATTTCTGCCGCAGGTCCCTGACGAGGCCGTGGCGGGGGGGCTCGGCGGGGGGCTCGGGGGAGTCGGGGGGCTCGGGGCAGCGCCGCCGGTACTCCTCGGAAGCCTGGTAGGCTTTGCAGCGCTCCACCACCGCCTTCAAGCAGATCTTCTCCCGGGTGGTGGGCGAACGGATCTGCACGTAGGCGGGGGGCTCGGCGGGGGCCGGCAGCCGCTCCAGCACCAGCACCCGCTGCCCGGGCCCAAGGGGGGCTTCCGCCGCCACCCACAGAGCCCCATCGCTGCTGTGCCGTGCCGGTGCCGGGGTCCCTGGCCCCCCACCCGCCTCGGCGCTCCGGCTCCGGCCGCTGCCGCGCTCCTTCTCGGCCGGCCGGCCGCCGCGGCCGGGTCCTTCGGGTGCCGAGCGGCTGCGGCTCACGGGCGGGGGCCGCGGGGCACCGAAACGGGCGCGAAGCTCCCGCACGTCGGGCCAGGCGAAGGGCTCGGCAGCGCCGGGGCTTGGGGGGCTGCGAGGGGCAGGCGGGAAGGGGGACACCGCCAGCCCCCCGTCCGGCGGCGCGGGCGTCGAGGGGGTGACGGCACGCGGGTCCCGCTCCTCCGGCTGCGGCAGGGCGCGGCGGGCACCGGCGCGGCGGCTCTTGATGCGGAGGCTGTACTGCCGTGCCAGCTGGTACACCTTGGTGCCGGGGTGCGGGGGGCTCAGCAGCAGCCGCGGCGGTGGTCCGGCCCGCGGCCCCTCGCCCCCCAGGTCGCCATCTTCCAAGATGAGCAGCGGCTCGGCGGGCTGCAGCCCGTTCTCCCGGCACGGCTCGTCCGGCGACGCTTCGGACCCCGCCGGTGCCGGCTGGGTGGGGGGCTCGGGGCTGGCGGGGGGCCGGGGGAGGCCGTTGAGGCGGGAGACGGAGCTTCGCACCAGCCCCTTGGGGATGAAGGAGAGGCTTTCGCGGCGGCGGACGCTGAAGCCGGCGTCGCGGTTCTCGGCGTGGCCGTAGTAGCTCTTGATCTTCTCCAGGAGCAGGCGGTCGCGGTTGGAGAGCAGGGACTCCCGGCGGGCTCCGGCGAGGGGTTCGGGCGAGGGGACGGTGCTGTGGGACCCCCCGAGCTCGCCGGCTTCGAGCGGGGGGCCGCCATCCAGGCTGAGGGCACTGCCGCTGCGGCTGCCCAGCCGTCCCACCGGCCCCTCCAGTGCCAAGCTGCCGCGGCGGGAGAAGCCACCGCCGCCACCGAAGCGCTCGGCGATGACGCTGGCCTGGTCCAGCACCGAGGGCGGCAGGATGCTGCCGCCGGCTCCTTCTTCTTCCTCCTCCTCCTCCTCCTCGCTGCTTTCCCCCTCCCCGCCAAGCAGCACCGGTGCTGGGGTCCCCGCTGAGGACGGGGTTTCGGGTGCCCCCGGCTCCTCGGGGTGCTCCCCGGTGCTGCCGGCCTGCGGAGGGGTGGGCAGGTGGGTGCTGGGTCCCTCGGGACCCCCCGGCAGGGGCTGTGGGGCCGCACTGACCTTCTCGCAGCTCCCCGGCCCCCAGCTGCTCGGCCGCTTGGGTCCCTCCGGCGTCGGTGGGTGCCCCCCAGCCTGGGAAAGAGCAAACGTGGGGTGTCAGGGGCTGCGGGAGGACCCCCGGGAGCAACACGGGGTACCCCAAAAGTGACGTGGGGTGCCCTGGGAGCGATGCGGGGTGCCCTGTGAGAGATGCAAGGTGACACAGGAGTGAGACAGGGTACCCCAACAGGGATGGGGGGTGCTCTGGAAGCGATGTGGGGTGCCCTGGGAACAATGTGGGGTGCCCCAGGAGTGATGCTGGGTACCCCGGGAGTGATGTGGGGTGCCCTAGGAACAACATGGGGTGCTCTAGGAGTGATGCTGGGTACCCTGGGAGTGAAGTGGGGTGCCCTGGGAACATGGGGTGCCCCAGGAGTGATGCTGGGTACCCCGGGAGCGACGCTGGGTACCCCAGGAGCGATGTGGGGTGTCCTGGGAACAACATGGGGTGCCCCAGGAGTGAAGCTGGGTACCCCGGGAGCGATGTGGGGTGCCCTGGGAACATGGGGTACCCCAGGAGTGAAGCTGGGTACCCCAGGAGTGAAGTGGGGTGCCCTAGGAACAACACGGGGTGCCCCAGGAGTGATGCTGGGTACCCTGGGAGCCATGTGGGGTGCCCTGGGAACAATATGGGGTGCCCCAGGAGTGAAGCTGGGTACCCCGGGAGTGATGTGGGGTGCCCTGGGAACAACATGGGGTGCCCCAGGAGTGATGCTGGGTACCCCGGGAGCGACGCTCGGTACCCCAGGAGCGATGTGGGGTGCCCTGGGAACAAAATGGGGTGCCCCAGGAGCGATACAGGGTGCCTTGGGGTTTGGGGGGCCGGGGCAGGTACCTGCTCCTCCTGGGGCTCCACCAGCAGGTCCCTGGGCAGCTCCTCCTGGCAGTCCTTGCCCAAAGCCGCCTCCTCCTCTTCCTCCTCCTCCTCTTCCTCCTCCACCACGTCCCCAGCCGCTGCCCAGGCTCTGGGGTGCTGGGGGAGCTCCCCCGCCTCCAGGAGAGCCCCGTCGCTGCCGGCGTGCTGCTCGGGGGGCCAGCACCGGGCTCAGCACCCGGTGCCCCCCCAGTAAGCACCGTGCCAGGGCTGGGGTCACCGGGCACCCCAGCCCACCCAGCGCCCCGGCCTTACCTTGAGCCCTGCCAGCCGGGAAAGAGAAAAGCGGAGGTTAGGGGGGGGCCAGCACCCCGAAACGCACCCCTGCAGCCCCCAGCCCTGTCTGCCCACCCCGCCGGTGCCAGCGGTGCCAGCTCACCTTGCTCGCCCAGGTGCCGCAGGATCTGCTTGGCGGGCTCTGCGGGGAGAAGCCGGGCGTCCAAATCGGGTGACGGCGGCACCGTCCCCGCGTCCCCCGGCACGCCCCCAGCACCGCCAGCATCCCCAACCCCCCCCGCCCCAGCCGGGGTCCCCCGTCCCCGCTGGCACCCGCACCCGACTGCCTGCGCCCCGTGTGCCCGGGCAGCCGGTCCGGCAGCGTCTCCGCGCGGTCCCGGCACTGGAAGGGCTCTGCGGGGACAGGGACACCCGTGAGTGCCAACGGCTTCGCCCCGGCGAGGGGACAGCGGCGGGGACGGCGGGGACGCGTGGCTCTCACCGGATTGCCGGCGGCCCTGGCGTGGCTCGGTGGCAGCGTCATCGCCCAGGGGTTGGCAGGACCAGCTCTTCTTCAGGCGCTCGGGGCTGCAGCGGGGCAGGCGCGGGGGGCCTGCGGGCACAGCGGGTGACGCTGGGGTACCGGGAAGGGGACAAGGGAGGGGACCGCAGTGTGGTGGCACTCACAGAACAGGTCCATCTCCAGGATGGCTTCCTTAGCCTGGGAGGGAGGGAGGATGGAGACAGGGGTGAAGCTGGGGTGCAGCGGCCCCCGCCTTGCCACGCCGGGGGACCCCGGTGCCAGCGCGGTGCCCCGTCCCCCTCCGCCCTCACCTTCTGCGGGACGATGGCGTGGTGGTTCTCCAGGATCAGCCGCTTGATGTGGTGGGTCCACAGGCGCTTCTCCTCCACGCTCTTGGCCTGGGGGGGGGGACGGGGGACAGGGAGGGCAGTGGGGTCGGGCAGGGGGGGTCCCTGGGGTGCCCCCCACCCCGAGCCCCCCTACCTGCAGGCTGTGCTGCTGCTTGCCATGCTTGTAGTGCGCCAGGCTGAAGCAGAGCGAGTCCCGCGTGCTCTCGATCAGCATCAGCGAGGAGCACTGGGGGGCAGAGACCATCAGCCCCCAGGCACCCCCTGGACCCCCCAATCCCACCCCCCTCCCAGCCCCCCTATCCCCGCCACCCACCGGGATGTGGCTCTTGTAGACGTAGTGGTCGCCGCGGCGCTTGGTGATGAGGAGGGTCTTGTCGAAGAGGAAGACGGCGCGCTCGTGGCGCACCCGCTGCACCCGGAAGGTGCCCTCCAGCACCAGCTCCCCGTAACTGGTCAGGTCCGGCCCCTTCCAGCCCAGCAGCAGTGACTGGATCTCCTGCGTGGGACCCACCCCGGGGGACACGGGCGCGTCAGGGCACCCAACCGCCGCGGCGATGCCACCCGCCGCGCCGCCGGCGCCCACCTGCTGCCGGATGGCGTGCTCGTGCTTGCGCTTCATGTCGTTGATGTACCAGGCGACGCAGGTCATGGTGTCGATGGCCTCCAGCACCACCTCGTAGTCGTCCCCTGACTTGCGCTCGAAGTGCTTGGCGATCTCCTGCCGGCAAAGGGCGCGGCGTCGCGGCGGTGCCCACCGGGGCTGTGGTGCCCGGTGCTGGGGCTGTGCCACGCCGGGGGACCGGGCTGTGCCAGGGAAGGGTGCCCATGCCGCGCCACGGGACCGGATGTGCCGTGCCAGCGCGCCGGGGCTGGGCCGTGGCCGTGCCGTGCCGGGCTGTGCCGTGCCAGGCTGTGCCATGCCAGGCTGTGCCGTGCCAGGCTGTGCCAAGCGCCTGCAACGCGGGTTCACACCGCGCCGGGTGCCTGGACTACATCCCCGCGCCATGCCAGGGGACCCGGCTGCGCCAGGACGTGCCGGGCTGGGTGCCCGTGCCGTGCCACCCCCCAGACTGTGCCAAGCGCCCGTGCCGTGCCACGAGCTCACACCACGGGCTGTGCTGGGGAAATGTGCCACGCCGGGTACCCACGCTGTGCCGGGTACCTTGACCGCACCGGGAAACGTGCCGTGCCGGGCACCCAAGCTGTGCCATGCCGGGTACCCACGCTGCGCCAGGTAGCTCAGCCACACGGGGAAAGGTGCCATGCTGGGTGCCCAAGCTGTGCCAGGTGCCTGTGCCGTGCCACGAGCTCACACCATGGGCTGTGCCGGGGAAATGTGCCACGCTGGGTACCCACACTGCGCTGGGTACCTCAACCACACCGGGAAAGGTGCCATGCTGGGCACCCAAGCTGTGCCATGCCGGGTACCCACGCTGCGCCAGGTAGCTCAGCCACACGGGGAAAGGTGCCATGCTGGGTGCCCAAGCTGTGCCAGGCGCCTGTGCCGTGCCACGAGCTCACACCATGGGCTGTGCCGGGGAAATGTGCCACGCTGGGTACCCACACTGCGCTGGGTATCTCAACCACACCGGGAAAGGTGCCATGCCGGGTGCCCAAGCTGTGCTGGGTACCTCAACCACACCGGGAAAGGTGCCATGCCGGGTGCCCAAGCTGTGCCAGGCGCCTGTGCCGTGCCACGAGCTCACACCACGGGCTGTGCCGGGGAAATGTGCCACGCCGGGTACCCACACTGTGCTGGGTATCTCAACCACACCGGGAAAGGTGCCATGCCAGGTGCCCAAGCTGTGCCAGGCGCCCGTGCCGTGCCAGCTGCCGAAGCTGTGCCGGGAACTCCTGCTCTGCCACATCCCCGTACCGCGCCAGCCGCCCAGACCCCGCCGGGTGCCAGCACGGTGCCGGGTGCCCACGCCGCACGCCGGCACCGCGCCGGGCTCACCTGGAGCAGCAGGTGGTACTTGAGGATCCTCTGGACGGGCTTCAGCAGGTAGGCACCGAGCGGCAGCGCGTGCCGCAGCCGCTCCTGGCACTCGCGCAGGAACCGAGCCTGGGGCTTGCTCCTCATGCACTCGGCCAGTGCCGCCACCGAGCTGCGGGCAGCGACGTGGGCTCAGACCCCTGCCCGCCCCGCCGCCCGCCCGCCGAGCCCCCCACTCACCTGGGGTAGTTGTTGCAGTACTGGGTGTAGATGGCGAACTCCTGGCTCTGCGGGGAGCGGGGAGCGCGGTCAGAGCCCGGCATGGCCACGCCGCCCGCCTGGTGCCCCCCGCCACTGCCCACCCGGTGACCCCCGCCCGCCCGGTGCCCCCCGCCGCCGCCCGCCCTTACCCGGGTGACGAAGCACATGGCCACGGCCACCGGGTCGCTGGCGCAGCTCTCCAGGTTCTGCAGCAGGGTGCTGGGGGGACACAGAGGGGGACAGGGTGACGGCAGCCCACGGGACGGGGGCTGTGCCCCCCCCGGCAGCACCCACCTGCTCAGCTCGTAGATGTCCTCGACGTTGCCGAAGAGCGCGCTGACCTGCTCCGGCCGCAGCACCGGCTCCTCCGCGTCGATGATCTTGCCCAGGTAACCCTGCCAGGCACCCGCGGGCGGTGGCACAACCAACCGGGACCCCCCCCCCTCCCCGAGACCCCATCCGAGGGGCGGGTGCCCCCCGCCCCGGCGCTCACCTCCACGATGCTGCGCAGGTCCCGGGCGTAGGTGCGCTCCGACTCCACGATCTCCAGCACCACCCGCCCCAGGTAACTGGGCTCGGTCCCGGGGCCGCCGAAAGATGCCAGGGGGTGCCCGCCGCGGGGGGCCGGCCACCCCCCCGGGGAAGCGTTGTTGTTGCTGTTGTGCAGCCCCTCGGCCCACGGCTCGGCCCCGCCGCCGGCCGGTTCCTCCATGGCGCGGCTGGGCTCCGGCACCGGGCTCAGGGCAGGGCGCTGCGGGCAGGCGGGCACCGGCATGCCGGCATCCCCCGGTACCGGCGGGGCACAGGGCGGGTCTGGGGGGGGGAGCGGTGTGGTTAGGGGGTGCGGACACCCCCCAAGGTCCAGGCAGCGTTTGTGGCCAAGGGGGGGCTCATCACCCCACGGTGATGACCTGATGGTGCCAGCATCCCCCAGACCCAAAAATCCCCAGCTACGGATCGGCCGAGGCAGGATACGGCCCGTCTGGGTCCCAGCGCAGCCCCCCGAGCGCTCCCACCCATGGAGGTCCTCAGATTTTGGGGGTTTGCCCCCCACCCCTTACCCCAGAGCCGGACGATGCGCCCCAGGAGCCGGGGCCCATGCTCCCGGAGGAAGAGGTACCCCGGTGGGACCCGCGCCATCGCCGCGTCCCCACCCGCCGGCACCCCGCGCCGGGGCCGTGCGTCACCACCGCGCCCACGGGACACCTTCCCGGTGAGCTCAGCGCCGGCTCACCCTTCCGGACCGCCAGTACCGCCGGCCGCTCCCCCCCTGCGGCACCGGGATCCTCCTGTGCCACCGAAACCGCTCGGTGCCACCGAGCCGGTTGGGGCACCCAAAAACCGGCCGCCGGCGGCAAAGCGTGCCGGAGCGGCGAGGGTTTGCGGAAGGGCACCGAGCCCGCCCGGGTGGCCCTGGGGACAGTGACCTTCAGCCGGGCCACCACGTGCTGGCGGTGGGGCCACCCGAGCCCCCCGGCGCTGGGGGTGCCGGCACCCAACCGGTCAGGCCGGTTCCCGCCAGCTCCTCCCCGCGCCCGCCGTGCCGCATGGCCGCGCTCCCGCCGCCGCCCTCCCCGTGGCTTTCCCCACGCGAGCCAGGAGCCCCCCAAAAACCCATCACGGAGCCCCCTCCCCAAGTGGGGCTCAGCCCCACATCCCCAGGCTGTGCCGCAGACGGGGTCTCCGGGTACCGGCACGGCTGGCTTCGCCGTGGGGCAGCCCCCCGGCAGCCCGGCTATGGGCGATTTGGGGAGCAGCCCCCCCAAACTCCAAACCCTTCAGCCTTGCCACAGCCCCACGGGCACCCCGGCACCTGGGGGGCACCCAGCGCCGCGGGGGGACGGTGCCGGGGTCCCCATGGGGGGGTCCCCCACGTGACGCCCGGCCGAGGATTTGCAGCCACCGCGGCTCGGCCGCCCCCGGCCGCCCTAATCCGCTCAGCACGCCGGGATTACGGCCCCGGCCCCACGTCACGGGGACCGCGGGCACTCGCCTCGGCCCCCCCGGCCACCACCGGCTCCTCCGGGTGGGGATTAGCCCCGACCTTCACCGCCGGCGGGACGGGATGCACCCCCCGACCCCCATGCTGGGGGCTGCCAGAGGCCCCCCGCACCCCCAGCCCGGGGTGCTGAGCTGGATGGGGGGCTGCCGGCTGGCTCGGGCGCGGTGGCTCCCCAAAAACCACCCCGGTTTGGGATTTTTCTCCCCGCCACGGGATGGCCGGCCCCGTTGCGTGTCCCTGGCGTGGGCCACGGCGCGTTCCCAGGGCCACGGCATGGCGGGAGACGAGCGGGTGGGCAGGCTGGGGTGCCGGGTGCGGGGCCGGAGGAGGGCCAGCCTCGGCAGAGCCATATAAGGGAAGGCGGTTCCCCATTTCCAGACATTTTCCAGGATCCCAGCGGCCCTGGGAGCAGGGGAAGGTCGCTGCCGGCTCCAGCCCAGCTGCCACGGCTCGGCGCGGCTGCGGCCGCCGCTCCCGGCCCCGGCTGGCACCGCTGGTGCCCGGCGGGCACGGGCTGGGTGCTGGCACTGCCGCCCGCAGCGTCGTGGTGCCGCAGGTGGTCCGGCACGACGCGGGAGGGGGGTAACCCCGCACCACGGCACCCACGACGCCGTGTCCCACCGGCATCGACCCCACGGGGCTGCCAAAGCCTCTTAGAGCCCAGCACCCGCGGCGTCCCGCGTGGCCGGCAGCCACGTAATCCCGACGGCGGGGCGCAGGGCACCCACACCCCACACGCGGGTGGGTGTCCCACCCCCCCGACACGCACCCGGGGGTCACCCCATGGGCCGTGGCCTCTGTCCAGCACCCCTGGCTGGGCCTGGGGACCCCTGCCCTCTCTTGGAGCCCACGGCTCATCGGGACCCTCCACGGCCCTGGGCACCCCAGGACCCACCCCTCCCCGTCTCACCGAGACCCCTGGCTCCTGTCCCACCAGCACCCACAGCACCGGGCAGCCCAGGACCCCCAGCTCCCCGTCCCACCGAAACCCCCGGCTCCCCGTCCCACCGAGACCCCCAGCTCCTGTCCCACCAGCACCCACAGCACCGGGCAGCCTGGGACCCCTGTCCCACCGAGACCCCCGGCTCCCTGTCCCACCGGGACCCCCCGGATCCTGCTCCACTGGGACGCAACGGCTCCCACCCCGCTGGCATCCACGGCGCTGGGCACCCCCACGACCCCCGGCGCCTGCTCCGCCGGGACCCCCGGCTCCCACGCCAGCAGCACCCACGCTGCCAGGGACCCCCGGGGACCCCCGCCTCCCGCTCCGCCGGGACCGACATCTCCCGCCGCACCGGGACCCCCGCCTCCCGCTCCGTCGGGATCCCCATCTCCCGCCCCACCGGGACCCCCGGTTCCCCCCCCCCCGAGGGGAACGCCGTGTCCCGTTTCCCGCCGGCGCGCCCGGTTCCCGCGCGCCCCCGTTCCCGCCGCCCGCGCGCCCCGCACCGGGCTCACCGCGCGCCGCCGCCGCCGCCGCCCCGGCCCGGCCGTGCCCGCAGGAAGCGGCGGGAGAGCCCCGGGGGCGGGGACAGCGGCCGCCCCGCCCGGGCCCGCCGGGCTTCTCCGGCATCGCCCCGGCCCCCGCCCGCCCCCGGTGCGGTCCCGGAGCCTCCCGGTGCGGGCCCGGTGCGGTGCCGGGGGTGCCCCGAGGCGCGGTGGGTGCTGCCCAGGGCGGGGGACGCGGGGAGGCTCCGGTCCCCTCGACGCCCACCCGGCCGTGCCCTGCTCCCCACACCCCCCCCCCAGCCCCCCTTCCCCAGAACCCCCTCCCCAAACCCCTCTCCCCAAATCCCCCTCCCAGACCCCCCGTCCCCAGAACCCCCTCCCCAGACTCCCCTCCCAGACCCCCTTGTCCCCAGAACCTCCCCCCAAATCCTTGTTCCCAGACCCCTCCTGCCAGCCCCCCTGTCCCCAAACGCCTCTCCCCAAATCCCCCTCCCCAAATCCCCCCTCCCAGACCCCCTCCCCAGGCGCCTCTTCCAACACCCTCCCCCAAGACCCCTCTCCCCAAATCCTCCTGTCCCCAGACCCCCCTCCCCAGACCCCCCGTCCCTGGACCCTCTCCCCAAACTCTCTCCTGGAATCCCCCTCTCCTGATCCCTGTCCCCAGACCCCCCCCCTTCCCCTCTTCTCAAACCCCCGTCCCCAAATCCCCCTCTCCAGACCCCCAACCCCAGACCCTCTCCCCAGACCCCCTGTCCCCAAATCCCTCCCCCCAAACCCCCTCCCCAAATTCCTCTCCCCAGATCCCCTGTCCCCAAACCCCCCCTCTCCAGAACCTTTTTTCCAGACCCTGTCCTCAAATTCCCCTCCCCAGACCCCCTGTCCCCAAATCCCTCCCCCCAGACCCCCCTCCCCAGATCCCCTGATCCCAGACCCCCCTCCCTAAATCCCCCCTGTCCCCAAACCCCCCCTCCCCAGACCCCCTGTCCCCGGACCCCCCCCCCAAATCCCCCAAACCCCCCTCCCCAGACCCCTTGTCCCCGGAGACCCCCCCAAACACCCCTCCCCAGACCCCCTGTCCCCGGACCCCCCCCCCCCAAATCCCCCTCCCCAGACCCCCTGTCCCCGGACCCCCCCCCCAAATCCCCCCGTCCCCAAACCCCCCTCCCCGAATCCCCGTCTTGCCCCACCCCCCGCCCGCCCACCAGGGGGCGCCGCAACACTCCCCGCCCCTGGCCCCGCCCCTGGCCCCGCCCCTCGCCGTTGCCCCCCGCACCTCCCTTCCCGTGATGCCCCGCGCGGCCGAGGCGGGAAGGCGGGCGGCAAGATGGCGGCGGGCTTGGCGGAGCGGAGCTGCCTGGAGCTGAGCGCGGCGGCTCGGGGGCCGCCCCGGAGGCCTCGGGAGGTGGTTTTTAGCCCGCCGGGAACGGCTCCGCTCCCCGCCGGTCGTTACGGGGACAGCGCCGGTGGTTTCTGTTACCAGGAGAGCGCGCAGCTCGCCGCCGTCACCAGGAACCGCTTCGTGAGGTGGTGAGTGAGGGCCCCGGGGCAGGCCCAGCCGCGGGCAGGCCTAGGCTGGGGCCCCCGGCTCCCTGTCCCACCGAGACCCCCGGCTCCCCGTCCCACAGGCCCTAGGCCTGCCCCCGTCCTCCCCTCCGCGGCTGGGCCTGCCCCCGGGCCTGTTTGATCCCCCCTCTGCCAGTGCCCGCCATCCTCACACCTTCCCCGACCTCTTCCGTCAGGACCACATCAGGAGACGCGGTGGAGCTGGTGGAGGAATCTCTGGACGTCAATTTACTCAACAACGCCGTACGTCTCCGCGTCCAGGGCTGCCCGTTTCTGCCGGGCGGCGTGCACCTCTGCGAAGTGCAGAGCCACTTGGTCGTCCTGCTGATCACCGCGCAGACGGTGCATCGCCTGCTCCTGCCGCATCCCGCCCGCATGTACCGCAGCGTGAGTATCGGCGTGACCCGCTCCTTGCCTGTGTCAGCCACCCGCCTCGGTCCTGCCCATCAGGCGCCCTCAGCGAAGCCGCTGGGTCCGTTGCAGAACAGCAAAGGCCTTGGCGTGCTCCTCAGCATGGGCACAAAGTGCTGCTTCCCACCTGTGCTGCTTTTGGCTGGGGCAGGGCTAATCGAAGGGGCCGACAAGAAGGATGGAGAGGGACTTTTCACAAGGGTGTGTAGTGATAGGACAAGGGAGAACAGGTCTAGACTAAAAGAGGGCAGATTTAAATTAGATATTAGGAAGAAATTCTTTACTGTGAGGGTGGTGAGGCCCTGGCCCAGGTTGCCCAGAGAAGCTGTGGCTGCACCCTCCCTGGCAGTGCTCAAGGCCAGGCTGGATGGAGCTCTGAGCAACTTGGGCTGGTGGAAGATGTCCCTGCTCATGGCAGGGGGCTTGGAACCAGATGATCTTTAAGGTCCCTTCCAACCCTTACCATTCTATGATTCTATAATTTTGGCCAAGACACCGTTAATTTTCATCATAGTAGCTTGTTTGGTGCCATGTTTTGGATTTGTGACCGAAACAGTGTTGATAACACGCCAATAATTTCGCTTTTGCTGGAGCAGCGTTTGTGCAGCCTTGAGGCTGCCTCTGTTTCTCACCTGGCCCTTCCTTGTGAATAGATCTGGGGGTGCGTGATGGTTTGGGAGGGGGCACAACCGGGCAGATGACCCAAACAAATCAAAGGGATGTTCTTTGCTGTGTAACACCATGCTCGACAACAAGAGGGAAAAGAAGATTTCTGAGGGGGGCAGTTAGCTGTCTTTTGCTGGGGAACTGGCTGGGCGTCGGTCTATCCAGCCGTTGTGTCCCTTGTTTTGTTTTCTTCTCTCTTCTCCTGCTTGTCCTTCGCTTATTAAGCAATGATTTTTGTTATCTTAACCCCCAAGTTCTCTCGCTTTTATTCTTCCTTTCCTCTTTCCCCATCCAACTGTGGGAGAGGGAGTGGTCGAGCAGCCGTGTGCTGCTTCGCTGCCCACCGGGATTAACCCCCAACACCGCCCCGTCGCAGGGCTGCACGCAGACCCTGTCACCACCATCGTGCCCCAGTCGTGTGGGCTGGTGGTAGAAGCACTGGAGGTGAGCTGCTGAGGGGTACGAAGCTCAGCTTTTCCTGAGCCCTTTCCAGTTGGGCTGGATTTTTATTTTCCCTGGCGAGCAGTCTGTGTACTGGTTTTAGCAGGATGGAGTTGGTTTTCTTTACAGCAGCTCGCATGGTGCCATGTGGTGGGTTTGTGACCAAAGCAGAGCTGGGGACACGCCAGCGCTTGAGCTGTCGCTGAGCAGTGCATGCACAGTGTGGGGCCCTCTCTGTTTCTCACTCTGCTCCCCAAACGAGCTGGCTGCGGTGGGCAGGAGGCCGGGAGGGGACGCAGCTGGGACAGGGAGGGGACAGCCTCTGTGCTGTGACACCGTGTCCAGCGACACAGAAGGCAGGGAATTGGGGCAGTGACCATTGCTCAGCACCTGCCTGGGCATCAGGCTGCTTGGGGGAGGTGGTGAGGGATTGCCTTGTTGCTTGGTTTGGTTTTATTCTTCTTCCTCTCACTTATTAAACCGTCTTTATCTTGACCCACAAGTTTTTGCTGCTCTTATTCACCCGTGCCCTGCCGGGGCCCGCAGCTGGTGACAGTTACCTGCCGGCTGGGTCGGTCCACCGCAACCGGTCCTTTCATAGCTCTGTGCTGGGGATTTGTACCCCGGGCTGGAACCCCCCGCTGTTCTCAGAGGCGCAGAGCTGGGGCCTGTCAGGCTCTCTTGAGTTTTGTGGGAAACTCTGCGCTTTAGTCACTTACTCTCCAAAGTTTTCTAGTTATATTTCTTTATAGATGTTATAAACTGCTAAGTTCCCAGTCCTCAGGTCCTTGGCCAGGTTGAGCAGGTGTGTTCATCGGTGCAGGGAAGCTCTCTGTGCACTAGTGAAAACTGCTGGAGAAGAAGGGTCAGATGGGAGCAGCAAGCTGGAAATCTCTCGCTCTGTCTGGAGCTGCACGTTCTCAGACCGCGTGCAGGGGAGGCAGAGGCCGTAGGCATCCGACTTGTGGCGTTTGCCCCAAAGCTGAGGGTGTCTCGGGCTCCGGTTTCGATGGAGGTCGGTGACATAACGTGGAGTGAGGCTCGGGGGTTGGAGGTGGCTGTGCCGGCGGTCCTGGGGCCCGGCCGTGTGACAGAGGGGACAAAGCGCCCTGCGGAGGTGGGGACTGAGTGCTTCGCAGGGCCTGGCTGTGTTTGCAGCTTGCCTTCTGTACGCAGCGAGGTACAGAATCTTTGTGTTTCACGTGGCAAATGGATCTTGTGCAAAATTTACTCTGCGTTACCCATTTGCTGTGACATCTCTCGTGTCTGCTTCTGGTGTGTCGTCAGCTCCCTGTCCTCTCTCGGAGAGATTACCTCTTGCTTTTGGAGTTCCGGACCGCTTTCCCAAGGGATGATGCTGTGCTATTGCAGAGCTGCTCTCCATGGGGCTCGCTACCAGCATTTTTGTGTGAGCTGTGGACTGCGGGACTCCTTTGGGGGTGCTACAGTATCTGGGGGGGGGAGAAAGCGAGCGTTCTGCTAGAAAATTGCAGGTTTTGAAATCCCTTTCATATCTGCTCGTAAAGAGCAGTGCTTGTGGGCCAACAGCAAGGGAAACGGGAGCGGCAGTGATGAGAGTTCTTACTGGAAAAAAACCCCTTGCTACCCCCGTGATCAGGTTTGTCTTCAGTGATTCAGGCTGTTCAAATAAGCATGGTATATGCCAATTTCCCTTCTGAATAAAAGAAAATTGGGACTGTATCCCAATTCTAGTTCATCACACTGTTCATAACTGAAATCCAGCGAGCATTTTCCAAGTAGCTTACGCGAACATCCCATCTAACAAATCACAGCACCTTGAATTCTCACCTCATTTTCTCACTGAGAGTGTGTGGACTGTTCAGCACAGGTTTACTGTGAATTGTGTTGGCTTGCACTGCACTTGATTTGGAAGCACTTCTATACCCCGATATACTGATGCATTATAAGCACAGTTAAATATACAAAACCAAGCAGAAGTTCCATCTCTGCCACAAAGTCACATAATACCTTTCCATGCACTGTCACGCAGCTGGCCACATGCTTCTGGAGAATTTCAGTCACTCCATTAGAAAGTCGTTCATACTTCAGCTTAGGTTCTTCTTCACTCTTATCTTCCTAAATTTTTAGAATCATAGAAAGTTTTGTGTCGGAAGGGACCCCTAGAGGTCATCTAGTCCAACCCCCCCGCGGCGAGCAGGGACACCACTAACAAGATCAGGTTGCTCAGAGCCCTGTCCAACCTGGTCTGGAATGTTTCCAGGGATGGGGCCTCCACTACCTCTCTGGGCAACCCGTTCCAGTGTTTCACCACCCTCATTGTAAAGAATTTCTTCCTTATTTCCAGCCTAAACCTACCCTGTTTTAGTTTAAAACCATTACCCCTCGTCCTGTCACTGTTGTCTCTACTAAAAAGATTGTCCCCATAATGAGTGTAAGGAAAAGGGAGGAAAACAAAAAACAAGCAAACATTTAGAGGTTTATTCTAAATAAAAACAAATTAAAAGATATCCCCAAACTATCACACAGCAACAAGCAAAGATGGATCACTGCTACCCATCCAAGTAGCAGCGTCGCAGTTGCCATTCCACAGGTGTCTGGTTGGTTTTTTCTGTGCCTTGTGTACGTGTGCTCAGGATCTGCACTCTCTGCTGCTTCCCTCCTCCAGGAGCTGATAACGGAGAGCCAGATGCAGTCCGTGTTTACAGATATCAGCAAAAGCAACTTCAGAGACCCTTCGAATTACTACGTGATTCCCAGCGTGCCGGGCCTGGCGTCCAACTCTGTCGCCTCAGCGGCGTGGCTCAGCAGCGAGGGGGAGGCTCTCTTCGCTCTGCCCTCCGCCTCGGGAGGGATCTTCGTCCTAAAGCTGCCTCCTCACGATGTGCCCGGTAAGGAATGGGAACAGGCTGCCTGCTCTCCTCTGCCAAACACCGCTCAGTGCAGCGTCCCCTCTCCTGCTTTGAGTGTTGGTGTGTTGTACAAATTCACTCCACGAGCGCAGAAGCTCTTTCACATCGTGCCTGAGAAGCCCCTTTGCTGGTGGCAGCAAATATTTTGTTAACAATCTATTTCTTAATATCGCTTTTATTTTGAAAGGAATGGTTTCGGTTGTGGAATTGAAACAGAGCTCGGTGGTGCAGCGTTTCCTTACCGGTTGGATGCCAACTGCCATCAGGTTAGTGTCTGGTGACGAGGAATTGGAACTAATTTTGCCGTTTTGATTCCTTCAGCTGGCTAGCTGAAGCCAGACAGGCAAGTCAGCATCTGTAAATACTCTGCTGAAAAAGTTAACTGGGTCACAGGACCTCTGGCCTAACGGAAGTTGGGACCTGAGCGCTGGATTAGTTCCTCTTAATGGGGTCCTGCTGATTCTGTGTGTCTGTGTCTACAAATATGTTATATCCAGTGACTGGCCTCCGAGGATTTGCCCAGGATGTGGCTCGCAGCCAGCGCAGATTAAGGATTACAGCAGTTGTGTGTTCTTGCCCTTGTTCTGAACTGTCAGGCTTGTTCCTGACCGGCAGAGGTTACGTGTGGATGACAGGGACGCTCTGTGCGCAGCCTGGGCTCGGTGTTGGGTTGTGATCGTTACGGTAGCTTAGAGAGCACAACCAAATTCTAGGTCCTGTTGCTTGGAAATGGGAGCGGGTCCCCCAACGCCCTGAGTGCCTTTGGCCATCAGCAGTGCATTGCTTGGGGCTGGCTGGATCCTTGCTTCCCTCTGGATCCTTCGCAAGCGCTGGGCTGGGGAAGCCGGGGGAGCGGGTGAAGAGCTGGGCGTTACCGGTGTGGTGGGCTCGCCTTGGACGCTGACCCGCACGGTCCTGGAAGGCTGCGCTCTCCTCCTGGTCTCACACCACTGATTTATTTGTGTTTAAACACGGTGTGGTAGAGACCCTGTGCCTTGGATCTTTGTGCTCGCCTTGATTTTCTCTTAAGCTGTGGAAATAAACTCTGTATTTTCAGAGGTGACTGTGGCCCGTCGGACCTGCCTGTCAGCCTCTCTGTTCACTGCCTAGATCACGATGCCTTTCTCTTCGCTCTCTGCCAGGACCATAAACTTCGGATGTGGTCCTATAAGGTGAGTAAGGCCTGGATTCAGGGGAGCAGCATCTTCCGTCGCGGCTCGGGCGACAGTCCGAGGCGTAAGGAGCGAAGGCTGGGTGGTTGGTGGAGATTTGATCTGCCCTTAGATTGTCGCTGCGACTTCTGCGTGCTGGGACTCAGGGCAGTTTGTGAGAACTGTCGTGGCGTGTTTGTGGCTGCGTGGGTTTTCTCTCCGGCAAAGCCTTGTGCGTAGGGTGCGAGGCAGTATTAGGTTATTTGCCAACGTACTGGAGCATTCAGGAAGGGGGACAGGAGCACTGCAGGGCCGAGGGGGCACACCAAATGGATTTTGCACTGTTTTAGCAGTAATAAAAGCATCTTTGTCACATGCTCCTTGTCAACAAGAAGTTAATAAAAGCCTCTCCTCGCCGCACGCCACTTGCTCCAAATATCAGTGCCAAAGCTAATCGACCAGCACAACTGCTTTCACGCCTCATCTGCCCTGGAATTCATGCGGGAGGGAGGGGAAGGTTTGCTTTACGTGCCCGGGCTCCAAAAACCCGTCTGCTCGGTGGGAGAGGGCACAAGAGAGACGGGGAAAGCTGAGCAGTGGTTTGGGTACGCACAGGGGTGCTTTGCTTGCATCCTTAGGGGAAGATCCAGGCAGACTGGCCAGAAGGGGAAGGAGGAGGGCGGTTTCTCAGTCCCAAGTCTTTCCTACGCTACTTTCCCAATCTCTTTATTTTCTGTAGGATCAAATGTGCCTGATGGTTGCAGATCTGCTGGAGTTCATGCCGGTCAGCAGGGACCTGCGGCTGGCAGCCGGGACTGGGCACCGGCTGCGACTGGCCTTCTCCCAGTCCCTGGGGCTTTACCTCGGCGTGTACATGCATGCACCCAAGCGAGGGCAGGTACGGAGCGATGGGGCTTCCTCGCTGTTAACGCATCTCTCTCGGGCTGCACGGAAAATAACGTCATTCCTCCTTGGCTTTTGGTCTGTAAGGCAAGAAGTAGGGAAAAGTTTGATGTCTGGCCCTCTGGAGAGAGCAATACTTTCTGAATAAACAAACATTTTTATTCTCGGAGCACTGCAAGATACATGTGCTCTTGGCTTGGGAGTGGAACTCCCTGTGTGACTAAGCTGAGCTATGAGTGCTTGTTCACCTCCTGTTCCGGTAGGATCCCGAAAGCACATGTGTGTCGTGGGAAAAGGAAAGGTCCAAAAGGAGATAAAAGCATGGAAATACTGGTAGTATATTTATGTCAGACTCCTGGGAGCATGCGTACTCATCGCTGCGTTGCCAGACGTGGACTTCTGTAGAACTTGTGCTTCTTGTGGTGAATAATAAATTTAGCAGGACAGGGGTGACGGCACAGAGTAGTCTCATCTGTCGGACAGCTTACCCTTTCCGTTCTCCAGGGAATTCACAGATGGAGTGGAAGCGCGTATCGTGACTTCTGCTGTCCCTCTAGCACTCTGCTTGCTCTGGTAGGAGCACACGGAGCTTGGTTTGCAGCAAGTGGCCTGAGGATTCGGGGCTTTTCCACCTTGGTCTCCTTACCTGCCCGCATCGTGTTGTCACTACCAGTGCCCAGCAGTGTAGATTTTGCCATTTTTCTGGTTTAGCCTTTCAAAAGGCAAGCAGAAATCCCTCAGGTTTAGGTGGAGACGAGTGTCCTTGCTGGGAAGGCTGAAGTCAGCGCCGTCAGCGGGGCGCAGAGGGTCAGCTCGTCCTCCTACCCTCAGCCCTTAGGGCCTGGTGACTGTAGCGAGGCAGGGAGAGGGACCGGAGAGGCGAGCGTCCCCGCGACGTGCTGGTTAGTGGCTTAGCCGTCCTGCGGCGAACGACTTACGAGATGTGTTTGTAGTTCTGTGTCTTCCAGCTGGTGAGCACCGAGAGCAACCGCTACAGCCTTGACCACATCTCCTCCCTGTTCTCCTCGCAGGTGAGCGCTGGGGCCCGGCTCCCCCAGGAGGCACCGGGGTGAGAGGGAGGGTTGCTTAGCGAGAGAGCAGAGGCCTGGACTCTCGGGCATTTAACTGTAAATAAAGAATTCTTTCCAAAGCATAGTTAAATGATACGAGGGAATGTTTTGCTGTTGTTAACCGTACACGTCTCTCTGCTGTACTTGAATTTTTGGTAAGAAGGTAAATACATGCTTTCTCTTCTAGGAGACTCTCGTTGACTTTGCCTTAACCTCGGCTGAGATCTGGGCGCTGTGGCACAACGAAGAGAACCAGACCGTTGTGAAGTACATCAACTTTGAGCAGTGAGTGTCTGCGCTGAATCGCTGGCGTTGGTAGCCTCGTGGTGGGGGGGACTGCAGGAGCAGCTCCCAGATGCTGCTCGTGGAAAGCACCAATCGAGCTCCTCAACTCATGTCCTGCTTTGCTGACCGAAGTGTGGGGAGATGCAGCGGTACCCAGTTCTTCCTCTTGCAGTGTTTGTGTCACGTGCACAACTGTGTCTTCCTGCAGTGCAGATTACGTGGATTTTTATTTTTTTTTCCATTCTGCTTTATGATAAAGCTACAGCTCAGCTGCAGGAATGTGAAAAATGTGAAAAGCTGGGCAGCAGGCTTGCTGGGAGCGGAGCCTGCTGTGAGCGTGTCAGAGGGAGGGGCTGTGCTTCACCGGCAGCTCCTGCTGGTCTCTGCCAAGAAAGATCACGTTTTGAGGAGACCAGTGATGTGAAAGCGTCAGCTCTGGCTTTATAAAGCTGCGAGGGCAGGTTTGGTGCCTAACCAGACCGGGGAGTTAAATTCTGGGTAAAAAAAATGCTGTGAGTATGCAGGTTTAGGCAGAAGAATCTACTGGTCAGTCTGAGAGTCGCTTGGTGAGCACGTGTGATGGGGAGAAAGTTGGTGTAAATTCAGAAATCCAACCTGTTCTGTTAGCTCAGGGCTGGGGGTGCCGCTGTTAAGCTCCCCTGTCGCTTGTCACTAGTCAAAGCTCCTCCGTTACCAGACCCAAAGGGCTGTGGTTGCCGTGAAGTCTGTGATCGCCGGTGAAAGGGGCGGGTTTGATTCAGGTGGCCGCTCCCGCGCGCGCTGTGTTGGAGCACCGCAACGCGAAGCTGATCCTGGTTTTGTTCTTCTTCCAGAAATGTCGTGGGCCAGTGGAACCAGGTCTTTGTGCAGCCGCTGCCTGAAGAGGAAGTGACGGTTCGACACGATCAGGACCCCAGGGTGAGCTGGCTGTGAAATAGCAACGAGAGATAACGAAGCTTCTCTGCCCAGGAGGAGAACGTTAAGATGGTTCAAGTGTACAAATGATATTGATGCAGTCTTAGAATTACTCCAAATTAAAGGGGACAAGCCTTAGCCTCTGTAACCACAGCAGCAAAGCGCTCAGCATGGTTATGAGACCAGAAGTTGAGGGATGACGAGAATTTCAAGTCAGCCAAGAGAGAGCCTTGAGACAAGACACGTGGATAAACAAGATCTGGAGCGAGCGGGAAGCAGTGTTCCATCACGGGAACTGCTAAGGGGTTGGAAGGAGAGAGGCTGGAGCAGGCTGTGGGTGTGAGCTGAAGCTGGAAAGAAGTACAGGTCCAGGGGATGAGCTTGAGAAAGGGAGGAAGGACCAGAAGCAGTATCTTCAATGCTCTCCTCCTGACCTGTGTGTTTCCTTAAATTGCTGTCTTGTCCTCTTTGCAGGAAACCTACCTGGAGTATCTCTTCATGCCTGGCCGGTTCACAAACGCAGCTATCCAGAAGGCTTTGCAGGTTGGTGAGAGGGCGTTTGGTGCTCTCCCTGTGCAGCTTCTCCTTCCTGGCCGTTTCGGCGTGAGGCAGCAGGATTCTCTGGAGCTCTTGGCAGTCAGTTTGCGTCTGGCAGTTTGTAGGTCCAGCAGTAGTCACTGAAGCAGGTTGGCAGCTGTTGTGCCGTACTTCAGCCGGGTGCGTGCTGGCGGCGGGAGGCAGAGTGTGGTCTCCAGAAGATGTTTTCCCTTAGGACAGCGGGTTGCTGAGCTTACTTTTCGTTGCCTGCTGCTTTAGCCAGGTGAAGGGAGACTTAGCCCACTGTAGTGCTGTTTCTTGGGATATATCCGCTCAGTTCTGGCTCCTTGAGGGCTGTTAAGGGCAGAGCAAGGCAACGCGTGCTGCCTTTTCAGGAAAAATGGAAAAGCCCAACTTCTGCTGCTCTGACCGTTTTGGCTCTCGGCGCTGTGACCTCGTGGAGGCCTGGAGCAAGGTACAAGAGAGCTGCTGTGAAGGTGTGCAGCGCTTCTCTCCTTGCATCCCAGTGCACTGCCTGCCAGGAGGCTTCCTCCGTTTCCACAGAAAGAGGGAAGCTGGCTGTACGTCCACGTACCCCACATTTAGCAGCCAGCCCTGGTTTTTGATACTTTTATCCCATAAAGTGCTGTCGTGTTTGCTTTACGTCACTCGGTGCTGCCTGCACCTCAGGGAGACGGCTCTCTTGCTTCCAAGTAAAAGTTTGCTGTGCTGCTTTTCAGATCTTTTCTCAAGGAACTGAGAGACACCTGGATCTGACGTGGGATGAGTTAAGAAGAGAGGTTACCTTAGCTGTGGAGAGCGAGGTGAGGCTGCTCCCCCTGCCCCGTGTCTTGTTCTTACCTTCGTTGTGCGTATTGTGATGGTTCGGCGAAGTCAAGTGAGATGCAAAGTGACCCCAGGCCTTGTGTGTCCTTCATCTCTCCACAGGAGTTACGTGACTTTTTTTTAAAAAGTGCAAATCTTCATCCTACCTGCCTGGCTCTTCCATTCCCCCTTCCTCTTTTGAGTCCTTGCTTAGTGTTCTGTGGTCTCTGCTCCCTGGGTGTGCTTCGCGGGGCGCGCGCTTTGCTGGTCGCACATCACGTGGTGCCCGTTCTCAGCCCCCTGCGCGTGGCTGCTGGCCGCCACCGCACAGAGCTGTTGCTCGTAATTTTGGACCCCAGAAGAAAATCTGCTTAGGGGACCCGCCTTAAATACCAACTGGCTGCGCTTTTGGGTCTGAATTTCCCCCATTTTATCCTCCTTTTCCAGATTTTACTCTGATACGCCTGATTCTCTAAGCCAGCAGTCCTTCACTTGCGGCTCGTCCTTCAGGCTGCTCAGGTTATTGCTAGAAAGTTCATAAAAAAGGCAGTTTTGTATCGTCAGTAACCACCTTCATGCATGATATTTTAAGAGATCTGCAGCCCTGCCCTTTTTCTGGAGATCATTGGTGCTCCTTTACCTGAGGCTGTGTAGAAAAGGTTCTTGTGGGCTTTGTTCCCCTTGCTGTTTGCTGTGTGAGTCACTGCTGTAGGAAAAAACTTATGTTTTGACAGTAAGGTGGTGGGGGAGAGAACTGTAACTGGTGTTTAGAAACCATAACCACGTAAGGGTGTGGCACTGGTCACGAGAGACAAGACAGCAGCCTGAACGCTACAATTTTTCTCCCTGGTTTGCTGCCTGTGTCCGTCTGAAATCTTGTTTTGGTCCCGCTAGTTCCAGGGCAGCGTGACAGAGTACGAGTGCTCGCTGGAGGAGTTTTGGCAGCTGCAGGTGGAGTTCTGGTCCAAGTTCTATGCCTGCTGCCTTCAGTACCAGGAAGCTCTCTCACGGCCCCTGGCCCTGCACTTGAATCCCTACACCAACATGGTGTGCCTGCTGAAGAAGGTGAGGCTGGGCTGCGGTGGCTCTTTGGCCGCTGTGGCCAACGGGAGCGGTGGTCTCCAGGGAGGAGCTTGTCTGACTCGGGTATGGATTTGGGGAGCTCAAAGAAGGGCTTTCTCCTCACCTTTCTAGGGCTCCCTGTCATTCCTCGTGCCCTGCTCCTTGGTGGACCATCTCTATCTCCTCTCTAACGAGCACCTCCTGGCTGAGGATGACGCCGCGCTCTTTGATGGTAAGTGAGGAGGCATGGAGCCTTCTCGTTGTTGGAGGCTGAAGCGTTGCGTGTCGGGGAAGCCCTGGGCAGGGGGATGCAGGACATAGAGGTCTCTTGAAGTGCTTTTAGCTCCATAGCTGTCTACATGGAGACAGTTTTCTTATTTTGGCATTTTTATTTTGTGAAACCTGCCACGGTGCTCACACCAGGAATCAGAAAATGGTGTCAAGGCTGCAAATCTGCCGTGACTCATTTCAGATAGCTTAAGAAGGAGGAATCCTAGATTTCAGCCTGCGTATTGCTCAGTGACAAGGACCTGTGTTGGTGGATCCTTCGCCCTTGTGGCCTCACAGATTATCTGTGTAGGCTGCGGTTAACTGGTGCCCTCTTCGTGCCCGCTGTCTGTGGGGTGGAGCTGCCAGGTTGGAGCTCCACGGTGTGCTGGCAGGTCCCCAGAGCTGGCGGGGAGAGCGGGATGCAGCAGCTCATGTTTCTGATCGTGTGGGTGACCTCCCCCCCTCAGATAAACCCTGCTTAACTGGGTGCTTGCTCGGCTTTGCCATCCCCAAACAAAAGAATCCCAAACCAGAGCCACAGACCCACTCTGACAGCGATTCAGCGATTACAGACGAGAAGGAAACTTGTGATCCTCCAAGCACCCTGGGCTCAGCTACCCAGTTCTACAAACTTAGTTTTTAGTGAAATGTTTTTGCATAAATGTTTTCGTGTAAGCCATGGAGAGGGGTTGTGCCGTTTCCTGCCTCCGGGAAGTAAACGCCAGTGTGCACAAAAATTGCCGTTAATGTTGTCACCACGGTGCCCTCTGTGCTTTGCTGGCCCTGGAATGACGTTTCACAAGGAAAAGGCAACGGAAAATGTTACCTAAGCTCCACTTTCATGCTCGAGTGATTTTTATATTTTTGCAAAGAAGAATCGTCATCCACTTGGTTGAGCTATTTCTGGCGCCGAGGGAAGGAAAGCTGGAGGCCTAGGCTGGGTTTGGGAGGCTCGCAGTTCCTGCCCTGTCTGTTTCAAACCTCTCAAAATATGTGACTGAATTTTAAAAAGGCATGTGTAAAGGGTTGTATTTAAGGTCTCGGTAGTGAATTTACATATCACTTCTAAGAATGTGAAAATCCTCCCTTCTAAGAGTGTGAAAATCCTCTCTCAGCTGCGAGAGGCAGTGCTGCGGATGGGTAGCTGCTGTAACGTGAGCGTGTTCTGCTTGGCAGAGCTCAGCGAGCTGAGCCATTTGCTCTGGGGTTTTTTTGCTCTTAGGCTGCACTAATGACTTCCTTTCAACCTGCAGGCTGGAGAAAATCCCTTGGAGGGAATTTCATTGTTTTATTGTTGCATCGGTATTTGTTACTCTCCAAATAATAAAGCCCAAATCTTTCCCTTGTCAACTCCTCAGTTTTAATTTGGCCTCTTAGTTAGCAGGGAAGGGTCAATTTGAGATGCGGGACTGAGACCAATGTGCTGCTAGTAGTCTGCTGATAGGAGCTGAACTAACTGGTTTTTGAATGGTCCTCCCACCTTCGCTTTGAAATCTCTTGTAAATATACAGTTAGATTCTTTCATTGCAGATTTGGAGATGTCTCGTGATGTTGTCTGTCTTGTCCAGTGCCTTCGACTGATCGGAGAATCAATTTCCATGGAAATGGCATTCATCATGGAAATGGCTTGCTCCCGCCTCCAGCCTCCAGAAAAGGCTGCAGAGCAGATCCTGGAGGACTTGATAGCTAATGACACGTAAGGAGACGTTTTGGCAGAAGCTCCCCTGCAGGGAGGCAGGGATGGCGGAGCAGGGCTTGCCTGGAGCTGTGCTTGATTGGCATCGAAGCGCTTTTGGGATGTGTGGGCTCTCCCTGTGCAGCGGGAGACTTTTCCAGGTCCCCTCGGAGATGGGGAGCGTGGGTATTGGTGACGTTAGCAGGGTCTCCATCCAGAACCCCCTTGCTGTTGCCTGGAGCCCTCTGGAAAAGAGCTGTTGGCAATTCTCAGGTGAAACAGAGAGCAGAACAGGAACCAGTTCCTGTTAGATGATCACTGCAGTGTGGAAAGCAAGTGCCTGCAGCCGCTAGGTAGAGGTCAGAGCCTTGGTCAAGCCGTGTGGTTGCTGCACTAACCTCCTGAAATCACTCCCCCGTGGAATGCCAGCTATCTGACTGTTATTTCCTGGTAGCCTGAGGGAGTGGAATAAATAGACTGGTCCCTGCAGGCGCTGTAATAAAACGCTAAGCCAGAAGAGGATTCCCATCGAGAATGTCCAGGCTGATCAGATACACTCCCTGCCAGGGAGGGTCTGTGAGGGAGGAAAGGGAGCCCTCTGGAGTTTAAACCTCACGTTGCTGATTATGATTATTACTGTCCTTTTCACTTTGCAGGGAAAACGTGATGGAGGATATACACAGCAAACTGCAGGAGATCAGAAACCCCATCCATGCCATCGGAGTGCTCATCCGAGAGATGGACTACGAGACGGACGCTGACATGGAAAGAGGTGAAAGCTCTAACAGCCGGGCGTTTGGGCTGGGAGAGCGGCGGCTCGGCAAGCGTTCTCATCCGTCGAGTTCCTCCCCTTACCCGGTGGTTTTATCTTTCAGCTCATCACCTAAATATGCGCATGAACCTCGCCCAGCTGTATGGTAGTGGTACCGCTGTCAGCGTGGTTTGCTGGGGGGTTTGTAAGATTGCCACGATCCGTTTCCTCATCTGCCGGGACCTGTTGATCCTCCAGCAGCTGTTGCTGCGGCTTGGAGATCCTGTGAGTACAGGCCTTGGAGCTAGTGCTACGCTCTTTGAACTCTGGGATCTGGGGCTCTGCTGGTGCCAGGCTGTGAGCTCTGTCTCTTCCCACAAAACACTGGAGGCTGTTTGAACTAGCCCGAGGCTTGGGCAAGCCCTGTTCTCTCCTCCAGCCGCTTTTGTCATCGTAAGCAAAGCAGCGGTGCGCTGCGCTCACGCCCTACCTCCCTCTTTCCACACTGAGCATCCAGGAAGCAGGAAGCAAAACCCTCTTTGCGGGAGGAGGGCATCGTTGCCAGCCTCCCATCTTCAAACACAGTTGCCTGAGCACGTACGGTTCTCCCATCTATTCCCCATCCCTCCCACACCACGGTGCAGCTCAGCGCGCGCACGACCGCAGCCGTGTTCTCTGGCAGCGCGGCACCTCTGCGTCACGGCGGCCGTGTTTACCCAGAGGCCGTGGTTTCGCTGGCTCCAGCCAGTGCAAACACCCGCCGCGGTGGCAGCTGTGTTTGTGGTCGTGGGCTGGGTCTGTCCTGTTGGCCGTGTGGCCGCCTGAGGGACGGTGCTGATCGTCTGGGTGGACGCAGGGGCGCGGAACAAGTCCCCAGACAAGGCTGGCGTTGTTTAAACCAATATTATTTACTTGGAAACGGTACTGCAGTGGTTCATTGGAAAGAAATCCCCTTCTTCCTGGGTAAGGTTGCCCTGGGAGCATTTGAAGCGTGTTGCAAGGTGCCCTTGTGGAGCCAGGCTCTCAAAGACATGTGACCTGCTGTTTGCTGGAGGAGGAACTGCTGCTTTGCCACCCTGACGCGTTTGTGTCCTTCGCAGGCGCGGGTTGCTCTTCCTCCCATGTCCCCTAGCCGTGCCGCTCTTGGCTGGAGCGTGCAGGGGTGCAATGCCTGGGCCGCGGGGCTGGGCCCTGAGGTGGTCTCTGCAGCAAAGCTGTGATTTCACTCTGGGTGACATCGTTGCAGCGGCGCAAAGCACCTCTTTTTACTGGTGTCCCTGGCATCAGCAGGCTAGAGGAGCGCTCGGTGTGCGCGTAGCTCTGCTTGTTAAACTTTCTCCGTGGGGTCTGGGCTGCCAGAATAGTTAACTCAGCCCTTGGTGACACTGTAATTTCTGTCTGGGTTGTGCCAGCACGTGCAAGACTCCTGGGTCTCCTGGGTGGGCCCAGTTAACTGCTGGGCTGCTGACTGCCTTAGTGTTTGCAGGGGGGATGAGCTGGGCCTGGTGCAAACCTCACCGGCTGCCCTTGTCCTGCTGTTGCTCTCTGGGCTTGGCCTCTCGGTGTGCCAACCTCTGTGGTTTGCTTGCAGATGGTTTTGGGAGGGGGCCACCTCTTCCAGTCTCAGCAGGACCTGCTGCACCGCACCTCTCCCCTGCTGCTCTCCTACTACCTGATCAGATGGGCAAGCCAGTGCCTGGCGTCAGACGTCCCTGTCGACACGCTGTAAGTCCCCACCGTGCCCGTTCTGTCTTGGAGTGATTGGAGGTTCCTGCTAAAGCCACCTGAATTGCCCTTCCTGGTATGAAAAGCTGGTGGTTGCTGTGGGAGTGTCGCTCCGGGAGTCAGGCTGTGCTGGGGAGGGTGTTTTTTTTTTTTCTTCCCTTCTGTGTTTTGAGCTGACTCTTTGCCTTGTGCTAATTCTGCCGTGTGAGGTCTCGCTGTTCTGTGCGCTGTTGCCTTTTTCGGCAGTAGGAGTCATTTGAGCTGAACAATGAGCGCAATTAAAGCAGGAGGCGTTTTGTTGTCTCTTCACTGATGGCTTTTTCTTCTCTAGGGAGTCTAATCTGCAGCATCTGTCTGTGTTGGAGTTAGCAGACACCACCGCTCTAACACCCCATAAGCTAGGTAAGATGCCTGCAGTTCCTCAGCTCTTGGTTTCTGTTATTTATACCTCTCGCGCTCTGCGTCTCTGCCACCCGAGGGAGATGCTCCGTGCAGCGAGCTGGTGGAGCGCGCGGCTCAGTGACCCCGCTTTACGTGGAGATGTTTGTGAAGCTGGCCACCGAAAAACAGCAACAGCAAAGTATCTTGTAGCCTGAGAAGGACAGGCCCTGCTCAGCCAAACGTTCTTAATTCTGGCCCTGGCAGTATCAGCCAAGCTCGCCTCTCGCTCCTGTACGTTGCAGTGGCTGCGGAGGGTCAGCCCAGGTCTGTCCCTCTCTCCAGCCTTCAGCCCACGGCGAGCAGGAGCAGCAACGTAAGGAGGTGAGGGAATGTAGAAATGCTTCCCCAAAACGTGCTTGTGCTTCCAGCACTTTGCAGTTCAGACGTGCGTTGCTCACAGCCGGTACCTCAAGGGGGAAATGGCAGCTGATAATTTGTTCACCTTGTAAAAGTCTCGCTGCGAAGACGTCGTGCTTTGGGTTACTGTCTTGGGGGAGAAGCCCTAATGGAGGAGAATATAAGGCAACTTAATTAGGAGGATGAGTACCTTGAAGTGGTTGCAGAAGGAGGTGGTGAGCAGGGTAGGGGAGAAAACGCACAGGTAAGAGCCTGCTGTAACCTGTCTGCCTGGCACTTGGAGGCTGAGACGCTTCAGAGGGAGCTGAGGAAATCGGTGACAGACAGGCAGCACTGCCACGCATGAAGGGCTGTGAGCCGGGGAGGAATTTCCTCTGCTCGTTGATGGGCCTGGGGCATCGGTGCTCTTTGTAAGCAGGCTGTGATCTTCGGAGCCCGGACTCTCCCTCAGTGAGAATCTCGGCTCGGGAGGCAGTCGCCTCGACGTAAAGGTCAGCGCACGAAAGCGAAATTGAAAACATCCTTTGTGTTGTGCCAGTGTCGTGGGTTATTTCTTGGCCCGCTCATGAGGAAAGTCCTGTTTGGCTGCCGTGCTGCAGGAAAAATATGTGAGACGTGGGGAAGACAGAAAGGAGGCGGCAGCCTGGGGAGAGGCGTTGAGAACAGTTAGCTGATGGGAGAGCGGGCTGCTCAGGGTGCTGGAATGAGGAGGGAGGCATTTGAGCAGGGCCAGACAGCCAGATCAGCACTCCCTCAGCCCTGCCCCGCCGAACGCTCGGTCGGGCTGGAAAGCTGCAGGTGGGTTGCGAACAGCGCAACCGGAGAGAGCGCGAGCCCTTTTTTTTTGTGTTCTAATTGAGCTGCGGTTAATAAACATTGCAGCGTGTGGCTCTTTGATCCCTGCTGCTCCCTCTGACTTAACCAGACAGCGAGAGAAATCCAAAACCAACAAGTCTGAGTATTGAACGTGCTCGTTGTTTTGCTCTGACTTAATCTGTGATGTTGGGGCTGACGAGCACAGCGTGGTGTGGAAAGCCTGGGATGGCTGCTGCGGGCCCTCTCCTCACTGTTCCTTCGATTTGTGTTTTTAGTATCCGGCCCTCAAACAATTGTGGAGCTGTTTTTCCAGGAAGTGGCCAGAAAGCACATCATATCTCGACTCTTCTCGCAACCAAACACCTCTTTGGCCGAAACAAGTCTGAACTGGCCCCATCTCATCACCGCAATAGTGGCTGACTTTCTGCCGCTCCTGTATCCTTGGCTGTAAACCCGCTCTCCGGGCTGTAACCGTGGGGAGTTCCTACGTGGAGTGGCAGTGCCGGAGCCCCCCACATGAGTTGAGTGAGGTTTGCACGGAGGCGGCGTTGTCGCGTCCCGGTGCTGAGGCTGGGAGCGTCGGTGGGTCTGCAGGAGGAGGGTTGGGGTTAGGGTGGTGGGCTGCGGAGTGCTCGGGGGCATAAGTTGGCCATTTCCGCCACCGAGCCTCGTGCCGTTCCAAAATCCGTGTTTCCCACACCCAAATTTCAAAAAGACAAGTCGGAACAAGTGACTGGTGTTAGTGTTAATGGGATTTGTGGGTATTTTAAGATTTCGCAGAATCCACCCCGTTTAGGTGCAAGTAAAGGATTGGAGTTTTTGACTTTAAGCCCCTGAGCTCTAGCAACTTGGCTTGGCGAGGTGCGATGCTGGGAGATTTGGAAGGGTAACAAGATTTGGGCAGTTGTGGATTAGATCTACTAATGGTTTTGTTCTAATATGGATAAATCTTATTACAGAATAATGACTTTGTATAAAGAGCAGCTTAATCGCCTCTCCTTTCCCCCCGCGAACGGAGTGCAAGCGGCGTGCCGACTTTCAGACTAGCCCTCCCGGCTCTCCGGGCTGGATTGTCCTCTGTTCCTTAACCTCCACGCAGATGGCCCAGCAATCCCAGCTTCCTCTTCCCCGAGTGCCTGATGGGGAGCTGCCAGTACACCCAGCTGCAGGTGAGTGCTTCGTGCCTGCACTGGAGCCGGAGGGGGAAGAGCAGGAGTGGGTGCGACGGTCCCTGCGCGTGGGTTTCTTTCGGTGGCAGCTCTGCGCTTCGGCCGATGCAGAGGCGTAACCCGGCGTGAGCTCCGTGCGCAGCCTCCGTGTTAAAAAACCACCCAAAACATCGTCTTTGCTCTGCTTTCCCCTCGTCGCTGCTCTCTGAGCCCAGGCGCGAGCTGGTCCTCCCAAGCGCTCTGCTCCCGTGTGTCCCGCTGGGAGACGGTGGGCTGGAAGTTTGTCCCGCAGACGAAAGGAACTGCAGGGAATGATCCTTCTGGAGAACTGTTAGGAATGTCTCTTGTAACTATCGCAGTGCAGTGAACAAAGTGTAAGGTGGCAAAGATCTTCCATCTCCCTCCTGCATCTGCCCATGTAGCGTCCGCCTCTGCTGACAGAAGGGCTTCCTGCTAAATGTCTCGTAGCTGGAAAATCCTGCAGAGAGTTTGCTGGGGAATTATTGAAGATGGTTGTTTTATGCATTTCCTCTTTCATCTGTTTTCGAGAAAATCCAGGTGTAAGCGCTGAGGATTATGATGTGCCCTTTCTGTGGAGGAGTTCAGCCTCCCCGGGCTTGTCTGACAGCGCGATACCGCGTGCAGGCAGCATCTTTGCGGAGCTGGTTCAAATACCACAGCAAGCCCGTGATCCGACCGCTTGTTCGCTGCCCATGTGCCCGTAACCTTTTCCGTGGTCCCGTTGCGCGCAGGCTGCCCACGGGACCGGGGGGTCGGAGGGGTGCCTTCAGCCCAGCACCAGAAGTACTGCTTCAGGGAGGGCTCATCTATTTTTTAAACGTCCTTCACAGAATCACAGAATCACAGAATAGTAGGGGTTGGAAGGGACCTCTGGGGTCACCCAGCCCAACCCCCTGCCCAAGCAGGGTCACCCAGAGCAGGCTGCACAGGACCTTGTCCAGGCGGGTCTTGAATATCTCCAGAGAAGGAGACTCCACAACCTCCCTGGGCAGCCTGGGCCAGGGCTCCGTCACCCTCAGAGGGAAGAAGTTCTTCCTCATGTTCAGAAGGAACTCTCTGTGCCTCAGTTTGTGCCCATTGCCCCTTGTCCTGTCACTGGGCACCACTGAAAAGAGCTTGGCCCCATCCTCCTGACACCCACCCTTCAGATATTTGTAAGCATTTCTAAGGTCCCCTCGCAGCCTTCTCTTCTCCAGGCTGAACAAGCCCAGTTCCCTCAACCTCTCCTCGTAGGGGAGATGCTCCAGTCCCCTCCTCATCCTTGTAGCCCTCCGCTGGACTCTCTCCAGTAGCTCCTCATCTTTCTTGAACTGGGGAGCCCAGCACTGGACACAGTACTCCAGATGAGGCCTCACCAGGGCAGTGTAGAGGGGAAGGAGAACCTCCCTCGTCCTGCTGGCCACAATCCTCTTGATGCACCCCAGGATCCCATTCGCTTTCTTGGCAGCCAGGGCACACTGCTGGCTCATGGTCAGCCTGTCGTCCACCAGGACACCCAGGTCCCTCTCCGCAGAAAATTAGTCCTTACTAATGAATTAGTCCTTACTAATGAAAAGCGGTGTAAGAAACACCGGCTGTCTTTCTGTCCCCAGCTGTGCTCGCAGCATCCTGGTAGCAGAGCAAGCGAACTCCTCTTTTTCTGGCGTCTCCGTAGACTGCTGTATTTCTTCGCCGCCTCCTCCCGTGCTCGTCGGGGCCTTGGTAGCCGTGCCTGCTGGTGCTCTAGTTCCGAGCCGCTCGATTTCTGGTCCGCAGCGCCACGTGACGCCTTTCGTCCCCCAGCTGGTGGCGGTCCTTGAGGCACGCAGGGCCAGGCAGGCTGCTATTAACGAGATGTTTCTCCTCTGCGGAGCAGAACCTTTTCTTCTCACAGCCCTGTACACCTGGGGGCTGAGTTGCTTTCCTTTGTGTTCGTGTCGCTGCCAAGAATGTCAAATCTGCAGAGCTTTTAGGCCAGGAAATGCCAGGACGGTTTGGGCAGCGTCGTTCTGCCTCCTGGCATGTGTGCGCTCTCGTGGCGCGAGCACGCTTTGAATTTCCTCGCATTGCTTTCGCCTCGCTTGTGTCCCGCCTCGAGGAGACGGCAGAGACTTTTATCTCCGCGGGAGCGGGCTCTTCCTCCTCCCCGCTACCGTCTGTTCCGCTCACTGATCCCAGTCGGTCACGTAAACTTGGATTAAGTGCATTGACCTCGGGGAGCTAACGCCAGATTTGCTGTGAGCGTGAGCACGGTGACCCAAATAGAGGTGGAGATACAGGAAGCGCCCTGCGAGTCACAGGCGGGCGCAGAGAAGGTCTAGTGACCAGAGCACTGGCCTGGGACGAGGGCCAGACCTCTCCTTCTAGCTTATTCTGTGTGACAAGCTGTTGAGCGAGCCCTGGGGTGGGATTTATCTGTTGTAGCTGGGTAATCGGAGCGGTGGATCCGGGCTCAGAGGATGCGTTGCCACGTGGCCTTTAGTGCGGCCGTGGCTGGGGTAGGCGAGGCGTACGTGCTGGTGGTTTACGCACGTGCAAGGACACCGGTCAGCTGGTGAAACCTTGGCTTCGCCTCCTGGTCCTGGCTTCTCCTCCTCCTTTCCTGCTGGGTCCCAGAGCCCCGCCAGCGGGACATCTCTGCTTCTCCAAGTACCAAGAGCATACGCCGCTCTCCCAGGCACAGGGGATGCCAGCTTTTGAGCTTTCATCGTGCCTCCTAGCTGCTTCTTGACAGGTGATGACACTTTGCAGCCCTCACATTATCCTGACAGAGCAGGCACGGGGCCAGCTTGGGTTGTATCGCCCCGTAGTTTTGGCCAGCACCCGTGTTGTGGCTTGATTTACGGTGTGTCCTTGGTGTCCAGCTCACGCCTGTCGGTTTGTTCCTGTAATCCTCTCCCTCTCCTGCCCTGCTGCGCAGGTACTGCTCTTCTAACGCCTGCTTTGCCTGTTCTCCCGCTGCCTTCACGCGTGCGCGCTCCCCTTCGTGCTCTGTGCACGCCGGGGTGGTGTTTCCTTTGCAAGTTTGCAGGCTTGCAGTGGTGGCAGAGAGCGTCGTGCCTGATTTTGGGGGTGTCGGGGGCTGTTTCTGAAGCGCTCCATGCAGACGCTGGAGCTACTCGGAGCAGGTTGTTTCCCAGGAGCACGTGGGGGATGACTCCCCATCTGTGCACCGAGGGGGGCTTTGGGGCTGGGGAAGCCAGCCCTTGAGCAGGATCTGCGTGAGCACAGCAGCTACAAGGGCCACCAAAATAGCGCTTTGGTGTCAGAGACCTAACCCTTCCTCTGGGACGGGGTGCCTGCAGGTCATGAGTGGGTGCTGACCTGAAGCGAAACTCCCATTCCTCCTCTCCTGTAGGAATACATTCGCCTGCTGCAGCCGTGGTGCCACGTGAACATGGGCTCCTGCTGCTTCATGATGGGCAGGTGCTACCTTGTCATGGGTGAGGGGCACAAGGTAAGGCCCTCGTCTCCTTCCGATGCTGCCTCCCCCTGGGGTCTGGGGCCTTTTCCCCTGGCAGGGAGGAGGTGCAAAAACAGGGGCGGCTTCATTTCTCCTCTGCAAGTCGGGAAAGTTCCTTCTCGAGCTCAGCATCCTTCGGGCAAAGGATGGGATTGGAGGGGGATGGTGGGATCTGCTCCTGGGGAAGTTCTCGTTAGCCTGGGGCCAGCAGGTCTCGGACGCTGGAGCTGGAACGGGGAGCGCTGTCCTCTCGCTGGTACAGCAGACCGGGAGGGCACACACAAGCTGCTCTCTGGTCTGCTTCTAGGCTTTGGACTGTTTCTGCCAAGCTGCGTCGGAGGTGGGAAGAGAAGAGTTCTTGGACAGGCTGGTCCAGCCTGAGGAGGGTGAGGTGGTCTCCACTCCACGCCTGCAGTACTACAGCAAGGTACGGCGGAGCCGGCGCGGCGTACGCGGTCCCAGCCGAGTAACTCGGCACCGAGTCGTTCCACACAGGCACTGCTTGGAGAGAAAACCCCTGCTCAGCCCCCAGCTTTCAGAGGAGTGACTTGAAGCTCAGAAAACGTACTTTATTGGGAGGTGAAGCCTCGGTGTAGTCTGTTTACTTGCTTTGGGCGATGACAAGGTGACTGCGGCGTGAAAGCTAGGTGCTTTCCACCTATTAGCTTCCTAATAGCGGAGGACTTTGTTAACCAGGAGAAAAAGGCAAGGTGAGATCCAGCTGCTGGAGGCAGAAGCCAGACGTGTCCAGGCTGGATGCAAGATGCTGCTTAAGGGGAAGGTTATTAAGCTTTGAGGCAAATTAAAATTAGTGTCTTTATACTGAGATAGGATCTTTCTTCTTGCATAATACCGTAGTTCAGACAGGCTGCAAGCTTGGACCTAGGCTCATTGTAAGGGATTCCCTGATTTTAAAATCCAGAAAACGCAAGGATTGTCGGGTGCCCTCGGAGAGAGAGCGTCTCTCTACAGCTGCGTGCCCGCTTCGGAGCGGAATCGTTTGTCGCAGGGGTTTACTGCAGCCGTCAACGCTCCAATGTTTCAGAGAACACACGTGTGCAGAGCTGAGTCCTCCAGAAAAGCCGTAGCCTGAACCCATCGTGCTGGGGTTCGATTCAGATCTTTGCAGCTTACCAAAATCTTTCATTTTCCAGTCGTAACAGCTTAAAAACATCAGCAAAATCTTTTGGCTGCTCTTGTGGTTGGTAGAGGCAGGAGTAGCTCTTAAAAACAAACAAAAAAACCCCTCGCCGACCCGACCCATTCCTCAGCGCTGCTGCAGCCAGCGCTAGAGTGTTGCCTTCTGCAGGTTCTGCGCTTGCTGGACATGGTTGGTTTGCCAGAGCTGGTCATCCAGCTGGCCACCCTGGCTATCATGGAGTCGGCGGACGACTGGAGAAGCCAGGTACAGGTCACTCCTTTTGCATCAAGATGTGTCTGCAGGGAGCTTACAGGGGGCTTGCGTTTCCGTTGTGTAACTCGAAACGTGCTCTTTGGTGTTTTCAGGCTACGTTGAGGACTTGCATCTTCAAACATCACTTGGATTTGGGACACAACAGCGAAGCATACGTAGCCTTAACGCAGAACCCAGATCCCAGCAGGTGGGCGACCGTTTTGTGCCTCGTTTGCTCGCGGGTCTCGGAGGTCCGTGTACCAATTTTTCCATCAAACTGAAAGGAAGAGGTGACGATTCAGGGCAGGACGTGGCTGGCGTGTTAGGGGGTTCTGTGTTAGCATCTGTGAAGGTTTGTTTAAAAAGGCATCCTTCATTTTGGTAAGAGCAGCTGGGATTGGCACAGTCTCAGAGAAGGAAACGGGGGGGTAAAAAACAAAAAAGCTGGTTCAGGGAAGGGTCAAAAGAAAGGCTGAAGGACCACGTGTGGCATTGTGTGTTGGAAAGCTTTGGGAGTCCGGTCAGTGTAGTTTAATAAAGAAAAGACTCGGAGTTGAATTTTCAGCTGGAGCACCATCTGGGAGGTGAGCTGGGAGGAGGAAGCTTCACCGTAGCAGAGGAGGATGGGATGAGCAGGAGTGGCTGGAACAGACGTTCAGAGGAGAAGCAAGAGTGCATTTTAATTGATGCTGAATAAAACCTCACCAAACAGAGCTGAGGGAGGGACACTGCGCTCCTGAGAGACCTTTGCAAAGGTCTCTCTGCTGTCCAGGCTCTCTGTTTCTAGCACAGGAGAATTCTGAAGGGACTTCTTGGTTCTCAACCAGAAAAAAAACCTACGGAGCTCGTTGCAAAGCGGCGCGTTCGTGGCTTAAAGCCTGCGCCGAGGAGGTGGGTGAGGAGGTGGGTTCGTTCGCGCTGCTCCGGTCGCGCTTCTCTCTCCGCAGGCAGCTGGACTGTCTGCGCCAGCTAGTGGTGGTGCTCTGCGAGCGCTCCCAGCTCCAGGACCTGGTGGAGTTCCCCTACGTGAACCTCCACAATGAGGTAACCCTCCGTCACGAGGTGGTCCGCCCGCGCCGGGGGGAAGCGGGGCACCACCGCTGCCTTGGAAGGGATCGCCGACCCATCGGAGCCTCTGTGCGCTTGCAGGTCGTGGGGATCATCGAATCGCACGCTCGGGCCGTGGACCTGATGACCCACAATTACTACGAGCTGCTGTACGCTTTCCACATCTACCGCCACAACTACCGCAAGGGTGAGGCTCGGGGTGGGCTCGCTGCTGGAGAGAGTCCAGCGGAGGGCTACGAGGATGAGGAGGGGACTGGAGCATCTCTGCTACGAGGAGAGGTTGAGGGAACTGGGCTTGTTCAGCCTGAAGAAGAGAAGGCTGCGAGGGGACCTTATAAATGCCTACAAATATCTGCAGGGTGGGTGTCAGGAGGATGGGGCCAAGCTCTTTTCAGTGGTGCCCAGTGACAGGACAAGGGGCAATGGGCACAAACTGAAGCAGAGGAAGCTCCAGCTGAAGATGAGGAAGAACTTCTTCCCTCTGAGGGTGACGGAGCCCTGGCCCAGGCTGCCCAGGGAGGTTGTGGAGTCTCCTTCTCTGGAGATATTCCAGCCCCGCCTGGACAAGGTCCTGTGCAGCCTGCTCTGGGTGACCCTGCTTGGGCAGGAGTGTTGGACTAGATGACCCACAGAGGTCCCTTCCAACCCCTACTATTCTGCCCCTTCTCTCCTCAGCCGGAACGGTGATGTTTGAGTACGGCATGCGGCTGGGCAGGGAGGTGCGGACGCTGCGAGGGCTCCAGAAACAGGGGAACTGTTTCCTCGCCGCCATTAACTGCTTACGGCTGATCCGCCCGGAGTACGCCTGGATCGTGCAGCCGGCTTCGGGAGCTGTGGTAGGGAACGCTGAGCTTGCGTTGGAACGGCTGTGCTGCTGTTCAGCGAGACCTGGACAGGCTGGAGAGTTGGGCAGAGAGGAACCTGATGAGGTTCAACAAGGGCAAGGGCAGGGTCCTGCACCTGGGGAGGAACAACCCCAGGCACCAGTACAGGCTGGGGCTGACCTGCTGGAGAGCAGCTCTGCGGAGAGGGACTGGGAGTGCTGGGGGACGACAGGGTGACCATGAGCCAGCAGCGTGCCCTGGGTGCCCAGAAGGCCGATTGGATCCTGGGGTGCATCAGGAGGAGTGTGGCCAGCAGGTCCAGGGAGGTTCTCCTCCCCCTCTGCTCTGCCCTGGTGAGGCCCCATCTGCAGTGCTGTGTCCAGTGCTGGGCTCCCCAGTTCAAGAAAGATGAGGAGCTACTGGATAGAGTCCAGCGCAGGGCTACGAGGATGAGGAGGGGACTGGAGCATCTCTGCTACGAGGAGAGGTTGAGGGAGCTGGGCTTGCTCAGCCTGAAGAAGAGAAGGCTGAGAGGGGGCCTTAGAAATGCCTCTAAATGTCTGCAGGGTGGGGGTCAGGAGGACGGGGCCAGACTCTTTCCAGTGGTGCCCAGCGCCAGGACAAGGGGCAGCGGGCACAAACTGAAGCAGAGGAAGCTCCAGCTGAAGATGAGGAAGAACTTCTTCCCTCTGAGGGTGATGGAGCCCTGGCCCAAGCTGCCCAGGGAGGCTGTGGAGTCTCCTTCTCTGGAGATATTCCAGCCCCGCCTGGACGCGGTGCTGTGCAGCCTGCTCTGGGTGACCCTGCTTGGGCAGGGGGTTGGACTGGGTGACCCCAGAGGTCCCTTCCAACCCCTAACGTTCTGTGATTCTGTGCTGCGAAGCCTCTGGCCTGAGCTACTGACTGTGGGCACACTCAGAGCTGAACGTTTGGGAAGGAGCTTCCAGAATCCTTTCCCATGTGATGGACAGAGGTGTTGGCCACCTCAATCTACTGCTCTCATCTTGGCCAGCGCTGTCTTGCCTCGCTCAGCGGAGACACTGGCCCTGTCCGTCACCCTTGTGTCATTGCCCCTCGTGGGAGCAGGGTGGAAGTGGGACAAGTTTTGGGAGGGGGCTGGTGTGTATAGGTGGGAGTATCTCCCCTTTCGCTGAAGACAGAGTAAATCTTCTGGGGGAGTCGGAACAGCGGGAGTACCAGTCAGAAAAGAGAATTACTGTAACGTGGCTTGCGTTTCCCATCTGTTTGCGGGGAGGCGGTGACCGTAGCCCGACCAGCGAACGCTGTGCCGTGTTTCCGATGGCCAGAGATAAGCGTAACCTGAACTGCCCACGGTTGTGTGGCTCTTCTGATTCGGACCGAGGCCTGAGACGGGGAGCTGGCGTTGGGGCTGGGTTGTATCGAGGCGATTTGTCCTTTGGAAACCACGTGGGCATAAACCCTCTCTTTGCTTCTTCCTCCTGCAAGTACGAACGCCCGGGAGCGTCCCCGAAGAGAAGCCACGATGGGGAGTGCACGACTGTTCCAAGTAAGTGCCCAGCCCCGGCGCTTGCTCTGGCTCTGGTCAGAGAGCAGCCTTTCCCCTGGCCTCGGGGCTCGGCTGCCACCCCGTGAGCTGGGAGACGGCTCGGGGCAGCTCTTGCCTCTGTCAGATCAGTAATTTGGGGGGCTGTCAGCTAAGGCGACTCTCCCAGTGTTGGTGTCTCCCAGTTCCAATGTGCTGTTCCCCAAGGAGCTTGCAGTTTGATGTCTTGTCAGCGCTTTTGCTTTCAGTGGAAATAACTTGTAATTAAAACAGACAAAAAAAAAGCCTTTGTGAGGCAGTTTCTGGTTGTTGAAGACTTCTGGTGTTTGTCACCCTGCTGAGGTGTGAGTCTCTGCCGGTGAGACCTCCACTCTGCCTGTGCCTGCCGACGCGCAGGGGGGTGGGGTCGGGTTAGACTCACAATCCTCAGCGTTACGGTAGAAAAATTTCAGGACAGGCATTTTTAAAACAATTATTTCTGATGAGCTCTGTTGCGGCATATGCCTGGCAGTCAGAGCAGCAGCCGTTACCAACCACTGGGCAACATCTGCAGCAGAGGAGGCTTGTCTCGAGGTGATGGGCACAGCTCAGGGGAGCAAGGAGGGGGCAGCACGCCCTGACCCCTCCTGCGGTGGGATGGCAGAGGGCTGCAGACACTTTGCACGATGCCCCAGGAGCCCTTTTTGCTCAGAGCCCTTCGCGTCCGTCTGTTACAGCAACTCGCCAGATCGAGATCCTGGAGCTGGAGGACTTGGAGAGGGAGTGTCTGCTGGCCCGGATCCGGCTGACGCTGGTGCAGCACGACCTGTCCGCAGCGGCTGTGGCAGGTAAGAGGGACGCGGCGCGGCCGCCTCTCGCTTCCCCTGGGCCGTTGGCTCGTTCCGGAGCTTTCCGTCGTCGTTTGGGTGAGGAAGCAGCAATTTTCTGACCCAGAGACAAACCCAGGAGCTGGCAGGGGCTGTTCAGTTCGCCTCCCTCGTGTGAAGTCTTGCTGCCAAGTTCAGCAGCTTCGGAGAGGCAGATCGGGAGAACCAATTTTAAGCTTTCCACCTTTTTTTTTTTTGGCTTTGCTGAACTCTGGTAATGATCTGCCCGGGGCTGGGGCTGAGCTCATCAGTCGAGACAAAAAGGCGGTTTTTTGGCTTGCTGGAAATCGCCCTCAGATCAAAAAGAATTAGAAAGCCCTAGAAAAAACCCACTTGCTTGAATTATTGTCCTGGACAATCCTGCTCCGCGACGCGGTGTTAGCTCGTCCGGGTTGTGCCTTGTTGGGGAGCAGGAAGCTGCAGCTCTCCCCCCCTGACCCCGCAAGTGCGTTCTGCCCCTCGCCGATGCGCGTTACGCGACGTGCACGCGCTGTTCCCCTGTAAGTACCAGGAGGAGATGACTTCCCAGTAAGGGACTGCAGGGAAGGCATCGAGCAGCTGGTTTGAGGGCAGGCTGGAGACGCAGGGAGCCGAGTGCCGCGGTGTCATCTCGCCTCCTGCCTGCGCTGATGCCGCCTCCGCTTGGATACGGGCGTGCTGCGCCAGTGGCAGGGCTGTCCCCTCCCTGCCCACCCACACAGTGGCAGCGGTTGGCTCCGGGCCCTACGTGGCTGCCCGTGTCCCTCTCCTGCTGGTGCCTGATCAGGGACGGCTCCGTGGGTCGCTGCCGCTGTGTGCAGCCCCTCCGGGGATGGCACTGGGGCTCGTGAGATGCTCCCCAGGCCGAGGAAGCCTCGAGCCGTGCGACGGGAGGTGCTGCTGCAGGGTGTTTAACACTGCACCGTTACCACAGGGAACTCTGCAACGCACGGGGTTAGGCCCCAGTAAGCACTGGGGTGTGACTGGGGGAGGCGCTTACCTGGTCCGCCTGTCCCTGCAGGCAACTCCACGCCCGAGGAAACGGTGGCTCTCCTGGTCCGGGCCGGCCTCTTTGACACCGCCATCACCCTGTGCCAAACGTTCAAGCTGCCCTTGACGCCCATCTTTGAGGGACTCACTTTCAAGTACGTAGCGAGCTTCTCCTCCCCGCCTCGGGCGACGCGCGGCTGGAGAGACTGCGTGCGACGCTGGGCAGGGCGCAGCGGGCAGCTCCCCGGGGTCAGAAGCCGGCGCTGTCCTGACCCGTCTGCTCGCCGTGGCTGCTAACGCCGGGCGCAGCCGCTGGCTCCGTGGTTTTGGGGTGGGACTTGCCCTTCGCACCTGAAAAGGGAAAATAAGGGAGCCTTGCTGAGCAAGGAGGGGAGAGATTTCTGCCCAGTGTCCGAGGTGAGAGCTGGCATCTGGCAGTCCAGGTGGTCCCGACCCAGACACAGCCGTCATCTGGAGACCTTCCTGGTGAGCTGGCTCACGGCGCGCTCCCGCTGTGGTACGAAGCGAGCGGCTTACGGAAGATCTGTTCAAGCCGTTGAGCGGCTCCTAGATAGCGGCTGGCAGAGCGCTTGCTCTGCTGTCTGATCTCTGTGCTAGCCGTTGGCTCTCGTGCCTCATCCCTGACCCCAGGATTCCTCTTCTGGAAGCGCCGAGAGGCGGAGGAGAAGACGCAGAGTTGTTCAGGAGCTCTGCTGCGACCCGTTGCCGTGGCTGGACGCACAGAGGGCGTCTCCTGCCCAAGCTCAGGCCCTAAAGCTTGCTGACTGATATCAGAGTCGTCATTAATTCCTCTCTGGCACTCGGAGCAGCTCAGGAATCACTCCAGTAGCCTTCTTTTCCTGCTAATTCGTAGCTGTTGCTTGGGAATGGCCCTGCGAGGGGTGGCTTTGGTGCTGGTGGCCATGGCGAGGCGGGGTGGAAGGGTCGCGCGCCGCAGGCACCCACCTTCACCCCGCTCTGCCTTGCAGGTGCATCAAGCTGCAGCTGGGAGGGGAGGCAGCGCAGGCAGAGGCCTGGGACTGGCTAGCAGCAAACCAGCTCTCCGCCCTGGTGAGCACCAAGGAGTCCAGGTAGGTCCTCGTCTGTGGGGGAGGAGCGCGGAACCGCGCTTCGTGAGAGTCGCTTCTGGGGGCAGAAGCCTTGCAGGAACCCAGAGGGGGTCGCAGGTTCATTAAAACCCCCTGAAAGCAGACCTGGGGGACTGGGACAGCAGGAGAGCCGTGTTGCCGCGCCATCGCTGGGCACGTGTTGAACCCAGGCAGCGGGACGGGTCCCCCGGAGCACCCCGGGGCCTCGCAGACGGTGGCAGGGGCTGCTGGCCCGGCTTCCGAGGGGACACGTTGCCTTGCAGTGCCACGGACGAAGCCTGGCGGCTGCTGTCGTCCTATTTGGAGCGTTACCCGTCCCAGAACAGCCTGTACCACCGCTGCGTCATCAACAAGCTCTTGGCGCACGGGATTCCTCTGCCCAACTGGCTCATTAACAGCTACAAGGTGAGGACAGGGAGAGGCCTTGGCTTCAACGGGCACCCCCTCGCTGCAACCCCTTCCCAGCTCCGGGAATCCTTGTGCCTGTTACTGCGGCTTGGAGCGGGTCCCTCTCGGCAGCGGGGCGGCTCCCGGGAGCCTTCCCTGGCCGACGTTTCCCTCTCTGCCTGGCAGAAAGTGGACGCCGCCGAGCTGCTGCGTCTCTACCTGAACTACGATCTGCTGGAGGAGGCGGCCGAGCTGGTCCTGGAGTACGTCGACGCCGTGCTGGGCAAAGGGCACCAGTATTTCGGGATCGAGGTGAGCGCGCCCGCGGCCCGCGACGCGGCGGGGACGCCGTTCCTGGGCTCAGGTGCTGTGCCCACAGCTTGGGTCCCGGCGCTTCCAGGAGAAACGGGTGTGGGTGACCCATCGCAGGGGGAGGGAACCCCTCAGTGGGACTATCACGACAAGCACGTGTTGCGATAGTGCGCCTGGGGCCTTTCCCTCGCCGTGGCTGCGCCACGCTGCGTTTTCACTGCGAGCACAAGGGTTGCTCTCCCCCTGCAGTTCCCGCTGTCCGCCACGGCCCCCATGGTGTGGCTGCCCTACACCGCCATCGACCAGCTGCTCCAGGCCCTGCGCGACAGCACCGCCAACCAGCACAACGTTGTGGTAGGTGGGGACCCCCCGCAAGGTGCCCCAGCCACGGGGAGGGGGGAGCAGGACAGCGTGGGGTGCGGTGCTTGCTGCTGATGCCCTCTCTGCCCCTCGCCCAGCTCTATCAGCAGCTGCACGACAAGATGGAGGACTACCAGCAGAAGGTCAGCGTGGCCACCCGCGATCTCCTGTTCCGCCGCAGCTAGCGGCACCGCCATCGCCCACCCGGCCTCGGCCACCCCCCGCGGGACCCCGGCTCCAGGCGCCGTCCTGGGCTCGGCCGGTGCTGCTGGTTTCGCTCATTTTTTTCCGGAAAGGGTCCAGTTTTGGGGAGGCGGGGTGCCCCTCCGGCCTGTCCCCTCGCCGTCCGTGTCCCCGCGGGGGGTGGCTGGCACTCAGCAGAGCACCGGGCTGCGGTGGCCCCCCCCCCCCTACTCCCACCCTGCACCCTACGCGGCAGCTCCGGGCGTTTCTTTTATTTATTGTGGTGGTTTTGGATGAACTTTAATAAAACTGAAGCGTTATTACGGGCCTGTCTCGGGCGCGGGGGGGGGCAAAGCCTTTGTTCTATAGGGCCCAGGGACAGCACTGTGCGACGGAGCTATGGCGGGGGGGTGGCACCGAGCTATAGGGCCAAGAATGAGCTATAGGTGGCCGAGCTATAGGCGACCAAGCTCTAATACACGCTTATAGGGTCAGGATGGAGCTGTATCCCGCAGGAGCGGCGCTGTGCTGGGATGCGGGGCCGGGGTCTAGGCTCCCTGGGGGGCAGCACCATGCTGTAGGGCTGGGCAGGGGCTATAGGTGCCCGGGGGGGGTCTATAGGTCGGGGTGGAGCTGTGAGGGCGGGGGGCTGCAGCCCCGCGCTATGGGCTAGGCCGGAGCTGCAGCCCCGAAGGGCGCGGGGTTCGCCTGAAGCAGCAGCTCCGCGGCTATGAGTGGCGGGGGCGTGCCCTACGGAAGCCCCGCCCTCCCGCGAAGCCCCGCCTACCCGCACCAACCCCACCCACTCGCTCCCACCGCGCATGCGCGGCCGCAGCCCTGAGGCGACGCTCCCGCCGCCCGCCCGCCCGCACGCCGCCATGGGGAAGAAATCCCGCAGCGCGCCGGGCCGCCGGCCCATCCTGCAGCTGTCCCCTCCCGGGCCCCGCCGAGATGAAGCGGCCGCGGCTCCGGCGGAAGGGGTCGAGTCGGGTTCCGAACCGGGTAACGGCGGGGATGGGGATGGGAAAGGGGGGGGGGGGGGGTGCTTTGTTGGCGGGGCGCGGCCTAGCGCAGGCCTCGGCGCGGCCTACTCGTAGCGCTGCGGCCTACAACCGGTACCGGGGGAGGCGGGGGGGTGGGGGGGCGCCTCCCCCCCCGCCTCCCCCCCCCGCCTCCCCCCCCGCCTCCCCCCCCGCCTCCCCCCCCGCCTCCCCGCCTTCAGCACCCCCCGTATTCACCGCCATTTCCCTCACAGACGAACCCGAAGCGGTGGCGGAGCCCCCCCGCAGCGCGCCCAACCCGCCCCCCCCAGCCCCCGCCGCCGTCAAGCCCACAGGTACCGCTAACGATTGCGGGTTTAAATTCACTTTTGGGGTCTCAGATTGGGACCCCCCCCAAGGCGGGTGGGGGTCGGATCGGGTTCCCCCACGCTGAGGGTCTCTTTTCCCCCCCCACGCCCCGGGCAGGAGGTTTGTGCCTGCTCGGCGCTTATGCAGACAGCGACGATGAAGAGGGCGAGACGCCGGAGAAGCCGTCTCGCCCCGCCGACGCGAATGGCAGCGGCTCGGCGGACATCGACAGCACGCTGGCGAACTTCCTGGCGGTGAGCGCGGCTCCGGGAGCCGAATTCCTCCTTCCGAGGGGGGGGGGGAGGTGGAATGGGGGCCGTTTCACGCTCCGAGACGTTTCCCTCCGCTTATAACTACTTCAGCTCCGCTTTCGCCTCCCGTGGGATTTCAAATCCGCGCCATTTTCGCAGGAGATCGATGCCATCACGGCTCCTCCGCAGCCAGCCGAGCCCACCGCCGCCTCCTCATCTTCTTCCTCCTCCGCGCTGCCCCCCACGCCTCCCCGCCCAGAGCCGAAGGAGTCAGGCTCGGGCCAGGCCTCGGCCCCCGCCAACGACGCGGGCGCTGCGCCGGCCCCGGAGTGGCATTATGACACGCAGTGCTCGCTGGCGGGAGGTGAGCGCCTGGGGTGGGACCGTCCCCGCTGTGGGGGGCTGCCGGTCCCCCTGTGCTCGCCCGGGTGGGGGTGGCAGCGGCGTGGGGAACCGGTGTGACCCGTGGGTGACTCCTTGTGTCCCCCCCCCCCCCCCTTTGGCAGTGGGGGAGCTGGAGATGGGCGACTGGCAGGAGGTGTGGGACGAGAACACCGGCTGCTACTACTACTGGAACACCCAGAGCAACGAGGTGACGTGGGAGCTGCCGCCGTACCTGGCGACGCAGGTCCAGGGCCTGCAGCACTACCAGCACAGGTGGGAGAGACCCCCGGCCCCGCGGGGTGGGGGGAGATGCCGGGGCCTTGTCCCCGCGCCTGCCCTTCACTCCCACTCCTCTTCCTCAGCGGCACCGTGGCGGGCACCAACGGCGGCTTCGTGGCGGGCGCCGAGCTGTACCCGCCGGAGAAGGGGGCCGCCCCGGGCAGCGTCAGCCGCGGGGCCGGCCTGGCCAAGCGTGAGGTGAAGAAGGTCAGTGCGCTGGGTTCTGCCTGCCCACGGGGCTTCCTCAGCAGCAGGGGGGTCTCTCCGCTCCCTCGCAGCCCGAAGAGGGGCCCCCTCGGAGCAGGGGGCCGCGCAGGCTCCTTCCGCTGCGGTCTGGGGAAGGCGTGGGGCCGGGAGCCACGGCTGCTGCCGGGGGGCTGACGCGGGGCTCGGCCTGCAGGAGGTGAACGAAGGCGTGCAGGCCCTCTCCAACAGCGAGGAGGAGAAGAAGGGGGTGGCCGCGGCCCTCCTGGCACCGCTCCTGCCCGACGTGGTGAAGGAGGAAGAGGAGCGCTGGAGGAGGAAGGTGATCTGCAAAGAAGAGGTCGAGCTGCCGGCGGAAGAGGAGGCGAAAGCAGAAGAGGCGGCAGCGGCGGCGGCTCCCCCCGAAGAGCCGGAACCCGGCCGGGATCCGCTGGAAGACGCGCTGCAGGAGGACCTGTGCAGCGTGGTGCAGTCGGGGGAGAGCGCCGAGGAAGAGGAGGAGCAGGACACCCTCGAGCTGGAGATGGTGCTGGAGAGGAAGAAGGTAAGGACCTGATCACCGCAGAGAGGAGGCTGCAGGGGGGTAAACAGGGAGCAGCAGACGTTTGCCCCTCTGTCCTGCGTCCCCCGGGAGAGGGACCCTGCGCTTCCGGCGCGGCTCCTGTGCGGGCGTGGGCTCCCAGCGGATCCGGGCGCCGGTCAGCGGCGGCTCCACGCGGACCAGCAGCCGCTGGCAAAGCCTTGCTCGGTCTGCGAGCCTCCAGGAGAGGCTCAGGCCCCTGAGCACCGCTCGCCATCGCGTCTCTTGCAGGCGGAGCTGCGTGCCTTGGAGGAAGGCGACGGCAGCGTCTCGGGCTCCAGCCCGCTGTCCGACGGCAGCCAGTCGGCCTCGCAGGACGCGACCCGCAGGCTGGCCTCGAAGCGAGGGAAATGGAAACTGTTTGTCGGAGCCGCCAGCCCCGAACCCGCCAGTCGAGGCTCCGGCAAAACGGGAACGGGCCGGGAGAGCCCGGAAGCGGGAGAAGCAGGTAATTGGAAAGGCTCCCTTCGGAGGGAGGAGCGGGCGTTCGGAAAACCCGGGGTCTCCTTTCCCCGAAGATGCGGAGAGGAGCCGGGACGGGCGCAGAGGTACGTGCGCGGGGCAGGGGACAGGCCCCGAGGGGTGGCCGTCACCGCTGTTGGGATAAGCCGGTGCTCTGCCAGCTCCTCTCCGTTATCCCAATTAATTAAAGAGCCCGCGCGGGAGAGCGCCCGCATTCGGCGCTTTTGTCAGGAAATGAGCGTGCCGGTGCTCAGCGCTCTCTCAGGAGAAGGAGCAGAAGCGGTGTAACGGCCGCTTCGCGTCCCGCCGCCTTCCCCTCTCCCCCCGGCACCGTGGTACGCGGGGAGCCGTCACGCTCCTCCGTCGCAGTTCCGTTTCGAAGCTGCCTGGTGGCAGACGGGCGAGGCGTTCCCCGGCTCCGCGCTCGTCGCTGTGCGGGAGGGGCGAGGCAGGACCTTGGCGCGAGGAGGAGCCAGCGGAGGGCTACGAGGATGAGGAGGGGACTGGAGCATCTCCCCTACGAGGAGAGGCTGAGGGAACTGGGCTTGTTCAGCCTGGAGAAGAGAAGGCTGAGAGGGGACCTTAGAAATGCCTCTAAATATCTGCAGGGTGGGGGTCAGGAGGATGGGGCCAAGCTCTTTTCAGTGGTGCCCAGCGACAGGACAAGGGGCAACGGGCACAAACTGAAGCAGAGGAAGCTCCAGCTGAACCCGAGGAAGAACTTCTTCCCTCTGAGGGTGACAGAGCCCTGGCCCAGGCTGCCCAGGGAGGCTGTGGAGTCTCCTTCTCTGGAGATATTCCAGACCCACCTGGACAAGGTCCTGTGCAGCCTGCTCTGGGTGACCCTGCTTGGGCAGGAGGGTTGGACTAGATGACCCACAGAGGTCCCTTCCAACCCCTACTATTCTGTGATTCTGCCTCGCGTGTGGGTTGGTGCCGGGCGCAGGACGCGTCGCTGGCGCAGCAGCCGCCCCTCGGCAGAGCTCGTGCTCCCGGTAGCGCTGTGCCCCCCCGTGCTGCGGCCGCGGTTTCTCAGCCTGTGGCCAGACAGACGCTGAGAGCTGCTCAGCGCGTGTTGATTGATGAAATCCCGCCACGGCCCGCGCCTCGCTGCCTGTTCCGACCCCGCGGCGAGGCTGCGGCGCGGCGGGAGGCAGCCCCTCCGGCGCAGGAAGCTGGCTGAGGGGGAGATGTCTGCTTTTCCCAGGGAAAAAATGGGCACGGAAGCACCCTGAGCCCGGAGCAGGCTGCGTCCCGCGGAAGTGGGCGACAGTGCCCGCCCCAGGCGCGGGTTGCTGTGGCCCCGTGGGCGTCTGCTTCAGGCAGAGGCGCGACTCCGCCGTTTGTCGGGGTGGCTCAGAGGGATTTCCCCGGGAGGAGCTGGCTCCTCCCGGCAGCGCTGGTTTCCCACTTCCCCGAGGAATGGGAAGCTGTTAACTCTGAAACAGCCGGTTTGACGTTGAGCCCCCTGCAGCCGGAGGGTGACTGAGGGATCTGTCCTGCCCTGGAGCGCTGGGACACGCCGGGACGTGGCTTTGTTCCCCCGAGGGCTTTAGGAGTCCGTGGAATAACTCCTCTCCCTGGAGTTTGCTGCTTGGACAGGGAATGGGTCGCTGCCACCCCATGGTGCAGCCAAGGCAAAACATCACAGCCCGAATGACTTCTTGGGAGCTCGTCAGTCTTTGACGTTGTCTCAACTCATTTCATCCTCGTTACGTTTTCTTGACAAATCATTAAACGGCCACAGTTCCACGATTGCCTGGCGTTAGCGCTCCTGTACCTCCCCGCTGCCGCGCTGTCCTGCCGCGAGGCCCCCGCCATCACACCGCAGAGGCAGTGACTCTCTCTCCTTTCCGATTTCAGGCTCCTGTCGCCGGCTCCTGTAGGAAAGAGGCCCCGGCTCTTCCCTGCCCTCCCCGGCACGGTGTCTGCACCCGGCTGTTGGCAGCGCCGTGGCGGTGGGGGCAGAAGGGCTCACCCGTCGTTTCTTCTCCCGCAGCAGTGAGCACGGAAGCAGCTGATGGGAATTCAGACAAAGAGGCAGAGTCTGAGGAGCCCCAGGAGAAAGCAAAAGCCCAAGGGGCACCAAAAGTGGAAGAGGAGGAGCAGGACCTAAAGGTACGGAGATGCGGAGGTGCGTGTCGGTGAGATCCGTCGCGGCTGGGCGCTCGGCCGCTCGCCCAGGCCCTGGCCGCTGGGCTGCTCGCCCAGGGGCTCACCATGCCGCTGGCAGCGCAGAGTGACGCGTTGGCTCCCTCGGCCACCGGCCAGCGGGGACACCTGGCCTGCGGGCTGTGGGTTCGGCCCAGCCGGAGTGGCCTTGTCCGCTCACCACGGACAAGCACCGTACCCCCACTGGAACTAAACAAAACCCTGGCCCCGTGACAGAACGGCCCTGCAGCACCGGGCCAGCATCTCTGCAGCCCCGTGTCCTGTCTCTAGCAGGAGCCAGCAGCAAAGGCTTGAAAGTGTTTAAAAAAAGAAAAAATTAAAATAAAGGGGGGGGGTAAAGGTGGAGCCCGGGGTCTGGTCGTCCGAGAGAGCAAACGCTTTTGTCTTGACTTTCTGCTCACCAATAACGATGTTGCAGTCCTCCGGCGCCTGCCCGTTCAGGCGTCCCGTTTCCAGGCTGAAGACTCCTCGTCCGTAATCCCTCGGTGTCTGGAAGCTGCCAGTACCTGTCGCTCCGCCCTTGGCCCGGCATTGCTTTTTGAACTTGTCAGATGCAAACTGGGGAAGCGCTGGGGATTTCGGCAGCGCCGTGCTGGTGTTTTCTCTGCCGAGCCTCGGTCCGCTCTGTTTGGCCGCGGCTGGATGATTGCCGGCGCCCCTTCCTGAGCCGTAGTAGTGACGCGCGGAGCTGCAGGCTCCGAGTGACGGCTGCGCAGGGTGGCAGGGGAGATCTTCTCTATTTGTCCTGATTCCCCGGCCGCTGGTTACCCGAGATCCCCTGCAGCGCTCCGTTTGGCTCCGGAGCAATTCCGTTTTGTCAGCAGACGTTCTCACCTCCCTGTGCCGGATGGTTTGTGGATGGGGAATCGCTGGCTCGTGGTGGAGCCCCGCAGCGACAGCTGACCTCTGGTCCTGCCCTCGTTTCCCACCGCTTAATCATTTTTCCAGCGTGAAAGGGAAGGGCTCCGTGTATCGTCCTGGTGACAGATGCAGCATCTCTCCCGTAACGGAACTCGAGCAGAGTTTTGAGATGCGATGTAGCCACTGAGCCCTCCCTCAGTACAGCATCTACACGAGGCTGCTCCCATTTTTTTTCATTCATTTAAAAAAACAAACTGAAAAAAAGCAGCCTGCGGCAGGCCCTCGCTGGCTGCGGTGCCCCAGGTGGCTGCCCAAAGCCTTCCCGGCTGTCACCCGTGCTGTCTCCTGGTGCTGGCGGTGCTCTGACGGACTGCGCGCTGTCGCGCGGTGTTTTCCCACGCAGGATCCCTTTAGAGCTGTCGGAGGAATGCCGTCTGCTGGGGTAACCGGTACCGTTCGCTTCACCGCTTCGGGGTAACCTCTCATCCGCCGGCTCTCTGGTTTGCAGGAGATCCGCCGGGTCCTCCGCTGCGAAGTCACCCGCTGCCATGGGATCTTCCCTGGCTTCTCCGTAGCCACGTTAACGTGGGAACTCCTTTCCCTGCCTCGGGGTTGTCTGTCCGGCCCGTCCCCCTCTGTGGAGGCAGAGGCCGCGCTGTCGGCTTCGGGGACCTTCCGAAGCCTCTTCTGAAGAGCGCAGGGGAAAAAAAGACACTTTCAGAGCCCTCTTTAAAGCAATCGTGATGCCGCTTGCAGGCGTCCGCCCCGTTTCTGCTCTTGCTTGCCATCTGGCTCGGCGCTGCTGCCATGCAGTGTCCTCAGTCGGGGGACAGACGCGGGGGGTCCCCGTGTCACCGCCCGCAGCGGAGGTTTGACTCCCGCGGGACGCTGGGGCTGAGCAGCGGTGGGTGCTGCGGGCCGGCCTGAAGCTTAGCGTAGATCCAATCTGTGCTTGGGAGTAAATCCAGAGCTGCTGCCCCTCCGCTGCGCTTCCCGGCTAGTTCCTGCGGGAAGCAGCGATTTACGGAGCCGGAGGGGAGATCCTGGCCCCTTCCCTTTGGGAAATGGTTGGAGTGTTGTGATGGACGCTTTCCGCCCTGGCGATTGCTCTGCTGTAACTCCGGGGCCGGGGCGCCGAAGCAGACCGGGCCCGTTACCCTCCTTTGGCTGCTCCGGAGCGGTGCCCGCGCTGGGGCTGCGGCTGGGAGCAGGGAAGGGTCCGCGCGAGGGAGCTGGGGTTCCCTGGCACCTCCCGCAGCTGCGGAGGGGGGGGTCTCGTCCTGCCACCCCGCACCGACCCCGTCTCTGGGGCGCAGGAGGTAGCGGGGCGTGAAGGAGGGGGTGACGGGCGCACGCGTTCAGGGTGGCACAGGCCAGGCCGAGGGGCCGCGGGCCGTCCCGAATGGCGTTCGCCGGGGAAGGCCTCGAGGCGTGGGGCCGCAGCAGCCCGGTGACGCTACCCGAGGGCGGCTCTTTACTCTCCCCTTTCTCCCTGGCAGTTTCAGATCGGAGAGCTGGCAAATACTCTGACTAGTAAATTGGAGTTCCTGGGCATCAACAGACAATCTATCTCCAACTTCCACATGTTGCTGTTGCAGACAGAGGTAACCGAGCCTTCGCCCCTCGCTCCGGCCTTCTGTTCCGAAGCGGATCAAATACTGTCCGCCGCTCGAGCGCCGGCGGCTGCGTGAACCTCGCGGCGGCGGCACCGCACGGCGCCGCGCGCCCGTCTCTGCAGGGCCCTTCCTCCGCGGCGGGCGAGCGTGGCTTTGCGCGGAGGCGGTGTCTTCCTCCTGGCCCCCCCATCCCGAGCCCCGCGCCGTAAGGGAGTCCTCCCGGACCTCGAGTCCCGTGGCGAGGGCCGCTCGCAGCCTCCCTCAACGGCTTCCCCCGGTTCTTGCCCTCTAGACCCGCATTGCAGACTGGCGAGAAGGTGCTCTCAATGGAAACTACCTCAAACGCAAACTCCAAGACGCAGCCGAACAGCTAAAACAATACGAAATAAACGCCACCCCTAAAGGCTGGTCCTGCCACTGGGACAGGTACGCGCTCTCCTACCTTTCTCACCTTTCATCTCTGGCATCTCAGACATGATTTGTGACCATCACCACCCGACGACGTGGCGCCGTCCCTCTGGGAGACCGAGAGCAGCTTCTGTTAGCGGTGCTGGGCAGGCAGAGAAACGTCCGGCACTCGCAGAGTTTGGGCCGGCCGCCAAACTGGAGGATCCAAACGGAGTGCTCAGTGCTTTGAGACGGAGCTGATTTCCCTGATCGGACAGAGCCGGCGTTCACGCTCGCGAGTGCAAAGCGCTGCGGAGGGCGGGCCTGGGGGGTCGCGCATGCGAGAGCTCTGTGAACTTTGCAGGATCTCTGGATCACCTCTTCTGACCAACAGCTCTGACAAAGGACAAACTTCAACTCAACGCCGGAACGAAGAACAAGATTTCTGTCTCCGGCCAGCAGGTCAGACCCAAACATTTCTTTGTCTATTTGGCTTCCTTGATGAATTTTCCTTGGTTTGAAATCTTTGCTCTTTTGTTTTTCAGCTCCCAGATCCGCTCCCTCTCTCTAGCATTCACTGTGTGTTTGGCACCGAGAGTATCATAAAAGCGACCTCCGCGCACCACGGGGTCGGGGAGCAGCCGCTGCTCTCCCCTGGGCTCTTCCCCTCGGTGCCTCTCGCTCGGAGGGCGACTTTTCAGCCGAGGCGGCGGCTGAAAGTCCCGCTGCTAGGGAGAACGTCGCTCTGCTGCGCGCTGGCCTGCCCGCTCGGCCCTCCCCTCCCTCGGAGCGGGGGGCTCGGGGCGACGTCCGCGCAGCCAGCGAAGCAAATAGCTTTGAGCGAGCCGGCTCGGGCCTCTCCTGCCTCTGTCCTCAAAGTTGTTTGTCGCGCGTGGGAGAGCGGCGGCCCTGCCGCAGAGGGTCTTCCTTGCGAGAGCGCAGCGCTGTCGCGGGCAGGCCCGCCTCGGAGTGTCGCTGGCGGGGGAGGGAAGCTGAAGGCTCCTTCTCTTTCTTGTGATTTAGGGAGCATAGACGCTATTTCTATGTTAACGAGCGCTCGGGAGAGTCACAATGGGAGTTCCCCGACGGGGAGGACGAAGAGGAGGGACAGCGGGCCACCGACGGAAAAGCCGACGGTCCTCCTAAACCACCTCCAAGAGACAAAGGAGAGCGCGCCGGGGACCCCGCCGAGCGCTCCGCAGGTACAGCGCGGGGCGGGAAGCGGGGGGTCGCCGCGGGTGGGGGGCTCCGGGCCCCGCAGCGGGGGGTCGCGGTGCCCCGGCAGGACGCGGAGGCACTGGCCTCCCTCCCCGGGCTCCAGCGAAGCCGGGACGAGTGCCGTGCCCGAGCCGTCCCCGTCGGTTTTTAGGCGGCGCGGCGGTGCTGGGGAAGGCGGCGTGCGGCGCGGCGGTCGAGCCCGTGGCCGGAGCTCTGCCTGCCCGCTCCCAGGCGGGGCCCTGGCGAGGGGGCGGCGGGCAGGAGCGGGCAGCGCGGTCCGTAGCGTGGGTTTTCAAGCCCGTGTCAATATGTATTCTTCAGGCTCCCTTTGTAAAGAATCCTTCTCAGGCCAAGTTCCCGCTACGTCTCTCATGCCGCTCACTCCATTTTGGACTCTGCTTCAGTCCTCTGTCCCGGTCCTCCAACCTCCCTTGCCTTTGGAAATGCCTCCGCCGCCTCCGCCTCCACCGGACTCGCCCCCGCCGCCGCCGCCGCCGCCCCCGCCGCCCGGAGAAGACGGCGAGATCCAGGAAGTGGAGATGGAAGACGAGGGGGGCGAGGAGCCGCCCGCCCCGGGAACGGAGGACGCTCCGCTGAAGCCTCTCCTGCGCCCAGCTGCCGGCAGCAGCCAGGTGAGCAGCCGCCGACCGCCCCGGGAGCGCGGAAGGGTCCCTGCGGGCCGCGGCCCTCTTGGCTCACGTCGGCGCTCACTTGCAGGGCGCCGTTGAACCGAGCCCGGCCCCGCTGCTCTCGGCCAAGCCTCAGAAGAGGAAAGCCACGGAGATGAGCCCGGGGCTGATGCAGCGAACGGCCACCATCGGCAGCTGCCCCGTCATCTACAGCCAGCCCCTGATGGCCGCCGGCAAGTACCAGCCCGCGGCCGTGCCCCTCGCTTCCCTGCGGCCCCGCCAGCGCCTGCAGGCCGAGATCCAGGGCCGCCCCGGCCTCCGCATCGCGCCGGGCCACGCCGGCCCGCCACCCGCCGCCCTGGGCCTGCAGTCCGGCTACCTCGGCGTGACGGCGCCCGCCGCGCCTTCCGTCATGAGCTACTCGGAGTGCACCGCGCCCGTCAGCCTGCCCGCCGCCGCGCAGCCGGCCCCAGCGCGCGGGGCTCTGCCCGCCGCCGAGCAGCCGCCACCGCCGCCGCCCCAGACGCCCCCGCCTCCCGCTCCAAAGGCGCCGCCGCCGCCACCGGAGAAGGAGAAGCCGAGGAAGGGGCGGAAGGATAAGGTAGGGCGGGTGCTCTTGCGGCGGTCCCGTGCCGGGCACCCTCGCCCTTCCCGGCCGCCCTCACCGCGCGGTGTTGTGTCTGTGGCGCAGGGCAAGAAGGGCAAGACGAAGATGCCCTCGCTGGTGAAGAAATGGCAGAGCATCCAGCGGGAGCTGGACGAGGAGGAGAACTCCAGCTCCAGCGAGGAGGACCGGGAGACCACGGCCCAGCGGCGCATCGAGGAGTGGAAGCAGCAGCAGCTGATGAGGTACGGGCGCCGGGAGGCTGCCGCGGCGCCGGCAGCGCGTGGCACGGCGCAGACCTTGCCTTGTCCCCTCTAAAAGCAGAGAGCGGGGGGCCGCAGCTCCGGCCCCGTGGGGCACACGAGGGTGGCGGGGGGAGCGTCACCTCGTGCCACCCCCGTGCTGACCCCCGGCTTTGTCCCCGCAGTGGCATGGCGGAGAGGAACGCCAACTTCGAGGCGCTGCCGGAGGATTGGCGAGCGCGGCTGAAGCGGAGGAAAACCGCGTCCAGCACATGAGCCGCGCCCCGTGCTCCCTCTTTTTTTTTTTTACAGATGTACAGTTCCGACCCCCCCCCCCTTGACCGTTGTTCAATAAATTGTAGCAGTTTGGGACCTGCCGTCTGGTCCATGGGGAGCCATCCCTGCCCGGCCGGGGATGGTTTGGGGCCAGCGTGCGTGGTGGCCCTGGCTCGGGCCGACACCACGGGGGCTCTTTGTGGCCCAGCTCCCCTGGGTGCCTGCCAGGGTGCCGCCATCCCTCTGGCTCCTGTCCCAGCTCGGCTCCGGGACCGCCCCGTCCGGTCGCTCAGCGACCGCGTCCCCTCTCCCGGCACCGCAGAAGCGCTGCACCGCGCCGCTGGCAGCCATGCGGGCCTCGGGGCACCCCGGGGACGGGGCGCAGCGGGGGGCTGGCGGAGGGCTGGGCCCCGAGCCCTACGACGGCTTCATGCGCTGCCACCTGCGCTACTACGGCTACTTCCGAGGTGAGCGCTGGGCGCGGGGCCGCAGCCCCTCGCCTCTCGCCGCGGCGGCTGCAGCCCTGCTGTCCCCAAGGCCAGGAGACGGGCGGGCCGAAGAGCCCCGCAGCCCAGGGGGGCCCCTGCGAGCAGCCCCCCACCACGGCTCCCGGCACGGCCAGCACCGGCCCCGGCTGCCTGCGGGGTCCCGAGCGGGAGCGGAGCTGTGAGTGAGACCCCCGCAGCCCCCCGGCACTGGGCTTGGTGCCGCCCCGGGAGCAGGGGCTCCCCTCAGCCTCGGGTGGGGGGTGCTTCTGGGGTGGCCCCACCCCGACCCTCCCAGCCTGGGCTCCCCGTGCTCAGCCGGAGCCCCCCAGACCCTCCCGGTCCCCTTGCAGCCCCCTGGGTGCCAGAGCCAGCCCCTGGCCGACGTACGCTGGGCCCCTCGGTGCGGCACCGAGGGTCCCCGGGGGAGCCACGGGCTCTCTTCGCCCTTCCCTTGGCGCGGGGCCCGCTGCCTGCTCCCTGCTGGCCCGTCGAGTGCGAGGTCATCAAGGAGACGAGCAAGCGCTCCCACCGTCCCCCCCTCTCCTCTGCGCCGGACCCCTGCCGCGGCCACAGCACCCTGCCACCCCCCAGAGTGGGTGCCCCCTGAACCGGAGCCCTTCTGCCAGCCCGCAGGCCACGAGTGGGCCCCGGCCGCCCCCAGTGAGGAGCGCGGCACCGTCGTCTACCACCTCAGCCCAGGTAGCGGCGAGCGGGCAGCACCCCCGGGTGCCCCCTTGCTCTGCCCTGGCCCCCACCGCCGTCCCTCGGGGCTTCCCCCGCAGCGCCTCAAGGCTCCTGCTTCACCCGCGCCCGGGCCGGGGGGGCCCCGGGCCCCCTCTCCTCGCCGGCGGGCCCCTTGGAGGGCCCCCAGGACACCACGCTGCTCTTCGAGTCCCGCTTCGAGAGCGGCAACCTCCAGAAAGCCGTCAAAGTGGAAGCGAGGGGCTGGTGGGCGAGGGGGTCGTGCTGGGGGGGCTGGGAGCCGGAGCGTGGCCCCTCCCGCCGCGCAGAGGCCCCTACGAGTACGTGCTGACGCTGCGGCCGGACCTGTACACCGCCAAGCACACCCAGTGGTTCTACTTCCGCATCCAAAACACCCGGCGAGACCCCCTCTACCGCTTCACCATCGCCAACCTGGCAAAGCCCAAGAGCCTCTACGGCGAGGGCACGCGCCCGCTGCTCTACTCCCAGCGCGACGCCCAGAGCCGCGGCATCGGCTGGCGCCGCGTCGGCGCCGACGTCCGCTGCTACCCGGGGCGGCGGGGAGGAGCCGCTCGCCTTCCGCCTCTCCTGGACGGCGCGCTTCCCCCAGGACGGCGACACTTGCTTCTTCGCCCACTCCTACCCCTACACCTACTCGGACCTGCAGCGCTACCAGCGGGCGCTGGCGGGCGACCCGGCACGCTCGCGGTACTGCGCGGTGCGGGCGCTGTGCCGCAGCCTGGCCGGCAACACCGTCTACCTGCTGACCATCACCAGCCCCGCCGGCGCGGCGGCCAAGCGGGCAGTGGTGGTGAGCGCCTGCGCGCACCCCGGCGAGAGCGGCGGCTCCTGGGCCATGCGCGGCTTCCTCGACTTCCTCAGCGCCCACGCCGACGCCCGGCTCCTGCGCCGGCTCTTCGTCTTCAAGGTGGTGCCCATGCTGAATCCTGACGGGGTGGTGGTGGGCAAGGTGCTCCCTGGTGGGCCGTGACCCCAACAGGGCCTACGGGATGGCGCTGCGCGGCGCCTTCCCCGGCGTGTGGCACCTGCGCGGCGTGGTCGAGAGGTGAGGCGCGGGCGTGGGGAGCCGGCGGGACGGTGCCGCGGTGATGCCGGCGGCCGGATCCTGATCCAGGTTGCTGGCGGAGCGGGAGGTGGTGCTGTACTGCGACTTCCATGGGCACAGCCGGAAGAACGATGTCTTCATGTACGGCTGCGATGGTGCCGGGGCGCGGCTGCGCCAGCGCGTCTTCCCCCTGATGCTGAGCAAAAACGCTCCCAGCAAGGCGGGAGGCGTCGGAGCCGGGGAGCGCTGTCCTCGCCGAGCTTCGCGGCGACACCGGCTGGCGTCCCGGCAGGGCCGGGGAGGGGGACGCAGCCCCGCTGACCCCCCTGGGGCTGGCCCCAGTTCTCCTTCCCCGGCTGCAAGTTCAAGGTGCAGAGGAGCAAAGCAGGGACGGGCAGGGTCGTCATGTGGCGCATGGGCATCTCCAACAGCTACACCATGGAGGTGGCCTTCGGCGGCTCCACGCTGGGTGAGGGGCTGCCACGGGCCGGGGGTGCCGGTGCTGGGGTTGGAAAGCCACCGCTGGCTCGTTTCGTTGTCCCCTGTCCCCTCCAGGCGGGAGGAGCTCGCACTTCACCGTGGAGGACCTCAAGTTGCTGGGCTGCCACCTCTGCGACACCCTGCTCGACTTCTGCGACCCCCACCCCGCCAAGGTGGGCCAGCAGCCGCGGCTCGAACCGCGGCAGCCAGGCTGGTGCCGGTGCCGCAGCGGTGACGCCGGCTCCATCCTGCAGTTCCAGCAGTGCCTGTCGGAGGTGGACGCGCTGCTGCGGCAGCGGCTGGGCCGGGAGCCGGGCTCCGGCGGCAGCTGGAGCGACGTCTCCCCCTCGGAGCTCGAGTCCAGGTAGGTCCCGGCCACGCCAGCCTGTGGACCCCCGGGGTGCTGGCGGGGGCTGCAGGCGGCCATCTCCCCCCCACAGCACCAGCGGCTCCAACAGCTCTGTGTCCGACGGGCCCCCGGCTCACCTCCGCGGCCTGGACCGGCCGGTGAGTCCCTGGGCCGGGAGCGGGAGGGACAGCGGGCCGGGGAGGTGCGGGGCGTCGCGGGGTGCAGCCACCCCGGCACCGCTTTGCCACCCGGCGCAGCCGGAGCCGTGGAGGCGGAAGCGGCTGTGGAGCCGGAGAGCGAGGAACGCACTGCGCCGCACAAACGCCGTCCGCCGGAGCTGTGCCAGCGTCCTGGTGAGCCCGGACCATGCTCCACCCGGGCCCAGAGGGGCCAGTCCTGCAGGGACGCATGTCCCCAGCGCTGGCCCAGCCTGGTGCCAGCACCCCTGGGCTCCGCGTGGGTCGAAGCCCTTTTCTGGGACCCCCCAGGCCAGGCTGGGAACCCGCCAGCAGCAGGCTCCCCGCGGCACCCCAAGGGGAGGCAGCATGGCGGGAGCGGTGCCGGCAGCCGGCCCTGGTGTGACCTCTCCCAGCACGGCTGGAGCGGGCGATGGCCGCGGGAGGGTCGCAGCTGGACGGCAGCACAAACGTGGTGTCGCACCGGCAGCCACCGCCAAGCACCCACCACCGCGGTGTCACCGGTGACTCCTCGCGGGGTGCAGCCCCCGGCACGGGGCTGTCCCGGCGGCGGGGAGGGCAGGCGGCAGCTGCCCGCGGGCGCAGGGCCCACTCCCGCCTCACCGCCCCCGGGAGGGCCTCGTGCCCCGCCGCCGCGCGCTGCTGCGCCTGCGCTCGGGATTAAAGCCGGCGCCGCGGCCACACCTCGCGTGGTGACGCCTGTCCGCATCACGCCGTCCCCGCGGGGCTCTGCCTCGTCCCCCGGCCCTCTGAGGCTGCCGGCACCCGGGCCCTGCCACCGTGACGCTGCCTCAGGCCCTGTCGCCATGATGTCACCTCAGGCCTCCCTGCCATGGTGTCACCTCAGGCCCTGTCAATGCCACCTCAGGGCTCCCTGCCATGGCGTCACCTCAGACTCTGTCAATGTCACCTCAGGTCCCAGTGATGTCACCTCAGGCCTCCCTGCCATGGTGTTGCTTCAGGCCCCGTCGCTGTGACATCACCTCAAGCCTCCCTGCTATGGCGTCACCTCAGGCCCCATCAATGTCACCTCAGGCCTCCCTGCCATGGCCTCACTTCAGGCCTCCCTGCCCATGGTGTCGCTTCAGGCCCCATCGCCATGATGTCACCTCAGGCCCTGTCAATGTCACCTCAGGAATCCCTGCCACGGCCTCACCTCAGGCCCCATCACCATGGCTTCACCTCAAGCCTCCACGCCATGGCCTCGCCCCAGGCCCTGTCAATGTCACCTCAGGCCCCCCCTGCCATGGTGTTGCTTCAGGCCCTGTCGCTGTGACATCACCTCAGGCCTCCCTGCCATGGCGTCACCTCAGGCCTCCCTGCCATGGCCTCGCCTCAGGCCCCGCCTCAGGCCCCGCCTCCGTGACGTCACCTCCGGAGCACCGCCCCCCCCCCCCCCCCCCCCCCCCCCCCCCCGCCATGCCGTCACCCGGGGCCCTCAGGCCGCGCCGAGCCCTCAGGCCCCGCGGTCGCCATGGCGACGCCTCAGGCCCGCGGGCCGCGCTGCCGCCCCCCCCCCGTTACCATGGCGACGCTTCAGGCCCGCGGGCCGCGCTGCCGCCCCCCCTGTTACCATAGCGACGCCTCGGGCCGGAAGCGCCGTGCGGACGCGCTGGAAGGGGCGGGAGGGCGGAAGCGGTGGTGTCCTCCTGGGCCGGGACGCCGGGGCGGCAGCATGGCGGACGTGGCTTCGCAGGTGCTACTGGGCTCGGGGCTGACTGTGCTCTCGCAGCCGCTCATGTACGTGAAGGTGCTGGCGCAGGTAAGGGCGGGGGGCACCGGGGGGCTGCGGGGCGGGGGGCGCCGGGCCCGGTACCGACTGCAGGCCGCCTGTCCCCGCCGCAGGTCGGGTACGAGCCGCTGCCGCCCACGCTGGGGAGGAACCTCTTCGGGCGCCAGGTCTACCAACTGCCCGGCCTCTTCGCCTACGGTGAGGCTGCCCCGGCGGCGGGGTGTCCCCCCCCCCCCCCCCCCCAGCCCCGCGGGGCCGTGGGGGGCGGCGGGGGGGGGGTTCGGGGGGGCCCGGCGTGGCGTGACCTGACGGGTCCCCCGCCGCCCCCCAGCCAAGCACATCATGAAGGTGGACGGGAGAGCGGGACTCTTCAAAGGCCTCGCCCCCCGCCTCTGCTCCAGCGCCATCGGCACCGTGGTGCACAACAAAGTGCTGCAGGTACCGGGCGGGGCGGGGGGGTCGGACCCCGACCCTGACACCCCCGCCCTGCCGCCGCACTCACCCTGCCCTTCCCTCCGCAGTGCTACCAGGAGGCCGAGCAGCCTGAGGTGGGTGCCAGGCCGCTGCCCCCGGTGAAGCCCCCGGCCCTGCTTCCTCCCCCTCCATCCTCTCTCTTGCCTCTATCCCTCCTTCTCCCTCCCTCCTTCCTTCCTTCTTCTCCATCGTCTCTCCCTCCATCCTCGCCTGCTTTTGTTCCCCTCCATCCCTCCTTTGTCCCCCTCTTTCCCTCCTTCGTCCCCTTCTCTCTCTCCATCCTTGCCTTCTTTCGTTCTCCTTCCTCCCTCCTTCGTCTCTCCTCTTCGTCCCTCCTTCGTCCTCTTCCATCCTCTCCCTCCGTCCCTCGTTCTTTTCCCTCCATCCCTCCTGACTCCCCCTCCTTCTTCTCCCTCTGTCCTCTCCCTCTATTCCTCCTTCCTCCATCCTCTCCCTCCATTCCTCCTTCCTCCCCTTCCATCCTCTCCCCATCCCTTCTTCCTCCACTTCCATCCTCTCCCTCCGTCCCTCCTGCCTCCTCCTGCTTCTTCTCCCTCTATCCTCTCTCTATTGCTCCTTCATCCATGCCTCCATCCTCCCCTTCCATCCTCTCCCTCCATTCCTCCTTCCTCCATCCTCTTCCTCCATCCTCTCCCTCCATTCCTCCTTCCTCCCCTTCCATCCTCTCCCCCCATTCCTTCCCTCCATCCTCTACCTTCATCTCTCCTTCCTCCCCTTCCATCCTCTTCCTCCATCCCTTCTTCCTCCTTCTTCCTCCTTCTCCATCCCTCCTTCCCCTGTGCCCCAGCGGCTGCGGGCAGGGGCAGCACGGCCTCGAGTGCTGCCCCCAGGGAGAATCGCGGGGCTCTGGGGGGGCTCAGGGGGGGTCTGGGGGGCTGCAGAGGCTGCGCTGGGGGGGCTGAAGCTTTTGAGGGGTGGGGGCGGTGGAGCGGGACCTCTGGGGGGGCTGTTCCCCGCCTGATGCCCCCTTTGCTCTGCAGCCCGCAGCCAGCAAGAAGGAGCCCGTGTCCTCGCTGGCGCAGGTCCTCAAGGAGGTGAGGAGGAGGAGGAGGAGGGTGCTGGGTGTGAGGGGGGCTTGGGACGATGCTGGCACCGCTGGGCTCTGCCCGCCGCGCCCCCCCCACCCCAACAGCCGCTTTCTCCCCAGACCTCCCGAGAGATGGTCGCCCGCTCCGCTGCCACGCTCATCACCCACCCCTTTCACGGTAGGAGCCCCCCCCCCCAGCGCCGGGTGACGCCTGCCCGTCGCTCCCGCGTCACCCGCGGCGTCCCCTGACCCCCCCTCTGCCCGCAGTGATCACCCTGCGCTGCATGGTGCAGTTCATCGGCCGCGAGATCAAGTACAGGTACGGGGCGGGGGGCTGCGGGTGCTGGGGGGGGGGGGCTGCCCGCCCGCGGGACCCCCTCTGACCGTGCCACCCTCCTCTTCCTCCCCGGCCCAGCGGGATGCTAAGCGCCTTCTCCACGATTTACCGAGAAGAAGGCATCCTGGGCTTCTTTGCGTGAGTGCTGCTGGGGAGGGGGCAGCGGGGGGGCCCTCCCGTCCCCAAACCCGGGGGTTGCTCCCCGTTCTGCCCTCCCCAGGGTGGGGGGGGGCTTCTCGGGCAACCCCCTGCCCTGTAGCCACCGGCGCTGGGTCGCACGGGTGGGCGTTGGGGGGAGCAGAGGGGTGTGACGCCCTCCCCGGGAGCACCGGCCTGGTGCCCCGGGGGGGCTGGGGGGGGGGGGGTTTGGGGTCCCTCCAGCAGCTCCTTCCCTTCCAGCGGCCTCATCCCCCGGCTCCTCGGGGACGTCCTGTCGCTGTGGCTCTGCAACATGCTGGCCTACCTCATCAACACATACGCGCTGGAGAACGGGGTACGGGCTCCGCGCCCTGCTCGGGGGGGGCTCAGGGGGGCCCGGGGGGGGCAGGGTCGCATTTTGGGGGGGGCTGAAGGTGCCTCTTGTCCTCCCGCAGGTCTCCACCATGGTCGAGATGAAGAGCTACTCGCAGGCCGTCACCGGCGTGAGTACAGCCAGCGCGTGTGTGTACGCCCGTGTGGACCCCGGGGGAGGGGGCTCCTTCCCGGGGGGTCGCTGGGGGGGGCTTTTGGGGCTCGCTCTCCCCCCGAGGAGGGGAGCCCGGGGGGGGGGATCGCTGCGGGGCCCGCCGGCTGCTCAGCCCCGCTCTGCCTCGCAGTTCTTCGCCAGCATGCTGACCTACCCCTTCGTGCTGGTCTCCAACCTGATGGCCGTTAACAACTGTGGGTGAGTCCTTCCTCCTCCTCCTCATCCTCCTCCTCCTCCGGCTGGGCAGGGTGGGCGCGGGTGACAGCCGTGTCCCCCCGCCATGCCGGATCGGCTCCCGCATCCGCCTTGCCGAAGCTCCCGGCTGGCCAGGTCTCCCCCTTCGCTGTGGGGTTGATCCCTCGGTGGGGGGACACACGCCGGGGGTGGGAGCGCGGCCTCGAAGGGGCCGTTTTCGGGGTTCAGCCCAGCACGGAGCTGCGGGGGGGACGGGTCCTGCCCCGCCGGCTCGGCCCTGGGGGGGGAATAATTCCCCGTGGGGCTCGGCTGCTTTCCACAGGCTGGCCGGGGGCCTGCTCCCCTACGCGCCCACCTACTCGTCCTGGCTGGACTGCTGGAGCCAGCTGCACAGGGAGGTAAGTGCCGGAGCCGGGATGCGGAGAGGGGCCGGGGGGTCTGGGGGGTCTGGGGGGCCACACCGGGGCACGGGGCACCCCCAACTCACGCGGTGGTGGTCTTCTTCCCCCCGTCCAGGGCAACATGAACCGAGGGAACAGCCTCTTCTTCCGCAAGGTGCCCACAGGGAAGCGCTACATCTGGGACGAGAGGAGGTTTCGCTGAAGCCGGAGCCGAGCGTGGCATCGTGACGGTGACACCGGGCTGCGGAGGCGAAGGATGATGAGAGCTGGTGCTTTCTATAAATTTTTTTTTTTTTTTTAAAAATCATGTAATGTTGAGAGACGAAGGCGGGTGTGTGAGCATGTCTGTCCTGGGGCCTCCCGTGAGGGGCTGCCCGCTCCCCGGCGTTCCCACCCGGATCCAAGCACCGGAGCGCTGGCCCTGCGCTTCCCTCGCCGTTTCCCGACCCCTTCCCAGCCCGGCACCGGCGCCCGCCTCTCCCCTTCCGCCCGAGCCCCGGTGTTGCCCGGTAAATCCGCCGGCAGAAAGCCCTCCGCCCCGTCCCATGGCGGGGCCTTTTCCGGACGGGTGAAACTCCCGGGCGAGGGGACGGCGCCCGGAACCATCGCCCCGTGACAAAGAACCACGTGTTTTAAAGAGCGGCTGTGCCGGCGTGCCTCAGTTTCCCCTCCCTCCTGGGGCCGATCCAGAGAGGGTTGTGTGGCTGGAGTAGGGCTGGCACACGTTGCACACCCGGAGAGAGGGTTGCACACTGAGTAGGGGCTGTTGCACACCGAGTAGGGGTCGTTGCATACCTGGTGCAAGGGTTGCACACTGAGTAGGGGCCGTTGCACACCCAGTAAGAGGGTTACACACTGAGTAGGGGCTGTTGCACGCCCCGTGAGAGGGTTGCACACTGAGTAGGGGCTGTTGCACACCCATCAGAGCCATTGCACGCCCAGTGAGAGGGTTGTGCACCGAGTAGGGTCCGTTGTATGCCCGGCGAGGGTTGCACACCGAGCAGGGCCGTTGCACACCTGGTGAGACGTTTTCACACCCAGTAAGAGGGTTGCACACCGAGTAGGGGCTGTTGCACACTGAGTAGGGGCTGTTGTACGCCCAGTGAGAGGGTTGCACACCGAGTAGGGGCCGTTGCACACCAAATAGGAGCTGTTACACACCGAGTAGGGGCCGTTGCACACCAAATAGGAGCTGTTACACACCGAGTAGGGGCCGTTGCACACCCATCAGGGCTGTTGCACACGCAGTATTAGCGTCGCACACCCGGTGAGAGGGTTGCACACCGGGCAGGGCCGTCGCGGGCCCGTCGGGGCCGTCGCACCGCGCTGGCCAGGGGGCGGTCCCGGGGAGGCGGTGCCGGTGCCGGTCCCTCCCCGTCCCGGCGCCATGGCGGAGGCGGGCGGGCCCGGGGGGCCGGTGCCGGGCGGCGGGAGCGAGCAGCGGTGCCGGGCGCGGCTGGCGGCGGCGGGGCGCGGCGGGGCGGCGGCGGCGGCCGTGCTGGTGCCGCTCTGCTCGGTGCGGGGCCGCCCCGCGCTGCTCTTCACGCTCCGCTCCCGCCGCCTGGGCGGGCCCCACAGCGGCGACGTCAGGTACCGGGGGGGGGGAGGGGAGGGGACACCGAGGGGTTGGGGACACCGGAGCGGGCCGTTCACCGGCGGCTCTTGCAGCTTCCCCGGGGGGCGGCGGGACCCGGCGGACGGCGACGCGGTGGCCACGGCGCTGCGGGAGACGCGGGAGGAGCTGGGGCTGGAGCCGGGCGCCGAGAGCGTCTGGGGGCAGCTGCGGGCGCTGCCTGACCGGGTACCGGGCACCGGGGGGACACCCCAAGGACACGGGGGACGGGGGGGCTGGGGACGCCGGCTGCAGCCCGGGGGGTGTTGGGTGACAGGCGACGGGTGTTGGGTGACAGGCGACGGGTGGGGGGGTGTCTGGGGGCGAAGGGGTGTCACCTCCCATCCCTCGCTGACCCCCCCCCCCCGTCCTTTACTGACCCCCCCGTCCCTCACTGACCCCCCCTGTCCCTCGCTGATACCCTCTGTCCCTTACTGACCCCCCCCCCCGTCCTTTACTGTCCCCCCCCGTCCCTTGCTGACCCCCCCATCCCTCGCTGGCCCCCCACCCCAGCAGGGACAGATGGTGGCTCCCATCGTGGCCAACCTGGGCCCGCTGGAGGCCTTGACGCTGCGCCCCAACCCCGATGAGGTGGGTGACCCCGCGCCGGCCCCCACACCCCATTTTCCCCAGTGCCCCGGTGTCACCACCCCCGGTGTCACCGGCCCTGCCACCCGTGCCGGCAGGTGGAGGAGGTCTTCACCCTGCCCCTCGACCACCTCCTGCGGGAGGAGAACCAGGGCTACACGCACTTCCGCGCCGCCGGCCGCTACGCCTACACCCTGCCCGTCTTCCTCAACGGGCCGCACCGGGTCTGGGGGCTGACAGCCATCATCACCGAGCTGACCCTGGAGCTGCTGGCGCCCGGCCGCTACCGCAGGAAGACCACCCGCGTGCTCGCCCGCAGCCCCCCGACCCGGCCCATCGAGGGGAGCTCGGCCTGAGGCACCCCCGGGGGCTGGGTTTGGGGTTGGGGGGGGACAGAGCTCTCCCCGGCCGGTTGTGGGGGTCCTCTTGCCCGCTGGGCTCGCTGGCAGGAGGGGGCTGCGGCAGGGAAGCCACCCTGAAGCCCACCGCTGCCGTCGCACGCTGAGTCAGTAAAAAGCCATCTTTGGAACCAGTCACGGCCCTCAGTGCCAGCACCGTGGGGCGGGGGGAACCGCAGCCACCCCCAAAACACAGCCTCTGCCCCCTGCCACCCCCGGAGAGGGGCTGCGGAGCCTCGCGGAGACAGGAGCTCCAGGCTGGGGGTACGCAGACCCCCCCTGAGCCAGCCCCCGATCCCTGGGAGCCCCAGAGCCCCCTGCAGTCCCTTCCCACCACTTTACACCCGCGGTCTTCTCCTGCCGCCCTCGAGCAGAGCGCGGAGCCCGTGAGCGCGGCAGCGTTTATTGAGACCCCCGGCTGCTGCGAGAATCCCCTCGCCACCACGATTCGCCCACCCCCCCTCCCCGGCTCCTTACGCCGATGCTCGGGCTTTGGCCTCCCCGTAGCGCCGCATCCTCTCCTCCAGCTCCGGGCGGAAGTGGCGGATGAGACCCTGCGCAAACAGGATGCAGTTAACGGGGTGGGGGGCGAGGCCGCCGGCCCCCCCAGACCCTGCTCCCAGCCCCAAACCCCCCCCCTACCTGCACGGGCCAGGCGGCACCGTCGCCCAGGGCGCAGATGGTGTGGCCCTCGATCTGCTTGCTGATCTCCCACAGCGCGTCGATCTCGGCCGCCTGCGCGTCGCCCCGCACGAACCGCGCCATGACCTTGTTCATCCAGTCGACGCCTGCGGGGAGGCGGGGGGAGGCCGTGAGGGGCTGCGGTGTGACCCCCCCGCACCCACCCCGGCCCCCCCGCTCACCTTCCCGGCACGGCGTGCACTGCCCGCAGCTCTCGTGCTTGTAAAACTCGATGAGGCGAGCGATGGCTTTAATGATGTCGGTCTGGGGGGAGGGAGAGGATGGAGGGGAGGGTGAGGGTCCCATGGCAGCACGGGGTGGGTGTCAGGGAGGAGGCTCCTCCCTTACCGATTTGTCCATGACGATGACTGCGGCCGTGCCGAGCCCGCTCTGCGCCTGCACCAGGGCATCGAAGTCCATCAGCACGGTCTCGCACACCGACTTGGGGAGCAGCGGCGTGGAGGAGCCCCCGGGGATGATGGCCAGCAGGTTGTCCCAGCCCCCACGGACCCCCCCTGCCAGAGACGGGGTGACCGGATGGGCTGAGCTGGGCCCAGCACCGGCCCGGTGCGGCGCGGCAGCCGGTGCTACTTACCGGCGTGCTTCTCGATGAGCTCCTTCAGCGGCACCGACATCTCCTCCTCCACGGTGCAGGGGTGGTTGACGTGACCGGAGATGTTGAAGAGTTTCGTCCCCGAGTTGCGCTCCCGCCCGAAGCCGGCAAACCAGGCGCCGCCGCGCCGGCAGATGGTGGGGGCCACAGCCACCGTCTCCACGTTGGCCACCGTGGTGGGGCAGCCGAAGACGCCTGGAAGCGGCGGGAGATCTCAACAGCTGCCTCGTCCCCTGCCGCAGGACAGCGGCTTGGGGACAACTGGTTTTGCCTGGTGGCCGCCATTTTGTCCCACTCTCGCAGGGCGGGGTCTTACCCACGTCGGCGGGGAAGGGGGGCTTCAGGCGCGGCTTGCCCTGCTTGCCCTCGATGGACTCGATGAGCGCCGTCTCCTCCCCGCAGATGTAGGCTCCGGCGCCCCTCACCACGAAGACGTCGAAGGCGTAGCCGGAGCCGCAGGCGTCGCGGCCCAGCAGCCCGGCCTCGTAGGCCTCCCGGATGGCCACCTGCATGGGGAAGGGCCGGTGGGCCGGGGGGCTCATCCCCCTCCGCTCCCCTCCCCGCCGGCGGGGTGCCCCCCGGCCGCTCACCTGCAGGTTGGAGGCCTCGTTGTAGAACTCGCCGCGGATGTAGATGTAGGCGGCGCGGGCGGCCATGGCGCGGCCCGCCACCAGGCAGCCCTCCACCAGCTTGTGGGGGTCGTGGCGCATGATCTCCCGGTCCTTGCAGGTGCCCGGCTCCCCCTCGTCCGCGTTCACCACCAGGTACTTGGGCCTGGCGGGACGGGCGATGTCAGCGCCGGGCTCCCAGCGTGAGGGGGCCGCGGCGCCGGTGCCGGTCTCACCTCCCGTCCGGGGGTTTGTTCATGAAGCTCCACTTGAGGCCGGTGGGGAAACCGGCGCCGCCGCGGCCCCGCAGCCCCGAGGCCTTGATCTCGCCGAGGATCCAGTCCACCCCCTTCAGCAGGATCTCCTTCGTCTTGTACCAGTCGCCGCGGCGCAGGGCGCCCTGCAGCCTGCAGGAGGGCCGCGGCCGGTGGCACCGGGACCGGCGGCACTGGGACCAGCGGCACCGGGACCGGCAGCACCGGGACACCCCCCTCCCCATCCCCGCCGCCCCCGGGACCCACCTCCAGTCATGCCGCCCGTAGAGGTTGGTGAAGATCCGGTCCTCGTCCCGCAGCGACCCGAACTGCGTCTTCTTGGGCGCGGTCTGCGGGGAGACAAGGGCTGAGCGGTGGTACCGGCGGGACCGGGACCGGGACCGGGCCCGGGCCCGGGATCGGGACCAGGACCGGGCCGCCCCACCGCTCCCTTCCCCCCTCCCGCCCCGCTCACCGAGAAGGACGCGGCGGGCGCTCGCCGCAGCGCCAGCAGCTGCCGAGCGGCCATGGCGGGGCGGGCACCGGCACCGGGACCGGGACCGCCGTCACCTTCAGGCGCCCCCGCGGCGGTGACGTCAGCGTCGAGCGCGGCGCGGCGGTGACGACGCCGGCGAACGGGGGGGAGGCGTGGCCTCAGGGTGCCGGGGGGTGTGGCCACAGGGCGGCGGGGGGCGTGGCCACAGGGCGGCGGGGGGCGTGGCCGCTCGCCGCGGGCGGGGCCAAGCTGGCTCCGCGCCCGCGCTGCCGCGTGCCCCGTGCCCGGGCGCGGCTCGGGTTTCGGCGGCTGAAACCGGAGGCCCCCGGCCCTTCCCCCCCACCCCCCCCGGCGCCCCCCGCTCCGACCCCCCGGGGGGGGGGGGGGGGGGGCTGCAACGCGTCGCTCCCCCCCGGCCCCTCGGCGGGTCCTGCTCTGTCCCGGCTGCTCCCCGGTTTGCGGCCGCGTTCCCTGCACCCCCCCCCCCCCCCGCCGGCCGCGGCCTCGTCCCGGCGAGGGAGCGGGGAGCGGGGCGAGCGCCGGGCCCGGGGGATCCGGTTTCCCACCCGGCTGGCCCCGGGGGGGGGGAGAGGGAGCGGGAACGGCGGCTCCCCGGGGCGGCAGGCGGGATGTTCCTCCTCCTCCGCGGGCCGCAGCGGCGGGGGCACCGGCAGCCCTGCACCCCCTGCCCGCCCGGGCACCTCCCGCTGCCGCCGCCCGGCCCCGCGGCTCGGCGGGAAGGGGGGGCCCGGGGCTACCGGAGCCCCGGGGAGCCGGGGGCGGCCCGGCCAAGGCGGCGTGTCTCCCCCGGAGCGGTGTCGGGCCACCGAGGAGCCGGGGCCCCCACCGCCCCCCGCTTTCGGGCAGGTAACAGGCGCCGGGGGGGGGGGGGGTGGGAAGGAGAGGGCCGGGGGGGGCCCGGCGTGCCCCCGCCGCGGGGGGGCCGGGGAACAGCTGGGTGGCTCCCCACATCTGGAGCAGGGCGGCCGAGCGGGGAATAATCCGGGGGATTATGCGTGTGCGTGGTGCCCCCCTTCCCCCCCCCCCCCCCGCCTGCCCTGCATATCCCCAGATATTCCATAAAAACCGCAAATCCCCACGCAGCCCCGGCCGCCGGCGCAGCCCCCCCGGGGCCAGGCATGCCCCACGCCGCGGGCGCAGCCCCCCGCCATGGGCAACTGCACCAAGACCCCTGAGCGGAGGCTCCCCAAGGTAAGGCCGGCGCGGCGGGCAGCAGGAGGGCGAGGTGGGGTTGGGGGGGGGGCAGCCCCAGCTCGGCCCCCCCGCTGACGCCCGCTTTGCCGTCAGGACGGGAAGCCGCGCTGCGGCCCCCCGGTCCCCGGGGAGGCCGAGGAGGAGGCGGCGGCGGCGCAGTCCCCCCCGCTGCAGAGCTACTCGGTGCTGCAGGGGCTGGTGGGGCCGGCCTGCATCTTCCTGCGGCAGAGCATCGCCATCACCCAGCTGGTAGGCGCCCGCCCCCCGGGCATGGCCAGAGAGGGGCTTCAGGTCCCCGGGGGGGGGATCCGTGGGAGGGGGACCCCTCCTTTGGCTCTTCCCGCTTTCTCTTTCCCAGGACCGAGAGCTGCGGCCCGAGGAGATCGAAGGTGAGGAGGCGTGGGGGGGGGGGGGGTCTTCACCCTGGCAGGGTGATGGGTGAGTGGGAGCCGGCGGCGCTGCCGGTGATGACACCGTCGGTGACGCGGCGCCGTCCCCAGAGCTGAAGCACGCCTTCCGGGAGTTCGACAAGGACCACGACGGCTACATCAGCTACAAGGACCTGGGCGAGTGCATGCGGACCATGGGCTACATGCCCACCGAGATGGAGCTCATCGAGCTGTCCCAGCAGATCAGTAGGTGCTGGGGTGGGGGGGTCCCTCCGCCCCGCCAGCGATCCCGGGCCCCCCCACCTTGGTGACATCCCCCCCCTTTGGCCGCAGCCGGGGGCAAGGTGGATTTTGACGATTTCGTGGAGCTGATGGGCCCCAAGATGCTGGCGGAGACGGCGGACATGATCGGGATCAAGGAGCTGCGCGACGCCTTCCGCGAGGTGAGGGGACGGGGAGGGACACACACAGCCTGGGCGCGGGCAGGCTGCTGGCACACCCGGGGCCGCCGTCACCGACCGGCGCTTGCCGTGCAGTTCGACACCAACGGGGACGGGCAGATCAGCATGGCGGAGCTGCGGGAGGCCATGCGCAAGCTGCTGGGGCAGCAGCTCAACTACCGGGAGGTGGACGAGATCCTCAAGGACGTGGATCTCAACGGGGACGGCCTGGTGGACTTCGAAGGTAGGGGCTGGCGAGGGGGGGCCGCGAACGTTCCCCTGGGGACATTCGTTATCTTCTGGACGTGTTTCTCCCGCCGGCAGAGTTCGTGCGGATGATGTCGCGCTGAGGACGGCGCGTGCCAACACGGGACCCGAGCCCCTGCCGTGCCTTACGAAGAGGAGGGGGCCGCGGAGGAGAGACGCCCGGCTCCGGCCGGGGCCGTGCCGGCGCAACGCGGCACCCAAGCCCCTCGCTTCTTCCGCGCCGGAGGTGCTCAGACTGCCCGGCCGCCGAGGCCTGAGCGCGGCGGGGGGCTCCGGGGCCGACGCCGGGCCCCTTTTTGGCACACACTCGGTCGGGCATCGGCCGCTCTCGCCCCGATCTCTGCTCTCCCGCTTCCCCGCCTGCCGTTCCCCAAACCTCGAGCGTGACGCTCCCCGGCCCTCCAGCCGAAGGCCCCAGGCTGAGCCCCACGCCGCGGTTTGGGGCTGACCGGCCGGCGGGACCCCCGGCCCGGGCCCTGCTGAGGGAAAAGAGCTGGGAGCGGAGCGTTCGCACGGGCGCAGCGGCCACGTTTTGGGGTAATTTCTGCACCTCCGAGCTAAGGAAACTCTCTGCTTCCGAGCCCCGCTCCCCGCCTTGGGGGGAGGCCGAGTAAATCCTCTCAGTCTTGGCCCTTTTGGAATGAAAATCTCTCTCTGGGGACTTTAATTTGTCATTATGTTCCGTTTAAGGAGAATTTGCGCGCAACCGGCCCCTCAGTGGTTGGTTGGCCCGGTCACCCCCCCCCCCCGCCGGTGATCTACCCCCCTCCCCCCGGTGGCCCCGCCGGTGCAGCAACCGCGGTGAGCACCGCACCGGGGAGCCCCCGAGCCCCCGCCGGCCCCGGTCCCCCCTCACCTGGCGGGCCCGGGGACCGGGGGGCGCGGGGTTCCCACCCGGAGCCACGGTTCTCCTCAGCGGGGCGGCCGCAGCCCGCCCGCTCCATTCCCGCCGCGGCCCTGAGGGGATGAGGCGGCGCCCTTCGATCTGGGGGATGGGGCGGGGCCGGCGAGAAAGAGGCGGGGGCCGGCGGGAAGGGGGCGGAGCCGGAGGGAAGGGGGCGGAGCCGGCTGGAAAGCGGAGGGGGCCGGCGAGAAGGGGGCGGGGCCCGTCGATAAGGGGGCGGAGCCGACGGAAAAGGGGCGGGGCCAACGCCGCGTGTCTCCGCGGTGACCGGAGCCCCGGGGGGGGGTGGTTGGGGGAGGCGCTCGGCGTCGCGGTGACGTCGTCGCGGCGTCGCGCGTAGGCGTCATCAGAGCGAGCGGCGGTGCCGGCTCTTGGGAGGAGGAGGCGGGGGGGGAAGGCCGGGTCGGGTCAGGCCAGGCCGCGGCGGGCCCTGCGCAGCGGTTACCGGGCCGAGCGAACACCGGGACAGGAGCGCGGGGTGGGTGGGGGCCGCCGCCGCCTCACCGCCCCCCCGCGCCGCGCTCCCAGCGCCCCGGCAGCGGCGGGCGGCCGTCGGGGATGTCCTACAAGCCCATCGCTCCCGCCCCCGCTACCCCCGGAGCCGCCAGCGCCAGCCCCGCCCCGCCGGGGCCGGGGGCACCGCCCGCCGGTGAGCGCTCCCCCCGCTGACGGGGGTCCAGGTGGGGGGTCGGGGTAGGGGGGCGCAGCCGGTAACCCTCCCGTTCCCCTCAGCCACGAGCGTCCCGTCGCCCTCCGGCTCCGTCCCCGGCGCCGCCGCCCCGTTCCGGCCCCTCTTCAATGACTTCGGGCCGCCGTCCATGGGCTACGTGCAGGTGAGGCGGGGGGCTGAAGGGGGGGGGGGTGTCAGCGGGGGCAGCCCTCACCCTCCCCCCGGTGTGTCGTTCCCCCCCCCCCCCCGCAGGCGATGAAGCCCCCCGGGGCCCCGGGCTCGCAGAGCACCTACACCGACCTGCTCTCGGTCATCGAGGAGATGGGCAAGGAGATCCGGCCCACCTATGCCGGCAGCAAGAGCGCGATGGAGCGGCTGAAGCGGGGTACGGGGCGGTCCCCGGTCCTGCTTACCCCGGCGGGGGTCTCGGAGCCGGGGAGGGGGGGGGGCTGACGTGGGGTTGTCGCTTTGCTTCTCCCCGCAGGCATCATCCACGCCCGGGCGCTGGTCAGGGAGTGCCTGGCCGAGACAGAGCGCAACGCCCGCACGTAACGGCTGCTGTCACCGGGGACACCCCCCCGCCCCCCTCCCCGGGGACCCCCCGGTGGCTCTGCCCCGCTGGGGGAGGGGAGGAGGGGGGGGTGCCGCGCTGGCACCCCGCTTTCTTTATAAATGCCTGTTTTTATAAATAAAAGGACCGTGGTTGGGACTCTGCCTCGGGACGCGGGTCCGGGGGGGGGTGGGGTGGCGGGGGCACCGGGCTGGAAGGGTTGGGGGGGTGTCCCGGCGCTGCGGGAATGAGCAAAACCCTGTTTTAACCCTTAAAAAAAAGGGGTATTTTTAATAAACCCCCCCCCCCAATTTTTCCCGGTGGTGGCGGCGCCGCTGCCCGCAGGGTCGGGGGGGGGGGGGGGGCGGTGCGTCCGGCGCACGCGGAATGCCCGTGCAGCGGCGCTCGCCGCCTTCCCGTCTCTGACGTCACGTTTCACACACACCTCCCTCCTCTACGTCACGGCCGTCTCCGTGGGAACGGGCCGTGATGTCACGAGCCGGCGGGGGGGGGCCGGTTCGGAGCAGCGCAGGTTCGGCGGGAGCCCGGGCGCGGCGGGCGGGGGGCGAGGGGAGCCGAAAAGAGCCGAAGGGAGCCGAAAAGAGCCGAAGGGAACCGAGAGGATCCGAAAAGAGCCGAGGGGAGCCGAGCGGCGCCGAAGGCGGGCGGGCGGGGCCGAGCGGGCGGGGGGCGCGTTGCCATGGGAGCGGGGCGGGCCCGGGAGCGTCGCAGCGGGCACCGGGCGGGCTGGGCCGGGCCGGGCTGACGGCCCCCCCCCACCCCTCAGGCGCTGCCCCCCCGCCGCCATGCTCATCAAGGAGTACCACATCCTGCTGCCCATGAGCCTGGAGGAGTACCAGGTGGCCCAGCTCTACATGATCCAGGTGGGGCCGGGGGGCTGCGGGGCTGAGTCTGGGGGCTGCAGGGGGCTGTGGGGCTGAGCATGAGGGGGTCTGGGAGGGGCTGAGGGGCTGAGTATGGGGAGCTGTGGGGTGCTGGGGGCTGGGGGGCTGAGTATGGGGGTTGCGGGGGGCTGTGGGGCAGAGTATGGGGGTCTGGGAGGGGCTGAGGGGCTGAGTATGGGGAGCTGTGGGGTGCTGGGGGCTGGGGGGCTGCGTATGGGGGTCTGGGGTGTGCAGGGGGCTGCGGGGCTGAGCTTGGGGGCGTGTAGGGGGCTGTGAGGCTGAGCATGGAGCCTGGGGTTGCAGGGGGTTGGGGGGTTGTGGGGTGCAGGGAGCTTTGGGGCTGAGTATGGGGGGCTGTGGGGTGTGGAGGGCTGTGGGGCTGAGCTTGGGGGGTGTAGTGGGCTGTGAGGCTGAGCCTGGGGGGCTGTGGGGTGCAGGGGGCTGTGGGGCTGAGTATGGGGGTTGCGGGGGGCTGTGGGGCTGAGTATGGGGAGCTGTGGGGTGCGGGGGGCTGTGGGGCTGAGCGTGGGGGGCTGGGGGGTGCAGGGGGCTGTGGGGCTGAGCTTGGGGGGTGTAGGGGGCTGTGCGGCTGAGCATGGAGCCTGGGGTTGGAGGGCGATGTGGGGTGCAGGGGGCTGTGGGCTGAGTATGGGGAGCTGGGGGGTGCAGGGGGCTGAGCTTGGGGGGGTGTAGGGGGCTGTGGGGCTGAGCATGGGGGGTGCAGGGGGCGAGCATGGAGAGCTGTGGGGTGCAGGGGGCTGTGGGGCTGAGCATGGGGGGTGCAGGGAGCTTTGGGGCTGAGTATGGAGAGCTGTGGGGTGCAGGGGGCTGTGGGGCTGAGCATGGGGGGTGCAGGAAGCTTTGGGGCTGAGCATGGGGAGCTGTGGGGTGCAGGGGGCTGTGGGGCTGAGCATGGAGCCTGGGGTTGCAGGGAGCTGTGGGGCTGAGCATGGAGCCTGGGGGCTGGGGGGGGCCTGAGGCTGACCCCAAGGGGTTGGCAGGGTGTGGGGGTGTCACTGAGGTCCGGTGGGTTTGAGCAGGGGTCCCGGGAGCAGGCGTGGGGCTGGGGGTGTAAGCGCACAGGGCCTGGGGTCTGCAGGAGGGTCCAGGGACCTGGGGACCTGTGAGGTGCCAGGCTTTGGGGATGTGCAAGTTGGGGGGTGCCGGGGGGTCCGCGCTCACCCAGCCGCTCTCCCCGCAGAAGAAGAGCCGGGAGGAGTCGAGCGGCGAGGGCAGCGGGGTGGAGATCTTGGCCAACCGGCCCTACAGCGACGGCCCCGGCGGCAGCGGCCAGTACACCCACAAGATCTACCATGTGGGCTCCCACATCCCCAGCTGGTTCCGGGCCCTGCTCCCCAAGGCCGCGCTGCAGGTGGAGGAAGAGTCCTGGAACGCCTACCCCTACACCCGCACCAGGTAGGACCCAGCGGGGATGCCGGGTGGGCTGCGGGGTCCAGCTGTGCCGCCGGGCTCAGCCCCGTCCCCGCGTGTCCCCCCAGGTACACCTGCCCCTTTGTGGAGAAGTTCTCCATCGAGATCGAGACGTACTACCGGCCGGACGCGGGCCAGCAGACCAACGTCTTCAACCTGAGCGCGGCTGAGAAGAGGCAGAGGATTTTGGGTGCGTATGGCTGCTGCGGGGCTGGCTCGGGGTGCAGGGTGGGACCCGATGGAGGCATCCCATCGAGGGTCCCCTCAAGGGGTGCCCGAGGGGCTCGGCACCTGCGACGCGCTCGGCTTTGCTCTCTGTGCTGGCCCCTCGCGTTTTGGGGACGGCTGTGGGGGGACCTTGGCAGGGGAAGGTGTCTGCTCCCCGAGCTCTCTGCCCACTCCCTTCACAGCGCTGCTAAATTAGAGTCTGCATTAAAGACGTCCTGGGGGGGCAATTTCATCCTCTGCGTATTTATTCACAGCCCTTTCCTTCCTGGTGCCCGTCTGTCCCTCTCTCCCTCCCCGTCCCGCGCAGTCTGGCACGGCTCTGCCTTCCCAGCCCCTCTCCGGGTGGACGTGGCAACCGCACCGGGCTCCTGCGGGGCATTTTGGATCAGCTGGGGAGAGGGAGCTGGAAAAGCGTGTCCCCATTTTCCTCCTCCCTGCCCCGCTTTCCCCTGCTCCCCAGGGCTTTGCTCCAGATCGCTCTCCGGTTCCAGGCCGCTTGCTGGGGGGGGGACCAGCCTTGGCGTTTCTCCCTCGCCAGTGGGCTCGGCCCCGGCCGCTGCGGCCCCGGCGGTGTCGATTTGGTCGTTTTAGGTGCTGGAGTGCAGAGCCGTGACGAGCTGCCTCTTAAAATGGAGGCCTAAAATAGGCTCTCGGAGGAAATGATTCATCTGACCTATTTCTCTCATTGGCTCTGGCGGCACCGGGGATCTCCGACCGCGATGCCGGCAGCTTGGGCTGGCGGGGACGAATTCTGTCCCTGCCACCACCGGGCAGCAACCGGGGCTGAGCAGAGAGCGGGCAGGGCACGGCCCGGTGCCCGCTGCCGGCTGCCCTGCCCGATTTCCCCGCCGGTGCCTGGCCCGTGGGCTTTCCGTGGGGCACGCTGCGGCTCGGGCGGCTGCTATCTCCCACGGGGAGCGGGGCCAGGGGACACAGACCCCGCTGGGATTTGCGTTGCTGGCTGTCACCCCGGTGTCCCTTAGCACCGCCAGATTGAAACCCCATCTCGCGTTTCAAAGGGCAGCGGAGCGAACGCTGCGATCTGGGCTGTCGGGGCGAGCCGCTGGGATTGCTGCCTCCTCGCTGATTTTTCTCGCAGCGGTGAAAGCGAACGGACCCGCTGACCCTCACGCGAGCGACGCTGCCGGGAGCCGCTCTGGGCTGGCAGATGCTGGCGTGGCTCCTCGCTGCTGACCGTGCCGTGCCGCCGTCCGAGCTGCTCGGCCAGCCCGTCGGGCGCTGATTTCAGGGCTCGTGTTTGCCTCGCCGCTGCGGCCGGGCACCAGCCCCGGGCTGGGCACGGCGGTTTTGTGGGCTGGAGGCATCTCTAGTTTCCGTGGCGTGGCTGCGGAGGTGCTTTGCCCTTTGCACGGGGACAAATGCAGGGCTGGGACCCACCCAGGGCTGGGCTTCGGGCAAGGAGATGTGGGCCCCCCCGTGCCAGCCCCGGGATGTCCTCTCGGCTTCTCTTGCCACGTGCCTGGGACACCCCGGGTGCTGCTTTCCCACCCCGTGGTGTGTTTTGCAGGCTGGGGAGGTTTGGAGGGGTTGCAGCGCTGTGCATTTCGGCTGCCCACCGTGGGGAAAAGCCCCGCTTCGGAGCCCCTGCCCTGCAACTGTCCCTTGCTTTCTGAGTCTTAAAAGTCCTTTTTTTTTTCCCCCCTTTTTCTTGGCCTGAGCTGGAGAAAGACACCAGTGGGTGCAAGGTGGGGATCAACAGGGGCAAATAAATACGAGGTCTGGCAGAGGATGGGGGGACAGCTCTGGGGGGACAGAGACTGGGGACAGCTCTGTGGGAAGGTCCTGGGGGCCAGCGGGGTGCCCCGGGACCCCCCCCAGGACTCCCCAAGTCCAGGCTGGAGGGAGCTGGCCCGGAGACGGGGCTGGAGCAGCCAAACTGCGGGAAACTGCGTGCAGGGATGGGCCCCAACGGCCCCCCCAAGGTCTGTTGGATCGTGTTTTCCTGGGGGGAGCTTTTTCCGTGAGCCCTCCTCCAGTTTTGGGGAGGCCCCCCTTGTTTTGGGGAGAGGGGGATGTTGCCGTCGTGCCCTCCGGCTCGACGGGGGCTCCTCCTTATTGGGGGACCCTGGGGTCTGGGGGGGGGACAGCCGGCGGGGCTCACCACTGCACCAAGCTGCTCAATCCGGCTCGTCCTCAGCACCACCCCCCGTGCAGGGACAGGACGTGTTGGGGTGCACCCACAGGCTCGTGGGAATAATTCACCGGGTGCCCCCCTCTTGATTTTTTTTTTTTTTTGGTGTGTTTTTCCCTGCTTTTCTGCCCGAGGGGGGGCTCCCACCCTCCCCTGTCCCCTCGCCGCGGGGTGACGAGCGCTCTTCCCCCCGCAGACACCATCGACATCGTGCGTGACCCCATCTCCCCCGGGGAATACAAGCCCGAGGAGGACCCCAAGCTCTACCACTCGGCCAAGACGGGCCGGGGGCCGCTGGGGGACGACTGGCTGGAGGCGGCCGCCGCCGGACCCCTGATGTGCGCCTACAAGCTCTGCAAGGTGGAGTTCCGCTACTGGGGGATGCAGTCCAAAATCGAGCAGTTCATCCACGACGTGGGTGAGTCCCCAGCCGCCGGCACCTTGGCGTCACTCGGGGCGGGGGGGCTGGTTTGGGGACCCCCGGGGCCATGCCGGGCTCGCTCCCGCCCCGTCCCCGTCGCAGGTTTGCGGAAGGTGATGCTGCGCGCCCACCGCCAGGCTTGGTGCTGGCAGGACGAGTGGACGGACCTGACGATGGAGGACATCCGGCAGCTGGAGGAGGAGACGGCACGGATGCTGGCGCAGAAGATGGCCAAGTGCGGCGAGGCCGAGGAGCCCCCCACCGCCGGGCCCAGCCCCGAGGGGCGGCCGGAGCCGGGGGGTGCCAGCGGGCAGGAGGCGCCCGAGGCGCAGGGGGTGGCCGATGCCTCCCCTGACGATAGCTTTGCCAAGCAGTGGTCCACCTCTTCCCGCTCCTCCTACTCTTCCCAGCATGGAGGTGAGGGACTGCATCCTGGGTGGGTGGGATGGGGACCTCCAGCCCCCCGGCTGCTGCTGTTCTCTATAGGGGATGCATCGGGGGACCCTCTCTTCCTTGGCCTGGGTCTCCCGGGGGTGGCCCTGGGTCTCTTGGGGGGGTCTGGGTGCCCCGGGGGTGGCCCTGGGTCTCTTGGAGGGGTCTTGGTGCCCCGTGGGTGGCCCTGGGTCTCCCAGGGGTGGCCCTGGTTCTCTTGGGGGGGGTCTGGGTCTCCCAGGGGTAGCCCTGGGTCTCTTGGGGGGGTCTGGGTGCCCCGAGGGTGGCCCTGGGTCTCTTGGGGGGGTCTGGGTGCCCCGAGGGTGGCTCTGGGTCTCTTGGGGTGGCCCTGGGTCTCCTGGGAGGGGTCTGGGTGTCCCAGGGGTGGCCCTGGGTCTCTTGGGGAGGCCCTGGGTCTCCCGGCGGTGGCCCTGGGTCTCTTGGGGGGGTCTGGGTGCCCTGGGGGTGGCCCTGGGTCTCTTGGGGGGGTCTGGGTCTCCCAGGGGTGGCCCTGAGTCTCCTGGGAGGGGTCTGCGTCTCCCGGCGGTGGCCCTGGGTCTTTTGGGGTGGCCCTGGGTCTCTTGGGGGAGTCTGCGTGTCCCAAGGGTGGCCCTGGGTCTCCTAGGGGGGGTCTGCGTCTCCCAGCGGTGGCCCTGGGTCTTTTGGGGTGGCCCTGGGTCTCTTGGGGGGGTCTGGGTGCCCCGAGGGTGGCCCTGGGTCTCTTGGGGGGGTCTGGGTGCCCCGGGGGTGGCCCTGGGTCTCTTGGGGGGGTCTGGGTGCCCCGGGGGTGGCCCTGGGTCTCTTGGGGGGGTCTGGGTCTCCCAGGGGTGGCCCTGAGTCTCCTGGGAGGGGTCTGCGTCTCCCGGCAGTGGCCCTGGGTCTTTTGGGGTGGCCCTGGGTCTCTTGGGGGAGTCTGCGTGTCCCAAGGGTGGCCCTGGGTCTCCCAGGGGGGTCTGGGTGGAGGAACAAGGGGGAGCTGTGGGGCAGGAGCGGGGTCTCGCTGCGGGGGGGCTCTGGGAGCTGACCCCATGCCGGTGGCAGGGGGGGTGTCTCCTCAGAGCCTGTCCGAGTGGCGGATGCAGAACATCGCCCGCGACTCCGAGAACAGCTCCGAAGAGGAATTTTTTGATGCCCACGGTACGGCTCGGCGTTTCGGTGGCCGGGACCAGGCACCGGCGCGGGATGCGCTTGGCGGGGGGGCCCTCGTGGGGCTCCCCACCCACAAACCCCTCCCTGCCACCGCAGAGGACCTGTCCGACAGCGACGAGGTCTTTGCCAAGGAGATGACGAAGTGGAGCTCCAACGACTTCTTGGACACGCTGGAGCGGCCGGCGGAGCTGGACGAGGCGCTGGGTGAGCGGCTGGGGGGGGGCCCGGCCCCAGACCCCAGCGTGGGTGTCCTGGGAGGGGGCCGACCCCCGGCCGGGCTCACCGTGGCCACGTGCTCGCAGGGGATGGAGCCAGCGCCGCCAAGGTGGATGGCGAAGGACTGGGGGTCTCTGGCTTCCCTGAGGTGGGTGTCCCGCTCGTCCCCTCCCTCGGGCCGTGGTCCCCGGCGTGGGTGCCGACGGCAGCGCTCCCCTTCCCGCAGGGCGGCTCGGCGGAGAGCGCGGTGCAGGCGTGCCGGATCCACGCCCTCTTCCTCATCCTCCACAGCGGCAACATCCTGGACCAGGGAGCGGGCGAGCCGGGCTCCAAGCAGGCGGACGTGCAGACGCTGGCGGCCACCTTCGACGCCGTCACCCGCGTCCACTTCCCCGAGGCGCTGGGCCACGTGGCGCTGCGCCTCGTCCCCTGCCCGCCCATCTGCGCCGCCGCCTACGCCCTCGTCTCCCGGTATGCCGCGCGGCGAGGAGGGGGCTGTCCGCACGGGAGACCACCCCAGAGCTGTGGGAGGGGAGCGGGGAGGTGGTGGCCTCGGGGATGTTCCTTCTCCCGGCGTGGCACCCGGGACTGAGCGATGGGATGGGGAGATCTCCTGGTGCGGCACGCCGGGGCGAGCGAGCGTCGCACGGTGGGGTGGGGACGCGGGGACAGCCCCCTTCATCCTCCCCGCTGTGTCCCTCGCAGGCTCAGCCCCTACAGCCACGACAGGGACAGCCTGTCCAGCAGCCAGGACCACATCCCGCTGGCAGCCCTCCCGCTGCTGGCCACCTCCTCGGGGAGCTACCAGCACGCCGTGGGTGCCGTCATCGCCCGTGCCAACCAGGCCTACAGCACCTTCCTCCACTCCGGCGAAGGGGCCGGCTTCTGCGGCCAGGTGAGAGGGGGGATCGGGGGGGAAGCTTCGCTCTGGGCTCCAGCTGGGGACCACGTCCTCGCCGTGCAGAGGGCTTGGGGGCTCCATCCTTCCCGGCGCTCGTCCGCAGGTAGTGCTGCTGGGGGACTGCGTCGGCGGCATCCTGGGCTTCGACGCGCTCTGCCAGAGCCGGGCGGGCGGGAGCCGCAGCAGCAGCCGCCGCGGCAGCCTGGTGAGTGCCGGCACCCCGGGATGGGGAGAAGGGGGTTCGCACCCCTGGGTGCGGGGTTGCCCGGGGTGCCGCTGGTGGCTAAGCGAGGGCCGGGCGCTGGTTGCTTTTCCCCCCGCAGAGCACGGAGCCCGTCTCCCCGGAGCTGTGCGGCGGCAGGGACCCGCTCGCCGACGGGGCGGACGGCGCAGCGGGGTCGGGCCAGGCCAGCCCGGAGCCGGGGGCACAGCCACCCTGCCAGGGGGACAGCCACCATCACAGCTCCTCGTGCAGGTGAGCGCGACATGGACGGGCGGCAGCGCCGATCTCCCGACTGATTTTTTGCTTTAGGGAAAGGGCAAGTTTCCCCTCTGCACCAGCCCGGGCGGGAGCATTGGGTGGGGGCACCTTGCCTTGGAGGAGTCTTGCCGGAGCTCCCCGGCTTCCAGCAGCTCCTCCGGGCTAAGGGGGCCGTGCCGGGCACAACTTTGCCCCCCAGGCTGGTGGGAGTGGGACAAAGCCCTCCGTCCCCGTGCCCACCGGCCCCGCTGTCCCAGCCTGCAGGCCGGCGAGGCCCCGCTGGAGACGGAGGCACCGCGGAGCGGCACCGCGGCGCTGGACGGGGCGGAAAGCACCGGCACCCGCCTCGACTTTAAGGTATCCGGCTTCTTCCTCTTTGGCTCCCCGCTGGGGCTGGTGCTCGCGCTGCGCAAGACCGTCATGCCCGCTCTGGATGGTGAGGACCCCCGCCAGCCGCGGTGCCAGCCCCCCACCCTCCCCACGGGGCTCGAACCCTCGTCCCTTGCCAGCCTGAGCCCCCCGGGACCTCCCCAAAGAGCCCTGCTTGGATTTGAGCCCCTTGCATGCCCAGTCCTGGCTGTGCCGGTGTCGGTGTGAGCCCGAGCGTCCCCTTCCCCGCTGTGTGCCAGCCCCAGCCTGTCCTCCAGCTGTCACCAGTGTCCTGGGTTTGCCTCCCCAGCCTTTCCTCTCGCTGGCTCCTGCTTTCTCCCGGCTGCGCTGCCCCGTGCCCGCCAGCCCTCGTGCCCTGTCCCCGTCCCCACTGGGCTCCTCGCTGGGCAGCCCTGACCCCCCTCTCTGTCCCAGTGGCCCAGCTGCGTCCCGCCTGTGAGCAGGTCTACAACCTCTTCCACGCCGCCGACCCCTGCGCCTCTCGCCTGGAGCCCCTCTTGGCCAAGGCCTTCCACGCCGTCCCGCCGCTCAGCGTGCCCCGCTACCAGAAATACCCCCTGGGCGATGGCACCTCGTCCCTGCTGGGTGAGTGGGCCCTGTGCCGGGCTGGTCCCAGGCACCCCGGGGTGCGTGCTGGCCTCCAGCATCATGCCAGGGCACCCAGAGCACCCACAGCGCTGCCGGAGCATGGCTGGGGTGGGGGGAAGGTGATGTGCAAGCCCTGCCCACCCCTTCAGGGCTCTGCTGGAGGGGGGTCCCAGGGTGGCTGGGGTCCCCAGGGGGGGACTGGGTGGCCTCACTCATCTCCCTCCGCAGCGGAGGCCCTGCAGATGCACTCTGCCCTGTTCCTGCCCGAGGTGGACGTGGCCGCCCCGCTGACCCCCACCGGCAGCTTCGGGGGCTTCTGGAGGGGCAGCGACCCAGTAGAACCCCCCACTCCTGCCAGCACCAGCGAAGTCGTCAAGAGTAAGCGTCATCCGTGCCACAGAATCACAGAATCACAGAATAGTAGGGGTTGGAAGGGACCTCTGTGGGTCATCTAGTCCAACCCCCCTGCCGAAGCAGGGTCACCTACAGCAGGCTGCACAGGACCTTGTCCAGGCGGGTCTTGAATATCTCCAGAGAAGGAGACTCCACAGCCTCCCTGGGCAGCCTGTTCCAGGGCTCCGTCACCCTCAGAGGGAAGAAGTTCTTCCTCATGTTCAGACGGAACTTCCTGTGCCTCAGTTTGTGCCCATTGCCCCTTGTCCTGTCACTGGGCACCACTGAAAAGAGCTTGGCCCCATCCTCCTGACCCCCACCCTGCAGATATTTGTAGGCATTTATAAGGTCCCCTCGCAGCCTTCTCTTCTTCAGGCTGAACAAGCCCAGCTCCCTCAGCCTCTCCTCGTAGGGGAGATGCTCCAGTCCCCTCCCCATCCTTGTAGCCCTCCGCTGGACTCTCTCCAGTAGCTCTTCATCCTTCTTGAACTGGGGAGCCCAGAACTGGACACAGTACTCTAGATGAGGCCTCACCAGGGCAGTGTAGAGGGGAAGGAGAACCTCCCTTGCCACCACCTCGGGATGCACCACGCGGGGTGAGGTCCGGCGATGGATTCATTCCGGCTCTCCCCGCAGTCCTGGAGCGCTGGTGGGGCCCGAAGCGCATCGACTACTCGCTGTACTGCCCCGACGCCCTGACCGCCTTCCCCACCATCACCCTGCCCCACCTCTTCCACGCCAGCTACTGGGAGTCCTCCGACGTGGTGGCCTTCATCCTGCGCCAGGTACGGGCAGGGCGGGCGGCGCGGCTCCCCGGGGCCGGCGGAGGCTGAGCTGGGGCCGCGCTGCTCGGCAGGTGATGGAGAAGGAGGGTCCGCAGCCGGCGGAGAGCGAGGAGACCTCCATCTACAGCCCCGCTATCCCCCGGGAGAAGTGGCAGCGCAAGCGCACCCAAGTGAAGATCCGGGTACGTCCCCATGGCCACCAGGAGCCCAACCCTTTGCTGGGGCAGCACCGGGAAGACCCCTGGCCGTGGGGCAATGTGGCTGGGGGGGTTTGCTCCTCTCTGCCAGGAGGATGCCGGGAGGGTCCCGCAGCCTGGCGGGGCCATGTGCCGTCTCCGGGGTTCCCCTGGGTGCCAGCCGCGGTGGCGGAGCAGGCTGCTGAGCCCCCCGTGTCCCTGCAGAACGTGACGGCCAACCACCGGGCCAGCGACGTGATCGTGTGCGAGGGCAAAGCACAGGTCCTCAGCGGGCGCTTCATGTACGGACCCCTGGACGTGGTGACGCTGACCGGGGAAAAGGTATCAGGACCCCATCAGACAGGGTGGGGGTGTCCAGCAGGGGACACGGGGCTGGTGTCCCCTGTGGCAGGGGAAGGGATGTGGTGAACAGGACCCCACAGGACCTTGTGGGATGTGGGAGAGGATTATTAAGTTCAACAAGGTCAAGGGCAGGGTCCTGCACCTGGGGAGGAACAACCCCACGCACCAGTACAGGCTGGGGCGGACCTGCTGGAGAGCAGCTCTGCGGAGAGGGACTGGGAGTGCTGGGGGACGACAGGGTGACCAGGAGCCAGCAGTGTGCCCTGGCTGCCAAGAAAGCCAATGGGATCCTGGGGTGCATCAAGAGGAGTGTGGGCAGCAGGTCAGGGAGGTTCTCCTCCCCCTCTGCTCTGCCCCAGTGAGGCCCCATCTGCAGTGCTGTGTCCAGTTCTGGGCTCCCCAGTTCAAGAAAGATGAGGAGCTACTGGAGAGAGTCCAGCGCAGGGCTGCGAGGATGAGGAGGGGACTGGAGCATCTCTGCTATGAGGAGAGGCTGAGGGAGCTGGGCTTGTTCAGCCTGGAGAAGAGAAGGCTGAGAGGGGACCTTTGAAATGCCTCTAAATATCTGCAGGGTAGGGGTCAGGAGGACGGGGCCAGATTCTTTCCAGTGGTGCCCAGCGACAGGACAAGGGGCAGCGGGCACAAACTGGAGCAGAGGAAGCTCCAGCTGAAGATGAGGAAGAACTTCTTCCCTCTGAGGGCGACGGAGCCCTGGCCCAGGCTGCCCAGGGAGGCTGTGGAGTCTCCTTCTCTGGAGATATTCCAGCCCCGCCTGGACGTGGTGCTGTGCCCCCTGCTCTGGGTGACCCTGCTTGGGCAGGGGGTGGGACTGGGTGACCCCAGAGGTCCCTTCCAACCTGACCATTCTGGGATTCTGTAAGGACCTGTAGGCTGGGGATGCGGCAGGATCTGGAGGTTCAGTCCACACTCAGCCCTTTTTCCCCTCCTCACAGGTGGATATCTACGTCATGACGCAGCCACTGTCGGGGAAGTGGCTCTACTACGGCACCGAGGTGACGAGCGGCAGCGGGCGCCTGACCTTCACCATCCCTCCAGACAAGGCTCTGGCCATCGGCATCTACCCCGTGCGCATGGTGGTCAGGTGAGACGTGGGCGTGCGGTGCCGTCTCGGTTCCTCCTCCAGCCCTTTCGGCAGAGCCACGTCTGCCCCGTCGGTGGCAGAGCCGGCGCTGAGCCTCCCCGCTCTCCCGTCCCAGGGGGGACCACAGCTACGCCGAGGCGTACCTGACGGTGGTGGCCCGGGGCACCGAGTCGGTCGTGTTCAGCATCGATGGCTCCTTCACCGCCAGCGTCTCCATCATGGGCAGCGACCCCAAAGTGCGGGCGGGGGCTGTCGACGTCGTACGGTAGGTGCCCCTCTGACGGGAGGGACAATCTCCCCCCTCCTTGTGCGGTGACAACCCGGTTGGGGAGCAGGGGGGAGCTGGGGGGATCTCCTGCCTTCCCCTCACCCCCATGTGAGGGTTTTCACAGCGTCTCTGTGCTGGCACAGAAAAGCAGCCTGCGCCCGGTTTCGGTCCTGAAGCCTGCTGTGCCACCCCGCAGCTCTGCCATGAATCACAGAATCCCAGACTGGTCAGGGTTGGAAGGGACCTCTGGGGTCACCCAGCCCAACCCCCTACCCAAGCAGGGTCACCCAGAGCAGGGGGCACAGCACCACGGCCAGGCGGGGCTGGAATATCTCCAGAGAAGGAGACTCCACAGCCTCCCTGGGCAGCCTGGGCCAGGGCTCCGGCACCCTCAGAGGGAAGAAGTTCTTCCTCGGGTTCAGCTGGAGCTTCCTCTGCTCCAGTTTGTGCCCGTTGCCCCTTGTCCTGTCGATGGGCACCACTGGAAAGAGCCTGGCCCCATCCTCCTGACCCCCACCCTGCAGATATTTATCAGCATTTCTAAGGTCCCCTCTCAGCCTTCTCTTCTCCAGGCTGAACAAGCCCAGCTCCCTCAGCCTCTCCTCGCAGGAGAGATGCTCCAGGCCCCTCCTCATCCTCGTAGCCCTGCGCTGGGCTCTCTCCAGTAGCTCCTCATCCTTCTGGAACTGGGGAGCCCAGAACTGGACAGAGTACTGCAGATGGGGCCTCACCAGGGCAGTGTCGAGGCCTTCAGCCTCGCTAAAACCCCTGCGGGGATGAAGGTTTCGGAGGCAGCACCCACGTGTGATGTGTTGGGAGATGCTCGGCAGCTTCTTGCCAGCAGGACTGTCCCCGCACAGCCTCCCGCCACCGCCGCGTGTCCCCTCCTAGGCACTGGCAGGACTCGGGCTACATGATCATCTACGTGACGGGACGCCCCGACATGCAGAAGCATCGCGTGGTGGCCTGGCTCTCCCAGCACAACTTCCCCCACGGCGCCGTCTCCTTCTGCGATGGGCTCACCCACGACCCCCTGCGCCAGAAAGCCGCCTTCCTCCAGAGCCTGCGCACCGAGGTGGGGACGGCGGCGGCGTGGGGACGTGGGGCCAGTGGAGGGGTCGCGTGGGCCGTGCCGCAGCCCGTGCCCATCTCCCTCCCGGCGGGTTGGTGGAGCCGTGCGTGGAGATCACAGAATATCACAGAATAGTAGGGGTTGGAAGGGACCTCTGTGGGTCATCTAGTCCAACCCCCCTGCTGATGCAGGGCCACCTACAGCAGGCTGCACAGGACCTTGTCCAGGCGGGTCTTGAATATCTCCAGAGAAGGAGACTCCACAGCCTCCCTGGGCAGCCTGGGCCAGGGCTCCATCACCCTCAGGGGGAAGAAGTTCTTCCTCGGGTTCAGACGGAACTTCCTGTGCCTCAGTTTGTGCCCATTGCCCCTTGTCCTGTCGCTGGGCACCACTGAAAAGAGCTTGGCCCCATCCTCCTGACACCCACCCTGCAGATATTTGTAGGCATTTCTAAGGTCCCCTCTCAGCCTTCTCTTCTCCAGGCTGAACAAGCCCAGCTCCCTCAGCCTCTCCTCGTAGGGGAGATGCTCCAGTCCCCTCCTCATCCTCGCAGCCCTCCGCTGGACTCTCTCCAGTAGCTCTTCATCTTTCTTGAACTGGGGAGCCCAGCACTGGACACAGGACTCCAGATGAGGCCTCACCAGGGCAGTGTAGAGGGGAAGGAGAACCTCCCTCGTCCTGCTGGCCACACTCTTCTTGATGCACCCCAGGATCCCATTGGCTTTCTTGGCAGCCAGGGCACACTGCTGGCTCATGGTTAACCTGTCGTCCACCAGGACGCCCAGGTCCCTCTCCGCAGAGCTGCTCTCCAGCAGGTCAGCCCCAGCCTGTACTGGTGCATGAGGTTGTTCCTCCCCAGGTGCAGGACCCTGCACTTGCCCTTGTTGAACCTCATCAGGTTCCTCTCTGCCCAGCTTTCCAGCCTATCCAGGTCACGCTGAATGGCAGCACAGCCTGCTGGTGTATCCACCACACCTCCCAGTTTGGTGTCGAGATGCTTGGAGCTGGACCACGCCGTGATGGCGGAGCTGGCACCCTCTGCCAGGAGCCTGCTCGGGGCACAGCTCCCAGCCCCTGGGCGTTGTAACTGTCCTTTGTAAAATGAGGGTGTCCCGGTCCCCTGGGGCTGGCCGTCCCCGCGGGAAGGGTTGCTCACTGCCCTAATGCTCCTGTCCATGGGCAGGCAGAGATCACCATCGTCGCCGGCTACGGCTCCACCAAGGACATCTCCGTCTACAGCTCGCTGGGGCTCGCGCCAGCGCACATCTACATCGTGGGCCGGGCCGTCAAGAAGTTCCACAACCAGTGCCAGGTAGGGCGGTGGGGCTGGGGACGGGCTGGGGCCGCAGGGGACGGTCGCTGACCCCACGGCGGCGGCGGGAGCGTGCGATGGCCAGGGCTGCCGGCTCAGGCTGTCCGTGTGTCCCGCAGTTCCTCTCCGAGGGCTACGTAGCCCACCTGGCCCAGCTGGAAGCGGCGGCCCTGGCCCACTCCCCCAAGGGACCCCCACGGCCGGTGCTGGGCAAAGGCACCTACGGCTGCCCGGCGCCCGTCGACTTCCTACGCAAGCAGAGCCAGCTCCTGCGGTCGCGGGGCTCCAGCCAGGCAGAGCGGGACGGGGGGCCCCCGCCGGCCCCCCCCGGGCCATCCCGGGCCAAGCCCCGCAGCGTCAGCCTCAAGCTGGAGGGTGAGGAGTGAGGGTGGCATGGCCACCGTCCCCCCTCTGCCACAAGCCTTCCTTTCCCAGTCAGGAGCCCCTGGGGCCGGAGCCCACGATGGGCCTCGAGCCGAGAGGAAGGAGATGAGGGTGCTGGGTCCCCCGAGACCGAGGGCCCCAGGAGACGGCACTCTGAGCCCCCCCCCCGAGAGCCAGAGCTGTCCCCTCAGGGCTGAGCCACCCCAGTTCCCCCCTGCTGTCCCCCAGCTCTGCCTCCACCCTGCTGCCCCGTCCCCCTGGTCCCCTGGGGCTGCGGAGCGGCTGCTGGGCAGTGCCCGGGGGGTTTTGCCCCCCGAGGAGCCAGTGTGCTGCCCCCCGGGGTCATCCGTCCCTGGGCAGCGTTGGGGGGCCGTGGCTACGCCCCACGGCAAGCGGCACCCCCCTGCTCCCCGCTTTCTTTATTTATTTCCCTTCGGTGTCGCCAGCCGCGGGGCAGGGCAAGGGCCGGGATTCGAAAGCGGTTCCTCCGTTCTCTTCCTCTCGGTGTGAAATAAAGCGATGTAAAGACGAGGCGCCAGGGCCTGCGTGTCCGCTCTGTCCCCGCCGCCCTCGGACCATGGCACTGGGGCTTCCACCCGCCAGCAGAGCCCTGGGGACCTCGGACCCAAGGACACGGTGTCACGCGGGGAGGTGGCAGCAGTCGGGTCATGAGTGATTTAGGATACATCACAGCGGGGAATGGACAGGCTGGGGTGTCCCTGGGCGGCACCGCTGCTCTCGGGTACGCGTTGATGCCGACACGGAGCCGTACGTCGCGCGAGCGGCTGAACGCTTTCCGCAAGAGGACAGCTGTGGTGGTAGGGCAGGGGTGGGGGGACCGTGGGGACAGGAGGAGGAAAGCCACTGGCTTCAGCGAGCAGAGCAGGGCTGGGGCAGCTGGGCACGGGGCGAGGGCTGTGGGGTTTGGGGGGCTGCGGCGGCGCGGGGCCAGGCACTGCCGCAGCCTCTGCGTGCACCAGAGCTGCTGTTACACCGTGAGCCAGGGTGGAACCCGCTGGAGTCTTCGCTCTACACCTTAGAGCAGTCGTTTAGCAGCTACAACACATCTGTGACACAGAGTGCTCACCCCTGCAACTCTGTTCTACCTGATTTACCTGTACCAGCAATTTTTCTAAGGGACCCGGTGCCTGCGACTCGTTTTACTTTTGTTTATCTTGGCATAGCACGACCAGGGTTTTACACAGATAGCGGGAACAAGCAGTTATTCTATATAAAATATTGAGGATGCCGACGTGGCAATGTAGTACAGAGGAAACATGGTCGTGGGATGATAGCAGCAGCTCGAGAAGTGACGGTGCAGGACGCGGAGTACAGGCGTGAAGGGGTGAAAGACGGGGCTAAGGCTCGGCGCCGAAGCCCCCACGGCCGTAAACTGCTCGGCCAGGGCCAGGCACAGCGGCTCAGCCCAACATAAAATATAAAAACATCAAATAATGACTAAAAGAACTTGGCAGGGAGCAGCGGGCTGGAGCTCGTGTCACCCCCTGTGTCCCTTCTCGGTGTGACGATGAGCATCGGCTAGAGCCCGGCCAGGAGCTTCACCTTCAGACTGCGCTTCAGCCGGGCGCTGCGACTGCTGTACGCTGCTTAATACTGCGACTTAAGTGCACTGCCGTGTCACCGGGCCGGGGCGAGCTCCCGGGCCCCTTCGAAGAAGTAAAATTTGTATTAAACATTAATAAACGTCAATGACCATTCCACATGTGGAATATCTAAAAGAACCTGTTCAGAGAGCGTTGGGCTCTCCGCTGCGGCCGCGGGCTCTACTGCGAGAAGATGCCCTTGAAGCGGATCTTGTCCTCGGCGTCCTTCTCGCGCAGGCGGGCTTCCAGGCTCCGCAGCTCCTTGGAGACGACGGGGCGCAGCGAGGGGTCGAGGGCCAGCACCTTGGCAAAGTCAGCCTGCGCCTCCGCCACGTTCCACACCGCTGCATGGGCCTTCCCCCGCTTGAAGTAGGCCTTGATGTTGTCTGCGGGGTCGGCGGAGCAGGGTTGGGGGGGATGGGACCTCCCCGGTCCCTGCTCGCCCCCTCGGCACCCACCGCCGGCCGGCGGCTCCTTACCCTCGTACTTGTTGAGGATGGAGGAGCAGTGGTCCAGCACCTCGTAGTACTCCTCGCACTGCAGCTTGCACTGGCAGTAATTCAACAGCAGCGGGGTGATCTTATGGTCCAGCTCAATCCAGTCCGGAGAGCCGGGCTGTTCCTGCAGGACGAGACGGAGAGGGGGCATGAGGGGCAGCCCCCGAGCCCCGCACACCGGGAGGGATGCGGGGAGACCCGTGTGCACCCCCGAGAGTGGCCGGGGAGTCCCCCCCACCTTCATCTGCAGGTTCTTGAGACAGGCGATGGCATCGTAGTATTTGGCAGCCGCCTCCGGCACCTTGCCCTGCCGGTACAGCTCGTTGCCTTCCTTGTGGATCAGGGGTACGGCCTGCAGCTTCTCCTCGTCCGTCATGGCCCACGGGTCCTGCTGGTAGGAGCCGGGTGCCTCCACCTGCCGGCACCCCGTCGTGAGGGCAGAGCCCCAGCACCCTCCTGCCCGGGGATGGGGTGCTGGTCCCTGTCCCCGAGCTCCCCCAGGGCTGGGAGAGCCTTGCCCTCCGGAAGCAGGTGCCTCACCTTGAGCACTTCGATGTCGAAGATGAGGGGCTGGGGGTTCTTCTGGAGCTCGTCGAGGTCGGGGTAGCCCAGCGAGTAGTGCTCGTGGAGCTGCGCGATGCTGCAGCAGTGCCGCTGCCCCTCCAGCGGGTCCTTCCCCGCCGCGATGTTGCGCAGGCTCTTGGACACCAGTGGGTAGAGCACCACGTGCTGTGGGGCGGGGGGGAGGCGACGGTGGGCTGGGGCCGCACGGGGGGTCGAGTCAGGGCCCGGGGGGGAGGGGACACGACGACTCACACCGGACTTGGACACCCCCGGGCTCGAACCCGTGGACCAGGCAGCAACGCGTGGGCGCGGCGCTGATCACGCCCCCTGGGCGCTGTCCACGCCCCTGAACCAGCTCACCACGCCCCCTGGGCGCTGTCCACGCCCCCAAACCTGCGCACCACGCCCCCAGAGCGGCAAACCACGCCCACGGCCTGGCAAACCCCGCCCAAGGACTGGCAAACCCCGCCCCACCTTGACGTCGCAGCGGAAGCGGGCGCGCTCCCCCGGCCTCATGGTGCGCAGGGCCGCCTCCCACACCGGCAGCTTGAACTTCTTGCCGGCGATCAGCTCCATGGGCTTCCCCCGCGCCCGGCTGTCGTCCAGCGGCGTCTCCTCAGCTCCGCACCGCAGCGTCCGGTAGTGGAAAGTGGCCTGAGGGGGAGGAAAGTAGGCCGCGGCGTCACCATGACGA